>NW_028274810.1:123425634-124054725 GCF_037043125.1 Eumetopias jubatus
GGCCCTAAAATAAATTGACACTAACTTGACCTGCACTAACAAAGTTTAACAAGCCTGGAAAGGATTAGCCTAATCCACAAATTACTTTGATGCCTGCCAAAACAAACGCCATAATTCTTGATTGGAAGACAACAAAATCCAAACACTCAACAACATAGTATCAATGTGAAGAAGCAGCGACAGGAATGACAGAATTAGCAGACAAGGATATTAAAACAGCTATGCTCCGTATACTCAAGAATACAGAGGAAAACCTGAACATAATGAAGAGAAATAGAAGACAGAAGATTCCGTTTAATTCTTTTTTATGTCTAGAGTTGAAAAATCCAGTATTTGAAATTTAATATTCATTGCACAAAATTAACAGAGACTGCAGAAGACAAGACCAATGAACCTGAAGAAATAGCAACAGACACTATTAAAACTAAAGCCAGGGCGCCTGGGTGCCTCAGTCGTTGGGCATCGGCCTTCGGCTCAGGTCATGCTCCCAGGGTCCTGGGATCGAGCCCCGGGTCGGGCTCCCTGCTCGGCAGGAAGCCTGCTTCTCCCTCTCCCACTCCCCCTGCTTGCATTCCCTCTCTTGCTGTGTCTCTGTCAAATAAATAAATAAAATCTTAAAAAAAAACAAAAAACAAAAAACTAAAGCCAGGCAGAAAAAAAGACCTTAAAAAAAAAATCAATCAAGCCTCAGTGACTTATAGGACATTATCAAGCTGTCTAATATACATATAATTAAGAGTCCCAGAAGAAGAGGGATGAAAAAATTATCTGAAGAAATATGGGCAGGGGCGCCTGCGTGCCTCAGTCAGTTAAGTATCCGACTCTTGATTTTGGCTCAGGTCATGATCCCAGGTTCGTGGGATCAAGCCCTGTGTAGGGCTCTGCGCTCAGCATGGAATCGGCTTGAGATTCTCGCTCTCCCTCTACTCCTCCCCCTGCTTGCACACGCACTGTCTCTCTCTCTCTCTCTCTCTCTCTCTCAAAATAAATTTAAAAAAAAGAAATAGTGGCAGAAATTTTTC
The DNA here is from genome assembly GCF_037043125.1 of Eumetopias jubatus. NCBI lineage: Eukaryota > Metazoa > Chordata > Mammalia > Carnivora > Otariidae > Eumetopias > Eumetopias jubatus. Next base: position 123,426,657 of record NW_028274810.1, read on the forward strand.
TAAATTTGATCAAAACTACAGGCCCACAAATCCATAAAGCTTAAAGAACACTAGACAGAATAAACAAAATCACACAAGGACACATCACAATCAAATCGCTGAAAAGCAGTGATATTAAAAATGACACAAAAATACTGTTGCTCCCCTGCCTCCATATATAATATAAAATAAAAACAAGCCTAATCCAAAGAAAGCAAATTAACAGTTTTCCAAATCTTCTGATTGAAAAATGTTGATAAAGTTCATCAAAGTTGAATCCTTCTATTTTAGCAGAGGCCTTCCTTTGCCCGTATCCCTAGCATAAGCTTAGTTTGTCTACCAAGTAATCAAGAATGAACAGAGTTAGACTATTGCAAAATGACTTTATTATAACTTTCTATTAATGCATTTGCATACCTTACAGTTCACAGTTCACAAATGTCACATACTTTAGATTGTATGCTCCTTGAGATCAGGAACCTTCATGTTTCAGCCTGTAAATTTCTAGTGCAGTTTCTACTGGCACATAACTATCTGAAGATACACGAATGAGTCAAGCTCATTTCATCCTCAGTACATTGTTATGTGGTATATGTAGAACAAAGATGAGAAAACCGATGCCCAGAGGGATGAAATGACTGTCCCAAGAACACCTGAAAGGTGAGCAGTATCTCACATCCCTAGAGTAATGCGTCCATACAGGGTCATCCCAAAGTGGACAGAAAAGAATTAAGTTTTAATTGTTACTTACTCTGAGTTTCCACGAGATCAAAGGCAACACTAGAAGCTGTTTCCATTCCAGAGCTGATACAGGACTGGAAGTTTTTCAAAGAGGAGAGAGCAGATTCTATACCACTGAAGGATATAAAACCAGTTGAACCTGAACTGGAACTGGAACGTCCGGGCATCTTGAAATTATTACCTAAGTTTTCAAACACAATGAAATAATATTTAGGAGTCAGAATAATAACTGCATAGGAAAATAACACTGCCATAAACATCCATATGAGTATCTAATAGCCCACAAGTGCCACACTATTATATACACTCTATATCCCTGGAGGGGACACCAAAGCATCGTGCTGTTATCTGGGCCACCAAACACAGATGCACTCAATACACAGGGAAGCTAAGTGTCTGCATTTTTCAAAGGAGAGAGAATACCCTCTTTCAAAACATTCCCTAGTTCTCTGAGGAATTCAACAACAGCACAGTTCTTAAAAACCTAAAACATAAAGGGGTTAGAAAAAGTAGACTACTTGTATGATGCATTTTTCGAAAAACTGAAAATAGTAATGATAAAATAGTTTAATAGGGAGAACTTCGAAACCTGTAGTTTTTTAACTTTCCTGACATATATGCATACTGAATTCTGAAAACTGTAAATATATAAATATAAATAAAAAATACATATTATATATACATATTGTATAGATTCCTGACAGTCCTCTGGATTCTAACAGATTTACAGACTTGGTTAGATCCCAGACTCTGTCAGTAAAAGCAGAATTTCTCTACATTATAGAGTAAAATATGGGGGCAATATGGAGTAAGGGTCAAGCATACAGCTTCTAGAACCAGACTATCTGAGTTCAAAGCCTGATTTTGTCACTTAAGTAACTGAATGACTTCAGGCAAATTATTTAACCTCTTAGTGTTTCATTTTTTCCTTCCTAAAATTGGAATCATCCAGTGCCAACCTCAAGGATTACTGTAAGAACTGAATGAGATAAAGTATATAATAAAACACTCAGAATAATGCCCAGCACATAAATCTTTAAAAGTGGAAGCAAATTTTAAGTCATCGTTGGGATGCATGGGTGGCTCAGTCGGTTAAGCGGCTGCCTTCGGCCCGGGTCATGATCCTAGGGTCCTGGGATAGAGTCCCACATCGGGCTCCTTGCTCAGCAGGGAGCCTGCTTCTCCCTCTCTCTCCCTCTGCTTGTGCTCTGTCTGTCAAATAAAATAAAATCTTTAAAAAAAAATAAAAACAAATAAAAACAAATTTTAAGTCATCATTATAACACTATAAGCAACAATACAGAGTAGTGCTTGAGAGAATGGACACTGGACAAAGATGCCTGGAAATTCTGTCCCATCCATGCCATTTAAAATTGCACAACCCTGGTTAAGTTGCTTACCTTCTCTATCTTCAGTCTGCCCTCATGTAAAAGGAAATAATTGTATCTATCTCACAGCATTAAATGTTATAGTTTTCTAAAACTTGTCTGATTTTAAGAATCAGCTGAAATGCTTATTAAAAATATAGATTTATATATAGGTACTATCTCAGATCTACTGAACCAGAGCCCCTGGTGGACACTACGAGGAAACCCATATTTTTATGTATTGCCCCAGGTGATTCTTAGAATCAAACAAGTATGGAGAACACTGAGATAAGTGCATCTCCCCCCAAATTTTATGTTGAGAGCCTAACCCCCATTGTGATGGTATTTGGAGATGAGGCCTTTGGGAGATAATTAGGTGTAGATGCCCTGAGGGAAGAGCCCTCAGGAAGGGATTAGTGTCCTTATTAGAAGAGTAAGAGACAACTCAGTTCTCTCTCTCCACCACGTGAGGACATAGCAAGAAGAGGGGCTGACTGAGAGCCAGAAAGAGCCCTTATCAGTATCCAACAATGCTAGCACCCCAATCTCTGACTTCTAGTCTCCAAAACTGTGAAAATAAATTTCTGTTGCTTAAGCCTCCAGTCTACGCTATTTTTTAATAGCAGCTGGAGCTGACAAAACACTCAATGTATATAAAGACTAATACAATCCCAGCTAAGTGGAGAGTGTCTACCACATAATAGCTATCCTTATTATGTGCATGCAAAATTCACATTACTCTAATGAAATTCTACATTTGCAGAGACCTTGGGAAAAACCTTCCTTCTGTAATTCTGGAGTATTTCCAGGGAGAAGATTCAGATTGAGAAGCAAAGGGAATACATGGAGTAGACGCACTTTTCCCTCTTTCTCCTACTAAGTACAGCTAAGTTCATAATTCACAGGACACCCCCTTCCCCAAAGCATCATCTGGCCCAAATTGTCAATCGTGCAGTTGTTGAGAAACTTTGGTTTAAATCTACCTCCTCTTGGAGCCTTCCCCAGTAATAATAATCTCTTTGTTCCATGTACCTATCTATGGTTTCCAAGAAAGTTTAAAAGAAGGTTTCCTGAGTTTTTCCCAGGCGTGTTATTTTGTCTCCCCGAACAGGCCTTGTCTTAGGCCATTCTGGCCGCTGTAACAGAATACCAGATTGGGTAGCTTATAAACAAGAGAAACTTATCTCTCAACAGTTCTGGAGGCTGGGAAGTCCAAGACCAAGGTGCCAGCAGGGTCAAGTTCTGGTGAAGGCCCTCTTCCTGGTTCACAGGCCCCTTGCCTTCTCACTCTGTCTTCACCCAGTAGAAGGTGCAAGGGAGCTCTCAGGAGCCTCTTCCATAAAGGCACTAATTCCATTCAAGAGGGCTCCACCCTCATGACCTAAGCACCTCTCAAACACCCCACTTCCTAATATCATCACACTGGTACTAGCATTTCAACATATGAATGGGGGAAGCGGAAAGACACACATATTCAGACTCCAGCAGGGCTAAGACTGGCTTCAGGCAGGACCAGTTATTACTGTTTCCCTCTCTCATCTTTCTGCAGAGGATGGTGAGAGGCAAAGAGCAAACAATTTATAGACATTATGCTGAATCTCCTTCAAATCAGGGGGGCCTGTACAAGTCCACGCAGAGCTGTATCTCCTTCTTCAAGATGCAAGGATACATCTTTCTTTATGAAACCTTCTCTGATCCGGACAAGCAATTGCTTGTCCCCTCCCTCATGCTACTACGATCCCTGTCTCTCCCTCACACACACATACGCATACACTTCTTTATAAAACTAATCACAACTATTTGTTCACATGGCTGGCTGTCACTCCTTTACCCTGCGAGCAGCTTAAACTACCCTCTGACATGTTCCACAGCACAGAAAACAGCTCCTCATGCAAAACAGGCGATCAATAAAGAACTGAGGAGAGTCACAACAAAAACAGCAACCACCTTTCCGAGGTCCCCTACAGTGCGCCATAAACTGCTGCCCTGGAGCTTCATTCTCATTATCGCTAAGGTTCACAACCATTTATAGAAGAGAAAAGGAAAACTGAGGCCCAGAGAGCTTATTTGAACGACCTGTCCGAGGCCCTGCTTTTAAAGACAGCTCAAACCAGATTAATCTGCATCAAGAATTCGTGAACTTTTCCCCACTCGGGTCGAAGGATGGAGAGATGGCGTCTCAGGGAGGGAGGCAGCCTGCCCGAGCCTCACTGCTCGACGTGCAAAGAGCCAGGACCACAGCCCAGGCGGACAGACCCCAGCTCAGGGCACCCGCGGAGCGTCCGAGAGGGAGGCGACACCTCCCGCCACGCTCGCCGTCGCCACCCCCCGCTTCCGCCTTACCTGGATGCCCGACCCAGCTCGGTCTGGCTGCACCCGGACTGCCCACACTCGGACCCCAACTCCTTCCTCAACTCCCTTCCCCAGTCGCTGAAACTGCGAGCGCGGGCTCGGGCGTCATCAGCAGTCGCCCGCCAGCGGTCACATGACGCCCCGCCCCGCTCCCCGCCCCTCTGGTCATGTGACCGCCAGGAGAGCCAGAGGCGGAAGCTGGGGTCCCGCCGGCTGGCGATCGGGGGCTGCGGATAGAGGGGGCACCCGTGCGGAGAGGAAGGGGTGGGGACCCGGGTGCCGACCTCGCCCGCAATCGCCGACCCCACACGTGCGCCGTGGCGCGGCCCGGGTGACAGGTGAGTTTGGGGCGGGATGCGCTCTCCGCCCATCCCTCTGCCCCTCCCCAGCCCCGGGCCGGGCCGCGCGGGCCGAAGGGGTGTCTGTGGCGTGGGGTGCGGTCTGGAGGGGGAGCCCGGCTTGGCGAACTGAGGGCCCTCCAGTGGCGGGGCTGCAGTCCAGGCTCTCCATCTCCAGTTAGGTGGAAATGATTTTCCACGCTATCCGGGCGCTTTGGGAAGTGATACTCAGCTGCTTGGCCCTCATCTGATCATTCCACGTTTCCAGGAGCCGTGCTGGGTAGACAGTGTTATTCCTCCATTTAACTCTCGAGAAAACGGAGCGTTTGGCGAGGGCTTTTAGAGTCTGATGGACCCGGGTTTGAATTCTAGTTCTGCCGTCGGCTGTGAGTTTGAGCAAGTCATTGTTCCCCTGTGCACCTTAATTCCCTCACCTGTGTCATGCTGGTGCCGAAGTTCTTTGCGTTTCGGAAAACAGTTCCGAGGGTCCTGACTGGTTTATGGGTATGGCTGAAAACATAAACCAAGTCACAGAGCCCGTAATGGAGCCGGATCTTCTGATCCCAACATAGTTGGAACGGGTTTCCTCCAACATAGGTGATGGGGTCATGAGAAGGGAGGGAGAGGTCTTACTGCCCCTGCCCACAACCAGAAACACCTTCCGTTTTTCCCTCTCCTGTCTTTTCCAGGATTTATGAATGGGACTAGAGTGATCAGGCTTGTTTCAGAACTTTTCTGGAAGAGAGTTGTCAGTCACTTATATCTTGATCAACAGCCATTGCATTTTGTTCCTGATAATGGATAAGTGGAGACCAGTGCTTCCTTTATGGAACTTGAGGTTTTATGAAAGGATAAAAATAGACCTGTCTTCTTTTGTCCTCTGAGTAGGGCACACAGTGATTTGTCCCAAGACAATTTAATTTCCTTCAGATTCTGTACTTTTGGGTAATTGGTATGATGCCATGCTGCATTCTTGAAACATGTTGTCTTTAGTCTAGGGTTATTTTCCAAACTGAAAACCTATGTTCCATAACAAATTCTTTAAAATAAGTTACAGCTACTTTTTGGGGTGCCTGTAAAGAAAAGTGGGAAATTGAGTCGGATCTCTGGTTTCATTTCATGCCTGGTAGTAATAGTGTCTATACTGAGAAAAACTGGTCTTCGTGAATTTTCTTCATCTCTAGCACCAAAAGAACCACTAAATGGAAGATTTAATTTAGGTTCTTCTACAGTGTTTATCTGCACCTCGTTCTAGAGTGATTGTTATTTTTAAATTTCAACTAAGTCTTAGCACCTTCTATAAAGCCACCGAATTCTGAGATCACTGCAACATGATTAGACATTTTTAATGTTGGTTCTTAGGTTCTGTTCTTCAGGGCAAGTTTTTCAACCAACAATGGAGTATCTACCAAATACTCTAACCAAATAATATTTTGAATGTTGCCTACAGTGTAAGGATTTAAGGATTAAAATAAGAGGTTTAAATATTTAAATTAAATAACACACAAAAAAGTCTTGACTTATGTCATTATCCCAGGCCTAAGCTAACCTGACTGTCTGCATGCAGGTGCTGAGTGAATCTGTTCATCCTTTTTGGGGGGGAGGGGAGGGGAAGAAGGCAGGTAATGTTGTTTTGCTTTAAGATATTTTCTCCCTGGTCGCACTGTCTATCCTATATTGGGATCCAAAATACGGTAGCAGTTTACACCCGTTAAACATAGCTTGCTTGCCTTACAGTTGTGTCTGGAGTTTCATCCTGCTTAGACCTGTGTCTTCAGAGGACTTCAGTGACTTTTTTTTTTCCCCATTTACCATTATTTTCCCCCTTCCCTTGTCTCATTTTCCCAGCCAGACTATTTCAGTGCAAAAAAAATGGAATGAAATTGGGGTGCCTGGCTGGTTCAGATAATAGAGCATGTGGCTGTTGATCTCGGGGTGAGTTTGAGCCCCACGTTGGGGGTAGAGCTTACTTAAAAAAAATGAAATGAAATTATCTGCTTCAGCCACATCAGCCACTTGCCTATTCCTTAAGCACATTTAGCACACTGCTGCCCTAGGGCTTTTGCATTTACTTGTAAACCCTGCCTGAATGCCCTTCTCCCAGATCATTATCGATTGTAAAATAACAAACTACCCCAAGACCTAGTGGCTTAAGAAAAAAAAACAAAAACAAAAAACATCTATTGGCTTATAGTTTCTGTGGTCGGAATCCATAATGTGGCTTAGCTAAGTGCCTTTGGCTCAGGGGCTCTTGGGAGGTTGTAGTCTGGCTGTGAATAGAAGCTGTCGTCTTATCTGAAGGCTCAGCTGGGGTTGGCGGGGATCCATATTCAAGCTCATTCAAGTGGTTGTTGGCAGGCCTCTGCCTCCCTCATCACAGGGCTCTCTCACAACATGACAGCTTCCTTCTTTCAGAACAAACAAGCTAGGGAGGGTGCCCCAGTCAAAAGTCACCATTTTTTTTGTGATCTAATCTCAGAAGTCGTATCTTTCACATCTACCTTATTCTGTTCCTTAGGAGTCAGTAAGTCACACTCAAGGAAAGGGGCCCACACAGGGCATGAACAAGGAGATGGAGGTCATCAGGGACTGTCCTAGAGGCTGCTAACCACACTCAAATACCCTTATTGCTTGCTTCCTCACTTCCTTCTGGTCCCTGCTCAAATATCTTATCAGAGAGGCTTTCACAAACTATGTAAAACAGCACACACACACACTCCATCTCTTTATCATGCTTTTTCTTCACAGCAATGATCACAGCCTGATACATAATGCATTTATTTATTATCTGTTCCCCACTCCTAATAGTATGCAGGCTTTATGAGAGCAAGAACTTAGTTTTGTTCTGGAGTACCCTCAGGTCCTAAAACAGTACTTGACATACAGTAGGACTGGGTACATATTTGTTGAATGAATGAATCTATATCAATAGGAATGCTTCCACCTGTAAAGAATCCAAAAGCCAACTAGCAGCAGATAAAACAGTTCATCTTACAAGGATTACAGAGGTAAGTAGTGCCACAGTTGAATTAGTGAGTCAATAACATCAACCAGAATTTAGATTCTTTCTCTCCTTCCAAACCACAATCTGCAGATTTTTGGCTTTTTTTCTTTTAGGTTTGTCACCTTGTATGTCAGGCAAGACCTGTTCATTGGACCACATTCAAAGGCAAGAAGGAGAGGGATAGCTAGGGGAAAGAGAGAAAAATTTCTCTTCATAGGCTTCTCTCCTTGTAGCAAGAGGAATACATTTCCCATAAGGTCTACCGTAGACTTCCTCTTACATCTAATTGGTCAAAATTGAGTCACATGTCTAACCTACTTCAGGGGTGGTGGGAAAATAAGGATTTGCTTGTTTCCTCCTCTATAGGAAGAAAGGAAAAGGAGGGAGGAAATTCTTGTTGGAGAGTCAACAGCATCCCGGGAAATTAAGACATTTTAAAGTATTGAATCAATAATAAGAGACTTACAGAAGGAAAAAAAAGAAAACTGTTAAGGGTTATACAAAGCTTCCAGGTCCTAGATAACTGTACTAGGTAGCTTAACATGAGCGAACTTTGAACAGATGAGACAAGGGTTGGGTAATGTTTTGCTAGGGCTGCAAAGGAAGCCCCCTCCTGTCAAATGCCTTTCCACATTCTGGTTTTGTGTGTGGCAAAGTCCTCATTATTTCATCATTCACTATTTGAGTCTCTGCAGCTAGAAGATTACATATGAACAAAAAAGTTGGCATTGACATAAAAATTTTAATGAGTTGACCATGTGTAAGATTAGTTCTTATTCAGATATTCGTGTCCTAAAGGGTCTGTTAGGTTGAATTCTTATTTTTGTTGGTCTTCTCAAAGTTAATGTCATGTTGATAAAATACAGTACCAGTGCAAAATGCAAGTGCAAATCTTGGGAAGTACACAGGCCTTGATGAAGTTGAAAAATAATTCAGGCTTCCATGAAGTTGACCACGATGACCTAGCTAAATTAACAATTAGAGGAGAGAAATAAAAGAAAGATGATGACAAAATTAACACTTCCAAAGATGATTTGCAAAAGAGTTGGAAGAAGCTGTTGGGGAAATGAATGCTGCCTTGAACATTTTTTATAAAAATTACCTTTTTCTAAGATCATGCTATGAAAGTCAACTGTGAAGTACAAGATACTGTATTATCAAAGTCACAATTTGGTGAAATCAACTTTTGACTCATTCTTGGTTTGTTCCTTGAATGAGGACATAGTCGTTGCAGTTTTACTCTAAATTTTGCTAGGTGTGAAACTTACTTTCATAAGTTTTAATGATACCATTCGGGGACACCTTTCTAATCAAAACTTTTCCACAGCTTAGCATGAAATATTTGTCCTTACTTTAGAGTCACTCAGTAGATTTCTCAGGCATGTATTAGCCTTGATAACAACAGCCTCCTATCCCTGACATATGAGAAACACGTTTTTATTTTTATTTATTTTTTTTAAAGATTTTATTTATTTGACAGAGAGAGACAGTGAGAGAGGGAACACAAGCAGGGGGAGTGGGAGAGGGAGAAGCAGGCTTCCCGCAGAGCAGGGAGCCCAATGCGGGGCTCGATCCCAGGACCCTGGAATCATGACCTGAGCCGAAGGCAGACGTTTAACTGACTGAGCCACCCAGGCATCCCTCGTTATTTGTTTTAATTTTTTTTAGTGAGTTTGGGAGAAAAATCTTATATATATGTTACATGCACTCCCTTTAAAAATAGAGATCTTTATGCTTTTCTTTTGGGATACAGGTTCTTTAATGGAGCAGCCGATCTGTCAGCAGACCTGGTTTCATCTAATGATTTACAGACCCCAGCTCTGAAGCCAGTGAAACATTCCTGCTGCCCAGGCTCTGAGTATCGTACATCATCCTCACCATGTTGGACTTTCTAGCTGAGAACAACCTCTGTGGCCAGGCGATCCTAAGGATTGTTTCCTGTGGCAACGCCATCATTGCTGAACTGTTGAGGCTTTCTGAGTTTATTCCTGCAGTGTTCAGGTACAGAGACCGAGCCGATCAACAGAAATATGGAGATATCATATTTGATTTCAGCTATTTTAAGGTAATCCTCCTCCATGGCATTTTTACCACTGTATTGTCTATAAAAGCATGCTTTCTCTGGGAACCATGAGACGCCGCAGGGTGAAGTAATTATGGAGAAAGTTAAAGAGGAAAGGTTTTTAACCAAATTTAATATCAACAGACTAACTTGAAAATAATATAAATGTATTGTGTGGAAGCCCTAACATAATATAATCAAACTCTTAAAAAGATAACTTTGGTGTAATGTATTTCACAACAAAGTACCCCACATTAAAAGCATGCTAATCATGGTTAGAGTTCAAATTCATTTCTTCCAAAGGGATTTTGCATCTAGGCTTCTGTTATCTTCATTCCCTTCTGTTGCTCTGCTTTCAATTTTCAATATCCCTTTTAAGGCATAAGAGCAAATTTTTAAAAGACTATTTAGAAATTGTTACCCACAAGTATGCTTTTATTGCCATTTCACATAAATGTGTTTTTCTTCTCAGGGTCCAGAATTATGGGAAAGCAAGCTGGAAGCTAAGCCAGAGCTACAGGATTTAGATGAAGAATTTCGTGAAAACAACATAGAAATTGTGACCAGATTTTATTTAGCATTTCAAAGTGTGCATAAATATATTGTAGACTTAAACAGGTATTGATTAATTTAGCAATAACTTATTCTGACGGTAAATAGTGGGAAAGGGACATGCCAGAAAATGTGCATCTTCCTGAGTTACTGCACAATCTTCCTGCCTCTCCCGTGCATAATTCCTGTGGCACCAGTCATCTTTAAGTATTTCAGAGTTTTATTATGCTTTCCTTCTCTTGTGAAGTAGTATGATAATCTTGGTTTGTACTAAGTCATGGCTTGCTTGCTTTTTTGTTTTCATCGACATATTGTTGACACACACAGTTTCATTAGCATCAGTTGTACAGCCTAGTGATTTGATAACTCTATGCTGTGCTCACTGCAAGTGTGGCCACCATCTGTCCCCATGCAACGCTGTCACACTACCATTGCTACATTCCCTGTGCTGGACCTTTCACCCCCACCACTTACTCAGTCGGTAACTAGAAGCCTGTACCTCCCACTCCCCTTCACCCACTTTGCCCATGTCCCCCCCTCCCCCCCCCGCCCATTCCTCTCCCTTCTGGCAACCATCACTTTGTTTTCTGTATTAAGTCATACAGCTTTCAATCCTGTAGTTTATGACCATATTTTAGTATCTTATATATGAGAAGTGGAGAGAAAGGAACTTATTTTTATAGCATTGGTAACCGTAGCTTCCTTCTTATCCCTAACTATACAGTATTCTCTTCCTTTCAGCCCTTGAGAGTTCATTATTCATCAGCTTTTAAATTATCTGTTCCATGTTTTTATAGCATTACTCCTAAGATATTTATAATTCATAAATCAAGACTAGGGATTACTTGGAGTAGCCGGTATTAGAAACCTGTGGCCCTAAATGACTGTGATTTCCAGCTCACAAGTCCATTCTTAAGAGCACGAAGGGCCACAGACTATTTGAAGGCCAGAATGCCTGGTATCTTGCCTTATCTTTTAAAAATCTTTACATTCCTTCTTCAAAGGTGTTCAAGTTTTCATTAGAATGAATAACTTGCTCTGGGGTTTCATTTCTAGATATCTAGATGATCTCAATGAAGGTGTTTATATTCAGCAAACTTTAGAAACTGTGCTTCTCAATGAAGATGGAAAACAACTTCTAGTAAGTAATAGTAACCATTTAAAATAGAAAGTCAAGAATGTCAAGCTTAGCATCACTTTTTTCCTATAAGTCCCAAAGACATGCAAAGTACCCTTCTTTAAAGAGAAGCAAAATAAACTAACAGTTATCTTCGTCCAATGGACAGTATCTGAATTTAGAACATAGTAGACTCTGAACAGAATTACAAGTGAAGTAGAAATCGTGTGGAGGTTATGAGCTTCTTCCGCAGTGTAACAATCCTATCTTCTTTATCTTTTGCATCCCAGACATCTAGCCTTAGAAATCAGTACGTAATAATTGTTTAAGAAATGTTAAATAAGTGGGGCACCTGGGTGGCTCAGTCGTTGAGTGTCTGCCTTCGGCCCAGGTCATGATCCCAGGGTCCTGGGATCGAGCCCCGCATCGGGCTCCCTGCTCAGTGGGGAGCCTGTTTCTCCCTCTCCCGCTCCCCTGCTTGTGTTCCCTCTCTTGCTGTGTCTCTCCCTGTAAAATAAATAAATAAAATCTTTAAAAAAAGAAAAGAAAGAAATGTTAAATAAGTAAAGGATTTAGAGGGACTCCATTTGGGGTCCCAAGCCAAATATCAAAAATAGGCCACCTGAAAGGTAACCACTGCAATTTAAATTTATTTCACATACACTTTACAAAGCCCATTCTATACAGAAGGTGAGAACCCTTTGGGGAAACCTGCATTCTCTTTGTAACATAAAGCTTTTAGGAAGAAAGGGAACAAAGTGATTCTTTTTAATTAACCCTCATCAACTTCATTCCAAAAGAACGTATACTCCTGTGAGTTTGACCACCTTCTTCCTCTCTTCATAGTGTGAAGCGCTGTACTTATATGGAGTTATGCTGCTGGTCATTGACCAGAAGATTGAAGGAGAAGTCAGAGAGAGAATGCTGGTCTCTTACTATCGATACAGGTATCCTGGGGCTGGGACTGCACCCTCCGAAAGCACTGCTATTGGTAAAATGCAGTGTAGGTTTCCATACTACTTGTACTGGGAACAGCAGTGATATGACCTAGAATGAAAAGTATGGGATTGTTGTGTCTTCTGAACACAGTATAGAAATGTAACGATTACTCTATGTTTTATATCATCACCATAATAATAGACTATATGTAATATAATCTGTATATTATATGCAAAAGATCCTATATATTATAGATTATTAGAGATAGATTATCATGTCCACAGTGGTACCTCAGTTTTTTTAAAAAAAGGAATCTGAATTTTCTTTACCTTAAAGATAGATAAATTTGGGAATTTTGGAAGCCTAATGAATATTCTTTTTTTATGTTTTTAAGTATTACTCCTGGGCAGATGTGGGGAAACGAATACACTTTCTGTTGTCATTTTTAGGTTGATGACTTTGAAAAGGTAATTGCTCCGGGTTAGGTGGGAAGTGAATTCTCACTCATATGTATATGTGGAAACCAAAACAAACAACAGCGCATATCACGACCGTGTGTTTTGTATGTCTGTATAGAGCTGCGACTTCAAGAAGTAGGGTCTTTAAATCAGAAGCCACCTTAAAGCTCTGTAATTCCAATATCTACCACACAAGTTTGAATTTATTGAATTAATGAGTCAAAATCGGGATACAAGGTCAATGTTAGAAATAGTCGCGATTCAGGGAAAAAACATGATAAGCAGGAATCAGGAACATGGGTTAAAAGATGCACAGACTTGAATTAACATTCTTAAACTTAGAAATTAGGGTAAAATAAATAGGGCAAAGGGGCAAATCCTCAACAGAGAGGGATCGCTGGAGACATCATCTCTTCAGCAACAGCTGGAACTGCTGCCTCATCAGCCGTAAATTCACCTCAGGCTACTCAACTAGCCTGTCTCCTTCAGCTTCATGAGTATGTGAGGAGAGTGTTCGCCAGTGTGCATGATTTATTCACAGCAGTTTGGCCACGAGCTGTTTTAATATCCATGTTTTTTACAATGAACTTTGAATGGCCATGGAAAAACAAAAACAGTAAATAACATAAGGAAGAAGTAAAAAAAAAAAAAAAAGTTTGTTTATCAAGCCCAGCTTTGACAATCTGGCTTTGTCCCTTTGGGTACAACAGCTAATTCATTAGAATGTGAGGATCCATTACTGCAATGACACTGAACAATTGTAAGGCAGAGTTGTGGGAAAGGAGATTCTTACATCAAATAGGAGGTCATCTTCAAATCTAAGATCCTTTGAGTCTCCCTGAGGGATTGCTACTCCACACCACCCTGAAAACCACAGATGTTTTGATGAAATCTCTGTAGAAGGTGCACCTTGCCAAGCAAGAACCAGTTATTACATATCCCACTTTAAGTTGACATCATCTTTTAAAATTATTTTCTAACTTACAAAATGTCGGTGCTGGTTCATGTTCTTTATCTGCCACTCTGAAATCCAAAGAGCTCTGAAAAAAAAATACATGCATATGTACACACACATATACATGCACATAGTAACTCCTTTGGCAGCAAAGCTGATCTAACCTGAAATCATCTGGAGTCAAAACCTGATCAGAGCAGATGCAAGGCTATAGGTAGTCCTTACTTATCTCACTTGCGTGACTATTCATAAATTTTAGTGCAGAAATGTTAATGTGTTGATCATGTAATGCCAATTGAGACCCTATTAGAGTATCATATCGTATATACCATATTAACTTCTTATATTTGGAAAATGCTGTAATCTGAAACAGATCCAGCCCTAAGGATTTTAGAAAAGGGATTGTGGACTTTAACATAGAACTAACTATATATATGTATAAGAACGCATCTTGTAAGTGTACCATAACAGGCTTTTTGAAAATGTAATTGTGACTCTTAGGGATATAAATTGACCAAAAGTCTTATCTGAAACTACATAAAGTCAGGTTATAGTGAAATTCTGCTTTTCTTTTTGGCTTTTGAGTTTCTGATATGTGCGGTTTGTCTGGCCCTTTCTTTCCCATTGTGAACATGGCTCAGTGCTGCTCGATCTTCTGCTGATTCAAATATGGATGATATTTGTAAGCTGCTCCGAAGTACAGGTTATTCCAGCCAACCAGGAGCCAAAAGACCACCCAACTATCCTGAGAGTTATTTCCAGAGAGTGCCTATCAATGAAGCCTTCATCAGTATGGTCATTGGTCGACTGAGATCTGATGATATTTACAACCAGGTGGGGATTAAACCTGTCAAGATCTTAGTAGTTTAAAAGATTGATTTCACTTTCCTCCTCAATTACTCCTTCCCTTCCTTCTTCCTCAAAAGAATAAAAGCAGTTAAAAATTTTCAAATTTGGGGGGCTGTACTATGGGATGGTAGAGGAAAGAGGGACAGTAATTTGGGCAGAATTAGAGATTTCAGGGAGAAGATGGCATTTGATCTATATTTGGAAAAAAGATGCATTCTTGGAGTCATTCATTCAAGAAATAGTTATTGAGTGTGTGTTACGAGCTTGCTGCTGGGGTCCATCGCTGATGAAGGCAGGCTGTGGTCCCTGCCCATAATGACCTTGTAGCTTAAGGAAGAAGATGGGTAACTAAAGGAATTATAGCAAAGCAAGGTGAGTGTTAGCTTAGGGGAAGCAGAGGGGGCCATACAGCATACAACAGGGGCAGCAAGATTGCCGGGGGGTGGCGGCAGGGTGTGGAGTCTGTCAGCTCTGAGAGGTCATCTGTGATAGACACAGATGTGGACAGGTAGCAGGACACAGGGAGTTAAAACAGTTTCTTTTTCTCTCTTTCTTTTTTTCTTTTTTTGAGGAAAAGACTTCAAATTGCAGCAGAGTCAAGGGCGAGAAGGGAGAGTACTGGGTGGTTAGCAGTAAGAAGGCAGGCCCTGGTTACATTGTATTCCTTACAGTGCCGCCTCTGAGAATTGCTCCCAGGGCCCAGGACCCCCTGTTGGGAGACGGCTACATCCTAGAACCTGATCACTTATCCGGCACACGTATGAATTCAGATGTCACCAACAGCTGCCTCTTTGGGGGGTTGTGTGTACTTTGTAGGTCTCCGCATACCCTTTGCCCGAGCACCGTAGCACGGCCTTGGCTACTCAAGCTGCCATGCTGTACGTGATCCTCTACTTCGAACCTTCCATTCTTCACACCCACCAAGCAAAAATGAGAGAGATTGTGGACAAATACTTTCCAGATAATTGGGCAAGTATTATTATCAGTCTTTTTTTTTCTCTGTAATAACCTTGTTAGGGAACCGATTTTCTGTTCTTTTGGCCTTTAGCCCAGAGGTCATTATTTTGTAAATAATGAGACATAAAGTCACTTAGATAAAATTACTCTCTGTTGAGAATCTTATAAATTATAACATGAAAGAATAAGTCAGTAGAACTTCCCGAAGAACCCCAAGGGTTTTTTTTTCTTAAATAGATACTGTCAAGGTAAAACCATGTATTAAAATGTATCTTGTTTTAGTTGCTGAGATTGTAACTGTTTCGTAAGTATTTCTTTATTTTCTATTTCATGACTCTAAGCTTACAGCATTAATCTGTTATTTTATGAATAGGAATTTTACTTCAATAATGTTTCATCTACCTTACAGGGCTGTTAAGGTTTATATTACTGCAGGGATGTGTTTATCTCACCCAAAAATATTAATTCTTACAAGAATAAAGCTGACAATATACTCAATGTAGATGAGATGTTCTCTTTGTACACAGAGGTTTTAATAAAGTACAATGAATTGGATCCTGTTCTCAGGTAGCAGATTCTATTTCACTTCTTACTGGTCATTGAATCGCAGACTGGGATTAGGGAGCTGTAAGAAGAATAACTCGCAGTGAGGAGATGATGCTTCCTATCCATGAACACATCATGCTTATGAGCTAGGAGCTGAGCAACCAAGATGAAAACTCTGATAATCTGGTTTCATTTGCCTAAGCTTAATAAAGAGTTTTGACCATAGTGCTATAATCAGGAACAGAAACACTTTCAGTGTTAAGGAAGGTCAAAATCCAGTTATATGATGCGTATAAGATACACTCCTAAAAAAAACACCCCTGGCACACTAAAAATAAAGGAATTGGGGCACCTGGGTGGCTCAGTCACTTAAGCGTCTGACTTGGTTTCAGCTCAGGTGATGCTCTCAGGGTTGTGAGATCGAGCCCCACATGGGGCTCCACACTCAGCATGGTGTCTTCCCTCTCTCTCTCTCCCTCTGCCCCTCTCCCTGCTCTCGCTCTCAAATAAATAAATAAAATAGTTTTTTTAAAAAAAGGAACTAGAAAGAGAGCGAGAGATTCCAGGCAAATGCCAGCCAATGAAAAGCCAGTAAGAAAATATTAATATCACACCATAGAGAATTTTAAAGAAAAACACTAATAGGGATAAAGAGGGATCATATATGATTTTAAAAAGAATAATCTAAGGTTAATTCATAAGTTCACACCCAGGGAAATACTCTAAATATATAAAGCAAAAACAAAATAACATGTAAAAATTGATGAAACCATAATCATGATGGGAAATTTTAAGATACCTCTTTCTCTATATAATCCTGCTCTTTCAAAAATCCGTAAAAATGTTCCATGTGTATTTGAAAGGATATGTATGAAAGTTGGGAGACATCAGTTCACAAAGTCAACAAAGTTTAAAAAAACAATGTTAGTCTACAGACTGTATTCTCTTACTATAGCATGATTACATTAGAAGCCAACGCTTAAAAGATATTTTTAAATGTTTGGAAAAAACATACACTCCCAAATAACTTTTGTGTTCAAAAGGAAATCACAATAGGACACCTGGGTGGCTCAGTCGGTGAGGAATCTACCTTCGGCTCGGGTCATGATCCCGAGGTCCTGGGATCGAGCCCCAGATCGGGCTCCTTGCTCAGCGGGGAGCCTGCTTCTCCCTCTCCTACTCCCCCGCTTGTGCATGCATGTGCGCGCGCTCTCTCTCTCTCCCTTTGACAAATAAATAAATAAAATCTTTTTTAAAAAAAGAGGAAATCACAATGTAAATGAAGAAATATGGAGAATCACACAACATCAAAATACTACAAAGCAAAGTGCATGGGAATGACTAAAACTGTTCCTCAAGGTAAATTAAGTAAATGAAACCCTAAATATGTTTATTTAAAAAAGAAGAACAGGGGCGCCTGGGTGGCTCAGTCGTTAAGTGTCTGCCTTCGCCTCAGGTCATGATCCCAGGGTCCTGGGATCGAGCCCCGCATTGGGCTTTCTGCTCCGCGGGAAGCCTGCTTCTCCCTCTCCCACTCCCCCTGCTTGTGTTCCCTCTCTCGCTGTCTCTCTCTGTCAAATAAATAAATAAAATCTTTTTTAAAAAAAAAGAACAATTAAAAATAAAGGAATTAAAGGGCTGCCTGGCTGATTTAGTTGGTGCAGCATGCGACTCTTGGTCTTAGGGTTGTGGGTTCAAGCCCTATGTTGGGTGTAGAGATGACTTAAAATCTTAAAAATAAATAAATAAATGAGTTATATATTGAGCTTAAGAAGCTAGAAAAGGTCGAGTGAAAGGAAGTCAATAAGTATATGAGTGGCAATGTATTGAACTGGACAAAAAGGGAACAAGAGAGAAGAACAATACAAAAAGGCTGGTTTTTTGAAGAGTAATAAAATAGATATTTAGTGAGACTGACCAGACAGAGAGAGAAGACAAGTTTAAATATGTTAAGATTGAAAAAGCCAACCTAAGATACAATAAAGAACTTTTAAAGTTATAAGAAAACTTCTGGACGACTTTATGCCAGTATATTTGAAAACTGAAGAAATGGAAAATTTTCTCAAAAACATATAAATACCAAATCTGACTCAAGAAGAAAAAGAAAGCATGATGAGCCCAGTGACTGTTAAAGAAATGGAACTGGGGATCCAACCTCCCTGCTTATCCACCTCCCATCAAAAAGAGAGGGTCCCTAGGACTGCAGGATCTCTCAGGCAACTTTTAGCAAAATTTCAAGTGACAAATAATCGCAATTTTATACAGACTGAAGTAGGTGGGTAAAGAACTGCAAAAATAATGCTTTGTTTCCTTTAGTCGAGAGATTCTCATGTGAACTGGGGAACTCGAGGAGTCCCCCAGGCTAGTTGCAGGGGTCACTGAGGTAAAACTGTGTTTGTGATAACACCAAGGTGCTCTGTGCCTTGTCCTCTCATCCTTTCCCAAGGGCACTTTGCATTTCCAGAGGCCCCGAGACAAACAGTATGCAGTACCTCAGGAGTCTGACTGAGGGAGCCAAGTGTGAGTCTGGCTGTCTTCAGTTAGGCCAGACGTTACAGTGACTCGAAAAAATGGAAAAGCGATGCCATCCTTCTCAACAAAACTTTGTGGGAAACCTTTAGTCTGTTTTTTGTTTTGTTTAAAAAAAAAAGTTTTATGTTAGCATATAGCGGGTTTATCGTTATTTGAAGTGAATTAAATAGTTTTTGAAATGCCTCAGTTGTAATCTGTAATATGATAAATATCAATAGATATAACCCCATTTAAAAAAAAGTCCTTTGGAGTTTTCAGTAAGTTTTAGTTGCATAAAAGCTGAGGTGAAAACATTTGAGAAGACCACTGCTCTAGTTTGCTTTTCTGTCAACCCTGATTTAGTCATTTTCCCATGAATAGCTCTTATCGCCCTTGTTCCAAAATGCCCCTAAGATAGAACACTTACCAATTGTGGCAAATTGTTGGCTTTTCATTGCAGTGGAGTTTGAACTGGAAGGAGTGGGCAGTGTCTTCTGTAACTTTGCCTCCAAGTGAGTAGGTATTTAACATACTGGATGAATGTGTCCTCTTGCAGGTAATTAGTATTTACATGGGGATCACGGTTAATCTAGCAGATGCTTGGGAACCATATAAAGCTGCAAAAACTGCTTTAAACAATACCCTGGACCTTGCAAACGTCAGAGAACAGGTAGGTGCTGGCCAATGCAGAAGGATTCTCATAACAGCTGCAAGCCTGCTTAGGGGGGGTAGGAAATGAGGAGAGTTCCCAAGGAATTTGGAAAATGACCACATAGACATTTTAAGTGCGGTGATTAATGAAAGGTGAACTTGCGCATCCTAATAAGGTAGGTAATTATAGATTTTTAACTTGCACGGTATATGTAAGTGGGAGACTTAGGTCCTAAGATTCGACATCCTAAGATGAATCAGTATGTCACATGACCCTAACTGACTTCACTTATTCTTGCTGAAGTCTGTGTCCTTGTGGACGGAATGGCTTTGACTGGTAGCTGGAATTTTAACTTTTCATTAGTAGGATGAATATTGAGGATGGTATGTCCTGTCACTGTAATTTAAATTCGTCCTCTCTGATGTGTGAAAGAAGCAACAAAACTGGAGACATTTCATCTCCTTAAAGTTTAAATGGTTACATTCTGTCTCTTCGATAAGAACACAAGCAGTTATCCTCAGTTTGTTTTCTATGATTAAGTCTCTTATGATTTGTCTCCCTCTCGGAGTTCATCTCGTTTTATTTTTCCTTCCCTTCCCCTATGATCCCGTTTTGTTCCTTCATTTCCACATGAGTGAAATCATAATTGTCTTTCTCGGACTGACTTATTGCACTTAGTATAATACCCTCTAGTTCCATCCACCTCATTGCAGATGGCAAGGTTTCATGTTTTTGATGGTTGAGGAGTAGTCCACTGTATATACATACCACATCTTCTTTATCCATTCACCTGTAACTGGGTGATGGACATTAAGGAGGGAATGTGATGTATTGAGCACTGGATGTTATATAAGACCGATGAATCATTGACCTCTACCTCTGAAACTAATGATACATTATATGTTAATTTTAAATAAAAAATAAATTAAAAATTAAATAAAAAACAAGGCAGAAGGAAATTCCTAACTAAATAGAGCAATAAAAATCTTTGTTGGGCAGTATCCTTGACATTTCTAAACAGTTATCTTCCTCAGCTTGGTTGTCTGAGTTTTTGAGTTTTCAGCGCAGATAGAACAATATTGACTCAAAGAACTTCAGCATGTTTTATTCAAGTAAATTGAATTCCATCAATAATGCACAAAATAATTTCAATGTTGGCATGTCTCCAAGACACATATTAGAGAAAGCGGTGCTTCCAATACTTACTGGTATCAGAGCATTAATGTTTCATTACTAAAATTACTTTTCCAAAATTACATTTTCTCCTTGGTGCCATTTTAGGAAGATCTTCAGAGTCCTCCGATGAAGCACCTGGTGATAGTTTTAAACTAACCTGACTAGGCTAATGATGTTTAACATATAACTCTTGCTTTGGGGAAAGCAGAATGACCAAATTTCCAAAAGGCTGGTTTGAAAATTCACTTTTGATCTACTGAGGCGTATTTTTGTTGTGCTTTCATCTGCCTGTAGAAGTCTCTTCTCCTGGGTATTTCTGCTCTGCCTGCTTTGCCAATAATTATGGGAAGACTAGGCAGTTGAACTTCTGCTTTTATGTTTCTTTTCCATCCAAGTTAAGAACAGAAGGGGCCCTCAGAACCACTTGTTCCCGATTCTCCAGGTGACATTTGCAGAAACCAGGAGGGAGAGGTTAAATCCAAAGTCACGCTATCTAATCTAATCATAGCTGGAGGTAGGATTTAGGATTCTCTTGGTTCTGAGTCCAACGTCCTTTTCAAAAATGTCCAATAAGCCACTAGCCTTTGAGCCTTACCAGCTGTGGTCCATATGTTACTCATCTCCTATAGAAATGTTATCATTTGTCCAGGGGTTCATCTGTTTGGGGATTTGTTTTCAAGGACCATCACTATCTCTTTTTGAAAATGTAAATTCAGTTGTTTTGTTTTTCCTTTTAAAAGTCAAGCAGATACGCTACTGTCAGTGAAAAAGTGCACACTCAAGTGCAACAGTTTCTGAAGGAAGGTTATTTAAGGGAGGAGATGGTTCTGGACAATATCCCAAGGCTTCTGAACTGTCTGAGAGACTGCAACGTTGCCATCCGATGGCTGATGCTTCACACAGCCGACTCAGGTAATGTGCAAAAGGCGTGCCATCTTCATGGCTCCATATAAAGGCTTGCAGGATTAAGATATGCTCCATGATGCAAAAATGGTTTAGTCTTTGGAAGAGAATCAAGTTGCTGCCCTTTTTTTTTTTTTAGATTGGTTTATTTATTTTAGAGAGAGAGACGGAGAGAGAGCATGTGTGTGCATGAGCGGGGGAAGGGGAGAAGGAGAAGAGGGAGAGAATCTCTAGCAGACTCCCCACTGAGCACAGAGCCTGACACGGGCTTGATCTCGCGACCCATGAGAGCATGACCTGAACTGAAACCAGGAGTTGGGCACTCAACCGACTGAGCCACCCAGGCACCCCAAGAATCAAATTGCTTTTTAAGTTAGTCATTTTTGTGTCTACTTAGACAAGTCAGCAGCCCACCTGAATAGTCCTTTTGTCAGGTTAGATTATCTGGGATTATCCCAGTGGGTCCAGGGTAATCACAAGGGTCTCTGAGTCGGCAGGAGGGAGGCAGAAGAGTCAGAACCAGAGAGGTGGCATCATGAAAAAGGGTCAGCAGGCCATTGCTGGTTTTAAAGATGGAATGGGGCCACAAGCCAAGGAATACAGGTCGCCTCTAGATGCTGAAAAAGATAAGAAAACAGGATTTCCCCCAGAGCCTCCAGAAGGAGCACAGATCTACCGACTCCTTGATTTTACCCCAGTGAGACCCATTTCAGATTTCTCATCTCTGGAACTATAAGAGAATACATTTGTGTCTTCTTCAGCCATTAAGTTTGTGGTGATTGGTTACAGCAGGAAACTAATACGAGAGCCAATCCAGTAAATAAGAGCCAGATGTGCAAAATGCATCTGGCAGGATGTGAGATTTGAGTCCAGAGCAGGAGAGAAATTTTGCTGGTTGGTGTAGAGGGGTGAAGGTGGTTGGGGAAGGCTCCACACAGGACGCAGGAGGGGACTGGCCCCCCTAGGATTTTGAAGTAAAAAGTTCTAGACTGGAGAAATGATAGAGAAGAAGGTATGATTTGGGAAGTACAGAAAAACATGGACCCACAGAGTTGATGAACAGGCTAAACCAGAGTGCCTAATTAAGGTAGATTGGGAGAAAAAAATAAAGGTAGGTTGGGTCTAACCTTTTCTGGTCCACAGTCCTCTTGGAGACGCTATGGGCCATCAAGCCGCTTTACAGATGTAGGAAATGACTCCACAGGGTCCGTGAGCCTATGACTTAAAACAAAACAAAAAACACCTGGTTTAATAGAAAAATAAGTAGGTTGGACTAACCTGAGCCAGTTCAGAGCTGACACAATTCCTTGTACTTAGTAAAGGCTGGATTGATGTTAATGAACTAACGATTTCACGCATCCGGAGTGCATGCGCTTCCCGCTCACAGGTGTGTCATTCAGCAGCCTGGCCAGCCTCCTGCTTTTTGTTTTTCGCTAACAAACTTTGCTTGAGAGCCACCCTGAGACCGGCACTGCTTTCAGCAGTTGTTCTTTCGGATGAGGCTGTGTCTCTAAAAATACTGCCCACTCCAGATTATTCTGCAGCCTCCCATGGTAACACAGTAGCCCGTAGCCCGACTCTTCCAGGCAAGATGCTCTTTCCTCCAGCTCCCGTCTGGTTCCACTTCCTGTGAGTGGGTCAGCAGTGAAGACAGCAGATGGACTTCTTCATCCTCTGTTTCTCTGAAAATATGTGGACTTTCTTCTCAGCCTTCTCTTTTCCCACTAGAAATCTAGCTATGAAATCTTTCTCAAAAGTGCTGCTTTCCAGTTTTTGGGGTTTTTTTCATTTTGCTTTTTTGCCTACATCCCTCTCTAATTTACAGTTTGCTCATAGCACGAATACCATGGCTGAAGTGTAATCATCTACTGGATCTGGTTTTAGGTAGTCATGTTTCTTTTTTTACATAAACTCCAGTTCTAATTTGAGGATTTTGCTATACTCACTTAGTATTGAATCTTCTTTACCAAAGTCTTAACATGCTCAAGCATGTAAACAACTCAGACCCTCGCTTTATCCTACCATAAAACCAGCGGTGGGTTTCCCATGACTCAGCCTCATCATTCTTTTCCCCGCGACCGTGCCTGACCCTGTGCCCACACTCTGGGAGCCAGGAGTCGTGTCCTGGATTTGCACCCTTGCAGGGACAACAGACAGTGTTCTGTGCATTCATCTTCAGCCACATCTGTTTTCCATTTTTGTGCCTGGCAATTGTCTGACCTGACTGCACAAGGTCATCATTTACCAGAAACAAATGATTTACCTATCTGATTATGAGTCATGTGTGGGAAAAGTAACTGCTTATTTAGCTTTTATGGTGTCTCGGTCATGATCGGCAGGAAGGAATGCATAGTCTTTACATTCCGTCCTGTTGATCTGCTGGAGGCATCTCACCCAGGCTTTGGATGCGTCCCCGGTGTCTTGCAGCCTCTGAAGAAACATGCTCGAGCCAGCCTTCCCCAGGCAGGGCTGCCTGGCTTCTGAAGTCTGACCTGAGGTTACCATGCTTCTAAGATCTGTTGCCTCAGTTCTCTGAGTCTGCATTCTTGCAGGTCAGATGTCACAGACGGCATCAGGCCCTGAGGATGCTGGAACCATGCCTGCTTTCTACCAAGGAATTAATTATTAATGCAGGGCGATGTTCCCTATCCAAAAATGAAAGCAAATTCGTCTCAGAAGCTTTCTTGTTAAGTCAGAATTAATACAAAACAAGTGGAACTCTTCGTAAGTTTGGTCTGTTTGATTTTGTTTGTTAGGCAGATACGAAGCTGAAAAAATTGTCTCTGTGTCATCAGTGTTACCAGTTCCAATATAGCTCTTCCTAGATAGTTGTGATGAATGCATAATAAATCCGCCCTGAAGTTTCCCATGAAAACCGAGCCCTTCTCCAGGTTGTCATGAGCCTCCTCCTGATGGAATAGCTTAGAAATCAATGTATAAAATGGCCATCTGCAGGCTTCACCAGAACTGAAACACTAAAAAACACCCCCGACATATATAACACGGTCCTTCTATATACGCTGGACATCCTGGGATACCACTGAGGGGCTAAGAAAGTAAGAAAGCCGTGTGACACCAAAGCAACAACCAGGGATCTTGAACCTTACCAGATGTGAACTTTTTGGCAGTGTTTGCTGCCTTAAATTTTTTGTCTTGACTATTTATAGTCCAGGTAGCCTTGACCTATTTTCTTACTTTTTCTTAAATAAATAATTGGCCCCAAAACTAATTTCAGCAAATATCAGTAATTTTTTAAGTTCTATATACCTTTCTTTAACATACTGTTTATTTGAAATAGTTTCTCTTAGGAGCAGCAGGCTGAGCTATTGAATCAGGATATTAGGTATTTTGCCCCTGGGTCCATCCCTGCCTACTTTTGTCACCTTGGCCTAGTTCCTGGAATCTCTCTGGGCCTTGGTAGTAGAGAGTTCAGGAAGCTTTGAGTGCCTGCCATGCCCTCGAGCTTTTACAAGGAACAGAACGCTCCCAGGTCTGGTTCTTCCTGTTTGGAGGTGCCACATCTTTGTGTGGGTAACCCTGCTTGCCTGTGGTGTCAGGGACCCCCAAGACCACCCTAGTTGTGATCACTTCCTAGGAAGACACAGTGTGTATTAGTACTTGTGGCTATGATTTATTGCAGCAAAAGGATAGAAAGCAAAATCAGCAAAGGGAAAAGGTGCATGGGGTGAAGTTTGGAGGGAACCAGGCACAAGCTTCTAGGGGTCCTCTCCTGATGGAGTCACACAGGATGTGTTTAATCCCCCCGGCAATGCATTGCAACAGCATGTGTGAAGTGATGCCAATCAGGGAAGCTCCTTGGAGACTCCTTGGGGCTGATCACAGGCAGCCTCTGCCTGGCATGTATCAAAATTCCAGACTCCTAGAAGGAAAGCAGGTGTTCATCATAAACCACATGGTATGAACAGTTAAGGCACAGTGGTCCTCTCTTATTAATTCTTGAAATGGTAGCATCTCCCGAAATCTGAGTCCGCAGATGTGCCAACCTTGCAAACAGGCCTCTCTGAGGCGAGCAGTCTCAGAAACTGAAGAGTGTCCACCCTGAATGGCAGAGAGCAATGCCTAAACCAAAAGCAACTCCAAACAGACAGGAAGTAAGGAGGCAGAATGGTGTCAGAAGGCTCCACCCATCCATATCGGACAGTCGGTAATGAACCAGTCCCAGAATGCCTACAGTATTTGGAACACTGTTATGCCGCTTGCTTTTGCTCATTCTACAGTATATCATGAATGACGTTCCTTGCCAGATCCAACTGTCGTATTTAGAAGTTCAGTTGTACTTATTTCATGGTATACATATACTTATTTTTCCATGTGTTGTTGGTATACATTTTGCTTATTTTTAAATGTTTAAAATGAAGGAAAGTTTTTTTTAAGAATTCCTCTTCTGTTTCATGTTTTCTACACCTTTAATAAATTGGGAACTCTTTTCTTCCCGTTTCTAGCCTGTGATCCAAACAACAAACGTCTTCGTCAGATCAAGGACCAGATTCTAACAGACTCTAGGTACAATCCCAAGATCCTCTTTCAATTGCTGTTGGATACCGCCCAGTTTGAGTTTATACTCAAAGAGGTAAAACCCTTGAATAAATAATCATCAACATCTTAGTGTTTTTATGCTTAAAAATACTTTTAAAGAATTAGGGTTCCATAACTGTGTCTCTGACTCAGGCTGCAGAGTCTAGCTGTCTGACAGACATAGTTCTTACACGAAAAACGACAGGATTAGACATTTAACAGGCATTTAGTGCCAAGTGCCGGGGAGGAGACAGTGACGGGGGAAATTGTACAAGACTGTGGAGGTGGCAGTCTAGTGAGGAATACGAACAGTAATCAGAGAACCACACTAATGAAAATGTGAATACAGGGGCGTCTGGGTGGCTCAGCCGTTAAGCGTCTGCCTTCGGCTCAGGTCAGGGTCCCAGGGTCCTGGGATCGAGCCCCGCATCGGGCTCCCTGCTCCGCGGGAAGCCTGCTTCTCCCTCTCCCTCTCCCCCTGCTTGTGTTCCCTCTCTCGCTGTGTCTGTCTCACTGTCAAATAAATAAAATCTTTAAAAAAAAGAAAGAGACGTGCTCTAAAGGAAAGGAACATAGTTCTCTGAGGACCTATAATCAAAGACGCTATCCCCAACTTCCCTGAGAAGAGAAGCAAGAGCTTCTGAAGGGACCCGAAGAAGGAACCTGTCAGAGTTAGCTAAGACAAAGGTTGGGAGCATTCTGGAGACCATGCCAGAGAGAGGGCAGAACATGCCCAAGTCCTCTCGGGTAGGGAACAGCATGACCAGTTCAAGGACCAGAAGGACCAGTTGGCTAGAGGGGAGAGAACGAGAGAAAGTGGTATGATATGAGGTTGAAAGGTGGGCAGGAGCCAACCCAGGCCTGGCCTTGTAGGATTTCAGTTTTCATCTGAAAAGCCATGAGAACCTGTTAGAAAGGGCTTTTTTTTTTTTTTAAGGTTCTGTTAATCACCATACATTACATCATTAGTTTTTGACGTAGTGTTCCATGATTCGTTGTTTGCATATAACACCCAGTGCTAGAAAGGGCTTTTAAGTAGGGTGAAGGATTTGCAATTAAACAAGGTTTTGACTTAAGGATTTTAAGGATTTTGAGTTCCCTGAAGGAAATTTTGAGGTTGGTCAGTCTTAGGGCTAAAAAAGCCTCTGTGGGCGTAATAAAAATGGCAGCTACCCAGGAACGCCTACGTTCTGGAACCAGTAACTTTGGGGGTTTGGAGCAGGTGGGCCCAGGAACTAGCCGTGGATGTTAATGCCCATTCAGAATTGATCTTCACCTTGCCTCAGTCCAGTTAGTGGTATGCTAGATGTTTCTTTTCTTCTAGGTATGCGAGGACACTGTGTTCCCCCATTAAGTAGCTCAGGAAAAGTACATGCTGCTTATTAACATGCTAATGCATGTGCTGAGTGTCTTCAGTGCCTTGTCTGTGTACCACTTTGTAAGATCAGAGAAACGCTACCCCTTTTTGATCTCTTTAATATGTTAATGTTTTCCCTCTGAATAGCAAATCATCATCGAATACCTGCTCTGTTCCCAGCTAGGTGCTAGGAATTCAAAAATGAACAAGGCATGTCCCTACCATCAAGGAGCTCTCAGTACAGTGGGGAAGAGAGACAGATTAAGCCAACATGAGAAACCAAGAAAGATCCAAGAGCAGGAAACCAGGCATCTTATTTTTTGGTCAAAGCAAACTTCAGAGGCAAGTGAGAGTCGCCCCCGAAGAATCAATGCACTCAGTCCGGTTAGGATCCTGAACCGAGCGCCAGTTCCCCAAGAGTTCTGTAGCTCAGTGTTGTTGCATGGAAATCAGGACAGGTCTGGGTCATCTGCCTAGCCAAGCCTTCATTTCTAATCATTAATCTTTTTCTGGAATCTGTTGGAATAGAAAGGGCAGCTTCCTTTAGTCTGTTCCAGTAGAGGGAAAAGAAGACCAACTCGTTAAAGATCTTCAAAAGAGAAAGATCTGGTAGAAAGAAAAAAAAAAACAACTACCCAATTCAAATCAAGCAAAACAATGATAATACATTTCAGCTCGGTTTGTTAACTGACCTCCCACCCCAACCCTTTTTCTAGAATCACCTTCTGATTCTCCTATAAACACAGCAATTGGACCTGTGTTTCTTGTAATCTTTATATGAAGTTGCATCTCCTAATTGAAGGACCATCCCCTATTCCAAATTTCCATCATAACAAGATATGAAACCTGTGAGTTCAACCTGTGAATGAGTGTTTGAAGGGCTTCAAGCCATTCGATCTGTGATGAAGGCCTCCCAGTGTTATTTTTGTCACTGCTGCTTTGTCCCCTGGCACTGACTGATCTCAAGCATTCAAAAAGATAGGGCGGACTCTATAAATAATTCTGACTGTTCCTCATGCTATTACTTTTCAATGCTTAATCATCCTGCCTGATCACTAAGATACCTTTTCCTCTGGCCCCACAAAATTCCACCACTCTTGATCCTTTCGTCTGCAATGAAGTCTTCATCTTTTAAAATTCATTTTGATGCTGAGGAATGAAGAATTTCTTAAGAGAAAAATCCGTATACTCTCATATTTACCCCTTAGGAGCCCAATAAAATAAATCCCTATACACTTGTGACATACCTGAACTATGTTTCTAAAGTTTGTTTCAAGGAAAAACAAAACCTTGAGATACACCATTTCGTCCTCTGCCCAACCCTTTATAGGATTTTAATTTTATGAAAAGTGAGTTCATAAACAGACCTACTGTGTGATCAAAAAGAAAGAACTTTTGTGGGTAATTTAGTTCATTCTCCACTCGTCAGACTAGATATCCTCAACCTTCCCTAACCTTAGAATAGGTATGACCCCAGAAATTGTTACTTAGAAAGGACCTTAGAGCAGTGGCCACCAAATTTCATGTCATATTAAAAATGCTGGATTCTTGGGTCGACCCAAGACCTTCTGAACCAGAACCTTCAAGGGTGGGGCTTGGGACTCTGAGAAGTAGAAAGCCATCCAGGTGATGCTTATGTGCATCATAAGATGCCTGAGAAACACTGCCTTAGTGATCTAGCTTTGCCCCTCGATTTGTACAAAGTAGGACGACTTAAGAGATGACGTCAGGGTAATGTTACTTTTAGGCATATATTTTTATAATAAATTGGGTTTTGCTCAGGCTTTCTTGGTAAACTGCCTAATCTGGACTTCCTCTTAAGTAATTCTTTTCTGTCTCTTTCAACAGATGTTCAAGCAAATGCTTTCAGAAAAGCAAGCCAAATGGGAGCATTACAAAAAGGAGGGTTCAGAGCGGATGACAGA
The DNA here is from genome assembly GCF_037043125.1 of Eumetopias jubatus. Lineage (NCBI taxonomy): Eukaryota > Metazoa > Chordata > Mammalia > Carnivora > Otariidae > Eumetopias > Eumetopias jubatus. Next base: position 123,455,933 of record NW_028274810.1, read on the forward strand.
GCTTGCTGATGTCTTTTCAGGAGTGAAACCCCTAACCCGAGTGGAGAAAAATGGTAATTGCTGAAGAGGAAATATTGGTGTGTTTGAAATATACACATAAATGACTGGAAAGCAGCAGAGTAAAAAGTCCTGACATTGTCATCATTGTATGCTAGGAGGTTGCTAATGAAGATCTGAAGCTTAGTTTTAGCTGCCTCTAGCTTTGTGCTCCCTGGGGCACTCTTCATAGCCTATCTGGACTTGAGGTTTCTTACTTTGGAAGTATGAGATTGGGCTAGAGGGGTTGTTGTACTCTGGTTCATAGTCCATAGGGTCATAATTCATCCCCCACCTTCACCATAGTATGCACCACTGGTGTGTCAGCTTATGTGCATTTGGGGGGAGGGAGAAAAGGACCTAACTGTCCTGATCTCAGGACACTTGCCTCAAGAATATTACCAACTACTAACATAGATGGTATGCAAGATTCTCCGCTTCTAATCATGTTTGCTCCTTCCCCCCGCCCCCCCCGTGCGCCTGCCATCTAGTGGCAGAAGCAGGGACCTGCAGATTTTTTTGAAACAACATTGCTCAAGTCTTACTTTAATGATATTAATTCCGCTTCTTCTAGGAAATTTTATCTGTAGGAAAATTATGGTATCACTTAACATTTTTATATAGATAGAAGCCTTTCAAAATTCCCCCGAATTACCATTCTGAATTTTAAGACGACAAACTATCTTTTTAATGCTTAATGTTTAACTATGAGATTCATTTCTGATAGTTAATTATACAGTAGAATAGTATAGCTTCTTGTTTAAAAAAAAAGCTTAATAGTATAGCTTTTAAAAAAACAGTATTTTTAATCAATATGATCTTGTGATTACTGTATTTGGCTTTTGTTCATTTATTTGATGCTCAATGGTTAGCCTAAAATGTATTTCCAAGTTACTTTATTACTCCTAGTGGGAAAAGTTGGCTGTGTTTTTAATCATGTGATATAAATTGGCAACATGTTTTGCAGATCACTACATTGTGTCTAGAAAACAAGGAACCACTAACCGATCAGTTTTTGAGAATCAGGCACATTCATCTTTGTTCTAATCACCTTTAGGTTCTTAAAAATCCCAACATCCTTTCAAAGGCCATTCAGAACAAGATCTTCTACTTTACCTGGCTATATAGCATATTTCAGCTTAGGAAGAACTTCCACATATGTTTCTCATCTGAGATGCTGTGAATCAACATCTGTATTCTTGTTTTACATGTAAAGAAATCAAGCTGCAAAAGGTAGTCACTTGCTGAAGGTAACAAAGGTTCAGAGCCTGGATCGAGCTTTGCACCTCAGACCCTGAACCCTGTGTTCTTTCTGCTACTCCAGAGCTGTCCCTCAGTCTTACCAAAAAAAAAAAAAAAATCTTTAAAATTACAACTAGTGTCCCTCATACCAGTTCTTGAAATAACTTAGGATTATAAGCCCTTAAGTGCTTTTATTAAAGTGAAATCATCCCATTGATAAAACAACAACAACAACAAAAACTTTACGGAACCAGCTTGGTGAGTTAAAAAGAGCAAAGTCTTTGAATCTGGCCAGACCAGTGAGAAAATCCTGGCTCTGCCATTTAGTAACCGTGTGACCCTGCGTAGGATCCGTAACGTCCCTGGGCATCAGCTGCCTGATCTGAGAATGCCTTCTAATTCCTGCCTCCATAAACTGTGAGGATTCAATGAGACAAGCTTCGAGCTTTGCCTGCCATACCGAGGGTCCCCAGAGCATATTGGTGCCCTTCCCTTTCTCTGCGGTGTGAAATTGGTTTGTGAATGCGAACGGCACCCCCCCAAGCTGTTCAGATCATCCCTTACACTCCTGACATGTTGCCCCTCATCGCCCTCCAAGATGTGCCATTGTCATTTTTGTCCCAAAGCTGCTGCCCATGTCTGTCCTCTCACCTAGGGACAAACCATCCCTGTGCCTCTCTCTCTACGCATCCTCGCTTTTGCAGAAAACTCTCCCCAGGAACTCTGTGTCCCATCTTTCATTTCCTTCCCAATTCCTCCCTGCTTCTCTGCCCACCGGTGCACACTTGTGTTCACCTGCCAGGTGTTAGACTGAGCCACTGATGTAGAAAGTTCCCTCTCTTGTTCCAGGTCATATGCCCCGAGGCATTTTGGTGGTTATTGTATGGAGAATCCGCGAGGGTGATGTCAGGTACACAGCGAGAGCTCTGTGAACAAGACCTAGATTTGTAAAGCGTTCCTGAATAGATTCAAAGCCACAGCTGCAGGAATCCTGGGGTCTCAGCAGTCTCTCCTTGTTTCTCTGTTCATAGAAAACCTGCAGGCTTGGTTCAGAGAGATCTCAAAACAAATCCTGTCTTTAAATCACGATGATTCCACTGCTGCAGGCAGGAAAACGGTGCAGCTCATACAAGCTTTGGAGGAGGTAAGAAAGCCCTTCTTAAATGGCGGCGCTTGGATCATGAATCATAGTTTCCAACCCACCCAGCAATCTGGTCCCGGAAATATATCTGAGAGAATATTTTCATCAGAAGCAACAAAAAGCATACTCTGCTCCCTGTAAATTATATCCAGTGTCCTAAAATTGGGAAAATAATGAAGTGATCAGCATGAAGAGAATGCCAACAAAAACAATGACATTTCCACTTGCAGAAACATGTAGTCTTGGAAAAATAATGACGAAGACAATATAGAAACATCAGGGAAATTGTGGTTAAAGCAGCAAAAGCTAAAACAACACCGCGCTGTAGGCACCATTTCTAGATCAGGGAAGAGTTTGGGGGCGGGAAACTACAAAGGGATACATAACCATAACCATAGTTATGTAATGATCATATGCTTATAAGTGATGTTTTCTTTTCCGGAAAAAAAGAATTAGTTTGTTTTTTATCTACTCAAACTATCTACTCAAATTCAAAAAAGGATTATTATATTTTCCCACTCTTGAAATTTTAATTGTATGCTTACAACTGGGTTTAAAATAAAAAATAAAAGCATGAGAACAATAACCGTCAGCTATTTAAAACATCATCCATACTTACTTGGAACCCTGTTCAACTGGTATAAGTATATATCTTTAGAGAGAGAAGTAATACTTTATTTGGCATTTATAGCCTTTTTTTTTTTTGAGAGATTTGTTGGTTACTGTTAATGGCAACACAGAACAGTTCTCCATTGTTAGTGCGTCAGTTTCCTTAGCCGAAAATTCCCAACTTGTACTGTCCCTATTTTGCTCGTTTCCTGGATCTTTTAGCCTGTAGTACAAATATAAACAACTTTGTAAATGTCAGAGGCTTTTTATCATTTGTGTTACTTATTTTGGCAATGGCCCAGGCACCTTGAATTATATACATTACAACTTTCGGACACTGGGGAATCATTATTTTGTTTTATGGAGTCCAGAAAAAGAACTTAATAATGTCCAAATGCCAACACCCTGGTTGTGATGTGACTTCTACTCTGTTTTTTAGCAAACCTGCAGATCTTCAGAATTAAGAGGATTTTTTTTTTGATTCATTAAAATATTTATTGAGCAGCTGGGGAGATACAAAAGTGATTAAAACATCGTCACAGAGGTGAGGCAGATGCCCACATCACAGAATGCCAAGCGTAAGGGGTCACTGAATCTCAGCAGTCGAAAGAAAAGTGCTTTAGGAGATCAAGAACGAGATTGCTTCCAGGAGGATTTTCTAATATGTGTTTATTGATGCTAAAATAGAAGATGGAAGTATCCACTCATTCTGTCATATACGTACACAGTAAAAAGAGTAGAACATTTTCTAATCCTAGGAACCTGGGCATTACATTATGACTTGGCTTATACATTTCTAAAATTATTATTTGAAATAGAAATTTTGCCAAGAAATTCTTAGTAAGTAGCGTGCCTTTCTTAAAGTGTTTCCAGGGAAAAATGAACACCACAGAAGCCATTTGGAATTTTCTAATTAAATGTATTTATGTGACACAGGTTCAAGAATTTCATCAGTTGGAATCAAATCTGCAAGTCTGTCAGTTTCTTGCTGATACTCGCAAGTTTCTTCACCAAATGATCCGAACCATTAACATTAAAGAGGAGGTCCTGATCACAATGCAGATCATTGGGGACCTTTCTTTTGCTTGGCAATTAATTGACAGGTAATGTGGTCAGCCTAACATTTCCCCTATATGAAGGCCACCAGGGATGTCTCCTTACCACTGATCTCTCTTTACAGATTCACATCCATCATGCAAGAGAGCATAAGGGTAAACCCATCCATGGTTACAAAACTCAGAGCTACATTCCTGAAGGTAAGCAGAGAACAGTTAGATCACGTTCTCAGTCACTAGGGAGGAATTGGTCTTCGTTACTACCTCATGCATGAAATCAGTTCAAGATTTCATTCTTTTAGAAAGTTAGGTAATTTAAGTCTTTTTATAGACTGAAATTTGTTAGCAGTTTTCCCACGAGAGCACAGTTTCAAAAGATGCCATGCATATTTGAAGTTTCAATTAACATAAGTTGGATGTCTTACAGAAAATAGTTTTTAAGTTAAAAAATACATTTTTTAAGTTCTACCAATATACTAAAAATGTGGGTCCTTTTTTCTGTATATGCGAAATAATTCCTTTTCCTTACTCATTTAAAAAATTCTTATTGAGCCTCTGGTACAAACTAGGATCCCCTCTAAAGATAAAGGAATAGCAGTTAACAATACAAATAGGGCCCTTGCTCTCAAGGTAACTTCAGATCAAGATAAATGAGCAAATAATTGACTCACTGTCTTCTGACAGAGTCACCTTATATATCAATTCTTAGGTGCACTTTCTTTCCTATTTAAACATCTCTGTAATTGGGGATGGGTTTTATCATTGGCAGCATATCAAAGTTCACATGTCAGCATTTTCTTTCTTTCTGAGTGGTACATAAAATAATGGCACTTCGTACATGCTGTGACGTCTTCGATTGGATTCAGTACAGTGATCCATCCGTCACGGTATCTGATTTCCATCCAAGAGCAGCTGTCTCCTATAGCATAGTAGCTCTCAGACTTGAGGGGCCTCAGAATCACCTAGAAGGCCTGTCACAACACAGATGGCTGGACCTCGCCCCCAGAGTTTCTGATTAAGTAAATCTGGGGTGGGGCTCAAGAGCCTGCATCTCTAACTAGTTCCCCCCTGATGCTGATGCTACTGGTCTGGGGCCTGCAGTTTGAGAACCACTGCCATAGCAGATGACTGTTGTTCTTAAAAAACTGTATCATTGTCCGAAACTGTTAATGAACTTTGATGAAGTTCAGTGGTTGTTGCTCTTTCCTGGGTAGGACCCAAGACTCTTCCTAGAAAGAGAGATTTCTAGGACTTTTTGAGATGGAGAAACAGATAATACCTACTTTTCTTTCAGCTTGCCTCTGCCCTTGATCTTCCCCTTCTTCGAATTAATCAAGCAAATAGTCCTGATCTTCTCAGTGTGTCTCAATATTATTCTGGTGAATTGGTGTCCTATGTGAGAAAGGTAAGAAATGCATCAAGGTGATATTTATTTTATTGGCAAACTAACTTCTATTTGAAGACAAAAAGGGTGCTTGGGGCCCTATAAAAAATATACCTGTGTTCCCTTCCCTTATTCTTAACTTGATTCCAGAAATTTGCAATATCTGAATATAAACTTACTCTTACCGGTACTGTGGATAATGCAGATGTGTTTTACTTCCAAAGAACTTTCACATCTGGTTTTTTTTTCAGTGCTGGTGGTATTAACCCCCACTTTGTAGGTACAGAAACTGAAATAGAGATTATATTGGCTTCCACAAAGTCTCAGAGCTAGCTGGTAAAAGAGCCAGATCTAGATCCAGCATAATATCCTAGTTAGAACTTAGGTTTTCAGAGAAATTTTGATCCTGTTTCAATAACTTACAGTACAGTGTGGAGCCCAGCAAACCTGGGTTTAAAATTTACCCGTGTCACATACTGAGTGCTCTGTAGCCATGTCACTAACACCTCCGATTCTCAGTCTTTGAAGAGTTTGTAATGTGGAAAAGATACATCTTTTTGCTCCCTGTGTATGAGGATTAGCTTTATATCTTGCAAGCAGTTCATGTTTGAAGGAACGTAGCTGTGTGCCTGAGAGCAGATGTTCAAACAGCTCTTGTTAAGTCCTTTATCATCCCTTCCTGTAACCAAGCGGCTCATTATATGCACTGATACTGTCTCCCTGCCATCCTAGCATTTATCAGCTAAGAAAAACAAAAGAGATGGTCAACTTTTTTTCCTCTTTTCTCTTTCACTGAAGGTTTTGCAGATCATTCCAGAAAGCATGTTTACTTCTCTCCTAAAGATCATAAAGCTTCAGACCCACGATATCATTGAGGTGCCGACCCGCCTGGACAAAGACAAGCTGAGGGACTATGCTCAGCTTGGCCCACGTTACGAGGTGGCGTGTCCCTTTGACTTCTGCCTTTTGATATTTAAAACCCAAACCATGAAGTATCCCAGGTCTGTGTCGCCTGCCATATCCCTAGGACCTCCAGACCTATTCTCATTTGTTTTTTCCTACTCTCAGTGATAACTGTTAGTGCCAAGTTAGTGCAGCCATACCTGTATTTGTGAGCTGGTCCCGGCGTTACTTAAGGCCTCGCCAGCTTGAGTGTCCTCAGAGGAAGTGGAGTTCAGCTGGTCACTTTTCAGCTGAACGGTCCTGGCGAATCAGCCCTGCTTTTCTTCGGGCTAGATTGCCCAGACTCTTCACAGTCGAGTTCCCGCTTTGTACATCAGATCCGTGGCTCAAAATCATCTGCGCTCCATTAGCCATTTCCTCCAGCCAGACTTTAAAGCCCACTCCGTAGTCGAGCAACCTCAGGGGTTGTTCTCTCCAAATACCTCTGCTTTTCTTTCCCCCTGAACTTAAAAGATGTGAAAGAGTGAAATCAAGTGGAAATTGACAATAGGAAGCCCACTGTCACTACATTTCATCCCAGGGTCAGTTTTACATACTCTCTGACACAACTCCAAAAATCACATCAGGAATTTGGATTTTTCAAGCTTTGAATTTATGTGTTTATGCACATTCAAAAAGAGAGCATTGGTCTACCTTATCTATGTCTCCTTGTGTTGCTTGGGGAAAAAAAAGTAGAACGCCGGAAAGGGGAGATTACCTTGTTAGGGTCTTGATGAGCCTTTTCTACGTGGAAAGGACCATCCATCTCATGGAATCCTGCCTTTCTTTTATGCATGAGAAACTGAGGCCCAAAGAAGGGGAAATGATTGGTCAGCATTTAAAGAATGATTTCATGTCTGCTGACCCTGTTCCCAGCGTGGCTAACAGTGGTCTCTCGGTTCCATCATGGCGCCTCATTTCTGACCAGGACATGTCATTCCTGCTGTCTTGGTTCATCCAGGACTATCAGCCAATTATTTTCACTTCCTGTAGAAACGATGGGTCTTTTATCTGAAATACTTAATTAACTTCTTTTTCTTTGTTAAAGGTTGCCAAGCTCACTCATGCTATTTCCATTTTTACTGAAGGCATCTTAATGATGAAGACAACTTTGGTTGGCATCATCAAGGTAACGGCTTTCATGCTGGTTCATGTGACCTCACAGACTCTTTGTTTGGATTACTGTGGTGGCTCTCCCATGGGGAACAGGGAATGACATTGTCATCTTGTGTCCCCTGCTGTTTCACATTCAGCTCTTGATCTTCACTTTACTCATTTATTGATGGAGGAAGAGAGAGCATAATCCTGATTTTTCATCCACACCCAGGAGTTAGTTAAATCTACAAAAAATTTTTCATCCATACCCAGGAGTTAGTTAAATCTACGAAAAATCCATTTAATTGAATTTTTGTAATAACAAAACAAAATGGTCCGATTCCCTTGGCCAGACAGCTGGCTTGCTCTCTCCTGCCCTTTCCTTTTAGTATTTTTATATTGCATCTCAGGAGCAGAGAGCTGAGGTAATCCTACCCCATTGTCATTGTCTGGCCATTGTCATCACGGATGCATGCAAGCTCCTCTCTTCATTTTTCCTTTCTCATCTGGATGCCCACAGCCATTCCCATCCCCAGTAGCATCCACGCTGTATATTCCATTTCTATCCCCAAAGAGGCTAGTATCTGCATTTTAAGCATGAGGTGTTACTTTATGTGTGCATATGTTTGATTTATTTATTTATGTTACTATGAGTTGGGCAGTTGGTTACTTCTTACTGCTGCATAGAATTTTACATTCCTCTTAACCATTCCCCGAAGCACAGACACCCATATTATCTGTTTTCACTCCAACACTCCCCATTATTACAGGGCTCTCTGAACATGTCTCTGCTATACACCGTGAAAGAATTTCTCCTAAATCTGCCTCCCCAGGGGTTGGGTCACTGGGCCTTAAGGTGTGTTTATACTTAATTTCTCTCAACACCACGAGATTGCCTTCTGAAACGACCGTTCCATGAAATGTCTGCCCCCATTTTTCCCAATACTTGTTAGTTACACAATCTAATTTTTGCTCTCCCAAAGAGTATAAAGTGTTACCTCAATGCTGTTTTCATTTGTAATCCTATGATAACTAGTGATATGCCCATGTACAGGGTTCACAGTGCTTTTATTTATTTTTCATTTATCTGATATCAGTTAGAATCTACATGTTTCTGATTTTTTTTAAATGTGTATCTGTTGAATTGCCAGATTAACATTTGTGTTACTAAAACCCAAGAATATAATAGGAAATGAACCTAAATAGGAATGGAACTTTAGTGTGTGGTTTCTGCAAGTATGCTGAAATACTATTGTGCCCCTAGAATTTTTTTTAAAGATAGTGATATTTTATTTTTTGTACAGATTTTATTTATTTGAGAGACAGAGACAGTGAGAGAGAGCATGAGTGGGGGGTGGGGAGAGGGAGAAGCAGGCTCCCCACTGAGCAGGGAACCCGACTCTGGGCTCAATCTCAGGACCCCAAGATCATGACCTGAGCCAAAGGCAGATGCTTAACTGAACGAGCCACCCAGGCGCCCCCCATTGTGCCCCTAGAAAATTAATAGAATCCACTGAACATACTTTAGGCCTGGTGCCAGTTTAATTCAGTTGATATGCAGAGAGTAGACTTGCAGGTTATCACGTCTTACTAATCTGTAAAGTGGTAATAAATCCTAGGACCAGATTAAGTGTCTTACATGCAAAATGACCAGTATAGGAAGGATGTAATAAAACCTAATAATTAGCAATAATTATCAAAGGACAACTGCTTAAGAAAAATGCAGATCTTTTGCCACAGTCCTTCAGATGAGAACGGGGGAATATCATCTTGACCACACTTAACCCAGTAGGCTATCTCTGCCAATCTAACCACTCAGGGCTTTCTGTAAGGGATCCTGTGGCCCTCACTAGTCTTTAACCCTCAAATGTTAAGCATCTATCTCAGACACTTGTAAAGAGTATAAGTTGGGGCACCTGGCTGGCACAGTCCATAGAGCATGCAACTCTTGAATTCAGGGTTGTGAGTTCAAGCCCCACGTTGGACGTGGAGCTTACTTTAAAAAAAAAAGTATAAGTTGACTTTAATCCATCTGACTTAAAACAAGTAAGATATACACAGAGATGTATGTGTAAATGTGCACTGTTACAGATGGCCAAAAAAATTATTTTAAAAAGAATAGAGGGGCGCCTGGGTGGCCCAGTCAGTTAAGCATCCGACTCTTGATCTCAGGGTGGTGAGTTCAAGCCCGGAGTTGGGCTCCATGCTGGGCATGGAGCATACTTAAAAAAGAATAAAAAAAGGGGGGTGTCTGCCTTCGGCTCAGGTCGTGATCTGAGGATCCTGGGATCAAGCCCTGCTTCAGGCTTTCTGCTCAGCAGGGAGTCTCCCTCTCCCTCTGCCCATCCCCTCTCATGTTCTCTATCTCTCAAATAAATAAAATCTTAAAATAAATAACAAAAATAATAAGCAAAAATTTAAAAAATAGAAATCATCTAGACATTTATCACTAAGAGAATGGCTGAATATATCATGGTGCATTTCCAGTGTAGATTGCTGCCATTGAAAAAGCTTTGGCCGCTGGAAGATTTCTAAAACTCTAAAGCTTAAAGTGGAAAAAGCAAGTTACAGAACAATGTGTGTGTGTGTGTAGTGTGAGTGTGTGTGCGCGCGCGCGCACGTGTATTATGGTCCCATTTAGATTTTTTAAAATTAAATGTGTATTAAGGACAATACGTAGAGAAATTAGTAGAGAAAGGTCTGGAAGATGCATATGAAAACTGTTAATTAACTGTTGTTAACTTCAGAGGAAGGGATAGAGGCATGAAGGAAGGGGCTGTGGGAAGGGGGCTTTCTGTAAGCTACAGGCATGCCATACATTGGTGAAAGTCTTGGAAGAATTGGAAGGGCCATTTAAAACCTTTCAATTCATGAAAACATTTAACTCTTTCTCACCAAATCTGTTCTTACACGGAGTATTTCTTTGGAAACTTCATTTTACTTCTTTGATTTTTTTTCCTCATTGATGATATCTAGTTATAATTTGTTACTGTAAAATAGGGCACAGGTACTGAAAGCTGTAGAAACACTTCTGTAGTTTAATAGATTATTATAACCACCACCCAAGTCAAGAAATATCATTTCCCAGCTCCTACCTCAGGATCCTCCTCACGTGCCCTGACCTAATCTCAGTCTCTCCATTTAGAGTTTTATTATCCAAAAGTAAATCTCTCTGGACACTACATTTAAAAAAAATGTTAGGGGCGCCTGGGTGGCTCGGTCTGTTAAGCTTCAACTCTTGATTTCAGCTCAGGTCCTGATCACATGGGCTTTGGGATCGAGCCCCAGCCCCGTGTCAGGCTCCACACTCAGCAGGGAGTCTGCTTGAGGATTCTCTCCCTCTGCCTCTCCCCTACTGGTGCGCGCATGTGCGCGAGGTCTCGCGCGCGCTCTCTCTCTCTCTCTCTCTCTCTCTTAAATAAATAAATCTTCTAAAAAAATAGAAATAAATAAAAAGTGTATGTTGTATCTTTTAAGTCTTTTTTAATCTTCAGGTTTCTCCTCCATTCCTTTCCATTATCTGGTGAGGAACCCATAGCCTTTTTTTATTTTTTAATTTTATTTTATTATGTTATGTTAATCACCATACATTACATCATTAGTTTTTGATGTAGTGTTCCATGATTCATTGTTTGCATATAACACCCAGTGCTCTATTCAATATATGCCCTCTTTAATACCCATCACCAGGCTAGCCCATCCCCCCACCCCCTCCCCTCTAGAACCCTCAGTTTGTTTCTCAGATTCCATAGTCTCTCATGGTTTGTCTCCCCCTCCAATTCCCCCCCTTCATTTTTCCCTTCCTACTATCTTCTTTTTTTATTTTAAACATATAATGTATTATTTGTGTCAGAGGTACAGGTCTGTGATTCATCACTCTTAACACAATTCACAGCGCTCACCATAGCACATACCCTCCCCAATGTCTGTCACCCAGCCACCCCATCCCTCCCACCCCCCACCACTCCAGCAACCCTCAGTTTGTTTCCTGAGATTAAGAATACTTCATATCAGTGAGGTCATATGATATATGTCTTTCTCTGACTTATTTCGCCTAGCATAATACCCTCTAGTTCCATCCACGTTGTTGCAAATGGCAAGATTTCGGTTTTTGATGGCTGCATAATATTCCATTGTATATATATATATATACACCACCATCTTCTTTATTCATTCATCTGTTGATGGACGTCTTGGCTTTTTCTATAGTTTGGCTATTGTGGACATTGCTGCTATAAACATTGGGGTGCATGTGCCCCTTCGGATCCCTACATTTGTATCTTTGGGGTAAATACCCACTAGTGCAATTGCTGGGTCGTAGGGTACCTCTGTTTTCAACTTTTTGAGGACCCTCCATACTGTTTTCCAGAGTGGAACCCACAGCCTTTGACCTGTTGTTTTTCCAGTCTGAATTTTGCTGATTACTTGGTCACGATGTAGCTCGACAAGTTTCTCTGGCTTTTGCATTTTGTGCAACTTTCATTGCAATTGTTGTTCTTAAAGTTTAAATATAATCAAACCCAGATGGAACCCACCCATTTGTCTTTATGACTTTTTAAAATAATGGTTCATTTTACAAATTAAAAGTACAAGAGACAAGTCTCAGGGAATTCAAAGGATTATGTTCAAACTATTTGATGTTTTATGGATTCGATAGGAGACAGTCTTTTAGGGAATAACAAATGCTTTCTCATTACAGAAAAAAGAACCAGTAAAATAAGTTTATAGAGTTCCATGGCAGATTTGCTTTCCCATTTTATCTCCCTAATTACAAACAGCATTCCAAGAATGCTGAAAGAAAAGAGAATTGTTAAAAATGTTTGCAAGCTTCCCTTTGCTCACAGGATTGGAGATGCCCTGAGGTAACATGGGGAAGAAAGGCGTGCATTGAATTCAAGGGCAGGCCCTTCATTCCACCCTTCCTCCTGATGCAGAGAAAAGACACTTTTTACTTTTAATGAAATGATTAAAAAAATGAGAGGCAATTTAAAACTTTTCAGACCCACCACCATGGGAAGTCATTTTGTAAAATCATGAATTTTACTGCGGTCAACCTAGCTTAAAGAGTTACAGGTTTAATCATTCTGTCCAAGCTGCACAAGATCAGAGGGACAGGAAAGGAGAAAAGTCCCAATCATTGCAAAATGGGGTAGGAAAGGGCTCCCTCACAGATTCTGGAAACCTTGTTTTTCCTTTGGATTTCTTCACGACTGAACTTTTCCTCACTGCCATTCATTGCTTTTTAATTTGCACACAGGTAGATCCAAAACAGTTACTGGAAGATGGAATAAGGAAGGAGCTAGTTAAACGCGTTGCTTTTGCTCTTCATAAGGGACTGATCTTCAACCCTCGAGCCAAGGTACTGGGTGACCAGATGGGTCTGTCCTTTCTCTCTGCCCAGCTTGCAGAATGGACGAGCACACTATTTCTAACGATCAGGAACAAGACCTTTCCTCCTAACACATATCTAAAATATGATGTTCAGTGCAAGTGACCAATGTGCTTTTCAATCCCGTATTGTAATCTCTTTGTACGATAAGAAAATCCTTTCCAAAACCAGTCCTTTCCTGTCACCTGTTGATCCCCAATTTTAAGAATTGAACTGATGTCTCCGATTCAGAGTTACTTCTTAAAGTTAGAAGAATTTGCTAACCCTAAGGCACATAGGAACTATAAAGCCTGTAATTTTTTTATGTTCCTTGATCTGTTAAAGAATATGCTCATTTTTCTCAGGAGGAAAAAAAAATTGGGCCTAAAATTTATATCTAGGGTCCTTTTCACCCCAGTAAATTCAAATTAAACTATTTTAAGTATTTTAAGGTTATATATATATTCATCAAATGACGTGAGCGAAATCATCAACTTTCGTTTTTTATATTCTTTTGTATGAGGCTTCCTTCCTAAATGAATGAAACCTCTTTGCTGAAATGTCTGACATAAGTTGCCACTCATCCGTGTTGAGGCAGGAAATGAGTATTTCCAAAGCTGTCTTCAGCTATCGTTGTCTCCCAGTAGGCGTCTCATTTAAAGTCTAACGTAGATATTAGTGGTTGGCCATCTACTCCAGTGTAATAGATTTGTGTTTCCCCTTTTGCACAGTCAAGTGAATTGATGCCTAAGCTGAAAGAATTGGGGGCTACCATGGACGGATTCCATCGCTCTTTTGAGTACATACAGGACTATGTTAACATTTATGGTCTGAAGATTTGGCAGGAAGAAGTTTCTCGTATTATAAATTATAATGTGGAACAAGAGTGTAATAACTTCTTAAGAACAAAGGTATCTAATTAAATTTTGAAAATTCTTGACTACATTTGTTGTTCTGACATTTAAAACACATGCCCCAAGGGGGCGCCTGGGTGGTGCAGTCAGTTAAGCCTCTGACTCTTGGTTTCGGCTCAGGTTGTGAACTCAGGGTTGGGAGATCAAGCCCCGCCATGGAGTCTCCTTCAGATTCTCGCTCCCTCTGTCCCTCTGCTCTTGCTCTCTCTCACTGTCTCTCTAGAATAAATAAATACATCTTAAAAAAGAAAATTAAATACATGCTCCAAACCTCAGAAATGCCAACAAGAAAGTTTACATTTTAGTTACTAAGAATCAGTAAGCATTAGATAGTCACGAATACCTTCAGAGTACCTTCAGGGAAGTTTGATTTTAGTCAATAGTTGACAAGGAGTAAGTTTTTAATTAGGGAACTCACAAGATTTCATTTGGAATCTTAATAGATTAAGTATCTTCCAGCCTTAGGATATTTTGGAATTTTATTATTACATCGATACATGTTAACTTAAAGCCAGAAAGCCAGAAATGCCTGTGTCTCTTCTCACTTCTCAGGCACTTCGCTTGTCACAAATACTTCTTTTTTTAGAAATGTTACATGTGGCATTTCTGGGAGCTATTAATACAGTTTTAAGTTTCCTCTTCAAAACCAAAGAGCATTTATTGTCACTGTTTATGCAATATTATATTTGTAAAACTATGTGGAAAAAGAATAACTAGGTTATCTTATCAAAGATGTACAGTTGACCCTTGAACAGCATGGGTTTGAACACGCGGGTCCATTTATACACAGATTTTTTCTGATAGACGCACTGTGGTACTGTAGAATATATTTCCTCTTCCTTGTGATTTTCTTAACATTTTTCTCTACCTTATGTTGTTGTATGAATCAGTATATAATACATATACAAAGTATGTGTTAACTATGTTATTGATAAGGCTTTTCTGGTAAACAGTAGGCTATGAGTTAGTAGTTAAGGTTTTTGTTGTTGTTATTGTTTTTTGTTTTGGGGGTTTTTTGGGGGGTTTTTTTAGTAGTTAAGTTTTAAGGGAATCAAAAGTTGCATGTGGATTTTCAGCTGTGGTGGGGGTCAGTGCCCTGGCCCTCATGTTATTCAAAGGCTAATTGTACTAAATACTTATGGTTTGGTTTGGTTTCTAGATTCAGGATTGGCAGAGTATGTACCAGTCTACTCATATTCCAATACCAAAGTTTACCCCTGTGGACGAGTCCGTAACATTTATCGGTCGACTCTGCAGAGAAATCTTGAGGATCACAGACCCCAAGTAGGTGTATCTGAATTCCACTGGGCCTTGAACACGGTGGACAATAGAAGTCTCTGAACATTTTCCTCAGATCACACCCTTGTTCTTACCACACTTGGATCAATTCTAGTGGGTTTATTAGAGTCACTTTTTCTGAGACAGGGTATTTTCCGCAGTGTGCCTTAGGAGACCCCGGTCCAAGGAAATAAAAGGTTAAGATAAATCTAAGGTCTGTTCAGCCACCTTTTGGTTTTGTGCTCCTCTTGCTTTCCAACTAATGTCCTACCCACTTGGCCCGTGGACCCCCTGGCATATGAAAACATTTTCATTACAGATTGCTCATCTGTGCCTGCGCCCCGTTCCCGTCACTGAGTCTTGCACTTGTCACAGCCTGGCCTTTGAAGATTACCCGCACACCCATGCAGTTTTCTAGCACTTCCCTTGTACACACTTCTCAGCCCTTCACACACATCCCTTCCTTTACTCATCACAGCAATCTCTGAGGTATTGTTATTCTTCCCATGTTAAAGAGAAGTAACTGAGGTGCAGAAAAGATAAGTCACTTATCCAAGGTCTGGGTCTAAATGGTAGCCTCTGACCCCGGGGCCCAACTCTTAAACACTATGCCGTTAGAGGGCAGGCTGCACAGCTCTGCATGCAGTGGATCACAGTTCATATACGGTCACACGGGTGAACATCTCATTATAATCAAACCACCCTTAAGATTATTTTAGGTGGGCACCATCGGAGAGACTTGCACACTGCTTCTCTCTTGACATCTAGTTTTCCACCTTCTTCTGTCGAGCTTCTGACGAGGCAGTTGGGACTAAGCCCAGCTGAGGGAAGGGCAGGCTCCTGTTTTCTGTCTCATGTTTAGCCCTGTGCGCATGCTCACTGAGTGGAGTGGTTGGTGTGATTACCCAGGGAAAGTTGACTTCTCTTCTCTCTCTGTCCAGCAGTGCATGTGTTGTTGGATTTGTGTAAGTTGAATATCTTTATGACATGGCTCTTCTGTACTGCCTTCAAATTCCAGCTTATTTGGTATCTCAAAAGTTACGCAACTTAACACCCTATATGTAAACTTCTTCCAAAAATTCAAGCACAAATGAGTTTTGTCTATGACTCATGGAAAAAGAGTAAATGACCCAGAATGTTTTATAACTCCTGCTTTCTTGGTACCCAAGGGTGGGTCACTAAAGCCCTTCTAGAAGATTCTCCATGTAGTGCCATGTTAAGACTTGCAGAGAGGACTAAGCATTGGGAGCAGGATTTCCATGTCGTATTACCGACTGATGCATCAACACGGGGAGCCTCTCAAGTGACATTCAGAGTGCCAGCACTGGGTGCCAGGAGCAGGACACTTCGAAGCTTGAAAGTAGAATGCAGTTCTGGACATCTTGTTCTTCCCATTTCCTTCCAAATGTAAGCCTCTCCTCCTGAGCCTCATTTCAATAAAGAGATGTCCTGGGTCTTAGAATTGGGAGCATATCATCTGTGGAGCTGACTAGAATTTCAGAGGCTGGGTTTCCACCACACACCTACCCAGTGAAACCCCAGGAATGGGACCTGGGCATATCTTTTGAACCCACCCAACAGTGATTTAAGGCCCCTGTGCCAGCATTTGAGAGCCAGGAAAATGGTGGTTAAGGATGTGGTGTTGGAATCAGGCCTCACTAAGTTGTCTTATCTGTAAAATGAGGGTCACACAGCTTGAATATCACAGGGCCATGATGAGGAGGAAAAGGAAAAGGTCTTAGCACAGAACCTAACACCTAAGAGGTGCTCAGTAAATATTGTCGGTTGTTATCATTGCTGTCAGCACACTCTTAAGTCTGAAAGGAATCATTGGTTGGTGACCAGAACCAGGAGGAAAGAGGGAATGGCTGTGTTGTCACAGTCACAAATGTTCGATAGGGCGGCAAGATTCGAAGTTCCTTCCTTATCAAAATGGAAATGACACAAGACTCTCATGGCCCCGTCTCTGGGAATCTAAAGACCCTGTGGAGAGAAGACTGGGCTCTTAACGTCGTCCAGCCTGACAACCAAATCCAAGCTCGTCCTCTCTGCTCAGCTCCAGACGACAGCCCGACTCACTGGAAATGCATTAGACAAACCAGTGACCTGCCATAGGGCAGGAAAAGGTGATTTCACCGAATTTTGCCTTCCTGGCAACTGGGCATTCACCGTGAGATACACTGGGTGCCTAGATGCAGAGGTTATTAAACAGATCACATAACCATCGT
Organism: Eumetopias jubatus; assembly: GCF_037043125.1. Taxonomy (NCBI): domain Eukaryota; kingdom Metazoa; phylum Chordata; class Mammalia; order Carnivora; family Otariidae; genus Eumetopias; species Eumetopias jubatus. The sequence goes on from NW_028274810.1 coordinate 123,473,225, forward strand.
TCCTCATATCTGATGCCCAAATCCTGTTGCGTCCCACATCTCCTCAGGATGAACTCATTCTGAGCTGCTTTTGGGTTTTAAGTGTTTGTTTTTCTTTTAGAATGACGTGTCACGTGGACCAGCTGAACACTTGGTACGATATGAAAACTCACCAAGAAGTAACCAGCAGCCGCCTCTTCTCAGAAATCCAGACCACCTTGGGGACTTTTGGTCTGAACGGGTTAGACAGGCTTCTGTGCTTTATGATTGTCAAAGAGCTACAGGTGAGCCTTTCAACTTCTGTGCATGCTTCCTGCTGCCCTGGGAGAGATGAGAGTAGCTCATTTAGCTCTTCTTTCATGTTTTCCTATACCGATGCCGGACACACATATATGCTTCTTGTTAGGTAGATAAGAACTGAGCATAAACTAGAATTTCTTTGGCCAGCACAGCATTTTTATGTGTAGACTGGTTTGGGGAGTTTCATGGGAGGAAGTGGAGACTCTCTCTGAAACCAGCAACTCCTCCAAGCAGGGGGTGTTTCTAACGGGAACTGGAAGTTGCTGCTTCCCTGGTACCCTTTATAGCATTTTGTGACTTAGGCCAGGCTGTGTTCTGTATAGCACTTCAGTTAACTGAAGTATTATTTACTGTATTCATTATATTTATTTATATTTATATAAATAATTCATATTTATATAAATATAAATATATTTATATTTATATAAATAATTTATATTTATATTTAGTTCCTTACGTGTCTTCTTGTTTTAGAATTTCCTCAGTATGTTTCAGAAGATTATCCTGAGAGACAGAACTGTACAGGATACTTTGAAAACTCTCATGAATGCTGTCAGCCCCCTAAAAAGCATAGTAGGTGAGTGTTCTGAAAGTAGCCTGAGATGGAGGTAACACTAGCTTTTCAATTTTTACTAAACAGAAAATTGTATTTTAACCTTTCAGCAAATTCGAATAAAATTTATTTTTCCGCCATTGCCAAAACACAGAAGATTTGGACATCTTATCTCGAGGCTATCATGAAGGTATGTTGAGAGAGGGTGATAATCAATACTATATTTTTTTAAATTATTATTTTCTTATAACTTTGTTACCCAGAGAAAGCCATGCTTCTTTCGTCATCAAAGCAAACATACAACACTTCAGTTTATCGTTACTTCTAAATTAGTTGTCCTTTATCATCCATTCTGGAACTGTTTCTTGACTGTGTTTTTCGTTGATTGGCCTGTCATTCTCCTTTCACCAAAGAGAACCGTTTCTTGGCTTTTTTTTTTTTAAATGACTTCAGATGAGAAGTGCTTTCACACAAAGAAATGGAAATCTTCCTCCCTCGGTGGTGCTCCATCCTGACGTAACAGGTTTATTTAATGAGCTCCTCTGTCAGTGCACAGCTCTGGTCTGCTCCAAGGAGGTGTGAGAACAGGACATTGTCTCTCTCCCCTCTTGGGTCTGCACAGATGTTAGAAAGCCAAGTTCTCTGGGATGTAAGTTATCCTTACACCATGAATAGAACACTGTTGTCTAAATCTAGAAACGAGTAAGAAAGTGAAATGAAATTAACTTGTTGGATGGAAATCTAAGTTACTTTCGAATTCACTTACGTGCTTTCCTGCCTTCACGCCGTAGTGTCAGCTCCGGGGACCCTCTGTGTCTTCTGTGTGTCTTCCTCTCATCATGTGATGATCCAAGACATTCAACACCGCTTTGTTGAACACTCATGTGCAAAGCATCATCACTTGCTGTGAGACACAGCGTTAAAGGAAATACTCGCTGCCTCCTCAGAAAGCCCACTTACAGAGCAGTAGGAAAGAGTAGGTGTCCTGGTGGAAAACCATTTCACGGTTAAAAGTCTCACCTACCGGGGCGCCTGGGTGGCTCAGTCGTTAAGCATCTGGCCTTTGGCTCAGGTCATGATCCTGGGGTCCTGGGATCGAGTCCCACATTGGGCTCCCTATTCCGCAGGAAGCCTGCTTCTCCCTCTCCCACTCCCCCTGCTTGTGTTCCCTCTCTCACTGTCTCTTTCTCTGTCAAATAAATAAATAAAATCTTAAAAAAAAAGTCTCACCAACCACAAGAAAAGTCTGGGCTGCTGTGGGAATTTGGGGGAGTTCCATTCTCTTGCTCCCAATTATATTAGTTGTTCATTGAGAGAGTACTGATGGTGCCTTAGCCAAATTCACAATATATTTCCCATAATTGCAGTGAGTTTTTTTTTTAATTTGGAAACTTAGACTAGGTAACACACAGAGCCTTTGACTCTGCTGGGTGTCCTCTTGTTACAGATGTCCAACACTCCCTTAGCCACATGATTTCCAGATCCTGAGAGCTTCTCAGGCTAAGTTTCTAATTTCTGGGAAGCCCTTTAGGAGGAGTAGAGAATTGCCTGAGGTTGGACAGGCCTGAGTCTCAGCTCTGTGGGAGGCTGAGGGAGATTACAGAGATGCTTCAAAGAGGTTCCCCAGGGGCTAGTACAGACCTCCGTGAGTTGTAATTGGTGGTAGTTCAGGAATAACCAAGTATTTGTCTAAGTCCGTGATCTTTACATAAAGCCCTCAAGGACAGATTTGTCCGTTTGTCTTTGGCTCATCTGGAAGAGCGATGGAAATATTCTGCGCTGTCTGATGGTAGCCACTAGTCTCATGTAGTTAGTGAGCATTTAAGATGTGGCTTGTGGGAATGAGGAACTGGATTTTAACTTTTATTCATTCGCATCAGTTTAAGTTTAAAGAGCCACGTGCAGCTGTGACTGTTGTATGGGGCAGCGCTTCCCAGAAAGCTGGAGAAAGACAGACAGTCCGAAGATCTCTCCAGCTAGACAGCAAATAGGTAGATCGAGTGCATCAGCTCCCAGACTGCTCAGCCTCTAGAACCTTCGTAACAGCTTGTAGTAAGTGAGCACCAAAGAGAAAACGTTGGTCACGGAGACTGCATATGCTTTAGAGAAGAGCAAGTTAGGTTAAACTGCCCGTATCTCTGCTTCCTTTCCTAGACTGGGATTTTCGAGGGAATCCTGGACATAGAGTATCGAGAATTAAGCAAGGAGTCCATGGGCCAGAAAAAAGGTTGGAAGGACATTATTGAGTGGCCTGAGGGAACCCACTATTTTCTTGGCCTTGCCCTATTCCAGTTTTTCAATAATATTTTTCTATTAATAAAAGGTTTCCTATGAGAACATTTTTTAAATTTTATTTTCTTCACATAAGTACAATAATAATCTAGTAAGAATAGTGGTCAAAAGTAACACATCCGAGGTCATTTAAAACACTTTTAACTGTTACAGGTTCCATTTATCTAAAGATCTTTTCTTTGCTCTTAGAGAAGGCCACTCTTTTTTTCTTAACTTTTCTCTGCTCCCAACCACTGTGTCCATTTCTCCCTCACTGTTACTAGCATCATAAAACAGTCTTCCCTCCGGTTCCTCCTCTTCCTCTTGCTAATCTTTTGGGGACAGCTTTCCTAGAATAGGAATGAAGAAATTCACGGGCACAAAAAGAATTTACTTTTGACTTTATGATGCCAACAAATTGAACTTGTTGGAACAATCTGAACTCTGTCCCAGACCTGACCCAGAGGTAGTTTCCTATCACTGGACAGGGGTTATAGACACCTCCAGATACCATTTATGCTCATCACTACTCAGAAATGCTTAATCTGCCATGCTGACATGACTTTAATCTGCCATGCTGACATAACTCTGTATCACAGATCTCGTCTTTTAATGGTCTGGGAATTACACTTTGTCACAACTGGCTTCCATTGTTATCCTATATGTTTTATTGTGCACATTTATTTTATTTTAAAGACTTTATTTTTAAGTAATCTCTACACCCAATGTGGAGCTCGAATTTACAACCCCAAGGTCAAGAGTCACATGCTCTACTGAGCCAGCCAGGCGCCCCTATTTTGCACATTGAAAAGAATTATTCTAAGACAGTGTCAGTAGGCTTCACCAGATTCCCAAAGAGGTCCAAGGTACCAGAACAAGGTTAGGAACCCTTGGATGAGAGGTTATCATTGTTAGAAGGGCCTTTTTGGGAGTTTATAACCCAGGTTGTTATATAATCTGTAATTCTGGGCGATGTGGCTAGGCTTATAGTCACCAAATTTTAGAAAAACAGAGTGAAATGGCATCGTTGGGACTCAAGAAAGTTCAGCTTAGGACAAATGAAGGAAGTAGGGCTTCTCATTAGCAGCCACTAAGCTTGGAGAACTTATTTCAAAAGATCATAAATAAGAGCTTCAAAACAGACACCTTTATTATGTGAACAAGTGACCATTAATGTCACTTCGTATAATTTTAGACTTCAGGGATATTTGAGGTTGGCATACAGGAGCCTATCCAGACGTTCCCTGTGCTCCATCGGGGAAGACACTGGTCTTAGCCACGGAACCAGTCCAGGAAATCCTTAGATTTTCCTATAGAACATAGTGATCCTTCCAGTAAAAAACGGTCATCTTCATGTTTGCCTCCTCACTGTCACCTGGAAGCACTGTGTGTTCTACCTCTTCTTCCTCTTGCTTGTTCCCAGGTGGGGCAGATGCAGATTCTGAGACAACAGATTGCCAATGAACTCAATTATTCTTGTCGGTTTGACTCCAAACATCTGGCAGCCGCTCTGGAGAATCTCAATAAGTAAGTGCTGGTATTCGAAACAGCCACCCAGGGGCCTGGATTATTCATTATCCATTAGCACCCCAATTTCTTCAGTATTTACCCTTTTACAACCTTTTCAGGTAAGAAGGCTCTCTGAATTTAGAGCCTTCCTTCCAAGGGATAACCAAATCTGTCTGTATAAGCCCCCTTCCTCAGTCTTGTCCCTTGGTCTTCTTTCTCTCTCTCTCTCTCTCTCTCACTCACTCATTACTGATGGGTTCCTTTATTCAGTCAACATCTACAGATCACTTAGGACCCATCAGACATTGTGCTAAGGACTTGCACAGATTGAGAAAGCAACTGTTACCAAAATCCACACCTGGATTTCCGGAGGGCTGAGTCACTGATCATCCGAAGAGCTGTTCGAAGTGTGCTAATTACCAGGAGTCGCTGTGGGCGCACGTCCACGAAGTACAGTCACAGCCTCCATCTCCCCAGCGACTTGCTCTCATTCCCAGCCTCTACTTAAAAATAAGTAATCTTTTCTTGCCAGTCAGTAGTTCAGCGCTTTTGACAAAGCAGTTATTGAAAACAGTTCAGTCAGTTCATAAAAATTGGAACGGCAAAAGCATTCGATTTAACTCCAAAAGATAAAATATTCTACGTCACATTTTCCACTTAACAACCAATCACAGGTATGGAAACTGAGAATTAGGAGGATCAAGCCCTCATTTTACAGATGAAACCGAGGCCCAGAAAGATCACATCGTGGCCTGTGTTAACTGTTGTATGAACGGTGTTCATCTCTAACGTTTATCCCTGTTCTGTTTTGTCTTTCCTCGCGGAGGGCTCTCCTGGCAGATATTGAAGCCCACTATCAGGACCCTTCGCTTCCTTACCCCAAAGAAGACAACACGCTCTTGTATGAGATCACAGCCTACCTGGAGGCGGCTGGCATCCACAACCCGCTGAATAAGGTCAATGATTCAAGTATGGAGTGGAATGGCAGGAGATGGATGGTCCCCGCGGAGATCTGGCCCAGATAGCAGATCACCTGCTAAAATATTGGGAGAGCCTGGGTTCTAATCCCAGAATCTCCATTCTCTTAAGCCCCCTCCCTTCCTGAGTTCCAGTTTCCCACGAGTGATAGGGTGATCACACCTTCCCTGCCTGATTCAGGCCACGGGAATCAGGTGATACCGTGTTTGCCACAGTTCCTTAAAAAGTGAGATACTCTTATCTGTAGGAGATCAGTTTTAGGTTTATCTGGGGTTTTGTATTTGAACTGCTGCTAAGTGATGGCATTGATCCTTGGGACCCAAAGATGCTTCCCTCGTGGCTGACAGTAATCACAACCATAATCTGGGGCCACAGACTGTCTTCTGCAATTCTGACTTCCAAAAACCTCTGCGAGCTGAAAGGTTTTTCTCCAAGTTGGTGCCAAATCTCATTTGGTGGCAAAACTCGTCCCAAACTGACATAAGGCTGTTTGTACTTCAGTGAATATTCATGTTTTGATGCAGAAATACTGATGACTTTGATGATAGGCTGTAAGCCTAGACCCTCTATGACCTTTCTAAAATCTGTAAAATAGGAAAGCTATACGCTCCCCTGGGTTTTGGACAAAAGCTAAGAAACTAAGTGGCAGCTAACATTTTATGAGCACTCCCCTCGTGCCAAGCCCTGTCAGCCCCGGCCATGGGTGACGTCCCATCATCCTAGCAGCACCATGAACCATGCCATCGTCGGGTGAGGAACTCGAAGCCTCTGGAGGCCCAGAGGCTGATGACTTTCCCGGGGCTCCACGCGGGCGAGCGCGGGAGACAGGCAGTCTGACCAGAGCCAGGGCTCCCAGCCAGAGCGCTGCCTTGCTCCCCGGGGAGTTGAGGGAGGGAGGGCGGTGGCCGGGTATCCCCGACTGTACTGTGTGCGCTACAGCTAACAAGGAGACCGCTCTGCGACATGTCCCATCCTTTCCCCTCTCCCTTTGTGAATGACATGAAGAGGATTTGAGGGGAAAGTAACTGCTCATCTCCAAGCAAAATTGTTCCCTTCCCAAAAGGGCTCGTTTTTATATAGGTTTTTATGTTTGCAGGGGTCGGTGGTATTACATTTAACTCTGCAGGCAGCAAATTAATGCTGAACCCTCCCTGTTTTCGGTAGCCTGAAGAGCAAACTGAAAGAAAATGGAAGCTTTCCATTTGAACATGTGTTCCAGTCTTGTGCCTTGGGAAGAAGCCATCGATTTTTCTTACCTTTCTCTTTCCAGATATACATCACAACAAAGCGCTTACCCTACTTCCCAGTTGTCAACTTCCTATTTTTGATCGCGCAGTTGCCAAAACTTCAGTACAACAAAAACCTAGGTACTGTATGACATTCCTTGCAAGAAGTCACAGTAACACGGTAACAGTGGATTAATACCTCACCAAAAGCTCTTTTGTAGGGAGAGTGCTGTGTCACCGACGAGATCTTTCCTTAGTCAGAAGTGTGTGGAGAAAATGCACGTCTTTGGGCCTGTGAAGTACAGTGTCCCTTCATGAGGTGTAGACAGTGGATTTACCATTAACCAAATATAGTCCACCCTTGATTTCCAAAGATTAGCCAACTTGTAAAATGTGTGGGATCTTCGCTTCTCTCCTTTCTTTAATGTTTAGGCAGCTGACATGGTGTGAGAGAAACTTCCTTTGGTTACCGTTCCAATCTCATAGGTGGCATGTGCCTCCCGAGTATCAGGAGCCGCTGTGTGAAAAGTAACAGCCATAACCAGTTACTTTACAATGTCTATACATGTGATGACGTGTGAAAATATTCGGTACAAACGAGCTATCAAAGCCTTTCAGTATGTTTGTCCTGGCCAGGCACATCGCCCTATTTTTTTTCTTGCCATTGATCACTTTATCTTACTATTTTTATGAACACTTTTCTAATAGCTTCCCAGGTCCTTCCTCTGCCTCTAAACTTTATATCAAAGTTGAGCTTTGTCAAATCCGCTATAGAGGTTTATTTACTTTAAAAATATTATAGGAGTTTTCCTGTAAATGTGCTGTTTCTTAGCCAGCAATTCCAAAATGATTTCTTCCTTGAGCTATTTCCCCTTCTTATTTCATAAGCTCTTTAAGGATAAAGATGTGGAATCTCTGTAAGGTTTTTATCCTCTCATTCAGAAATACTCCTCGATTCCAGACACAGCTCCCATAACAGTACGTGTCCCTGCCACAGAATGCAGAGCGTGGTGGCTCCCGTCAGTACCACCGCAGGACTGATGGACGGACGTGAGTCCGGATTCTGGCTCGACCAGCATTCACCTGTGTGACTGTGGCCAAGTTACGTAACCTCTCAGGCCAACCCGATTTTCTGAACAACCTAATACAGTTCCTGGCACGGAGCAAGCATTGCCCTGACGCTAAGTCCTTTTCTGTATATTGGTCAAAATCAACGTAAAGAACCGTCCCAGGGTCGACTTAGGAGTTCATTTCAAGACTCAGAGTCACATTGTTCCTCTGTTGTCTCTGTGTTAGAACTAAACAAGAATACGTGACCCTCTGTAATGATGGATTGTCAGTGCATGAAGATGATCCTGTTTTCATAAAGACTATTTGTTCACTGGTCTCATTCTTAGGTAGTATTTCTTTCATTATATAGCTGCTCATAGGAAGCATTTCACTATTCCGTCGAATTCCAGATCTTTAAACAAAACAAACTTTTTAGTGTCCTAGAGATGCATCTATACCTGACTACAGTTCTTTTCATGAATTAGTGATGTGTTAATCTGGGAAGCAAAATTATGATAAGTAGGACTAGGAAGGGACATCAGGGTGTTTGGAGACCCAGAAAACACGTATTTAACCCTGCTGAGGATTGCTCTCAGGACTGACCTAAGAAACACCTGCCTGCCTTGGTCTGTCTTTAAGGCAGAATCTCCGTGGGGCCACATTCAGAGAGGAAGCTTTTGCTGTAAGTGTCACTGCTGTTCTCCACCTGGAAAAGGTCATCTCTCCGTGTTCTGATGATCATCGTTGTCTCGTCCAGTGGGCATTGAGTAAATTCAGAGTTGCCGAGGCCCAGGTTAGGGAAATGAGGATAACTTGTTTGGGCATCTTCTGGTTTAAGTAAGGGATGGCCCAGCCTTCACAGGAACCCAGATGCGGGATCTGAAGGCCTGTCTAATGCCTTTCTCCAAAGTGGTGTCCATTTTACATCCCACCAGCTTTTGGCAATGTTAGTCTTTTTTAATTTTAACTGTTCTAATGGGGGTGTGTGTGGTATCTCGTAGTTTTCATTTGCCTTCCCCTAATGATTCATGATGTTGAGCGCTTTTTGGCCATTCTTTCTATCTTTCTTTGTTAAGTGTTCAAGTCCTTTGCCTGTTTTTAAATTAGGTTGATAGCCTTTTTTTTTTTTTAATCACTGAGTGGTAGGAGTTATTTATATATCATGGATACAAGTTCTTTGTCAGATAGTGTGAGTTTTTTCTCACAGACTCTGGTTTCCCTATTCATTTTCTTACTGGTGACTTTAATGAGCAGAAATGTTCAATATTGATAAGGTCCAATTATCTATTCTTCTTTTATAATTGTCCTTTCTATATCTTGAGAAATCTTTGACTAACCCTAAGGTCATAAAGATATTCTTCTATGGTTTTTTTTCTAGAAGCTTTGTGGTTTTAGCTCTTACACTGAGGTCTGTGGTCCATTTAAAATTACTTTCTATGTACAGCATAAGGATATCCAGTTTCAGCACCATTTATTGAAAAGGTCTCTCATTCTCCATTAAATCATTTGGATATTCGTGGAAATTCAATTGTTCCTATAAGGGTGGGACTATTTCTGGTTTTTCTCTTCTCTTCCATTGATCTCTTTATCCTCATGCCAATACTGCCTTGATTACTATAACTTATTATAATAAGTCTTGAAATCAGGTGATGTAAGTCCTCCAACCTGGTTCTTTTTCAGCATTGTGTTTCCCCTCAAAGACCCTAAGCTCTAGCTCCTGTTCCCCCTGCAGCCATCTGGGCAGAAGGCCGCGGTGTCCAGATTGGGGCAGAAATCGTTAGTGCAAAAGCCAGCTTTGGCGCTCACTCACTCCCCACATTTCCTTCTTCCACTGTCTAGGCTTCTGCAGATTCTTTTACTGTATAACGTTCAACATTGTGTTTAAAGATACTTCTTAAATATGTTATCTGGGGTTTAAACCGCTTTCATTTAAGAGAGTGGTTCAGCACACCTAATGCTACTATGCGGCCACTAAGTTGCTTATAGGTAATGTTCACCTTCTCATTTACCTTCATTTGTATCTTTCAGCTTTCCTATAATGGCACGTGTTACTGTATTAACCAAAAGAGACAGTGGTGGTGATTATAAAAATCAGCCACCATTTTATGATGTTGAGTCAGACCACTCTGACCCCAGGCCTAATTCAAAGTGGAGTCCAGAGTTGTCATTCCCTCCAGATAGTCATCTGCTGGCGGTGGCGCGGTCCCCAGACATTTTGACATTCACAAACATGCCCACTGGATGAACACCACCAAAGGAAAGCACTTCGCTGGGTGGCCTAATTCCTCCTTTGTCGCTCCTTGCAGGAATGGTCTGCCGGAAGCCTGCCGACCCCGTGGACTGGCCGCCACTCGTCCTGGGACTGCTCACCCTGCTGAAGCAGTTTCACTCGCGGTACACCGAACAGTTCCTGGCACTGATCGGCCAGTTTATCCGCTCCACAGTGGAGCAGTGCACAAGGTACTGAAGGAATTGATGTTACAGAGGGGGCTAGGAACCTTGCATTCCAAATTCCTCTTATTATCTCCCTAGTGCAGATGGGAATTGGCTGCTTTACCCTGCTGTGCAAAGCAGCTTTGTTTGCAGCAACTAAAGGTGCACCCGTCCTTCGTCACCCTGCTGGGGGAGCCCCCTCGGTGCACTCCACAGTGATTTGGCAAGAATGAGCGAGTCGTGACCAGGATTAGTGACCCCCACGGGGAAGAGAGTGCAGGTCTGTTCCTCTGCTGTTCTGGGCGCTGTGCTCAGAGCTCAGGGAGCCTGGGCCATCCGGTTGGGCCACTGGCCTGGGATGGCCCCATAACCCTTCAGCGGGAGTCAGGGAGTATGTCCGAGTCAGAGCCTGGGCACAGCCTGGAGTCGCGGCGTAGGACGAAACAGAAATCACACAGAAGTTCCTATTGGATACAAGGCTCATAGGCCTTTTTTCTACCCGCCCCCCCCCCCCCCCCCCGCCACCACCATGTGGCTTTTCTGGGATAGAAAAAAGTTATTTGCATGAGATGCTGGGTCCCGAGCCTCCTCTGTTACTCTAAAGGGTCCGGCCCCTAAATAAATTTCTCTGGCATGTTGTACATCCAAAGTCTGGAAGATTACCACTTGGTCACTTTGGTCAACGTAACTTAAAGACTAATGGGAATGACCTTCCAGAGCAGTCCTCACCAGACATGATTTCAGAGGCCATTTAACCTTCCACCCAGGGCGTGAATCAGTGCTGAGGCATCCCTGGCAGGAGCCCTCCTGGGATCCGGCCATCAGTGAGGCACCATCATCTCCCACGGCAAGGCCAGATGCTGGTGGCGATGTGCCCAGCCCTGGAAAGTCGCTCATTGTGACGCATGAAGAATTTCATCCTGTCTCTGAAATTTCACTCGTTGTGCCTTCCCCTACGCTCTGTAATTTTGGAATGAATGCAGTCTCCTACCTTTCCCTCACCCCACATTGTGAACGTCAGGCTGCTGCCTTAGGTCTTCTTTTTCTTTAGATAAGCTGCTTCTACCCCTTCCTGTTCACTGCGCTGTGGCTACTCACCATGTCCGACCTCTTCTGGGGGTTCCACTTGGCTGTTGACCCTCTTCTCTACATTTTCTCTGTGGTTTCCCAAGCTTGTACTGAGATTCCAAAAACAGTCGACCCCTTTGAGAGGACCGCCGGGCCCCCACTGGAGTGTACCGGTGGAGTGCAGGGCAGCTAAAATTGCAGCTTCTTGACACCCGTTGGCTCACAGTGACCTTGCGTTCTTAACTCCTGACATCTTTTCCCCAAGAGCCTCAGTCAGTAGAGTTCTTCCCCACCTTAGTTATGGACTGAACAACAAACACACACTGGGTGTTTTTCTAGGACATCCGGTGAGACTCGCTTCAAACAGCACACTTCTTAACAACTGAAAATCAGAAGGTAGCCCAGAAGGGTAGGGAAGTCTCAGAGATGAAACTGTAGCGATCACAAAATGAGGTTGGTTGCAAAGGAATGCAGTGGGCACCTAGAAACCTAGTGCATCTGGGCTCCGGACTGTGGAGAGGGAGCCAAGGACCACAGTTCAGGCCGGTGTACAGGGAGATTGGGAAGAAACCTCCACACCCACCACCCCAGCTGTAGCTCCCCATCTGTCAGGAATTGGCAAGTCCTTCGTCCTGGTTCTTCTTCACTGACGACTACCAAGTGTGGCTGTGGCGCAGCATGTTTCTGGGGACCCTGAGAGAGTCCATCAGGAGGCTGGTGTCACTGCAGCTCTGGGTTTCTGATCCGGCTAAGGGAAGTGACATAAGGAACCTGGGATGCATGGAGGCTCTTTCCCTGCCCTCGCTGGGAGCAGAGCAAATAGAAACACAGCCCTGGCCACACACTGAAAGATCCAGAGCAATGGCAACTTTTCCAGTTGTAATCACTCTTCAACCTTCTTTTCAAGAGCAAGATATCATCAGGGAAATAAATCAGTAATCCAGTTGCATGAAATCCTTTGTTAATCAGAAAATGCCAGTCTGTACCTAAATTGGAAATAATTTTAAGAGTGAAAAGTTCCTTTTTGATGTGAAGAATGTGAGCTCCATAAGAAGACTGTCACCTACTTTGCTGCATTCCCAGCCCTAGAACAGTGCTCGGCAACACAGCAGTTGTCTGAATGAAGGAGGGGGATCCCATACAGAAGGTTATTACGCGCTGTGTGTATTTGACACCTGTGTGCAGGTACAATCACAGATGCTGGAAACAGATAAAGGCATGACCCAGGCCCTCAAAGAAACCAGCATACAAACAACTGAAAATTTAAGAGTCCTGGGGGCAGATACTAAGTATGATGAAAGCACAAGAAAAGGCCACCTGCCCAGAGGAGTCAGGTTAGACTCCCAAAGGAGGCCGAACCCACGCTGGAACTGGAAGGATGCCTAGAAGTTTACTTTCAAGTCCACGGGCGGAGTAACATGTAGCCGCGAAGACCCGTGGGATGGGGAGGTGTGGCCTGTTCGGGGACTTGCCGGCCGATGAGATGATCGCGAAGCGCTGAGCGGGTGAGGGAGGGTGGGGGGGGCCGGCCGGCCGGCGGCCGCCGCGTGCAGGAGGCCCACGGGAAGCGTTCGGCGCACACTTGATCCTCTATCTAGGTCGCGTTCTGAAGATCTGCGGGCAGGACGATGATAGGAATCAAGAGGATGTTCCAGAGATTTGCTTCTCCTTTGGCTTCGCTTAGTACTCTGTCGTGGGAATTCAGAGGATACAGCTGTAACCGAGGGTTAAGGCTTTGCCGATTTGGGAGTCGGGGTCTGTGCTCACAGTATTTTCTGTTAAAAGTCAGAACAGAGACTTCAGGGGAAAACCCCAGGCTGACAGGACGGGCTCTTGTCTTAATTATTAACTTCTATTTGCCCCTAGCCCTTAGGCCCTATAATTGAGGAAGTTGTACACAGGAGAACCCTCATCTCATTAACAAGGGCTTCAGTGTTGAGAAAGCAAGTGAAGAAGTGAGTGGACTTACCCTGTCTGCCGTGCGCAAAGCAGGGGCTTGATCCAGACTGTTCTCCGTTGCAGCCAGAAGATACCCGAAATGCCTGCGGATGTTGTGGGCGCCCTTCTGTTTCTGGAGGATTATGTTCGGTACACAAAGCTCCCTAGGAGGGTAAGCACCAGATACTACGACTAAAGCCCTTTCTGTAGAAAGATGGCATTCCGGGTGGCCCTGCGCTCGTTGGGAGCGCGCCCCACTAGCTCATGGGGCGGCTGCGCGAGCGCCTGCTCCGACCCGCAGCTGGGAGGGCGCCGCCCTCCTCCGTGCGGCCTGCGCCTCGCCACCTCCCCGCCGCCCTCGCTACGGCGCCCTCGTCCTGCGAGCTGCGCACCCGCTCCCGGGCCGCTCCCGGCGCGGGGGCCGTTCAGGAGGGTGCAGCCGGACGGGAGTCCGTCGGGGACCGGGGCAGAGGACTAATTGTGTGGTTGGTGTTTTTTTAAAGAATGGTTCCCACAGCAGGTTGGTTGCACAGCAGGTTTGGTTAAGTTCGCAACTAAAGTACTTGGCCAGGGTTCCCAAAAATGGCTTCGTTTTACCCTCTAAGATATTCTTTCCTTTTCCTGTCTCACTAGTAGTTCCACTTTGGTAAGTTTTCGCTCAAAATGCAGAGCTTGGTACTAAAATATTAAAGACTATGTCGATAGGTTCTGAAAAGCCATTCTGATTTTTAAAAATTAGTAGGTTAGGGATCAAAGATACTTTTTTAAATAACAAAAGCCAAAGACGATGTTTTAGGAACTAACTAGCAACATCATACTTGGTGAAACCAGCAGCATTGCCATTGAAGTTCGCGCCATAACCGTAATACGGCCCTGCTGACTCCCGCTGCTGCTTGTGTCGCTCAGATTCAAGGCAGTAAAACAAGAAATGACAATTTAAAAATGCATAAAAAGAAAACAAATTTTATTATTTATTGAGGATGTAGTTGTCTTCCTTGAATCCCCATTAGAATCATGTGGAGAACTATTAAAATAATAAGCGTCCGAAAAACCTGATTAGACAACATACAATGTAAATACACTAATAACCAATTCAAAAATAGGAAAAAGATCCCATTTGTAGAATTAACAAATAAATAGTCAGGAATTATAACCTCTATAAGAAAGACAGTTTAAAAAAAATAACAATTTAGAAAAACCATAAACATTTTTTAATTTTTCCATTTCTCTGAATGAGGAAACTCAAATAGTATTTATTAGTTTAGAGGTTTAGTGCAGCTATGATCAAAATCCAGATAATTTTTTTACCTGGGAGGGGTGAGAAATTTTTTAAAAATTTTACAGAACTCAGGCCAAAAGAATTGTTTTAAAAAGAAGATATTAAAACTACCAAATATTTAAAAATATTGTAAAACTACAAAAATCAATAGTGCGGTACCGGTATGAAACCCAATAGATGGATCAATAGACCAGAATATGTAGTCTGTAAACAAATCCAAGCGCATACAGTAGCACCTGAGGAAAAGTAGCCTCTCAAATGAGGGGAGAAAGGAAATATTTTAGTCAACATTGCTGGCACAGTTCATTATGTGGTTAAAAATTAGCCAGTTAGTCTCTTCATACCTTCCATGTATCAAAATAAATTACAGATCATGTGGAAAATGGAACCAACAAATTCAGACATTTTACACAAGTATGTATCAGCTCTCAGAAATTTCTAGATAAACACCAAAGGAGGAAACCATAAAGAAAATTTAGAGATCTGATCTCTTAGGAATGCTGAATGTAATGAAACCATTCTGTCAAATGTCTCAATTAAAAAAAAAAATTGGGGAAAATATTAACAAAGGACCAGTTTTCTTGATTTATAGTGCGTTCTTCTAGATGAACAAGAAAAAGATAACCAATCCAGTAGAAAACAAAAACAAAACAGGCAAGAGATAGTAACAGGCAGTTTTCAGGACAAGAAATACAAATAGCAAATAAACATTTGTAAGAATGTTTGACCTTAATTCAAGAGTCACAAATTACTGTTTCCACCAACCCAGTTTCTTACTCCAATTGGTAAGAAGTTAAATGTTGGACTCCCACTGCATGGAAGGGTTTGGAGAAATAGGACTTCTCAGTACTGTCGATGGCAGTGTAAACTGTTTATCCTATGGGAGGGCAATTTGGCTTTATTAAAAACAAACAAACTTGTCATATCATCAGCTGGTCCCAGCAATTCAACTGCCTGGAATTTATCTCCTGGATATATGTGCAGAAGTTCACAAAGACAGGTGTGCAAGGATGTTCGTAAGATTTAGCAAAGGTATAGGACACAAGATTATGTGATCCTAGTTTTGAGTGTGTGTGCGCCCGCACGTGTGTCTGTGTAAATTAGAGGGATTCATTATAGAATAATTATCAGGTTTAGTTTTCTCTAGGGGATTAGGATGAGTGATTACTTCTTTTTACATTCCTCTGCATTTGCTAAATTTCCTCTAAGTAGCAGCTGATACACCTTTATAATCAGAAAAAACAAACACTGCTTCTTTCAGTAAAAATAGTATTGCCGGTACCTTAGTGCCAGTACATTATTTAAAAATACCCATTTCTAGCAGTTGGTTTAAAAATACCCATTTCTAGCAGTTGGAGGTCACCTGGCTCTACATTCCACTCTTTCACCCTCCCCCACCCCCCTCAGGGCTTCCTCTAAGAACAGTTCAGGAATGCATGCTTTCCAGGCCCTTCTTTCCTCCTCTTTCCCCACTCTGGCCTGTCACCTGCGACATGCTGTTCTTCCCCGAGTGGGTCATCGGTCCCTTGTGAGGTGACCTCAGATGACCTCTTCCTACTTCCCGGAGGCCTGCGCATTCCTAGCAGATCCAAGTGCCTGTGAGAGCCGAGGATGAGGCAGGGAGCGCTGGACAGCATTCCCTCAGATGTCAGCAGGGCCGAGACGTTAGACCCCAGGGTGAGGAACAGCAGAAACAGAAGCTAGCAGTTTCAAGAGCCGCCCACCTCTGTGAATCCAGCGCTCCCGTGATTCACCTTGCTTCAAAGCATATTTTCATTTAACTTTCGTGTGGAAAATTCTGAACTTGTTCTACCACTATGAATAACTTAACTCTCCTGTTTCATTGTTTCAGGTTGCTGAAGCTCACGTGCCTAATTTCATTTTTGATGAATTCAGAACAGTCCTGTAAATTTTTTTTGACATCTCCTTCTTTGATGAAAGTATTGTCCTTAAATCTTCCCGTTACTAAAATGAATTTAGAAGCGAAGAAACTCAGCTGCTCATAGAATTGCATTTTTTTTTCCCTTAATTGTGGGAAACATCAGATATTCTGAGTAAGATGTATCTCACGGCACTACTTGATATAATTAATATTGTTTAAATCATGGTATTATATGCAATTTGTATCATGTAGAAGCAGAACACATTTTTGTACTGCCTCTTATAAATGCTGAATGTAATTGTTACGTATAAATCCATTTAGTTTTATGTTCTAAAGAACTATTTGTGCAATTCCAGATTTTCAGTAAAATAGTATTGCAAGTACCCAAAGTTCTCCTTCTGCCTGTAACTACAAAGTTGGGTATTCATCCTGTGAAAAAAAAAAAACACCTTTTCTGGAAGGTAAGACACGTGTCAGGCCGGTCCCGTGGATACACCCACGCCAGGCTGGCAGGCGTGTGGTGATAGCAAACACTGAGACCACACAATCTGTGGACCATGTACCATGGGAATTTCTTGGTGTCTGAGGCTCACTGTCCTCCTCCAATCACAGAGACCCTGGGGGGTTCTCAGCATTCCTTCTGTAGGTCTCCCCAACTTCAGCTGCTCCTTCCATCCTTCCCTCCTTTCCTCAGTAACCTAAGCCCCACCCTGGCAGTCCAGCCTAGTTGAGGCTGAGCACAGGATCTTATAAAAGTGAATTGTTGCCCAGCACGTAAGGAGTTTGGAAGTGTCGCCCACCAGGAGGCTGTTGCGGTGCATGAGAACTTGCCAGCCATGGCCGTCCTACAGCCACATCTCAAAAATAGCTTGCTGTTTTCCATTCGTAATCCCTTAACTGCATGAAGTGAGATCTTTGGTTCTCTGTGAAAATGGCTCTCAAAGAAAGCCAGCTGCTGTTAAATAGTCCAGATCTAAGAAAGTGAGATTTTTAACCAGAAGAGTGTGGGATAAACTAGAGGGGACTTTCACAGAACCAAGCCCACCACATGCTGCTAAAACGAGGCAAACAGGTACGTGACTGACGCCACGAGGGATTTGGCTAGTGACCAGTCTTCAACGGAGATAACTGACAAGGTGAAAAAGAGAAATTTTTGTTATAAAAGCTTTTTAAGTTCTTTCAGCCCTTATCATCATAATCTGAAGTAGTTACGTAACATTCCAGGGTATCTGTTAACTGCTCTTTCGGGGGGAGCAACTTTAGTGATATGCAGGGATTTACTGAAATTTCATAATACCTCTCTGATGTCCACAATCTCTTCACATATACTAAAACTCAGTGAATTCTGATTTCTAAGCATTATGCCAGATACTACGAGTGCTTATTTGTTCATTCACTGTCCCTTTAAGTAATCCTAGCCTGGCTAAGTCATGTTATGTAATGGAACTTATGAAGCCCTAACTATGTTCCTGAACGAAGGTATTATTTCCAAAGAACCCAGAGGAGAACCTTAAAGTTGCCTCGCAGGATACATGAGGAAAATAAAGTCCAGAGATTTTAAGGCAACTTCCCCGACATCAGTTATTTCACAGAACAGGCTTCCCTCTGCGTTTTCCATCCCGCTTTGGTTTTCCTTCCCATGAACACGAAGCCACCTCAAGGCCACGACAGAGACAAAAAGACGATACAGTTCATTCTTCACTTTATTTGCATGTCCCACAATGACTCCTCCCAGCTACTGAATTCAAAAAAAAAAACTGCAGTTCCTCAGTGTTAGCACTAATTTAAGATAACAATCATTTCTTTTAAATGTCTGTTTTACCCTTCATTTTAAATTGCAAAGTATGTATTTACATGTTTATATACAAATAACTTCAAAAACGAATTAACCCCAATCTTGGTCCAAGAGTTTCCACTTTAGAAGTGGGACAGTTCTATGCTATGTACGGCCTCTTCCAAAAGTCTCTTAGGACTCGGTGAGTTCCAAATAATCGTTCACAAATGGCTCCCCTTTAAGTTTAATGGACCAGGTACTTAATTTCCGAGTAAATCAGAGGAAATATTACAGAACATGCTTTGTACAATACAGCACCACTACTGAAAATGGCTCGGGGTTTTGTAATCCAAGGTTCCGATTTAAAGCAGAAATATGTGGCATAGATGGCCACAGCAAAGAAGTGTCCAATTAAAATGAAAGGGTTAGGAGACAGGCTGTAATAGAAAAAAAATATATGTATTAGTAAGACCCAGCAGTTAAAATTTACTCATAGAAAAAGGTTCTAATTACATATCATCTATAAAGCTAAACACACATTCTACATTCTAGAGGACTCTAGAAGCTTCTGTTGCCTACGCTCTGATAGCAGGGACAAATAAATGTTCTTACAAGAAACTCCTCAGAATATACCCCTGTCTGTCAGAGAAGCCAGGAACTCTTCGTGGTCTGCTTGACATAAACTGTATGTATGGAGCTGTTTTCGTTCACTAATCTTGAGATCTCCGCCTGAAGTGACTGGATGGCCTGACCTGTGGGAGTCTTAGGCTTTCCAAAAGGTAAGAGTATTGACATTCAGATTATAAATGAATGAGAACAGACTTAAAGAATTTTACTGTGCAGACTTTTCAAGAATAATTCTACATATGTCTGTACTGTCAAAACCATTAGTGAGTTTTGCAAGTCCCCGCACCTTAATCGAAGTAAATTTTAAATACAAATTCCTCTATTATCCATGGCTCCCACCGATCAGATCATGTGGTCAAACCCACCAGCAAAAAAGCTATTTTAATCAGGGCTTTAGCCTCATCTACCACCAGCTTCTGTTCAAAACTGTTTTCCCAGAAGTAAAACACAGGGCTAAATTTCTTTTTTCATTTCTCTGAGCTACCTTCTGACTGGGATTCTAATGGACAAAATATAGAAAGAAGAAAGACTTGCAGTAATTCACAAACTGAGCAGTCCAAAGAAAATCTGAACGATCTGGTTCCTCTGTGTCATCAAAACAACTTACACAGAAAGCAGCCGAACAGGACCAGCAACACATTCTCCACCAAGTTTGAAATAAAGAAAACAGGCTTTTCTTAGTTGATGTAGGGAATCTAAAATAAAATTTGGAAGTTAAAGTTGTTTAAAAAGTTGTTTAAAAGTTATTTCCTTGACTGTGTTGTAAATTCATTAAGTGATGCAAATATTCTGTAAATTCTTTTTTTATCAAAAAACACAATTCTAGAAACCAAATTCCCTGGCTTTAAGATAGCCGACCTATATTTCTGAGCAGTAAACTTTCAAGTAAAAGGATAGCTGTGAATAGTAAACATTAACAATGCCTTAGATGTGTATAGTTTTTCATAATTTCCAAAGTGACTCATTAAACCCTAACAATATAGTATTAACCAACAATTTTTTTATTTGGAATAGACGTAATAGGTAAACTTACTCCAATAAAACTCTTTCTTCCTCTAATCTCTCAGAAAGAAAGTCAAGAGCTTAGGAAAGCTTAAAAGAAGCACTTAGAAAAACTCAAGACTTACTTCTTTTCTTTTTAGTTGCCCACCCAGCCATTTTAGCTTCCATGCCGATTAGAAAGAGAGGTTTGACCGGCAAATCACAATCAATGAGTTGTTTTGTTTTTTCTTTCTTTTAGCGAGAATAATGCATAATAGATAGGCTACAGAAGGTACTTGTACTATATTATCTTTTGCACTCAAGTCACCAAAGCATAGATTGCTGGGACCCTGGCCAGTTCACAGAAGAAGCTTTGTTGTAAATATCTGAAGTAATAGGACTGGAGTTATATTTATTCCTGAACAAACCTAAACGTCCAATTTCGTTAACCTACCATTAACTAATCTGTACACTGCTAGGCTTGGGAGGTGGCACGGCTGCCTCTTCCTCCATTTCTCATACAGCTTCTGTTAAGTCAGGTTTTCCTTAATATACAGACTGACCATCACCACTTTACAAAACAGAAACAAAAACAAAAGCATGGGAATATTTCAAGTGAGTAAAAGGTAGATGCATTCTTCTACTTGTGCATTGTAATAGGAGACAAAAATCTAAACTTGTTATGAAGCTCGTATTCATTTTATAAAATACTACTTTGAACAGAAATTGAAACAAGTGTTCAGGAAGAAAAAGATTAACAACTATATTACATTTAAATGCACCGGCAGAAAGATCCTGTGCATCACAACTTTATGCATTTATGGATATGTATAACCTGATCTGGACCAGAGGAATGAATAAAGATATATTACTGAAGTGGTGCTGGGAAGGTTGTCTTAAGCCTTCCACACAAAGTGGTGGATACATGATGATTAGAGGCGCAAAATCTTGTGCAAGGATGGAGTTACAAAGGGCCGCCACTTGGGAGTCAGCAGACTTGGGAAATATGGCTATTTCTGGCCTAATCACTAACTTGTTTATAATTAAGTTCCCGTCCTGTGCTAAAAATCTGCAGTTCAGTAATTTTCATTAAAAAGTATCTATACTTACCATCTGTGGCAGAAAATAACTCATAAAGAGTCTGAGCGAGGATATTCACAACAAAGGAGTGAGATGTTTTTCTCGCCCAATAGAATGATTTTTTGGCCTAAAAAAGAAAAAGATCACTCACTATATGGTAAAGGTGAGGGGGAAGCACAAATTAATGTTTATAATCCCCTCAAACTGATGTTTATCCTGAGGATCATCTATCAGTAATTACGCCTTATATTTATCATTTACATATACACACAAAACATCTCTGGAGGAATGAGTTCCAGAACTCTGAAGCGAAATATCTGATCACTATGAGCAAAGTGGTCCGTGCAAACCAATGTGACATAATATTCAAACACAGAAATTCAGAAATTCTGTGAGATTTGTGGGTTGCACAGGCTCACAGGTTCTCTATGCCTGAACAAGACTGCCTAAGAACCAGGACTTAGGATCAGGTTCCTAGGTACAGATCTCCCCAGTAAGGTCCCATTCGTCTTAGACCCAGAAAGAAATCTATTGAGACATTTTTGTCAAAGAATAATTTAATATCCTACCTGGAAAACAGCTGCATCATCATAAAGGTCAGGGATACCCTTTAGCAACTTTCTCCATAGTTTTAGATCTTTAAAAACAACAGTCATTCCTCCTCCAGTAAGAGGATGCCTCATATTATATGCATCTCCCAAAAGAAGAACACCTGTAATGAGAGAATTTAGATTATGATATCATCCTGGATGCATCCCTTAAGAAAAAAAAAAAAACACTGTTAATTAATAAACATCGTGAATGTGAACCAGAAAATGAGAATGTGAAAATACAAGGAAACAAATCATGACTAAAATCTGTTGAGACAAAAATTCAATTAGTCTTTACTGGGTACTTAATAGGTACCAGATACTAGGGACCCAGGGGGAACAAGAACATGGTCCCCACCCTCATGAAAGTCACATGGGAATCCAAGGTGAAGTCAAACAATGCCAAAATATTTATAAGGCCTCTTTCATGAAAAAACAAAAAACTGGCATAAAAAGCAAGTCTCCTCACAAGGGAAACAATGGAGAGGTCTGACATTTCACAGCCATATTTGCTGCCAGCGCACTAGAGAGAAATGTCTATACAGTTCTAAGGGAAAGAAAGTAGGCCCCAGGAAGATGATACCCAGCCACACCGTCGTTAGAATTAAAAAGCAATTATAAGCAGATATTCCAAACCTATCCGAAGTTAATTTAGAGGAATAAGCCTTGACTGCATCTCATCTGAAAATTAGCCCCTTGATGCAGAACTGCAGAAGCAGAAATGCAGCCCTCTAGGTGCACCTCCTGAGCTGCCTAAGATTCCGGGGCCACTGTCAGCCTGGTTAATGACCTAACACTCACAGTGACATTTCAACAAAGCAGTTATTTAATTTAATCCAAGAGAGAAATAAACAACCATAATAATGTTAAAGGGACAAAATTATGGATAATTCTTTTCTGCTACGTCACAATATGCTACATTTATAACTTATAAAATACGTATAATAAACATTAACTTATAAAAAGGAAAACTTCTTCTAAATATTAATTCAAATTTATGTAGGACTCTAATATCTTCACTAAAAAACCACAAGCCACAAATAGCTTTTATTCCTTCCTCTCCATGGAACATTTCTAATTCCACCAATTACTGCTGGCATGTTGTTTATATCAATTTGGCATTAGTGTCTTCATTCTGCTTTGCATTAGTTTATTTATAGGATTAGTAGTTTATTATGCCTGTTCTTCCACAGCAAATTCAATCTGTTTATGTTCAGGAACCATAGTATATCGACAGCTCCCATTCGGACCTCTCTTTGAAGCTCCACATTCACATTTTCAATGATGTTCCACACGTCTCCACTCAAATGCCTCACCGGCACCTCACACCCAATATGTCCAAAAGTGAACTCAGCACCTCTTCCCACACTTCCCTAAACTTACATTCCTTTTCCCATATCTCCAATATCAGCAAATAGCTGGCAAAGTTATCTAAACCTGAAACCTGGAATCCATCAAGAGGCCTCACTCTCCCATACTACAACAGCCAACGAGTCACCAAGTTGCATGCATTCTACATCCTAGAGAGTACACAATTCCATTCCCTACTTTCCACTTCTACGGCCACAACCCTAGTTCGAATCTTTCATCACCACTGACATGGAACAATTATATAGCCTCACTATAAGCTTTAGCCTGACCTGTCCTCCAAACCATGCTCCACAATGTATCAGAGTAGTATCCCTAAAATAAAAATCTAATCATGCCACTATCTTACTTAAAACTTTTCAATGAACTATTAGAAACTAATACATGAGTTCAGCAAGGTTTCAAGACACAACATAAATATGCAAAAATCAACTGTATTTATATACACTAGCAATGAAGAATCTTAAAATGAAATTAAGAAAACAAGTCTATTTACAATAGCATGAAAAGGAATAAAATACTTGGAAATAAGTTTAACAAAAGAAATGTAAAACACTCTGAAACTATAAAATATTGTGGAAAGAAAAAAACTCTTACTACATTTACAGTAAAATTAATTTTGACAACAGTGCCAAGACACTTCAATGGGGAAAGAATGGTCTTTTCAACAAATGGTACTGGGACAACTGGATATCCACATACAAATGAAGTTGAACCCCTTCCTCACACCATACACAAAATTTAACTCAAAATGGATCAAATACCTAAATATAGTAGCTAAAACTACAAAACTCTTAGAAGGAAATACAGGAGTAAATCTTTATGACCTTGGCTTGGGCAAAGACTTTTTAGATATGACATCAAAAGCACAATTGACAAAAAACAAAAACAGATAAACTGGACTTCATGAAAATTAAAAACTTCAACCATCACCATGGAATGAGAGAAGTTCTTGCAGATCATTTATCTGATAAGGGATTTATATCTAGAATATCTAAAGAACTCTTACAGCTCAACAATAAGTTTTTTTCATTAGACCAATTAAGAAATGTGCAATCTGAATGGACATTTCTCCAAAGAAGAAATACAAATAAATATCCAATATGCACAGGAAAATATTTTCAGCATCATTATCCATCAGAGAAATGCAAATCAAAACCACAATGAGGTTATCACTTCACACCTACGGGAATGAGTATGGCCAAAAAGACAGAGAATAACAAATGTTGGTGAGGATGTGGAGAAATTGGAACCCTCATACATTGTTAATGAGAATGCAAAATGGGGCAGCCCCTCTGGAAAACAGTTTGTCAGTTCCTCAAAGAGTTAAACAGAGTTACCATACCCAAGAAAAGTGAAAATTAACTCCACGCAAAAACTCATATACAGATGTGCACAGCAGCATTGTTCATAACAACCAAAAGTGGAAACAACCCAAATGTCTATCAACTGATGAATGGATAGTTAAAAGGTAGTATATCCACACACGGAATACTATTTGGCCACAAAAACAAATGAAGGACATGCTGCAACATGGATGCACCTCAAAGAAGCCAGTTACAAAGAATCCACTGATTGTATTTATAGGAAATGTCCAGAATAGGCAAATCTATAGAGTCAAAAAGCAGATCAGTGGATGCCTGGTGCTGGGAGTTGGGAGAAAATGAGCAGTGACTGCTGACTGGTATAGGGTTTCTTTTGGGGGTGATTAAAAAGGTTCTCAAATTGACTGTCATGATGGTTGCACGTATCTATGAATATGCTAAAAACTAATAAACTATAAACTTTAATGGGTGAACTATATGATTTGTGAATTACATCTCAATAAAGCTATTAAAAACAAACTTCTCAATGACTTTCCACTGTCTACAGGATTAAAACTAAACTTTAAATAAATACCTTACCTTTCTACCACTCTGACACCTATCGTGCACTCGCTCCAGCCGTAGGAAACTGCTGGACTTCACTGAAAGTGCCATCATTTCTCAGCCCTCCTGGCCTTTGCAGATATTGTTCCAACTACTTAGAAGTCCCTCTTTCACTGTCCACCTAATGAACTCCCACTAATCCTTCATGCCCCAACTTGTTTTATTTCCTGAGACACGTCTTCCCCAATCACCCTTCATGGTTCACAAGCTCCCCCCTGCCCTGCGCACCCCTTCACTATGAACCTTGTGGTACCACGAGTGGGCTTTTACTACAGCATTTATCAACAGTGTCCTGAAATTACCAGTTCATACCCCTCACTAGAAAACTGCCTTCTCTAGATTTAGGACTATACTTAACTGTGGTAGCCTCAATAACTAGGATAATGACGTATACACTCATTATGAAATAACCAAGACATCATAAAACTAATTTTGGTGTAATGCGTTCAGGCACAGTAACCAATTCTCTGTCCCACATAGGATTCCCGTATTACATAGCAGAAATCCCATCCCATATTATGTTTGGAATATTTGGAATATTAAATTTGAATATTTAGAATACCCTTTATAGAATCACTCCAATAAAATAATACCTCGCTTGTTTACTGGTGAGGAGGGAAGAAAGCTTGCCGGCATAGATCTCAAACGGGAATTCTGAGTGGCTTCCAGGAACGGGTCTTTGAGGTGGTCTGCAATAAATCCCACCCCCACCAAATAAATGGTTTATAAAATTTCAATTTCTAATTAGCACATGTTCTTCTCAAGTTTAAACAAATACCTTCTAGTATATGTTACATATAATAATATATGCACTATATATGTTACATATATCTTGTGATAAGTCAAGAACTAATTATTTTATTAATACCATTGTTCATTAAGAACCTAGTTTCTATCAAAAACTAATGATGCAATATATGGTGATTAACATAACATAATAAAAAAAAGGGAAGAAAAAGGCACAAGACAGTAATAGAAAAAAAAAAAAGAACCTAGTTACTCATGCTAAGGAATGACTAAGGGATCTAAGAGAAATTTAATGTAAATAGATACACATACAGCTGAATGAACAAAAAAGCTAAGAAAAGTGAAGCAAATTCAGAGATGAGACAGGGCCCCACCTTTCTCCCAAATGTTAACTGCCAGGTATCATATTTAACACTTAATTTACTGTCACCGCCATATTCACATACTAGCAATCCACAGACAGAAGGAGGGTATGTACGGCAGAAAAACAGTAAGTTGTGGAGAGCTCTACTTTTCTGAGCTCCAGTGTCTTCATCTATAACATGAAATGCTTGGAAGAGCTCATCTCTGAGACACTCCCCAAAGTTTTGTGCTCCTATTTGTATAGAAAATGAACTGTCTTTTCATACAGTTCCCATTGTAATCGGGGAATACGGGAGCAGAATGCCTAAGCTGAAATTGTTCCGTTCCGACAAGGAGAATATCAATAACCTAACAAATATTAATATAAACCTATAAATGGTTTCCCACCATGATCTCAGGGCAGTCTGTTCTAAACCTCTGGATTGAAGAGGCAACCTACGATAAAAGAAAAAAATGCTAAAACTATCACATTATTGACTATCTTTTTCATAAATGTGAATAATTCATTTTTCCTCTGAAAGCTTCAAAAATGGCTTATAGTCTAAGTGCAAATGTATGGAAATGTTGAAAATCTCATTATTAAAAACTTTAAGTTTGGGGCGCCTCGGTGGCGCAGTCGGTTGAGCATCCAACCCTTGGTTTTGGCGCAGGTTGTGATCTTAGGGTGGTGAGATGGAGCCCTGTGTTGCCCAGCACAGAGTCTGCTTAAGACTCTCTCTCCCTCCCCCTTTGCCCCTCCCCACCTTGTTCACAGGATCTCTCTCAATCTGTCTCTACATAAATAAAATCTTTAAAAAAAAATCTAAGTTACTCCATTATACATTCATATCTGTTAATATTCTGTTATTAAACACAGTGCTTTCACTTAAGATTAAAAAATAACTTGAAAAAGAAACAGAATTTTTAAACAAAATATACACCTACCAAAGATAGTTTCCTATTATTATAATCATATAATTGGCAAGCAGGGTTTCCCTTCAATTTTATCAATATTCTGAATATTTTAATTAATATCTTAAATGTTTATTTACTTTTACTTACATCTTTCCATTCTCAAAACAAATGCCAGAAAGTAATTTTTTAGGAGTGTTTTACAAATATGTCCGAAATCTCATGAAGCCTTTCTGTATTCAACTCCAAACTAAAAAATGACCTTAAAGATCGCTTACAGCTCTCATGTTCTGAGGATGGGATGTATGAGCCAGACACACCTAGCCTCAACCTTGACTCCACCACTTACTAACAGTTTATCCTTGGAGGAGCTTACTGACTCCTAGTTCCCTCACCAATAAAAGGGGGATAATGGTAATGCCCTACCTCAGAAGGTGACTGCGGAGATAAATGAAATCAAGTTTGTAAAGCACCTTATAGTAGATATTCAATAAATGGTAGCCACCATTTCTACAAAAACCAAGTGCTAAAGTAAGGAAGTAGGAGAGATATTTCAGAATTCAGAGATCTTACATCGCTATCCAGACTACCTGAAAACGTACCGTTTTCCCCAATACTAGTAATTATTCTAAAACAATGATTTAATTATTAATATGAAAAAATATATTTAAACTATTTTCTTTTAATTTGGAGATTTTCGTATGTGCTTGTTAAACAGCTCAGCTCCAGTGTATCTGACTGGGTGCATTTTTACCTGCCATCCTTATCTCTGGCCTAGTTAAGACCCAGCTTTAGTGAGAACTGGAGATGGACAGCCTTTTGCGATATTTACGTTCAGACCACAGATTACAATGTGAACTAAATCCTATTTCTTACCAGGTAATTGTGGGTAAATTTTTTCAGCCATGTATTCTCTTAGGTTTCTGGGCATTTCTCCTCGGATGTCAACAAGTACTCGAGTTTCATCAGATGAAATCTGGTAGATAAGAACTGGACTTGGATTAGCCAAAATAAGTTCAGCATGATTTGCTTTAAACTGTGGTGCATTCTAGAATAAAACAAAACAAAACAAAATATTCTAATAATTTTCAAATTCCAAGTTGCTTTTATTTTTCTACAATTACATTCCTACAGTACCTTCATAAGAAAGCCAACAAAATGAGATGAAACAGAAACTTTATTAGAGATCAGGTTTTTCCTGAACTTGGAAAAAAGTCCATCTGCAACAACAGTCAATGGAGCATGGAGTTCCTACAACAAAGATAAACAGTGCTCAGCTAAATGATTAGAAATACACAGTAAAATGACCATTCTCTTAAAATGTGCATTCTTGTAAAATATTTACACGTTTTATTGGACAACGTTATAGAGGGTAATAAGGATTGCCTGCCTTCAAAGCACTACCATCCACACCATCTGGGATTAAAGCTACACTTTGATCAACAACAGGGGAAACAACTACAAAGCAAGTGTGGACCACAGAATACTGAATCTCATCACAAAGTCCAAGGATGACTCCACTGTTTATTCTAGAATTTTCTAACTTCATATACTGCTTTCAATCAGTGGCTAGGGCTTAGAAGAATTTTTGTATGCATAGATGTAGGTCTCCATATTATCTTGCAATTACCACCATCAGAGTATAGTTTCTAGGTGGTGACCCCAGAGGTCGGCCCAGAAACGCCAACAGATTAGCCTTTCACTTTCTCTTCTCTTACTAAATCAGCATGAGCAGGTACTGGAAACTATTTTACTCTGCTATTTCCACAGAGATTCTCTTATTTTCCCTTTCGGATTAAAACAATTGTTTCATTTATCCTAATCATTTCTTTTTGTTGTTGTTGTTCCAATTTGTCTTTTTATTATAACATGAGCTAAATTTAAGAAATTAGTCTTTGGACTTTATTTCCCAGAGTTGTTAGAAGATCTAAATGACAATATAACTCATTATGAAAATACACTGAAAAGTACAAGAGCTGAGGTAAAAGGGTAAATCAAGATTCCAGGTATCAGGGGATTAGAGTAAGTGAAGAATGAAACCAGTCATTTCTTTTATGTTGAATCCTTCCTTTTTTCACCTTCCAGGTCCCCTCTGCTTCTCTGCACATGTGTATTTCTCATTTCGGTTTAATACTGCTGATCTAGCGGTGCGTGTCTACAAAGCTGTCTGTGTAGAGTTCTAAGATGCTCTAAAGAGTAATGTGTTGCAGTCTGAAATTCACCCTGCAGCAGAGGGCTTAGAGAGAACTCAGTCTATTAGATGAGTAAATTGGTGGACTTACTTTTCAAAGGAGTAGGGGAAAAAGGAGGAGAAACATGTCTTAGGAAGAGCTAAGATTTGCTATCTCTCACCTTGATGTCCCCAGTTTCTTTATCCCTGTACTGAACTCCTATTACACCATCATCTTCTTCTAGTAACTGTAGCACGATGCCTTCAATAAACTTTGTACTAAAGGACAAACAGAAATAAATTATACAGTAGCACACTTGGACAATTTAAATAAGGAATGACGAATTCCTTATTCCTTATCTCCAGTTACAAACGGGACTCACACGTGTGCACACGTACATAGGAAAGGTGTGGAATGACAAAACGCAAAAACATTAATGGACTTTAGAAGTAAGCGTGGCTTTTATTTTCTAATTTCTTGAAACTGAATACATATATACTAATGTAATGATTTTTAAAAGTATTTTTAAAAGCAACATGAGATTTTTACTTCAATTCATAAAAAAAAAAATACATGCAGAGAAACTTTACACACCACACAAATTCATACAGAGATGGGAAAATATTGAATTGGGAGTTTATCCACAAAATTATCCAAAGTAGTTACTTCTAGTCAGAAGAATCATGGATAAGGTTTACAATCTTTATATTTTTGTGCATTTTCCCATGTTTCCACAATGAACATATTCTACTTCCATGGACAGCAACTCTCAGTCCTAAGGATAAGTCCACTCACTTCTTCACTTGCTTTCGCAATACTTAAGCCCTTGTTAATGAGATGAGGGTTCTCATGTGTAAAACTTCCTCAATTATAGGGCCTAAGGGCTAGGGGCAAATAGAAGTTAATAATTAAGAGAAGAGCCCATCCTGTCAGCCTGGGGTTTTCCCCTGCAATCTCTGTTCTGACTTTTAACAAAAAATACCATGAGCACAAACTCCAACTCCCAAATAGGCAAAGCCTTAACCCTCGGTTACAACAGTATCCTCTAAATTCCAACAACATAAAAAAAAAACACACACACAATGTATTTAGTCAAAGGGAAAATCTCAATAGTTCTGTCATTCAAACGGAAATGCTCTACATGACATTGTCAACAAAGGCACTGAAGATCCAACATTCTTCTAACTTACAGTTTACTTTAGAATAGCTATATGCTCCAACCCATACCCAACACTTAAGACAAAAGTGATGAAATAGTATTTGTGCAAAGGCCAAGTTTAAATGTGTTTCTGAGTAGTCTTACTTCGGCTCTGCCATAGCTGCTTTCCGCAGACCCATGATGAATCGTCCATGATGGAAAGCTCTTCCACTCCGCACTTGACTGTTTTCAGACAGAGGGTAAGGAATTTGAACCTCTGATTTGCTTTCCTGATCATGAATTATGTAGCCATCTACCACCTGAGCATCAATACCTTCCACTGCATCTACAAAACAATTCAGTTCAAAAAAATCAATTTTGTTAACACGCCCAGAGTTATATGATGCACCAAAGGATAAGGAGGCATCAAAAATGAGTCTCTATCTTCATGATGCGATGAAACCATTTCGACACCTGGACATTAATATAACTATTTCAGAAATCTTAATGTGTCTGGAAGACAACCGTTTAGCAAATCTGTAAAACCACAAAAGATTAATATTTATGTATAAAATTTATTCATTAAATTTCATAGGAAAAATATTAAGGCCCTAGTAATAATGGGTGAAAAGTTCATGGGTATTCACATTAAGCAATACGGAAATATTGAACATAGCAGGGAAGGGAAATGTTCAAAACATTGATTTTTTAAAAAAATCAATGAAATAAATTAAAACAGTGAAATACCAAATCTATCAAAATTGCTGGTGAGATTATAATAAAACTGATAAATTTACTGGTTCTAATATAAACTAAAAACATTTTAGAAAGTAACTGTAGCACTAATTATCAAGAACCAAGAAGTTAGCATCCTTCGATGTAATAATCTTAAGTCTTATAAATTCATCTATCATTCATCCTAAAGATATAATTTTTTAATTTTTAATAGTTTTTAAGGTTATATGCAAGAGTAAGTTCACTACTACAGTGTTATCTCTAATCAAGAATAACTGAAAACAACCTAAATATTCATCTAAGTTAGTTAGAAAGAGCACATTATGAAATGTTAATTAAGAATATACCATACATAGGCCTAAAATCATAATGGTTAGTATATTAAGGTGAAGTACATTAGAAAAATGAAATGGATGAAAGAAAATCTTCATAAACAATTCTATCACACATCTGGGCTAAGATCGAAATAAATTAGTTTTCTGATATTCTTTTTAATGCCACTTAGAGTGCAGGCAGGCTCAAGCTGGATGAATATTGTCACACATCTGACCCAGAATCAAAACTAATTAGTTTTTCAGTATGGTTCTTAAATTATTACAGTTAAAATTCAGTCAGAGATTCAGTACACAGATATCCGAAAAGCTGCCAATTTGCAGTGTATTCAATTTGGATCTCAGCAAACTGCCAATCATTTCCGACCTAAATACCTGAAACCCATCTGGTATCTCTATAATGCATTGTCCAGCTACTGAGACAGTTTGTTTTTCTTAACCCATAACTGTATTACAGAAGTACTTGAAATGTTTAAACTGGCCAATTTTAGAACACACCAGAAAATGTAAAAAGTATAGTAGCACAGCAAAATTTTTCCTTGGGTAAACTATCTTAAGGTAAATTAAGGTCTAATTTAAGATTTCTTAACATCTATCTGTCTCTATCTCACCTTTATTGATGAAATCATATATGGCAGACTTTGAACACTTTTACTTTCTTAAACAGGCAAGAAGAAGACAGTACCCTACACTTCAATGAAATTCATGCTTCATGAATACTAGATGTTAATAACTCTGAAGCCAGTGACATAACTTAGAGCTATCACTATCTATTAATCATAAAGCTCCATACTTAAGATATTAAGACTACTGGTCAACATATCAGATAAAATGACATGGAAAACATTCCTCTGCAGAACTGCTTGCTATAAAAAGGCAAGTTAAAAAATAAAACTAACAAGGAAAAAACAAAAAACAAAAAACCGCCTATGCTAAACACGTCAAAGTCAAACCAGTGAGCAAGTTTTTAAAGGCAACAGTATAAAGGAATCAGAACCACAGCCTAAACAACTGGAGTTTTAAGGGCCACTTCAGAATAGGAGGTAGGGGCCCCCATGGCCAGGGACAAGGAAACTTAGCACCATTCATAAATTTCTTGTCAATAAAATAGAAGCCATAAAAACTCAATTCAACACCCTGAGATAAGGTATGGAAGTAAGCCATTCACCATAGGCTATGGGTGAAGTCATCCATAAAAAATCCAAACATACGTTGTGCCATGACCTGGTATAAAGTCTGAACCTCAAACTAAATATACAGTGCATAATAAAATAGGTATCATTTATGAAAGCCCAAATATAAACCAGAGTCAAGGAATAAATATAGCAAAAGACATACGAGATTTATAAAATATTATTTAAATGCATTAAAGACCTAACTGAATGGAAAGCATACCACATTCATGGATAGGAAGTCCAAGTCAATTATTCAAAAATTGAGCTATAGATTCAGTGCTATTTCAGTCATAATCTTAACAGTTTTGTTTTTTTTTACATCTAATTCTAAATTATATACAGAAAACAAAAACGCCAAGAAAAGCCAAAAATAATCCCAAAGAAAACAACATGGGAAGGAGGTTCCCCACTAGATACTGACTTAATATAAAAATATAACATTTAAATTATAATGTATTAATTTTAAGAATTCTAGATATTTAGCTTAAGCCATAGGGCAATCAATTATTAAAAACCCATACTCAGGGGGCACCTGGGTAGCTCAGCTGGTTAAGCATCCAACTCTTGATTTCAGCTCACGTATGATCTCAGGGTCCTGAGATCGAACCCCGCATCAGATTCCACGCTCAGTGTGGAGTCTGCTTGGAATTCTCTCTTCCTTTTCCCTCTGCCCCTCCCCCTGCTCATGCTATAAATAAATAAATAAATAAATAAATAAATAAAATCTTTTTGAAAATTTAAAAATAAATAAAAACTCATATTCAGGAAGAATGAGTCCATATTATATTAAAAAATCATACTCCAGGGGTGCCTGGGTGGCTCAGTCATTAAGTGTCTGCCTTCAGCTCAGGTCATGATCTCAGAGTCCTGGGATCAAGCCCCACATCGGGCTCCCTGCTCGGCGGGAAGCCTGCTTCTCCCTCTCCCACTCCCCCTGCTTGTGTTCCCTCTCTCGCTGTGTCTCTATCAAATAAATAAATAAAATCTTAAAAAAAAAAAATCATACTCCAAAAAGTAACTATTCCAAATGTTTCTATTATCCACATCTCATCATACCTCAGGAGAAATCAATAGCATAATAAATGTTAAGAAGGACTCTCATTTTTTATATTAAAGGTATTCATGGTATGTGGACTGGCCAAAACACTTTAGAGGCTCTCCTTACTCTTGCATAAACTACATATAAAAATCCACTAAGGCTTGTTACCACAACCTTGGTGATGTCCCCTGAAGTTAGATTTCTAAATGATTCTACGTACAGTCGTTAGTTGGAGAGTATTTCTGGTTGCCTGATGTTCAACGATAAAAGTAACAAAGTCCTGTCTCAGGATATCGCCACATCCGCCTCAAGTGAATCTCTCACGTAAGGTGGTAATTAAGAAACCTAAAAGGTCACAGATGGAACTTCCTTTCTTCACAAACACTCTCTCCACTTGGGTCCTAGACCCCACGGGCTTTGGCTTTTCCTCCACACTTCCTCAATCCCATCTTTTTGACCCCCACTCACCTCACTGATCTCTATACATCAGAGTACCCCAGGGTTCAGTCCTGGACCTCTCCTGGTAATGTCTTCTAGTCTTGTTTAAATACCATGACTCCTCTTTTTCTCTCATACCTAACACCTGATTCATCAGCAAGTCCTACTGACTCTTCCTTCAAAAGGCGTTTCCAGAATGTGACCACTTCCCACCTCTCTACTACTATGACCCTGTTCCAAGCCATCAACTCTCACTGATTCTGCAATAGCCTCCGATCAGGTTCCCCTGCTTCTGTCTTGGCCACTTTATGATCTACTCTTTTTTCCTACAGAATAACATGAATACTTCTAAATAATATCTTTAATCACACTTCTAAAAAGTGAGATTGAATAACTCTTCTTCTTAAAATTCTCCAATGGCTTCCCTTTGAACATAAGCCAAATCCACGTAGCAGGCTACAAAATGCTACGGATTCAGCCCCCATAATCTGACCATTATTTACCTCTTCTCCCCTTCACTCACACTACTCCAGTCAACACTATTCTCCCTCCTTACTCTTCAAAGAATTTGTGTCTGCCCGACCCTGAGATCATGACCTGAGCCAAAATCAAGAGTCAAACCAACCAATTAACCAACTGAGCCACCCAGACACCCTCAAAATACACCTTCTTTATCCTTACATCTACATCTCATTACTGCCCTATTTCTGTTTTCTGTTACAGAAAAACTCAAGGGTCCTTTTCTAGTCTCAAATTTTTTTTAACTCCACTCACTTCAGTCTAGGTTCTATCCCCACAACTCTGCTGAAACATCTTGTCAATGTCACAAGCAACCTCCAAATTGCCAAATCTCATGGTCATTTTTCTATACTCATCTGACCTGAGCCTTCATTAACAAAGCATGACATAGCTGTCCTTCCCTTTCTTGACATATACCCATCCCTTCCTACTAGAAACATTCTCTCATGGATTAAGTGGCACCCAACCCTCCAGCTTTCTTCTGCCATTTTGCCAGCTCCCTCTTGAACTCTTTTTCAGGCTTCTCTTCTTCTGCCTGATCTTTATTTATTTATTTTTTAAAGATTTTACTTATTTGAGAGAGAGAGAATGAGAGAGAGCACGAGAGGGAAGAGGGTCAGAGAGAGAGAAGCAGACTCCCTGCCAAGCAGGGAGCCCGATGTGGGACTCGATCCCGGGACTCCAGGATCATGACCTGAGCCAAAGGCAGTCGCCCAACCAACTGAGCCACCCAGGCGCCCTCTGCCTGATCTTTAAATATCAGTTTCCCATGACTTGGTTTATTCTGTCTTCTCTTTTCTCCCTACATGCTCTCAGTCACTGCTGTGGCTTTTAAATACTATAAATATGCTGACACCTCTGAAATTTCTAACTCCAGCCAGCCCAAACCACTCCTCTGCACTCGAGATTCATATATTCAACTTAACTTCTCCACGTGGATATCTCAACATGTCCTGCAAATTACCCCCAATGCCTGTTCCTCTCTAGGTCTCCTTATCAGCAAATGATACCAACATCTTAACAGAATATATGTTAAGAAGGACTCTTATTTTTTATATTAAAGGTACTCATGGTATGTGGACTAGCTAAAATACTTTTCTTTTTTTTTTATTTTACTTATGTGACAGAGACATAGCAAGAGAGAGAGTACAAGCAGGGGGAGGGGGAGAGGGAGAGGGAGAAGCAGGCTTCCCGTGGAGCAGGGAGCCCGACGAGGGGCTCGATCCCAGGACCCTGGGATCATGACCTGAGCAGAAGGCAGGCGCTTAATGACTGAGCCACCCAAGCGCCCCCTAAAATACTTTAGAGGCTCTCCTTACTCTTGCATAAACTGTCCAAACCAAAACCTAGGACTCATTTTTAATACCTCCTTCTCCCTCGTATCTCACACTAATCCTATAGTAAATCATGCCATTTCTGTCTCTTAATTTTAACATCAATCTGTCCACTTCTCTTTATATCGTCTGCTACCATGCTAGCCCAAACCACCATCATCTGTCATTTGCACTTGGCAATGAGTTCCCACTAGACTCTTTGCACTGACTCTTGCTACCCCACTACCACAATCTTACAGTTTATTCACCACATTTTATCCACATTTTCTTTTAAAACAGCATTCTACAAATGGCAGGGCGTGACTCAATGGTAAATTATGAAATGAATTTCAACTTGTGAATTGTGTACTGGGGTAGAATCATGACAAGTATTTAAAAAGTAAAATGAAACAAATTTCAGTCAAATATATGTATGTATGTGCTGGATCAGGATGTATAATGTGTTTGTTATTGTGAGCAGATGTCAAAGGTTTGAAGCCACTTTATGCAGGCATAAAGCAGATCACACCACACTCCTGCACCACCGACCGCAGAGCCCCTCATGATGTAGCTGCCGCCTCTCTCTCCAGCCTTAATCGCAAGCCATTCTCCCTTCCGCATCACCCGGGACTTCCTAGCTACACTGCTCTCCTTTTCGGCTCCTTGAATAAAACAGCGAATACTTACATAGTGCCGACTAGATACCAGACACTGTTCTGAATGCTTTGTGTATATGAATTCGTTTCATCCTCATAATAACCTCTGAGGCAAGGACTCATGTAAAATGGCCATTTTACAGATGAAGAAACTGGCACATAATAGGTTGAATAACTCGGCCAAGGTCATACAGCTTTTTAAGTGCCTGAGCTGTTGAATACAATTATTCAACCCCAGGCAATCTAGTTCCAGGATCAACGCTCATAATTCCTACACCATCCTGCCTACCACATGAGCCAAGCAAGCTCTTCCTCAACCCAGAACCCAGGCATATTTTGTACTCTGAGAGGAGCCAGTGAATCTGTCTTGTTCGCCAGTACATCCTTGGTACCAAGTCCAACACCTTACCCAGAGTAGACAGTGAAGAAGTATTGCCGAAATGAGTAGTCTGTGTTTAAAAATCACTGGTTTAACAGATGATACTTAAATAAAAGATTCTATAAGAGGCACATAATATGTACTTCACCAGTGAAAGTTCCCTTCACTTTTCACTAAATTTCATGCCCTCATTCAAGTTTTCCAATCTTTAATTTTGACCGTTTCTGGTTTTTAGCCACTTTACTATATCTCCTCATACACTAAATGCTCATTTTCTTCTTTGCTCTCATTTTCATGCAGATTTGTTGGTAAATAGTAACTAATATCTTTTCACCAGTTATAGGATAGTCTAAAGCAAGGAGTGCTTGCTTCCACCACATAACTCCTAAAAATTAATACGAACCTACCTTCAAGACCAAGGTCTTTAAGGACATGATAACCACCCGGCTGCAGGAATTCTCCAACTATCCTGTCGGGCTCTTTTAAATCTCTCTCAATTACTGTCACCTTTCTTCCATCTCTGGAAAGCATGGCTGCCAAAGCAGAGCCAACTACACCAGATCCCACAATGATAACTTCTGGATCATTTTGAAAAGATACTGAAGAGGCAGCTGCTCCTATTAAGGTTGTTTCTGAATCACTGGTTCCTTTTCTGTGCTGTTAAAAAAAAAAAAAAAGAGTTAATTATATGTCCACATTTGCTATCCTACTACTATATACTCTGGACTTTCCCATCTTGGGCAAAACCTACATCACAAACATTATCAAACCAAATGCACTGCTATGTTTTTAAATCCAGATCATATATAAAAACCAAGGATATCAAAATATTCAGTTAACTAGAAATGTATAATAATATCCTAATAAAATTAAACATATATTCCATTTTCCAAATATATTTAGAAAATGCTATTATACAGACATATTTAGAAATACACGAGGCTAAATATAATGTTTACAAGGGGCTCCAAAGACTTATTATAGGGAAAATTCTATCATTAATTACTCAATTCCTCAAATACATTCTAAGCATCTACCAGATGTAGATCCCATGCAGCTT
Organism: Eumetopias jubatus; assembly: GCF_037043125.1. Taxonomy (NCBI): domain Eukaryota; kingdom Metazoa; phylum Chordata; class Mammalia; order Carnivora; family Otariidae; genus Eumetopias; species Eumetopias jubatus. The sequence continues at coordinate 123,510,995 of NW_028274810.1, forward strand.
CTATTTCGACTTCATGTTGCCAACTATTCAGCACCTTTTACATGTTTCCACTATTTATTTTTATTTTCTCCTTCTGGATTTTCATCTGAAAAATCTATCTTACCCTAAAAATCCCTTTTATATAACAAAAAGACTGTCAAATCCTGGCTATTAATCTACTAATTGAGAATTATTTAACTCAAGAAAATTCTGAAAGGACAAAATAACTCATCCTGTCCCTTGGGATTCGACCCGTTCACATTTAAGTCCTTAACATGTAAGAACATACTTAATTTGCCCCATCTTGACATTCTAAGAGAGCCTAGCCATACAGTTGGTCCATTATAGGAATAAACATCAAATATATCACTAGTCGGGCTGACGATAAAAACTTTATTCATAAGATGATGAAAAAGACCTGTTTTGAGAGATTTATGCCCACTGAGAATAAAAGTGCCTGTTGGGTTTTTTTAACATGAATAATTCAGGGTTAAAATAAGTATTTTTTCCCTTGGTATGTGGACTGACAAATATAAATACATTTCAGATACAGAATTGCACGGAACAATCTTCTTTGAGTTCTCTGGCCGTAATGATTAAGACAAGCCCAAATGCCATTTTGAAGGGATTTTAATAAAAGACTTAGGCAAAAAGGAAGGAAATAAAACCTAAAATCTTTTAGAACTTTCTCTGTGATTTTAATATGCACCCAGTCTTCCTTCAACTCTATAGGGACTGGGGCCTTGTCCATTCCGTTTTTTATAATTTCTCTTAGAGAAATTACTTTTTTGTCCTTTACCAAGAGAAGACAAGAGTCTCCTCTTCCCATAAGTATCTCTTGATGGCCAGAATAACTAACTATATTTAAATTACTCTTCTGAAAGCAAGATAAAAGCCCTCTTTGCCATCTTAGCCACTTATTAGTTTTTCTTCCGAAGTTTCTCCTGTTAAACACACAAACACACACACACACACACACACACAAAATCCTGAAAGGGGGACTTGAGTTAGTCAAGTCATCCAGAGAATGGTCAGTAAAAGCACTGATGGGAACTTAGGACTCAAGGAAGAGTCTACCAACTCCCTGATGTTTAGGAATAAGCAGAAAGCCTGAAGCATTCACAAAATGGAACCAATCATTGACTGCTGGCAATCCAATTTTCTCTTCCCCAAAATGTCTCAACATCACATGATGTAATCGCACTCCATGCACCTACACTAGTGCTCAATTTCCTTGGCAAAAGTTACCTCAGATAACACCAAAGATTTCAAACTGAGATGAAGATTCCCTCTCCCTCCTTTCCTACTGCTCCAAGCCAGACCCACCATTACTGCTGCTCCAAGCACTAGTCAAAAGGTTCCTAACATGTGTACTAGATGTTAGTAGATGTACACTACCTTTAGACTAATAATAGATACTATTTACTAGTCGGTTACTGACCACATTAAATCACTTAATTCCTTAACTAACAGCAAGACTGGTGCCATCCCCATCTAATAGAAGAGGTAACTGATTCTTACAGAAACGAAGGTCTTGCCAAAGGTCTCACAGCCAGAGTGGTGGAGCAAAAATTCTAACTCAAGTCCTCCCTTCTATAAACCTTGCTAATCTGTACTGTGGCTACAGTAAAATAATGTAGATCTAGAACCCTCAAGGAGTAAACTTCTTGGCTTCCTACTGTAGCCTCTCACCTGAGAGCCCTGCTCCCATTCTCATGCCCCTGCAATCCACTCTCCTCCCACCAACTGGAAATGCTTTCTAAAAAGTTAAAATCAAGTATTGTTACCCCCTTGCTGACAATCCTCCAGGGCTCTTGGGAAAAAGTCCAAACACCCATGGCCAACAGGCCCTAAATGTTCTGGCTTTGAAGGCAGACCTCTTCTCCCTCACCTACCATTGTCCTACGCTTGCTGTCTTTGCAGACAGAACTTCACAGGTGACTGAAGACTAGCCTCAGAATTAGGAACATGACTGAACTGTGGACCTTACTCAATTATCCACGTGATTCAGGACATCACCGCACTGATTTACTCAAGGCCCCACAGACATGAGGAGAGAAGGGGATTTTGCCCAAGACTTTAAAATGCTGAACTAATTTTTACTCCACCAGCCTTTTGAATTGTTCTGTTACTTTCCCCAGCCAGCTGTCATTTATAAGCACTCGACTTAACCTGCAGCCCGTCTCTTTCTCCTCAGGTACAAATGCCATCCTTAGCCAAAGATTTCAGTAAAACATTTTTTTTTCCCCAATCCCAGAAAGTGATTCTGTCCGCCTTCAAAATGAAATTCTAACATTTCATTTCCCTTTCATAATCAAATTGATTTCATATAGCATTGGCTCAACCAACACTAAAGGAAACAAATCTTTTCAATCGCTCCTCACAGTGGCAAGGATGTAGCCAAGGAACAGTCAAGAGCTTAAAAAAACAAACAACATAACACAATTAAATGAGAATTTATCATACCAGAGTATCTAAATTGCTGCCTTTTAGCCTGTAGAGAAGACGAAAATTTACATTTGAGTGATACCAATTCTAATTTTAAAAGAACATGCTCACTCGTTTGCTCACTTAAAATTCCACCTACCCTCCTAGACCCAAGCTGCTCTTTATTTTCTGATCCCGGGGGCGACTTGGCCCAGAAGAAGCCAATGAAAGGCAAGGCCGACAGAATATCCGAGAAGAGCGCGAACTGGGAGCCGCTCTGCTGGCGCCCCAGGAGGGCCCCGCTCCGGTAGCGACAGCGGTAGGAGAGCACCAGGCCCAGGGACAGGAACACCAGCACGCACAGCAACAGCTCCTTGTTGGCAAAAGAGACGAAGTCTCCGCATTTCTTGTAAAAATACGTGAAAGTGGCAATGCCCAAGAAAGTCCACATGGTTCAAAGGCTCCTCCGGTGTCCCCGGGTCAAAGCTGAGGTCCTCTTTTTCTCTGCAGGGTTTTGGTGACTCGAGGTTCTCCCCAAAATGTGTCCCCAAAAGGAGCACGAGGAACCGGCCAAACTCCAGCAAACACCGTCACAGGATTACAATTCAAATCAGAGGAATCTACAAAATCCTACCAAGTTGGTACAAAAGTATGGAAAGAGGGGAAAGGTGTCCAGACTTAGAAAGCAGTATGAAAAAATCGCCGGCTCCAACAGCTCCCGACTAGACTCTCCTCTTTCCAGCACTCCATTTATTTCTTCTGGACGGGATTCTCCTGGGTTGCTGCTGGTGGCGTCTCTAAGAGTGATGTGGGCTCGCCGTGCAGTAAAACTGTCCTCGCTCACCTGCACCAGGTGCCCTTTCAGAAGCGGATGGGGAGATGAAAGAAACGTCTGGGCGCGGGCTGGCCAGGAGCGGAGCGCGGAGAGATGCCGCCCCGCACCGGGACTGCCTCTTCCCACCGAGGATGGCCTCGGACTCGAGACTGCGGCCCCCGTGCACACAAGCGCGGCCGCTCCGCCGAAGCGCCGAGTCACCAGCCCCCGAACTTCCAGCCCGTGCCTCCGTTTCCCAGCGGGTGAACGGCTGTCTCCAGGAAGCTTCCTCGGAGGGCGGCGGCCCCTGACGGCCTCCTCGCTGGAAGCCGCTGCCCTCCCCGATCCGGCACTTCCGCAGTAACCAGAGTAACCACCACGCTCCCTTTGCTCGCCTCGCGCCCAGCGCGCTCCGACGGCCGAGGGGCTCCGCCCCGGCGAGGACCAGGAGGCGGGGCGCAAGGGCGCGATCCCGCTCCGCCCTGCGCGCCCAGGGCGCCCGCCCCGCCCACCGCCGCCGCCGGCCAATCAGGACGCGCACCGCGCGGTAGGCCGAGATGGCGCTATGCCGCGTTTGGCCAATCGCGGGCGGCACGGCCCGCGCGGCGTCGCCGGGTGAGGCGCTAGGGCGATGTTGCGTGGTGTGGGGTGGGGGTGTGGGGTGGGGGCGTGGGGTGGGGGCCTGTCGCCGGGTGGGCGGATGGGAAGGCGCTAGCTGGCTGCGAGGGGCGGAGGGGGTCGTGCCCGGGGTCCCGTGGTCAGATTACCGCTGAAGCCCTGGCCGCGGGGGTCCTACCCGGGAAGAGGTGGAGCTCGTTCCGAGGAAACCGCTGCCGGGAGTCACGCCGCCTAATGTCGGAACGGGGCCAATCATCCCGTGAACATTTACCGAGCGCCTACTACGAGGCCCGGGGGTCCTAGAGATGAATCAGACACAGCCGTTCGGCCCCGAGGCTAGTGTGTGTAGACAGCAGTGGAGACCGGTGCGTGGGGAACGTGACACGTTCAAGCCGAACGTCTGGAAGAACGGGTTAGGCCGACTTGTGCCCGAAGGAGGCGGGAGAGGGTATGCGGGGTGTCCCCTTCATCCAGAATTGTCTGGCGCCACGCACTTGTCACAGTGCTCAGCCTAAAGATATACTCGTGTTCGTAGCCCTATTCGCTCAGGATCAAGCAGAAGGGGGCGGTCCGCGGGCGAAGAAGTAAAGTAGAGAGGTGTGTCGAAAGTTCCCTGAGTGGGCGAACAGGAAACCCTCCCTCCCTCCCCGCCTCGCCCTGAGGGAGTCAGGCAAGAGCTCCGGGGAGGTTACCTGAATTGTATCCAGGACAGGCATTCTAGGGGAAACAAAAACGTGTGCAAGAGTTGCAAGGTGAGAGGTGGCCCTTGTTACAAAATGGTGAGACCTCCCTCGAATTCATTGAGGACCGAGACCAGTGTCTTAGGTCACCCTGTTGCTTAACCCTGGACTGCCTAAACTAAACCCTGCAGTGTAAGCAACAATCCTTTCTGCCGCTTAGAGCACAGCTGCGTTGTCACCTGTTCCATAAATTGGTTCGTACTTTATTGACCCAATCTCTGACTCTACACGTATGGCTGAGTCTTATCCCGCTAGTTCCTGTTCCTTGAGGGAAGGAGCTCTGTCTGATAAATCAGAGTCACCTGCAGCCCCCAGCACGCTCTCCCTAAAAATGTATTTAGTGAAGGAACGAATGATGAGCGATAATGGGGTAGTAGGAAGACCAACTGACTAGAAAGTGGATACCTAGGTTCTGGCTGTCACTAACCAGCTTTGTGACCTTGGGCAAGTCAAAAGTCGGTGGACCTCTAGGGAGAGAGAGCAGTATCTTCACGAAATCGAATCCTTACAATCCTGTAACACTTTGCTGAGTTTAGTTTAAGAAAGGATGGCATCAGGGCTGGCTTTAGTAATATATTAAGCATCTGCCTAGTGGCTTATACTTAGTGGATTAAGCATCTGCCTTGAGCTCAGGTCATGATCTCAGGGTCCTGGGATGGAGCCCCGTGTTGGCCTCCCAGCTCAGCTCCCTCTCCCTTTTCCCCTTCCCCCTGATCTGATCGTGCTCTCTCTCAAAAAACTAAGTAAAATCTTAAAAAAAAAAGGATGGCATCTGTCATCATTTTTCACCCCAAATACATGTCTTATCTGCTAATAAAAATAATTACGTGTCAAAATACTTTCACAGGCATCGTTTAACCCTCAAATAACAAAAATGAAACTTAAAGAGGTGAAGTGGGTTGGCCAGATCAGAGCTGATACCTGATGAAACTGAGTTAAGCTCCTGGTCTCCAAATCTTGTCCTCAATACTCCTTCCTAATTATCAATTACTGCTTTAACATTCCTCCATTATAAAATCAAACCTTTCTTTCCCTGACAACAATCCTCACTGGTATCAACAAATTTGACTGCTTGAAATATACATCAAATTTAAAAGGACTCAAGAAATTCAATTTAATGTGTGGGAAATAGTTTTCCTAAATATAAATTCCTCAATAAACTGCTTGTTGGTTCCTACATTGCTTAAAATGATGGAAGTCTTGAGCAGCTGACTTACAGATGAGAATACAGTATCACCAGGATGTTACTTGATTACCCCATACCTGAAATTAGCATAAGATGATTTTTTTCTGAAGTAGGTAACCATCACTTAAGTATGTTTGAATCTTGGCATGGCTCCACTATTCAAAAACAAAAATCCTGTCACTCAGACCTGAAGCAAAGGCAATGAAATATGACACAAAATCAGCCACTTACTGGCAGAAGGTAACAAACGATAGAGTAAGTCCATGAAAAATACTTTGTAATCAGGCCCAGGCAGTGTTGAGACCTTGGAGACCAGGGTAACTCCAAAGAAAGAGGAAGCATGGTGGACCTGTCTGGGGGGAGCAGGAAGCATGCTGGAGACATGGCTGCCACCAGAGAAGCTGTAGGAGGCCAAGAGGAAGTGGGAGAAGTACTGTGTCTTCTCTTCCCTGGGGGGCCCAATCTCCAACTAGTGTTCTCTCAACTGTTGGCTGGACACCAGTTGAAAAGGAAGTTTGGGAACCACAGCCTGCAGGGATTGGCCCACCTGTGTTTCAGAGCAAAGCATGAGGTATTTCAGGAGTCCACAGGTCGGCCTAGGATTGGCTCACTTTCTAAAATTTATGCCTCTTGATTCTTTTTCTCATTTTGTTGTGTTGATGAGGACCTGAAGCACAATACTGAAGAGTGCTGGGGATATCAGGTTTCCATGCTTATTCTTGATTTTAGTAGGATTATTTCTAATGTTTCAATCCTGAATAGGATGCTTATAGTTGCTTATAATGTATTAAATTTTTTAAAATCAAATCTTTTTAAGCATATATGGATATATATAAATTTAATGTATTTAAATATATTTACTATAACACAATTTAATGTATTATATATTTGATATATTAATATATGTTAATATATTATAATTAATATATAAATTTATATATATAAATTCTATTCATGTAGTGAATTTAGTGTAGTGAAATCTTACACTAACAGATTTGATAATAGTGAATCAGCCTTCCATTGTTTGACAAAACTTTACTTCATCATGGTGTATCATTTTTAATAAAGTGCCATGTCAGATTTGTTTCTTTAAAAAGATTATTTATTTGCGGGCGCCTGGGTGGCTCAGTTGGTTAAGCGACTGCCTTCGGCTCAGGTCATGATCCTAGAGTCCCGGGATCGAGTCCCGCATTGGGCTCCCTCCTCCAGTGGGGAGTCTGCTTCTCCCTCTGACCCTACCCCCTCTCATGTGCTCTCTCTCTCTCTCATTCTCACTCTCTCAAATAAATAAATAAAATCTTAAAAAAAAAAGATTATTTATTTGAGAGCGAGAGTAGAGTGAGCAAGAGAGAATACAAGTGGGGGGAGGGGCAGAGGGAGAGGGAGAAGCAAGGTCCCCGCTGAGCGGGGAACCCAGTGGGATGCAGGGGCTTGATCCCAGGACCCCAGGATCATGACCTGAGCTGAAGACAGACGGTTAACCCACTGAGCCACCAAGGCATCCCTTAGATTTGTTTTGAAAAAAATACTTTGTAATCCTGACAAGAGCTAATACTTACAGTATAGTCAGCATTCCAAATGTTTTTCATACATTAGTTCATCTTGTCCTCACAATCACACTATGAGGAAGGTAGTGTTTTTAACCCCATTCTACAGATAAGGAAACTGACGTACAGAAAAATGATCACACAGCTGGTAAGTAGCAGAGCCTGAATCCAAGCCCAGAAAATCTGGGTCAGGGGGTGCTCAGGTGGCGCTGTTTTAAGCCTCTGACCCTTGGTTTCTGCTCTGATCCTGATCTCATGGTTGTGAGATGGAGCCCTGCATTGGGCTCTGCGCTTGACATGGAGTCGGCTTGGGATTCTCTCTCCCTCTGCCCCTCCTGCTAGCGCTCACGCGCACTCTCTCTCTCTCTGAAATAAATAAATCTTTTTAAAAAAGAAAGAAAATCTGGTTCAGGAATCTGGGATTGTTTGACTAGAACGCATTTTTTTCCTCCCCATACAAAGATCTAATTACCTTAAAACAAACAAAGAGCACATTTGATCTTCCAGTGACGTCTCTACTCTCCCTGTTGGCCTAATTTGGCATGTCAGGACTGGACTTTTGCCTTTTCAAGTACCATTCTCGATTCAGGGGAAAGCCTTGCCCTCCTTTCTTCAATTATCCATTCTTTCAGATCCAGATTAATCATCTCTTTTTGTAACTCCACTGCTTGGCCATAGCTGTCACCGATTTATAATTGCGAACTTTCCTTTGTTCATTTTATACCTGTTTTTTTTTTTTTTTTGGCCCAAACTGAGCACTTCCTCTTTCATTAATGTTTTTGTTTGTAACACTTTAGATCAAAATCCTCAAGAGTTACTTGCTCACCATTCCACCAGTCCACAGACTTTTAATGCCAGTCATTTAACTGTTCTGCACCCCCTCAGTGCTTATGTAATCTTTTGCGAATTCTAGTTGGAATTTGGAACTGGGTTTTCATTTTCTTATTCTTCTTGGATACTGCTTATAAAGCCCTAGAGTACAGACACCAATGCAATTCAATGTAATAAATGTGTATCAAGTGTCTACTTTGTGTCAGGCGCTGTGCTTGGTGTTGGGAGTAAAGCACTGAACAGAGCAGACACAGTGCCTGTCACTTGGGGGTTCAGAGTTTAATGGAGAAGACAGCAGCATACAGGTAATTAAGGACATGTTGCACTGGAGGCTAAGAAGATCTAAATGAACCTAGGGGTCAAGGAAGGCCTCTCAGAGAAAGTTACATTTAAGCTGAGGTTGGAAAAATTAATAACCTCTGGTAATGGCAATGACCACACCTTACATCTCTTTTCCCCCCTCCCACAGTGTGGTTGTTTTCCCCTTAGTATAACATCGATCCCTGCAGCTGACAATGCAAGTTTCCCACTGAATTGTTGATGGCAGTCGGATGGGAAAGATGAAGATTCTAGTCTTCTGAGAACTGTCACTTGGTATCTTCATAAGCCTCCAGTGTGCTTTTTCCACAACATCAATTTTACAAACAAAAATTTTACATACTCATCCACTTGCCAAACCTGAATTTACCTTCGTCTTCTAGATTTGGGGTGCACTTCGTTCTCTGAATCAGGTGACAGGAGGTATTGAACTAAGTAGCCAGCGCTTTCCCAACCATTTTTCCTTAGTACTTACTTCCAGGCTTGGGCATCATGATCACTTCCCTAGATCTTAGAGCAGCTTCTAGCGCCATCTACTGGAATTGTGCCTGGAGCGCCTTAAGATGACGTAACCCTGATCCTAACCCAAGAGAGGGAAAGAGGGGTTAAAAAAGGGGGGGAGGGGATGAGCAAGCTGCCTTAAAAGAGGTTTCCATCACTTAGATGTACTGACTCCAAATTACAAGTTTACCTCCCCCAACCCCTCCAAAAGATGTTTTCGCTGGGGTAATTGATAAACAGTTCTGGAAAGAGATTAAGTAACAAGACTTTAAAAAGTTTTATGTCCTCAGACTCAATAATCTCACTGCTAGGAATTCATTCTAAGGAAAAGAGATGTACACTAAAATATGTGTACCAACAAAAAACAATTGATCGATCACAACCACAATATCAAAACAGAACACAAACCACCAAAAAGCCTTGTTGACAATAGCATTCTTTTTAATAGCAAACAACTAGAAACAATATCAACATCTACCATCAGAACAACTGAGTTGCTATGGTACATCATTCGGTATATTATTATGAAGCCATTAAAAACCTCATAATCATTTAAAACAAGTAAACTGGCAATGACATAAGATTAGAGAAAAAAAATCAAGACAATACTCCATACAGACATATACAAACACTCTGTATAACCCAATTTTTAAAAATATTTATTCAGATATATGCTTAGAAAAAGGGCTATTGGGAAAGATCCCAGAACTTTCATGGTGAGTTATCTCTGGAAAAAATGATCACAGTCCATTTTTATTTTGGTCTTCATACTTTTACATATTTCCTACTTTATACTTCTCTGTATATTTTACCATTAGCAATAAGTATTACTTTAATGTTTAGAAAGTAAGCTATTATTTTAAGGGGGAAAATCTTTCACCTGTGTTCATCCAGTCTAATCAACTAGTATTTAATCTATTTATCCATATGATGTAAGATGGCTCAAAATTAATCATGATCCTTTTTCAACCAAAGCATCCACTTCATCCCTCACTGTGTCAAGTCCTAGAACATCTACTGATTTTACCAGTCATGCAATGTTCGATCACAAACCTCACTGTCTTAGCACTACCTTATAAGCTACCTCTGCTTATAAGTGGCAACATGCCGTCGACGTCATGACTCCCAAGCACCATGTTTCCATCTGGACCTTTATAACCAAGTGTTTGGACCATCCTAAGCCTTGACTTCATTCCTACTTCACTGGGAGGGGAAGGAGGAAGAGGGAAGAAAAGGGGGCAAAATAAAGGGTAGAAAAAGCCTAAGTTTGGGTTAGAATATGGATGGACAAGGCAGAAAAGGTTAGGGCCAAAGAGAGGTAAAAGACAACAAAAATGAAATACAAGAGATGGGGAATTAAAGGAAAGGTCCTTTTTAAACAGAAAAGGCAGCAGTTGCCTAAACATCTGCCATAAAATAATAATGATGTGCTACATTATTAGCCTACACACTCAGCTTGCTACCTCCTCCTAGTCATACCCCTTCATGTTCATGGGGAAAACAATAACAACAGGATTGCACCATTTTGGTGGACCCAGGGGACACCCAAGTCTCTGGGGCTACCTTCAAAGATGATCCAAAGACCCATGGTTGTCGAGAGGCATTTTATAATGGTTTATCAGCTAACACTGAGTGATTACTAGGTACTAGCAATGCTAAGCACATTACATGTATTCTCTCACTGATCCTCACAACAAACCTATGAGCTAAAGGTTATTAATGTCTTTATTTTAGGAACTTAGAAATAATCAATCTAAGAAATGATTAAACATTTCTATGCATAGAGTCTATCCTTGGCAAAATTATGAGCAGATGAGGGCGGAGAGGGAAGGAAAATACTGTTTTCTTAACACCTATAATATGCCAGACACCTCACCTCATTCACTGCTAACTAAATCTTACAAGGTAACTACAGAGTACAAAGTGATTGAAACATGAATTTGAAATATATTTTGAACCTATCCTGGACAGTCTGAACCAAAAGCCCAGGGTCTTACCTCCAGAGGATTCTGAACAATTGGGACATTTAAGGGTCCTCTAGGGGTCAGTGTGAGGATAGACCCAGCCTCCTAGAGGAAGTCACTTTCACTTCCAAGCTAGCCCAGCCTCTATGGACTGGATGATATTGGTGTTAAAGGGACCGGGGCGGGGGGGGGGGGCGGGGGGGGCGCTGAGACTGGACAGCTTATTCCAGTAAACTTCACCATTGGCAAATGCCCTTCATCCAAAAGCAATAAACACTTCACATGCCAGGCTTTGTGTCAGACAGTAGAATTACAAAAATGAAATCCATTGTCTACACACAAGGAGTTGTCTAACAGGAAGGCATATCCTGGAAAAGCATACTCTTGGGCATTAGCATAAAACATATAAGCATATGACACCCACTCAGTCACTACTGAGCACCACTATGTGCGAAGCACTGTGTAAACTTCACCAAGCTTGTGTTTTCACGGAGCAAACCTAACCCATTTGAATATATAGTTATTTCTAGCTCCTTGGATTATCAAATTATTAGATTTGAAGATGAAGATGCAGCATAAGTTATATAGCTCAAGAGTGGGCAAGGAGAAGGTAGTCATCCGAAAAGCTGAACATTTTCCTACTAGTTATCCTTACATTCGCCCCTCCCAAGGTCATTTGAACTTCTGCTAACCACGTATTAGGCATCCGGTAAATTTCTGTTGAATGAATGACCATACTGCTTGAAAGGAATTACATAAACTCAAATACAGAATCAAGAAACAATGACGGTTTTGTCACTACCATGATTTCAGAAAGTGAGACTGGCCAAGATGAACACACTGGATTAATGTATGAGAGGCAGAAGTCACAAACCATATTCCACTACCTCTCACCATCAATGAGGAAGTTTGTACAGCGCTAGGGAGAAGGCTCATTTGGAGATCCAACTTGGATGACCCAGAATGATGGGAGCAAACCTTCACCTCGGGTACTATGATAAGAGACTTACTGTTTGCACGCTTTCTGGCAGATCATACAGCAGCTAGGGAGTGAATTCCCCACCACATTTGTGAGTATAAGCATTAACATGGATTTCCTCATTCCACTGTAGGGAAAAAAATACAAGCCCCTCCTTTGAGTAGGAAAAAATGAGTAAGAGTCTTCCCTTTAGTTAAAATGAAACTACGAAACAAATCACTTAAATAAGAATGTTTTACTGGGGTGCCTCGGTGGCTCAGTTGGTTAAGCAGCTGCCTTCGGCTCAGGTCATGATCCCAGGGGTCTGTGATGGAGCCTCACAGCAGCCTCCCTGCTCAGCGGGAGTCTGCTTCTCCCTCTGCCCCTCCCCCAGCTCGTGCTCCCTCTCCCTTTCTCTCTCTCTCTCTCTCAAATAAATAAATAAAGGCCGAGAAATTCAGTTGCAAGGCAGGAGCTGTTGGGGTGGTGCACCATCATCAATCACATTATGTGTGGCAAGTAAAAAAAAAAAAAATGCTTTATATACTCTTTGTGCTGGCAAGAAAAATAAAGAATACAGAATATTTACTTCTTGGGGAGCTAAATAAAAAATACCTATACTTGCCGATTAATGAAATTGAGGCAAAAGCATCAAATATGATTAGATTTACCATTACGTTCTCCTAAGTGACACATCTCTCTTCTGTTTTCCTAGTTTTCAGTCTAAAGAGACGATTCTTGCTAAATTGTTTTACTCGTGGAGTCCATCTTAGCCCATCTAAAATGTGATCATCTATGATTCTATAGACATCGAGGTTTGTGAAACAGGTTTTATGTAATCGTGGGTAGTCATAAAACAGAGTAGGTGATGCTGATAGGACATAAACTGTACCTGCTGTTAATCTCTTCAGATGGGAATTAGTTGAAATTGAACTTGCGGTTTTGTTCTTTCCGGACTTAAACTGAATCCCTTTGTTTCAAGAACAAAAAAATTCAGGGCGCCTGGGTGGCTCAGTTGGTTAAGCGACTGCCTTCGGCTCAGGTCATGATCCTGGAGTCCCAGGATCGAGTCCCGCATCGGGCTCCCTGCTCGGCAGGGAGTCTGCTTCTCCCTCGGACCCTCCCCCCTCTCATGCTCTCTCTCTCTATCTCATTCTCTCTCTCAAATAAATAAATAAAATCTTAAAAAAAAAGAACAAAAAAAATTCAATAAGCCGAATCAAAAGGATTTTCACTTGAAACATGATATATAGTCTTGTGCTTTTACAAAACCTTATTCCTCAGGGTTCCCGAGGTTGGTCATAAAGAATTCACATGTAGGAGAAGTTGGGGTTGCACTGCTTCTTCTGCAAATGTGGGGAGGACAGTTTTCAATTTATTTCAATCAATAATAACCCATTACCATGTATTTAGACCTTGTTATATTTTAAGCACTAGCTGCTAGCTGCTTTACAAACATTTATTTAATCCTTACAGAAACCCTGTGAGGCAGGAAGTCTCTCGGCTTCACAGATGAGGAAGCAGGTTCAGCGTGGTTACCTGCGACATATAATGTGATTGATGATGGTGCACCACCCCAACATCTCCTGCCTTGCAACTGAATTTCGGCCTCGATAGCAAATGCCCAAATTTTAATTATCAAACATTAATCAAACTCTTAGTTGTCTGTGGTAAAAAATACCGCCAACACTTGTCCCCAGATATTACAGTTGAAAACAATTTGGACGATCCTACCTAACATACAAAGGTGAAAAAATGCTTAGGTGAGGGTCATGTAAAAGCCAATGATACCCAATTATGTTCTCCCCTTTTTTTAAAAAAGCAGTAAATCACCCCAAATGCTTCGTGTTTTGTAAACTTTTTGTTAAATTTTGAATCCTGCAACAATACGAAACAGCTTAATTGCCTAACCAGTATCAGGCATAGTACGATCATGAAAGAAGAAATAGTCACCATGCAATTCAGTGACCTACCAGCTACGGCCCTTTGCAGCAGCTCTAATTGGCCCTTTCTGGCTCCACATTCCTAATTTGTATCTCTACATGGTCTTCATAAAATATATTTCGAATCCAAAAATGAGACAAGAAATTCTGAGCAATTCAGGAGTCTTGACCTTCCTACACATCTACTCCTTGCACTGGCAGGAAAAAATAGGGGGTAGGAGCACAGGAAATAACTTAATACTTTACAAAGCATCATTCCCATTGGACAGACAAACAAGGAGGATCCACACACCCCGTAAGTCAGGAGGCAAAAGAAAACTGTCAAGACTGGAACTAGGGAGTCTTGGTCTCCAATGGCAAACCATCCCTACACATTGGCTCAGACTCAAGGGTTTAATCATTAGAAAAAGAACCCCGCATCTGATCTGACCAGGAGTTGTGTAATGAGAAAACCGAGGGGAAAAACCTATTGGTCAAAAATTTTTAAACAATTTAAGAATTTTACCTCTTAATCTGGCTTTGGCCAAGACAATGGGATCATATCACTAAATTACCAAGATGGCTGAACAGAAGACATACAAGCATTAGAATGGCCAATCTCTAGATTGAAAGCCTCTATCCCATTTCTACTCTATGGTACAACTCTTCTTGGAGAGCAGACACCTCATAGCCCATTTCCTACAGTCTTATAGGAAATCTTTATGAGTCTGTCAAGAATAATCATCTTGAAAGAAAGAACTTTATATGCTATCCCATACAGCAGTCACCAGTCACGTGTGGCTATTGAGTGCTTGGCAAGTGGTTAAAGCAACTAAGGAACCAGATTTTAAATTTCATTTCATCTCAATATAAATTTACTTAAATAGCTACATGTGGCTAGTGTCTATTGTATTAGACAATATAGTTCTAAACACTACAAAAGTTAATTTTCAGCAAATAAAAATGCATTTCAAAAAGTGAGTCTTTTCTTTCTTAGGAGCCACCAAAACAGCCAGGAAATCACATTATTTATTCAAAAAGAATCTTTCTCTGGATAAATCCCTGAGGCCAGTAATGAATTATTGCCACCCAATCAGGCAAGAGGAAATAGGGAAATCCAATGGCTAGCTCAGCTTCAAGCCCTCAGATGTCCTTATTCCCAGGATTTCTCCTTATGTTTGCCTTTGAAGCTATTCCAATCTTACCTTAATCAAAAAAACATTTCTTCTCCATCATTGGCAGCCTCTCTCACTGGGCAGATGTAATGAGCTGGGGATCGGGGCCTTCCCATTCTCTAACCTGGGAGGTTGACTTTTTCCAGACATTATGGCAAACACATCAAAAAAACTTTGTAGCAACACCTTCATTGTGATGGCCCAGTAAGAAAAGGAAAATAAATAAATTAAATAAATAAATAAATAAATAAATAAATAAACAAATAAACAGGCTTTGGGATTCAAGAAGAAGATGGATTTGGGACCGAAAAAGAAGAGATGAGGGCCATTTCCCCCGGACAGTTTTTCCAAGTCCACCCATGAGGAAAATCTTCAACTTCGGGAGACCCAAAAGACTTTTCTGTGTGAATTTTCCGATGCTGATTGAGATAGGCACTTCTGCTGAAGCATTTCTCACAGTCCGTGCATTTGAAAGGTTTTTCTCCCATATGAGTCCGCCGGTGCCTGATAAGATTAAAGCTCTGACTAAAGCACTCGCCGCAGTCAGGACACTTATAAGGTCTCTCTCCTGTGTGCGTCCTTTGGTGAATCACCAGGGTGGAACTCTGGCTGAAAGTTTTCCAACACTCTGAACACCGGTAAGGTTTTTCTCCTGTGTGTGTTCTCTGATGTCTAATGAGATGGGAGCTGAGACCAAAACGCTTTCCGCATTCACATTTGTATGGTTTCTCCCCTGGCTGGAGTCTGCATTCTTCTATCACACTGCAGTTCTGACTCAAGCTTTCCTCATATTCAGAACTTTCATAGGGCTTTTCTCCTGTGTGGGTTTTCCGGTGCGTAATTAGGTTTGAACTTCGACTGAAACTCCTCCCGCATTCTGTACACTGATAGGGTTTCTCTCCCGTATGAATTCTCTGATGCTTTATTAGGGTCGAATTACAACCAAAGCTTTTTCCACACTCAAGACATTTGTAGGGCTTCTCACCTGTGTGGGTCCGCTGGTGGCGAATCAGGCTAGAACTTTGACTAAAACTCTTTCCACAGTCAGGGCACTTATAAGGTTTTTCTCCAGTGTGAATCCTCTGATGTTCTATTAGGACGTAACTGTGGCTGAAGCATTTCCCACAAATAGGACATTCATATGGTTTTTCACCGGTATGTGATCTGTGGTGCTGAATCAGGTGGGAGCTGCTACTAAAGCTCTTCCCACACTCAGGACATTTATAGGGTTTCTCTCCCGTGTGAGTCCTCTCATGGATAATGAGATGGGAGGTATTGCTGAAGCTTTTCCCACATTCACCACACTGGTAGGGCTTCTCTCCTGTGTGTGTTCTCAGATGTTGAATCAGGTGAGAGCTGTTACTGAAGCATTTCCCACACTCAGAACATTTATAAGGTTTTTCTCCTGAGTGGGTCCTCTGGTGAATACGCAAATGAGAACTGTTATTGAAGCTTTTCCAACATTCAGAACATTTGTAGGGTTTGTCTCTGAAGATCGAATTCTGCTGGACAGAGGCACTGCAGTGCTCCCCTGGGTCCCAACTCCGGTGACTGGGTTTTTCATCTTTTCCTGTAGAATTTCCCTGATTCTCTGACTTGCCATCATTCTCACAGGAATCATTACACCAGATCTCATCTCCTTGGGACCATGTCAATGGAATTTCTTTTGTACCCTCATGCTTACATTTTGGGGGGCCATCTCTTTTAGACCATTTTGAGGCTCTCTCTTTCTCTGCCTTGGAATTATTGTGTTGAACAGTTTCCAAATTATTCTTACTTTCATCTCCTGTAAGAATAAACAAATATTCTAAACATATTCCCTAATCTCTACCAGGGGAAGGAAAGTCTGAATTGCAGGGGAAGGGAGAGAATAACAAAGTAAAACCTCATAAATTCTTTTAAAGTGTTTAAAGCAGGTTTTAGTTTTTCTACTCTAAGTGTTCATGAGAAGCAGGTGAATTTTTTTGTTCGTAGTAACAACACTAATGAGGTATTTGAACAGCCGTCAGCAATTACCAAGGGGGGGCTTACTGATCTAAAAACTTCATTAAACTTTATTCTAGAAGACTTAAAAGAAAAAAGGTGATCTGAGTAGGGGAGAAACCGAGTAAGACACATTCTAAGGTGAAAACTTGATGATACTTTGGTTAAAATCTGAGAAAATACAGAAATAATGATACCTACTACTTATAAAGAACAATAGCTTGGCATATAGTATCTCGTTAATCCTAAAAAATATGAGACAGATACTCATTTTTCCTAAAGATGAGAAAACTGAGCTTGTAAAAGTTAACATAGCTTGTAAGCAACAAAGCAACAGAGCAGGAATCAAATTAGTTTGTCCCATTCAAACGCCCTGTTCTTTCTACACAGTCTATAGCACTCCATGGCACATCTTACATTGAATTTTCAATCGATCCAGATCATCTTCTTGATCCCTCACCTGTAAAAGGGCTTTTCAAACTCTCCCTCTCCTTGAAGCCACTAGAATCTGAGACCAACAGTTTTTGCTCTTGCTCCATCAGTGGTCACAGCCAGGGTAGGGATCAGAAATCCTGTGGAAGGAAAGAGGTTATGCTTGCAGGCATCAGCTAAAATGTATTATTTTTCCTTCCTTCCTAACCATTGCAACAAAACAACTGTAGGCACAGAATGTTCTGCACACCAGACTGAAAAAAAGAAATATGGTCTTTAGAAGTCTTTTTGGAAAAAAAAAAAAAATCTTATCTTAGATGCAAGTGTTTTGAATTAAGGTTAACCCAATTTACTTTTTCTAAGGAAATGCCAATAAAAAAATTAAGTCTTCACATTAAAATCTGAGGATCAAGCTTCAAAAACAGAATGAATACTAGTACTCATTGTCCACTCAGAGTTTAAAAACACTTTTAATTGAAAACATGAAGGTTTTTTTGGAAAAGGCAACAATAACAAGACTTCAAAAAATGGATATGCAGGTATAAGAAGCAGCTAAAGAGAAAGCACCCTGTTCAGAAAGAATATGCTGGCCCTTGACAGAAGGATGAAACTTTCGAAGTTCAAGTTCAAAATAAAGTTAGAATTTATATAATCAGGAAAAAAAAAAGAAAAAAATAGGACAAAGCAGGGCTAGAATAATTATAGCCAATAACCCCTAAAGATAAAAAGGAAGCTAATGAGGGCACACTTCCTTGCCTCTTACTTTCTCAATCTATCATAATCACAATATTCCTTTTAGCCTAAACTGTATCTTCTGGAGTCAACTATGATTCTTGACCTACTTTAAGGGACTGATCACTGGAAGGCAGGTATATATGGATTTGCAATCCATTTCAGGATATAAAGAACATTATTCGGGAAAAACAAGAGCCTAAAATAAGGATGCACTAAGGCACACATGGAAAACTGTTTTTGGAGGAGTATAAAAAAGGTTTAGTGATTTTCACCTTATCACTGCCTATTATGTGCCAGGAAGTGAGCTAAATACTTTACACATAATATTTCTCATTTAATTTTCACGATAGCCCTTGGAGATCTAGAAATAATTACCAGCATGTTATTATAGATGAACAAAAAAGACAGTAAGAAACTTTCCCCGGGTCACAAAACCAGAAAGCTGTAGAGCAGAATTCATTCCCAAGCCCGTTTGGATACTGACTTTCACACTCTTATCTATTACAGTAACCCAGAGCAGGAGGCAGAGCTGGGCATAACACCAAACTGCAAATGAATCTCAAAGAGGACCTTTATTTTGTAAAATATTAGCTGGATTTAAAAAAAAAAAATTTATATCTATAGATGGGATACCAAACGAAGCTGGCATTCCCGAAGCACCCTCAGCAACTAGGGATTTGTTACAGGAAAAGGTGAAACTAGTCTAAATTACAAACAGCCCTAACGTTTGAGTGGGGGGGGGGAACCCACACACCTAAAAGGGTCAAAAGGGAAAACTGATGGAGTAATATGTTTTGCTGAGTTATCTATTTCCATCAAGGTCTTTACAAACGAAGTAAAAGTCCGGGTAACAGAGACCCGTGCAGCACTTTCCCTGCTAAGAAACTATTAATTTTGATGGTAGGGGGTCTCAGGAACACTGGCTCAGCAAAACGGTAGCAACCTCCGGCCATAAATGGGATTACAAGGCTGTCCCTTAGATGTCACTCCAGAGATGGGCTGTTTTCGCTGTCCTAGAGCAGAGGTGCTTAGGATGGGGCCGTGCTTTGGATTAGAAAGTCTTCCAAAGAAAAGGCACTGCCTGAAGCTTAGCTTTAAGAACCGTTGGCAGGGGGCAGAGGCCGGGTGCGCTGCGGGGTGAAGTTCCAGGAGGCCAGATCGTCTCCAGCCGACAAGTCCTTTAAGAGACCCACCAGGCGAGGGAGGGGAGGGCAGCGCGATGGTCGGGGCGGCGGGAGACCCTGGGCCTCGGCCCCTAGCAGCCGCGGGATCCCTCTCCGGGCACACACGGCAGCCTGGGTGGTGCAGTGGCCACTCCTCCAGCCCGTAGCCCTTGGCTCCCTTCCCCCCGAGAAGGAACTCACTGTTCCGGGGGCCACACACGAGGCGCCCAGCACCCCCGCAGACCCAGCTGTCCCGGAGCAAGGAGACCCCAGCTCCTCCCGACCCCACCAACCCAAGGTCCTAAACTCTCCAGCCCGGAAGGCAGAAACAGGAAGTCACCCTAGCCCCCCTGCAGGTTTTGCCGGAGCCTCTCTAGGAAACAGGGATGGCCAGGTCTCGTTGGTCTTAACCCTTAGGGTCCCGGACCAGAAGGGGCGTGCTGGTGGATTTCCTTCCCTCGCGCTGTCTGTGGTCTGTCCACTTGATTCTCACTCCTCACACTTGTCAGGCGCCTTACAATAGGGGCCCGACTGGAGCGAATACTTTCCCTTGCCATCAAGGCATCCTCGGCTTTATCATCATCAGTACAAGAAAAAGGAACCGAGCATTTACTAAGCTCCTGTTGTTTCCGTTGCCACCGCTGTGAACAGGGATGTATATTTAGCTATCTGTGAAACAGTTGAACAGCTGAGGCATCCACCCACGCACAAAACAATTCGTTAACAAGGCGCCGTTATTAATAAGACCCGGAGAAGCACTGAAACTCTGGTCTTTCGTTACAGAGAAAATGGAAGGCAATCCCTTCGTCTCCCCCATATCAAGCCTACAAATCTACTTATGTCTCTCTCTTCCCTCCTGTTACAACGGAGGATTGGTCCACATTTAAAAGGAGCCCATTACTGGTACTCACTTTCCTTCCCACCTTCTTGGAATCCTTACACTAACAACTAACCTCTCAATTCTACCACTTCCGTCCCAAAATAGTTCTTTGGCTTTATTTATTATTTTTTTTCCCCCTCTCACAATGTTTCCATTTTATGGCTTCCCGCTGACGTTTTAACTTGTTTCTTCTTCAGCAAAAGCGGTAAATCGCTAAGATCGCGGTTGACCTCTGTGTTGGTGTATTTCAGTCCTAAGGCCTCTTTCAGGAGTTTTGAGACTGCTGAGAATTCCTCTTCTAGACACACGTTCATTTTAACAGAGCCTTGTTGATCTTTAGTTATCTTTTGCCCTAGATTATATTCTTATCATTAAAATAAATGAGGACTTTCAGAAAACAACATGAACATAAGACATCAGTGTAATTTTTTAAAGATTTATTTTATTTATTTGAGAAAGAGTGCACATGAACAAGGGGTAGAGGGGCAGAGGAAGAGGGAGAGAAGCAGACTCCCCGCTGAGTAGGGAGCCCAACTTGGGGCTCATTCCCAGGAGCCTGAGATCATGACCTCAGCCAAAATCAAGAGTTCACAGGTCAACCAACTGAGCCACCCAAGCGCCCCAAGATATTGGTGTATCGTGTATAAGCTGATGATAGAAACACTCTTGTAGACACCACATTTTCCCCATTGTCCTCCGACATCTTTAGCAGTCCTGATAGTCTCTTTTGCAAGCCCAGTCTTCTCTAAATGTTGATATTCCTTAACGCCATCCCAGGACCTCTGTCTTATCCTGAAATGTCCTCTGTCTGGGCAACCTCATTCACTTCCACATTTTAAAATACCACCTGTGCAGACAACTCACAGATTTTATATCTCCAGCCCAGGCTACATTTCTGAGCTCTTCACTCTTATCACCAATGGTCTACTTGACATCTCATCTTAGAGGTCTCGGTAACACCTCAAAACCAAAATGTCAAAAGTGAAAATCTGTTTCTCACTTTCTTCTCCCATATAGACATACGAACACAAACTAAATCTGTTCCTCTTCCAATATTCTCTCCCAACCATCCATTCAGTTCTGCAGAGGCCCGGAAGTCCTTTTTGTCGCCTCCCTCTCCCGTCACCTCCTATATACAATCCATAAGCCTCATCTGCTGTGTACTTCACACAGAATTCTCAAATCCAGATGCTTCTCCCAACCACCTGGGCCACCCTAAGTTCAGACAACTATCACCCTCACCTGAAGGATTTCAGGAGCACACTAACAATCCTGCAGATGACCATCATTGCCCCTTCTCATCCAATCTCCTCAGTGAGTCCAGAGTGATCTCTTCCATAGATAAATTTGAATCTGTCACCTTTCTTCACCTAGTCAAAGCTTATTCATCTGTTAGATTTCAGCTCATACATCACTTCCTCACAAAAGCTTTCCACACCCTTCCTGACAGGGTCAAATCCCTGTTATGTGCCCTTCTAGCACCACGTTTCTCTCCACAGAAGTAGCCTAACTTATGACTGCAACTTTATTTTTATTTGCATGATTGTTATTTTATTTTGCCTCCCCAAACAAATGTCAAGCTCCATGAAGGCAGAGTTCATCCCCGTTTTTGCTCACCACTCTATTTTAGAACCTAGCACAGTGTCTGACTCTAACAAATATTTGTTGAGAACCTCTTATGTGGCCGTTACTGTATATTCTTAGGAACTGAGGATGTAACAGTACACAAAATAGTGTGGGGGAGACCATCAGTGAGCAACACAACCACATCTACTTATCTATATATCTGTATTTCTGTCTCTCTCTCTCTCTCATGCTGAGGAAGGTCTACTCTTTTGGTTAAGATGGTGATAAATGTTCTCTCAGATAAGGAGATATTTCAGTGGAAATCTGAAGGAAGAGAAAGTAAGAACCATCCAGTTATCTAAGGGAGGAAAAACTAAGACAGAGGAACAATAAGGGAAAAGACCTTGAGATTCTTTTTTTTTTTTAAACTTTCTTTTTTTAAGATTTTATTTATTTATTTGAGAGAGAGAGAATGAGAGATAGAGAGCACGAGAGGGAAGAGGGTCAGAGGGAGAAGCAGGCTTCCCGCTGAGCAGGGAGCCCGATGTGGGACTCGATCCCGGGACTCCAGGATCATGAACTGAGCCGAAAGCAGTCGCTTAACCAACTGAGCCACCCAGGCACCCAGGGAGACGAAGAGTCCCAAGGTCCCAAGACCTTGAGATTCTTGACATGCTCAAGAAACAGTAAGTGGTAAAATGAATGAGATGAACAATGGTAGGAAATAGGGCAGAGAAGTCAGGCCCCATAGTCCATGACTGATGGACACAGAACTGTGTCATTCAGATTCCCTTTTAAGAAAAAACTGGTTGGGGTGCCTAGGTGGCTCAGTCAGTTAAGCGTCAGACTCTTGATTTCAGCTCAGGTCATGATCTCAAGGTCATGAGATTGAGCCCAGCGTGGAGCTTGCTTAAGATTCTCTCTTTCCCTCTCCCTCTGCCTTATCTCTCTCTCCGCCCCCCCCAAAATAAATAGAGAAGGCTGGTTGCCCCAACTTCTGGGAGTGCTATGAGCAGAGAGCTCTCAGCTGTCAGCCCCCCTCAGGGATTGCCTCAGTTGCAGAAAACAGCCTCTCCCAAAGTCACACTCTTCCTGGGCAGCCCACAATAATGACTGATCAAGGCAGAAGCATAAATGCCTGGATCTTTGCACCCAAAGCAGATAACTCTTATGAACAATTTCAGCTCCTAAGTTCTCGGTGCGATGGGTAGGAGAAGCTGTGGTCAGCGCCCCCCAGTCCTAGGCAAACCTCTCCTTCTGCTCAGGCTTGAGTTCTTGCCCTCCCTTCCACATCTGAGTCTGGATTCAAGAATGAATAAATGAATGAATTTGCCCATCAGATCGTCTTATATTGTAGTAGGCTGTGTAGATATCTGACCCCCAGGGTAGCAGGTGAGCTGAGCACAGAATTCTGTCTCATTCTTACATCCCAAGCACATAGGACGTAGTAGGAGTCGATGGATATTGAATGCTTAATAAACTCCTAGCTGCAAGTTCTGGAAGGCAATGGGGGTATATCCTATTGTGAAGCTGGAAAAATTCATCAAGTCCTTTCATTCCTCCTTCCATTTCCCTTGTTTCTTTTGTTCTTTCATGCATTTATTCAACTCATATTTATGTCACCTGCTGTTGACTTCCTGAGGGGCCCCCCCTGCATAGGAGTTGGGATAGCTTTGCCCTCGCCCCTGGCTGGCTGTTTCCAGACATCGGTGTCACTGAGAATAACAGTTGCAGCTGTCTTTGTATGGGTTCTATGGGAGTGTTTTCAGCCTCACATTACAGATTACCTTACTTACAGTTGTTTAAACCATAAGGACTTTATTATTCACTTAAGAAATATCTAAAGTGGGCAGTACTGGGATAGATTGAGCCACCCAAAAATTCTCCCGTGTCTCAGAGAGGGAGGGGCTTGGTATTTGCTGTAAACTGAATTACATCCCTTCAAAATTCATATGTCGAAGCCCTAACCTTCATTGTGATGGTATTTGGCCTTTAGGAGGCAATTAGGTTTAGAGGTGGTCATGAGAGTGGGACACTCATCATGGGGTTATTAGTACCCTTATAAGGGTAGACAACAAAGATCTTGCTCTGTCTCTCCACCTGTGAGGACACAGTCGGAAGGTGGCCGTCCACAAGCCAGGGAGAGAGCTCTCGCTGGAAGCGCACCATGCCGGAGCCCTGATTTGACTTCCAGGCTCCAGACCTATTAGAAAATGCCTGTCGTTTAAGCCACCCCAGCCTGTGGCGTTTTGTGATGGCATTCTGTTACTTGAGTGGACCGATACAGTACTGAGCTGACGATGTGACCATAACAGCTTGCACAAAATTGTCAGTTGTCTGGTTTTATTCTTTGCAGGGATATTTGCATTTGAAAAGAGAAGGGGGTTAGAATGGTGGCATCCCTAATTGGTGGGTGGGGCAGAGCCATGTGGTGAGCAGCCCTGTGATGTCCTAATCAGCACATTCTTTGCCTCAAGTACAAGATTTATGACCCTTTACAAAGAAATTTGGATTTCTCCAAGCTTCAGGTGATACCCACCTTCCCCAGAGTTCTGAGGGTTATTTTGATGACTTTCAGTGGTGGGCTTTGTGGTGCTTTCAGCAGATCTCTGGCTCCTTCTCTTCGTCATCCCCCCCCCCCATTTCCAATTCTCCCTCTATTACTTGGGCGGGGGGGACATACAGAGAATTGCTACTGCAACAATCATTAATTCACGGAACTTTGTGACTGATTCAACACCTCCAGGGTGCAGTCCAACAGAGCAGAGACTTGGCTGAGTGAGGAAAGTATGGACTGGCACAGAGCCCCAAAGGTATCAGGAGTCCAGGAGCCATCCATCCCCAATGCAGAGGATTGCCTGGGTTGAAACTGATACCGAGGAGATCCTAACATCTTTTTTGAAGGTGGGTGAGTGGCTGGGTGTGGAGGTTGGGAAGGGAAAGAAATGTCCAGGATGATTGGATTCTGGTGCTACAGCAAGGCAAGGAGATCAACAGAGCGGAGCCTAGATGGTGCCTCTCTCGTAATAGCATGGGAGTGCTCTTTCCTTAGTCCTAGAGAATGCTCATGATTCTAAACTGTGTCAGCAGGTGGCCCCAGAAGCAGCTGTTTGGAGGGATTGTCACAAAATGTAAGTGACTGCCGAGTGATTGAATCCTGTATAATCTTGGAGTCTTGACGCAAACACAAAGTAATATTTCTACCAATTAGGTTTAACCAGAATAAACCTGGGTGTAATGGAGGATTATGAGGATGATGGATTCTCTCTAATGTGAACCATTTGGAATTAATTAGTACAAAGGAAGAGAGACTATTGTCCCAAGTGCCAAATACCACTCTCCAGGATTTTAGGGGTCACTTCTCCTCCTTGGCCACAGATTTTCTCTAAGGTTAGTTGTCTTCAAATGTCCTCGTCTTGGCTTCCACTCTGCTGTAAGCCAATCTTCCTCCAGAAAGGAAAAATCAAGGCTAGGCAGAACTCATTCCTGGCTAGAGAGAATTCTAGTTCTTGGGGCCAGGTCTAGTTCTTGGAGTCACAGCGCCTGCAAAACCTACAAAACTGGCCTCAAATTATACAGGAACTTTGGAAATTTGAGGTTTGGTAGGGGTGTTGAGGAAGAATGAAGAGCTGCGGAAATATCTATAAATTTAAATTGCCTTTCAACAATATTAAGTCAAATGATAGCATGTATGGAAGGTTCATATTACTATGCTTGGCCCTGTAACTGCTCAGTACTTGGGGCTAGTGTTAGTATGGAAATCACATGCAAAAAGACTTCCTGGTTAATGTGTTTCATATCATAACTGCAGCTTGGCAGGGGGGTCATGCTCTATTTTCGTCTTTTCTTTCAAATATTTTATTTATTTGAGGGGGTGAGGGGCAGTGGGAGAGGGAGAGAGAGAATCCCAAGCAAACTCTGCACTGAGCGTGGAGCCTGATGCAGGGCTCGATCTCACGAACCTGAGATCATGACCTGAACTGAGATCAAGAGTCAGATGCTTAACCGACGGAGCCACCCAGGGGCTCCTGTATTTTCTTTTATCTAAAATTCATCTTTCAGTTCCCTTGAGTCTCTCCTTCCCTCTAAATTTCCCATTAAATCCTTCTTACATTAGATCTCAGAATAGAATGTGACTGATTTTTATGATATTCATTTGTGAAAAATGTATTCCATCTAGGCAGGCAATATATAAATAACAACTTTCAGTCGATCTGCCAGTCCCTGGTCGCATATTGCTTTGGGCTAGCATGCTCTGAAAGAGAGATGGTATTATCAGCTTTACTTAATGATACAACAAACGCACTGGAGTCAGTTCAGAAATCACTTTTCTCAGAGAACCATCTTAGCTGTCATCAAAAAATGATAGCCAAAATTGACAGACAAACGGGCTTTTGTAAGTATTTAAAGTAAATGTGGAAATTCTCAAGGTTGTAGAACATTAGAACAGGAAGTCATCCTGGAGTTCTAGGATACATTTGAGAATATGTGGGGACTTTTTGATTATCTTTGGGTCCCTTTGGTTAATGCTACCAGTAGTTAGTGGGCAAGTACTATGTACTGAATGTATCCCCCTCAGATTTCATGTATGAAGTCCTAACCCCACAATTTGACTGTATTTGGAGACAATACAATAGGAAGGAACTTTAAGGGCCTTTAAGGAAGTAATTCAGGTTACATGAGGTCATATGAATGAGGCCCTAAATCCAATAGGACCGATCTCCTTGTAAGAAGAGGAAGAGATACTAGGGATGCACAGGCACTGAGAAAAGGCAGAAAGACAACCATCTACAAGCCAAAGAGGGAGGCCTCAGGAGAAACCAAACCTGTTGACACCTTGGTCTTGGACCTCCAGTCTCCAGAACTGTGAGAAATAAGTGTGTGATGTTTAACCCCCCAGCCTGTGATATTTCATTACAGAAGCTCTGGCAAACTAGGAGAGCAAGAACAGGAATGCTGAGTGGCCTACAAAGTGTAGGATGGCAGATTCTGCACACTAAAAAATTGTCCTGTCCCAAATGCACATAGCATCCTCTAGAGAAACACCAGTGTGGTCCCAACTCTTCCTATTCTAGATGACCCTATTAGATTTTTCATTGAGGGAAGGTACCATATCTTATTTACCTTTGTTCTGCAAAGACCTAGCATAGCGTCTGGTACCCATTAGGAGCTTAGCAATTGTGAGGGTGTGATATCTTTAGAGTTTTTTTTTTAAAGATTTTATGTATTTATTTGTTAGAGAGAGAGCACAAGCAGGGGGAGCAGCAGACAGAGGGAGAAGCAGGCTCGATCCCAGAACCCCGGGATCATGACCTGAGCCGAAGGCAGACGCTTAACCAACTGAGCCACCCAGGTGCCCCTCTTTTAAATTTTTCATGTGCTTATGTGCAGTTTACCTTTTGTCTCAGTTCACCTGAGCCATTTATCTGCCTGGGAGGATATCATTTGTTACTGAGGCGCTGCCAAGAGACAGACTGGGGTAATATTTTGCTGTTGACATTCAAAAATAAGATTTTGCTGCAAGACAATCTGGCATTCTTTGCCAAGCTCTTGTCTTGAGAGAGGATTATTTAAAGTCCCTTCACATATGAAAGATCTGCTTTGGGGCTCAAAGAGCTTTTCCTGTGGGGGTTCCCGGAAGAAGACAAAGCCCTTTGGCAGAAGGTGGGGAACTTTAGATTTAGAAAAGTAACACTGGGAGCAGGAAGCTAGTGCCCCCTCCTCCCTTCCCCAGCCACCCTGTCTAGAAATTGTACCGTAGTCACTTATTGTTAACTGACATTCCATTTTATACTTGTTTGTTTCTTTGTTTATTGTCTTTCTCTTTGACTAGTGTGTCAATTCTAGGAGGCAGTGTTTTGTCTATATAATCACTGCTATATTCCAGGCATCTACTAGTACCTGGTAGTTCAATAAATATGTACTGAATGAATGAATGAGTTTTCTTTTTTCTTCATCTCCTTTCCACAGAAGAAGAAATAATTTAACTTGAGAGGATATCTTTAAAACTTTTGAACTCACTTACTGGATTTCCTCTACTTGCAGAGGAAACCCTAAGAACTGGCTTCATAAATTCACATCCTGGAAGATCTAAGGACGGACCCATCTCCGACTCACTGCTCATTGTTCCTCACTCCAAGTTTGCTTCCTTTGAATTCCTTCGCAGAGTTTATGGGGTGACAAATGATATCTCTAGTGGCCTTCGGCCACTGATTGTTCAGAAAGTCCATAGATAAAATAGAACTGATTCCCTGGGTGCCTGCCTGTTTCTGGCGAGCAAACCTGGGAAGGTGTCACATGGATAGTAGTGACCCCTTCTCAGTCATGGGTTTCATGGGCACTAGGGCTCAGAGAAGCTGCCCCAAGAAGCATGTCATGTCACTGAAGGAAGTCATACCTCCTTGCCCATCATCTCTGTGGGAAGTGGATATGGGTGAAAAGGTGAAGACAGGATTCTGCATTAGAAAACAAGTCTAGTGGGAAATCCAGTGCATTCAGGTCACTGAGCCTTAGCAATCGGCATTGGGACTTTTCTTTGCCCTGAAAGAATAATTGTCCAAGGAAACACCAGTGTTGAGTGACCAAGAATGCACATCTTCACAAAGGATTGGGACCATTAGGTTCTTTGTTTATCAGGACCCAGAAAGATCAACCACATTCCTTTGGGATAAATTACATGGTGACTCTTTATTAGGATGGGAAAGGGAAGGAGGGAGAAAGAATCCATGAAGAGCATGGTACTTTATAGTATGACATCTGCATACTGTCAAGTTCAAGTTCAACAAGTCATTTGTTACCTGTGACAGTCTCTATTCTAAAATGGAGTCTCATCTAGTATTTTGCTGTTTCCTTATAGAATTAACAGAATTCTAAAGCCAGTTGGGAAAGAGAGGTGTCATCCAACCTTCTTTTGTGGATGAAAAACTGAGAAGCAGAAACATTAAGTAACTCAGACGGGTTAACTTGCAGCCCAAGTGTGACTTATGTCTTTACTTCATTTTAGTAGAAAACAAATATGTATTTTATGAAAGAAAAAATTTCGCTGTCTGCTTTCAGGGGACTAATTAATGTAGTTATATAACATTTTAATTAACTTGGAAAGATAATAAGGTCGCTGTAGCACCAGTGTGACATTTTTCAACACTTACAAATGTCACTGGCTTTTGATAAAAACTTAACCATTGTTGAAATTTCTTTGCTATGAAAGCATTTTGCTAATAAATACATATATTGGGTAAATACAGAGACTAAAATTAAACAATGCCGCTGTTCTCACTATAAGCTAGGGAAACTAACAAATATATATCAGGGAGTATTTGTGCCCCATGGTGTTCTCCTGTCATGAAATTGCCCAGAATATTTTCAGGTTTATGTATTTTTACTCCTTTTCATGAATATTATTTATAAAATGTGTGACTACATGTAATTTAATTTTTATATTTTGTATGACTTTTCCATAAATAAATTTTAAAATTAGAAAAAAAAAAAGGAATAAAATGGAGTCTCTTCATCTGCATAAAGGAAAAACCTCCTAGGAAGCTATTAGATAATAGTATGAAATAATGGGCTCCTAATCTATATTGTCATCATAAAAAGAGTTTTCATCTGCTGAGTGGTACAAAGCTGACCAAGCACTTCCCTGCCAATATGCCACTTATTCCTCATCATGTCTGTGAAAAGAACAGAGCAGGAACCATGCCCGTTTTGCAGACAGGAAAACTGAGGATCCGAGACGGGTAGTGAGTTGCCTAAGCCCATAGGACCAGTGGTGGAGTAGGGTTTTTTATTTTTACTTTTTTAAAGATTTATTTAGAGAAAGAGAGAGCACGCGAGTGAGCGGAGTGAGGGTGGGGGGAGTAGAGGGAGAGGAAGACAAGCAGACTCCCCGCTGAGTGGGGACCCGATGCAGGGCTAGATCCCAGGACGCTGAGACCATGACTGAGCCAAAATCAAGAGTCAGACGCCCAACCGACTGAGCCACCCAGGCACCCCTGGAGTCGGTTTTTTTAAAGCCCTGGTCTTCCAGCCCCCACTCTCAATATGTCTTGCACTACGTTTGGATGCAGCACTCCACGGTGGGTCACCAATAGAGTGACCATGTGATTTATCACCCAACCCAGGACACTGGAGAGTGAAAGAGGCTCTGTGAATAATTATTCTGAGACAATAACTGGAAGCCAGGACTGTCTCAGGAATACTTGGATAAACGGTCACCTTAATCATTGGGCAGAAGCAGAGGTGACAGGACGCTGCCCTGCTCCTCTTTCTTTGGCAGAAGACATCAATCTTCATCTTTTTTTTTGGAAAGTGAGTGACTTTTCAGTCCTGAGCAGCACAGTTCAATAAACAGACCTGGTCGGGTCAAGTAATGAGGAGCCAGTTCTCTCCTTTGGGCCACCATGTTTGATCAGTTTGGACACCAAAGCTCAGGAAATATGGCCAGTACTTAGAAGATGCAATCAAGAATAAAGGAAGGAGGGGTGCCTGGTTGGCTCCGTTGGGGGAGCATGCGACTCTTGATCTCGGGGTTGTGAGTTTGAGCCCCACATTGGGTGTAGAGATTACTTAAAAATAAAATCTTAAAAAAAAAAACAAAACGAGGAGCGCCTGGGTGACTCATTTGATTAAGCGTCTGCCTTTGGCTCAGTTCATGATCCCAGGGTCCTGGGATCAAGCCCTGCGTTGGGCTCCCTGCTCAGTGGAGAGCCTGCTTCTCTCTCTCTCTCTCTGCCCCTCCCCCCTGCTTGTGTGTGCGCGCTCTCTCTCTCTCTCTCTCGCTCACTCTTGCTTACTTGCTCTCACTCACTCACTCTCATTCTATCTCAAATAAAATCTTTAAAAAAAAACAGTAAAGTAATGAAAGATGAAGTAGCTTTTGTAGGACGAAGAGTAGGAGGCTAATGAGAACAGTCAGGAAGGACAGCCAGGGAACTCATGATCTGACAGCCGAGCAGCTTGGGTGTCATTATCAGCGTCCATGTGTTTCTGCTGGGGAAGGCGGATTCTTTCATGGGGATGAGGCCATGAGGCTTCCTAGAAGGGTAGAGTCTGCCCCATCTGGCTGGCTAGATTATTTGTTTCCTGGTCCCTGCTAATATCTCAGTGGTCCCTATGATATCTGTTACTGCAAGAGCTTACTTCTGGATAGAGCTACTCATGCAAACGTGCATGATAACAATGAAGAGTAATTACATTTCTAATAATAGCACATTTCCTTTGCAGAACGCACTTACCATTTTTAATGTTCTTACCACTGTCTTGAGTTCATGCATGTAAAGTTCTTAAATCAGTATCTGCCATGTAATAAGTGCTATGTGTTTTCTATTATTATTTCTTTTGATTCTCACAAACACCCTACAAACTAGATTAAACAGATATGGCAGAAAAGAAAATAAAGCACGCTTTGCCTCCGTTAATTCTCCATTGTTAACCAGCCTATCTATTTCAGAAGCATGACCCTGGTCAGAATTCTTTGAGTTCCCCTGAGGATATCTTCAAAACCTATGATCTTAAATTCAGCCTGTAAGTCTGGACTCCCTCCTGGTCCATGCCACTTGGATATTTGGTTAACACTTGGATATTTGGAATCTTGAAGCAAGTACGCCCGTCCCCCAGAAACTCATCAGCATCCTAAGGCAACCGAGTGGCCCGGGTGATTGGCTGTGTCCTTGTGTGCTGTATCCTGTCTAGCTCACTCATCACAGTAAAGCAATGTCCCATCACAGGAGACACTTCTCTGAGTCCACTCTATATAGCTGTGTTTGCAAGGGCACCAAGGGAGGCAAAGGCATCTGTCAGAGTACATTTTTGCTGCATTTCCAAAAAACGCTCAATGAACGAGGAAAGAATTGGCCTCTTTCAGTCACATGGCGGGACATGGCAGCAAGGATGGAGAAGTGAAACCCACACAAAAACAAATTGAAGTTGTGTCTAGGGTACATGTAGACAGTTTGCCAAAATCACGTCTTTAGAACAAAAGAAGAATAAAAGGGAAAGGTTACTGTGGGTTCGCCCATTGAGAAAAATCAGATCTGAGTAGGGACAAGCCACATGGTGCCAGCCCAAGGTCCAGCCATTTGAGAATTAGATGTGGAAACCAAAACAGCGGGTGCTTTTGTTTGATTCTGATGCAGTTACAAGGTTGGTGACATCTTGTTGGGGACTTCTCTGGAAAGACCCAGTCCTGGAGACTGGAGGTGAACGCCAGCAAAGGCTGGCGTATTAGGGTTCTCCAGAGAAACAGAACCAATAGGATGCAACAGGGGGAGGGGAGGGAGGTAAAGAGATTTATTATAAGGAATTTGGTCATGCAATTATAAAGGCTGACAAGTCCCAAGGTCTGCAGAAGAAACAACGCTTACTTCTAGCCTGAGTCTAAAAGCCTAAAACCTAAGAGCCAAACTTTCAGTTTGAGTCCAAGACAGGAAAAAACACCAGGGTCCTAGTTCAAGGCTATCAGGCGGGAAAATTCTCTCTACTCAGGGGAGGATCAGCCTTTTTGTTCCAGTCAGGCCTTCAATTGATTGGATGAACCTCACCCCCATTAAGGAAGGCAATCTGCTTACTCAAGTCTATGGATTTAAATGTTAATCTCATCCAGAAACAGCCTCACAGAAACACCCATAATCATGTTTGACCAAATATCTAGGCACCATGTGGCCCAGAAATGACGAAGAGTCATCCGGCAACTGCTGGAAGCAGATGCCCATGATCTTGGTGCACATATAAGGAGATGTTCAGCTAGCCAAGGGCTCTGGTGGAGTGCTAGAATTCAGGGGAGACAGAAAGGAAATTAAGACCACACATCACCCCACCAGGGGAATCGACACAGTCAGAGAGTATTACTGGTATTTCTGGACTGAGAGCTCTACCTACATCTGGCTGTTTAGAAAGCACATCTTAGGCATAGGTTGTGTTTACCGCTAAAACAATTCAAAAATCTAAGAAAAGAAACTACGACCAGAATTCCATCAGCATCCTAGCAAGTGTTATTTCTTCATTGTCTCTCCCAATTTTTATTCATTTATGTACAGGTTTTCATAGAGTGGTGTTATATGTTGAATATGTGTTATACTTGACGGAAGGCAAATTTGCCCCCCCCCCCCCGCCAGGGGACATTTGGCAACGTGTGGAGACATTTTTGGTTGCCAAAACCAAGCAGGGAGGCGTACTACTGGCCTGCTGGTGGAAGCCAGGGGTGTTGCTAAGTATCCTACAATGCACAGGACAAACCCCGCCACCGACAGAATTATCTGATCCAAACCGCAACACTAAAGGTTGAGAAACCAAGTACTAACCAACAAGTTAGAGAAACCAACAGCTGAGAAACCAACTAATTTTACTTCCTATACAGTGTTCAATATTATTGCACGTCTTTGAATTAAGTTCATGTGTTAGGTTGTTGGCACTGAATTGTGGACACTGAATGAAACTTATGAATGCATAATATTCCATTGAGTTGATGTGAAATTTCCAAAACTATCCCCGTATTGTCGAACATTAAGGTTGAGAGGTTTTGCTACTAAATATAGCCCTACAATGAACATTTTGAAAATACCTGGATTTGAAATATTTCTTTTAGATTAATTCTCACTTGTGAGATAGAAGGTCCACTGCAGAAAAGGAGACTGGTAATGTTTTGTGTACATGCTTCAGGTTCTTGGGAGCAGGGACTTGCCTCATTTAATGACATAATCCTGAAAACTTAATCCAGTGCCTTGCCTATGATGAATCTCAGCAAGTGTTCATTTAATAAAAATTTTTATTATGTTAAGGGAGTATTCCTCAAGATCCAGTTTACTAAGAATTATTTTTAAAAAACTAGGATGATCATATTTTTTCTCCTGTGATCTGTGAAACATACTTTATTAAGATTAACAAATTTTCTAATGTTTTATTATCCTTGTATTCTTGGAATTAATCCTACTTGATCATGAGTAACAGTATATTGATTAATTTGAGCTATTAGTATTTCATCTAAGTGTTATTCCCCAAAGAGATTAATTTATAATTCTATTTTTTATGCTGCCTTTGCCTAGGCATGGCCTAAGGGAGGAGGGTGGTGGCAAAATGCCCACAGAGAGAGTGGGGAAGTCACAGAGGAAGCAGAGGGAAAATCACATGGAGAGATAAATGTATAGGAAAAAAAACAACAACAATAAATCAGAGCTTCAACACATGGTTTCCCTTTCTGGTATCTTTAAAGAAAGCACAGAACTAGTTGGAAAAAAGTATGATGCCAGACTAATATAAATCTCTTTTAAGTACATAAATGAACGAATGAATAAATAGCCTTCAATCCGTGAAGAACTTATTCAATGCTTTGACATACATCAATTATTCAATAAATATTTACTAAGTACCTACCAAAACCAGCCATTGTGTTGGATGCTATAGATATCATGGTGAATAATTTATTCTGTCTAGTGGAAACCGCCAGGTCT
Organism: Eumetopias jubatus; assembly: GCF_037043125.1. NCBI lineage: Eukaryota > Metazoa > Chordata > Mammalia > Carnivora > Otariidae > Eumetopias > Eumetopias jubatus. The sequence goes on from NW_028274810.1 coordinate 123,545,177, forward strand.
TGGAAGGTATGCTTTGAGCAATGCTACTCTTAACTCAAAGTGCTGGGGGAAAAGAAGTGATTTCTTTAATTATGAATTTAACATATGCTTAGTACAAGAAAAGAAAGAGAAAAACACCAAGAAGTTTATATATATCCATAGTTCCATTACCATTCAAATATAGCGATTGTCTTGTTGTGTATAAATGTGTAACAAACAACCCCCAAACATAGTGGTTCACGCAATTTATTCATGTCTTTCAGAGTTCTGGGCCTCATGTGCTCAGTGGCAATTCTCACTAGAAGCATCTCAGATGGTGACATTCAGAGAGCATCTTTCTACACAACCACCCTGCATGCCTAGCATGGGCTTCCTCGGGCATGGTAGTTTCTGGGCGCTCAGACTTCTTAGGTAATAGTTGGCTTCTCTCAGAGCAAGCGTTCTAAGAGACCCAGGCAGAAGCTAAAAGGTCTCTTAGGACCTAGCTTCTGAAGCCACATAGCATGACTTCAGTAGCATTTTGTTGCTCACAGCCAAGTTGTAAGTCAGGCCACATTCGAGGGAGCACAGGAACAGGCTGCACTTCTGGCTTGTGTACATAGGGCGGAAGGAATTCATGGTGGTCAGCTGTGTTGGAGACCAGCTACCACAATTGCTCTTCGTCATCCTACAGCTTGTCAATAACTAATCCACGTAACCAAAATATTAGCATGAAAGTCAGGATATTGACATTGATAATTATGACTATCTAGTTCGCAGAATTCACTCAAGTTTTGTCAGTGATTCCAACAGAAGAATCACACACTGTGTTGAGCTATCAAGGCACTCTTTAGTCTCCTTTAGCTTGGAACAGTTCTTTCCTTGAAGTTCATGACCTTGACACCCTTGAAGATTACAGGCAAGATAGTATGCAGGACGTACAGAAGCCTCTGTGTTATGAGTGGGGCTAGGTGGAAACAGGAAGCCCCAGGCCTCTGTTGCGTTCATTTGGAATTTAGCGTGTGCAACCCATCTTTGGGAGGGTCAAAAAATGCTGGTGGCCTGATCCTTCAGAGAAAATACAAAAGTCCTTGACTAGGAGCACCATCAAGATCCTACTGACTCGCCATAGTGTCTCCTTCTTACCCCCATTCGTGTCCTGACCCCACCTTTTACTTGACCATGACAAGAGTCTCCTACCTTTGTTCCTGCTGATTCCTCACCAACAACTCAGTTAACTCACTTTCTTAAAAACTCACTCAAGGGTCTTCCAGAAGGTGTGCAGTCTCAGTCTTCATTGATCCCTCTTCAACTTTGTTCTTGATGTTTCACCTCTATTGTTAGGCATTCCAATGTCCAGCAGCACAGAGGATGCAATTATTATTGGGGGCATACCACGGGTCAGGCCCTGGGCTAAGTGCCTCCCATGTTCTAGCTGATTTGCTCCTCACCACCCTATAAATTTGGTACTTTCCTCATTTTACAGATAATGAAATGGGCGCTTAGAAAAGTAAAAGAAGGAGGCCACTGTTTTACAGCTAGAAAGTGGGAGGCTGGATTAAACTGAATGAGAACACAGGGTCTTTGGCCCTGATGTTGTTGGCATGTACATGGGACAACAATTAGCAAAAGACGTAAGATGTGTTCAACTGCTTTGTTTTCCTAATTTTATTATGGCTTATTTTTTTTCCCCTCTCTCTCCAAATTATAACTGCCTCCAGACCAAAGACTGCATTTTTCCATTAATTTTATGTTTTAGAACACTTAATGCTCTGCTGGGCATAAAATGAGCCCCCAGTAAATTGGTGTGAGGGGACAGTGAGCAGAGAGACTCAATACTTACAGACTAAATAGAAGGTCTGAAATGTCAAGACCTGTTCAGGTTTCACTAAATGCCGGGCAAGAGAGAGAATCTGAAACTCAGAAGGGAGGTAACTCACTCAAGATCACACAGCTCGTTAGGAACACACTAGGCAGAAACCAGTCCCCCAGACTCCCTGCCCATCACACCTTCCCCAGAGCCCACTGCCTGCTTAGGTCAGCACAGCACACATGGTGTCCACACCATAGTCTTCTAGCCCATGGGACTCCCTCACCCCAAAATATACTGCTCTTCTCTTTCTAGCTCTTACACTTAGCTCAGAAGTCATTTCTTAGAAGCCTGGCCAGAACCCTCTAGTCTGGTTGAGATGCTCCTCTTGTCTATCTTTCTTTCTTCTACCAGAGCATCCTGCAGGGATCACCCTTACTTGCCTGTCTTCCCATTAGATTAGAAACTCTTTGAAGGCAGGAACCATGGCTCCTTTGACTTGGTGAAATTACTTCCCAACACAGCATCTGGCACATGGCCTTCTAATACAGATGCTTAATAAATGAATGCTGCAGTCCAGGTAAACCGGTGTGTGATAGAAAGGTCAGGATCAACAATGGCTTCTTGAAACAAAAGGCAGTTGACGTGAAATGGTGAGTCCAGTTCACCAGCTGGTGGCAGGTGAAATAACACAATGTGTTCCTTTGTTTTACAAATATTTGAGGACCCCCAAGTGCACTCTTTGCTTCTGGGGAGACAAGAGTGAGTGGGACACACACAGTCTTTGCCCTCATATGGAGTCTCCCACTTAGTGGTGGAGGTAGAGGGTCAAGATGAGACAAACGCATGAGTAAGCAAGATAGTTTCTGAGAGTGGTTAAGGGCTTTGAAGAAAACAAAAGAGGGGAATATGATAAAGAATGGAATGGCTGGGGTAAGGGAGGCCCCCTTTAGAGAAAATGATCCAGGAAGGCCTCTCTGAAGAGGTGACATTTCAGCTGAGACCCACAAGACGAGAAAGAGCCAGCTTTGTAGATGGGGGTGTTCTAAGGAGAAGGACTAGCCAGTACAATGCTCCTGAGGTGGAGAGACTTGGAGCTGTTCAAAGCATAGCAAGAGGACCAGACTGGGCTGGAGTGCAAGATGTACAGGAAGGTGATAGAGATGAGGCTGGAGAAGCAGAGCCCAGATCATGGAGGACCCAGAGATGGAAAGCCGGAGGTACTCGAATCACAATGGGATGGCAAGGGAGGGTTTTGCAGGGAGGGGGTGGTGGGGTCGCGGGTAGGGGTCTTTAGCTCCCAGCTCCCTCTCAAATGTTGACTGGAAGTCCCACTGGCAACTATAGGACTCACCCTTGAAGGGGCAGGCCCACCCACCGTTCACTCTTCTGACCTCCCACCCGAGAAAATCTTTTCAACATACAAATCAGAATGTATCACCCTTACCCCCGACCCCACCACCCCCTCCCTGCACGCTTTTACGTGTAATTCTATCCATTTAGTCCTATAGGCAGCCCCTTTATCACAGCATTCTGTGGCTCAGCCCTTTCAAAAGTAGTGAATTGCATTGCCTAAATAACACTTCTACATCTCTTACCAACATTTAAGTCACTCTTTCCTTGATTTCAGCCCTGGGACCCTGCGTGGACAGTGGATTTTATTGGCACTAGGGAACCAGCTTGAGGTACTGAAGATGCAATGCTCAGAGCAGGCTCAAGAAAGACCTAATCCTAATAGGTTGTAGAACTTTCCATGTGCAGAGGGCCCCGCTGAAAAGCTGGTCCAGCAATCCAGGGCCCCATTGCCTGCGATTTAGGGCAGATGTTGTAAAAAGGAAACCAACCTGAATACAAGGGACTGGGCAGGTTCGAGACGTCTTAATCTCCCTTCCCATCTTTCTACTGGATGGCAAATATTGCTCCACACATTTGAAGGAACGTTGGTTTTTGTTTTTGTGTTTTTCATCTCCAAGCTCGCGGATGCTGTGCTCAGCATGTCACAGTTACTTGCCAAAAGTTATGAAATAATTCTTAAGAAAGAAATAGGCCATAGAGCTACCGGGTAAGCAAAACTAAATCATGGCACGAAGACAGAAGTGTTGCTGGCCAGAAGGAGGCCAGGTTCGTTTCCATTTCCTGCCCGGAGCCTGGGCTAGGACTGTTGTGCTGAAAACAACCACAGCTTCTCATCTCTCATCTCTTCCTGTTGCTTAGCCGCCTTACAAGGTGGAATTCCATCTCAGCATTCAAATCCTGGCTTGCTAGCTCTGTGATGCTGGTAAGTCACTTAGTTTTGTTTTTGTCTTTTTTTTCTGAGTTGCAGTTTTCTCATCTGTAAAATAGAAGGTGGTGATACTTACCTAGGGTTTCTGCGAGTTCATTTAGAGACTTAGAGAATTGAGCACCCAGGTACTGGAAGTTTCTTCCCGTGTAGCAAAATGGTGGTATCACGTGAAACCCTGCTTTGCCACTTTGCAACCACCTGACAAACTTGCTGCTTGGCAAGCTATCAGACACCTGTGTGCCTCAGTTTCCTCATCAGCATTGTGGGGATGATTATAATAGAGCCTACCTCATAGGGTCACGAGGAGGATTAATGTTGTAAATGTGTGGAAGGCACTGAGAACAGGGTCTGATCCACAGGGAATGCACCCGTTTTCTTCTTCCTGTCCCCAGAGCGCCAGACACAGAGCATACACATTGGGACTTCTCCACGTTTCTAAGACCTAAATCTCTTGAAAAGTTCAATAGAATTCCCTTTTTTAGACTTGCCCTTTGCATTTGTTTGTTTCCTCAAAAGAACACTGCCATGATTCAAAATCTCCAGCAAAATCTCTGGAAATTTAAGTTGAACAAGCTTTATAAGAACAGATTTGTGTTGGGCCACTGGCCCTGCCTTTGGTGTTCTCTCACATTTCCCCGTCCTGTGCCTCCTGGCCACTCCCCAACCTGCACAGGGCTCCTCAGTTTCTGTGCAGGGGCAACTTTTCCTGGCAAGGCCTGAGCTCCTTACCCTATTGCTAGTCAGAGGAGAACGTCTGCGGTGGATGTGGCCTGTGAAGGGGAAGCAGGACGGTGCAAGAGAGGGGGCTGGCGCCAGGAGGGGGCAGCCTCTGGGGGCTCTTGCAGGAAGAGCTTCCTCACACATGGGCAAGTGGGTGGAACCACCTTAGAAAAGCACAGTCTGAGGACCTTAATGCAAACTTTACATCGTGGTGTCCAACCATGGAGAAGACCTGGCACTGTGCTGTCTGGGTACATTGCTTTGTATCTAGTCTGTCAACAGCACTCCTCAGAGGGAAGGAGCGGTCAAGTCCACAGATGATGGCTCTGACTTGGAAGACATCCAGAGGAGAAAGGAGTGCTGGAAATTGGTCATTAGCAGCAGGAAAGAAAAGAATGGGATGTATGGCTACCTCTACTGCCCTGGGAACAGCAGAGTTGTTTGGGTTGTGGTTTAGGAAGCAGGTGCCAGGAATGAAAGGTTGCTGATGACTACGAGAACTTTAGGATACGGCAGGCGACAACTGACCTGTCCTGAAAGCTTCGGGTCAGGTTTCTCATGGCAAATTCTGGTGAAAGGCATCAGTCTATTGTCAAAACTAGAGAAGAAGCAAAAAGAAAAGTTTTTATATTCCTTCCGACTTGCATTTCCTGCTCCCAAGCCCTGGTCCAACCAGTTTCCTGAGCTCGGAGTCAGAGAGGCCTCTGCAGAGAGGCCTCAGGTGTAACAGGGGCTTGGAGAGGGAGAAGCAGGTTCAAGACATGGATCTCTCTGCTCCAGCCTGTATCCAACGATAGCTCAGCTCGTTGTAGGAAGATGAAGGCTGGTTCGTCTCCGCTGAACTTGGGACAATCCTGCAGGGCCATTCTAGTTCCAGACTTCCACACGGCATTAGTGCCCTGTGAATAGTGTAATCAAGATTTGGTCAAGGGCTTTCTGACGCTGTAGAGGCTGTACTGAAATCACTACGCTATTTTGTTGCTGTGGAACCATGCAGGAAACAGCAGGGAGGGAAAGAAAACAGAAACATCACAGTGTCTTCCTGGTGAACACTTGGGCTGAGAGTTGTTGCCGGAGATTGCTTTTCTCTAGCACACAGGGTCCTGGTGGGTTGGGGGGGCAGCCATATTTAAGGGGTCAGAGACAAGGTAGACAGCTATTATGTCACGTTTCCTATTGGGTTTTAGTAGTAAGTCAACAGAACCTGCTGACTCACCGAGACACAAATAGCAAGATCCAGAGATGATGTTTTAGGGAGTGCAGACTTGGATGATAGAAGGTGGAATATTAAGGCCTGAGGTAATCAGCAACATCCTACATGATTATTTGGAGAGCAGCGGGATTGATGAAATCAGAGCACAGAGTGGTATGCACATGAGGTTTAAGAAAGCAGGGTTCTATCCTGAGGACTCTGTGCTCCATTTTGAACTCATAGCACCATTGTCATATCCTCCTGGTCATCCATCCCTCCTTTCATCCAGCCAGCCAGTCATCAAAAATTCACTTGCGACCTGTATGCTGGGCCCTCTACTAGGATCTGGGATGGAAAGATATTTAAACAATAGTACCGACTCGAGGAGCCTCCTGTCCCTTGGAGTTGACAGATCTTTCTAATACAATGGCATCATTGCTCGAATCTGTCAGCTTAGGGGAAATCAGGTTGAGGTATCAAATGATCCCCCAAACTGCAGTGGTTTGCAACAATCAAACTTTATTTCTCCCTCACATTACTTGATCTTTATAGGTTGGCTGAAATTCTGCTCCACATCCTTTTCACTATGGGACCAAGCTCGTGGGAGCACCTCTATCTAGAATATGCTGACCTCATGACAGAGGGAAAAGAGAGAGTGTGGAAATATACAAGAGCTCTCCAAAGCTTCTGTTGGCACATGGCACATGGCACATGGCACTTGTGCTCATGTTTCATTGGCCAGAGCAAGTCACATGGCCTGGCGTGACATCAGCAAGGCAACCTTGGGCAGTTAACAGTTAGCACTTGGCAGTTAACAGTTGGGAGGGAAAAACTTACACTCCTTCATAGTGCCCTCGAGGAGTAAGGCACCAGGCACAGACAGCAGGACACCTTGGAGCTCCTGTCTCAGTTCTCCTTATTGATTGATACATTTTAATTAAGCCCACAGTTTTTCTTTTTTCTTTTTCTGTCCAGCCTTTAGAGACAACCTTTGCCAGAACTAACAGTGACGAGAAAGCGTTAGAATTAGTGTTACTGTTTCTATAAAACTGGAGGCCTGCATAAAACGTTCAAGCAAAGTGGAAATCCGCTTTCATGACAACCCAACGTGGTACAGAGATGTTGCTATAAATTGGGGGTATGTTTCCGGACAAGCCATTGGGCTTGAATCCGGGTTTGAGTCCTGCCCTGCCTCATTCTAGCTGTGTGATTTTGAGGAGCCAATTTGGGCTCTCCCGAGTCTGAGTTCATCTGTGAGGCAAGGGCAATTGTGAGAAAAAGACGTTGTCAACAGTGAAACACTATTCAAATGTTCAGCCTTTGCAAAAATGTGATGGAAACATCCTAAGAAGTGGGCAGTTGTGTTTTTTGTTTTTGTGTTGTTGTTATTTTTTTTTTTCCATTGCTGTGGGAAGCTGGGGCACAGAATCAGAAAGTTTACTACAGCAGCTGAGATGTGCGGAAACTGGTAATTATCTGCAAGACGGGCTGAGTTTTGATTATAAGTGTGCCTGGAAAACCTATCAATGAGGCATGGGCCTTGACAAAATGCTGACAGCCTATTTACACAGAGGCAGCTGCAATATTACAAAAGAAGGAAAGGCAGACTAGAGGTCGAAGTCATTATGAAGGAGATGACTTCCATTTCTCTGTGCGGTTGATCGTTTGTTCCAGTTTGGTAAAAATATGGTATAAACATGAACAAAACAGTTCTTGAATCTTATATAAAAATCCAGTAACTTAGAGATGAAGGCTTAGCAATGACCGAATCCAACCCCTTGTCTGTAGGAATGAGGAAACTGAGACCCACAAGAGTTAATAAGCTAGGTTTTTATTGCACCTGTTCTTGGCTAGGCGTAGTGCTAATTTCAGAATGGCTGTTAATCGAGAGAGAACTTACCTGTCTCTTATGTAAGGAATGTGCTAACTCATTAATCTCTAAAACAACACTCCCTTTCATATTTAGCATTCTCATTTCTAAATATTTATTCACTATGTACACATAATCAACTAAAGCATAAAAACTTAACATTAAATGTCCCTGGACATTTAAACATCAGTTACAAATTTGTAATCAAGATCTTACATAAACAAATAATTAAAACTATGAATCTAATAAATGAGATTCTTTCACATGCACTGAAGACTTTGAGAAGCAGACAACACATGCACAAAATGTCACGTTGATTACAGAAGTGATTGTGCTGTGAGGAAATGGTTTTCTGAGACACTGGAAAGTCAGAGGGAAGACACCATGTTTTCTTCTTCTCTTGTATAAGGAGGAGTTTTGCTCATGCTGTGTGGCTCAGAACCCAGGAGGTGGTCTATGGGCATATTTTCAATTACGTGCTTGGATTGTTGGCATAAATTCTTCCTGAATGACAATATTTAATGCTGTAGCAAAACACTCGCACACTGGGGCTGTGGTGGGCTGGAAATGAGCTCAGGTCTGTCAGTCCCCCACCCGGAGGATAATACTTCCCAAGGGGCTGGCTTCTCTCGGGAGTTCTGGGGGCCATGGGCTGCACTGTGGATGTGTTTAGCTACTCCTGCCCTTTATAGCCCCAGACTTCTGATGACATTCTGCGTCCTTAGCTAATTCTATCAGGAACTTTACAGAGAGAAGGAGAGCAAGAGTCAGAATGGGAAAGGTCTCCCCTCACTAATGCGTAGCCCACCTGAAAAGTTGCATACCGTTGTCCTATTAAAACCAGCAATACAAGCACGAATACTGTGAATTTACATTTGTTTCTTTATTCTCTTCTAATCTTTACTCTTAATTCATAGCTTCCCAAGGTTACTGCTTTTATAGCTTGCCAGTCCTACAGTCATTTTTATAGGATGCGATTTCTGTACTTTCTTAAGGTCGCTGAATTCATAAAAGCCTCAAGAGCAAAAGTTTGTAGGTTTGGGAGTTCTGACACAGAATCAGCCATTCCTTGGATCACCCTTGACTGCATAGTCCGAAGTGGTTCTCCAGCCCATCTGAATTCCAGCAGCAGGGTGGGGAGAAGGGGAAGGAGAAGGGAGCTAGGTCCCTTCCTTTTAAGGGCTTGACCCAGAGCCGTTTATATTACTTCTGCTCATTTTCACTCAGGTACTTGGCCACACTAGCAGCAAGGGAGGCTGGAAATAGCCTGGCCAGGTGTCCAGACAAACATCGAGTGTCTTATTAGTCTAAAAGAAGGGCAGAACTAGCACTGGGGCGATGTCTAACAGTGCCTGACCCTATGCATGCTCCTAGCCACCAAGTGTTTATGGGTCCTTGCCTTCTCACACCTAGACACATATACCCCTTCTCCAAGGGAGATGAGCCCCAAACCTTAAATGCTTTGATGAGCTCAAAACCAGGAGCTCCGGAGCGCTAAGCAATCAGGGTGAGTGTAGTTCCTGTTGGTACCACAACTTGAAGAAACAAGGGATCTTCCCCAACTTTTCTACACCAATAGACAATGCAAGGAAAACTGCAATAAAAAGTCCCATTCAAAGGGGCATACAAAGAAACCCCACGTATGTGACTGCACCATGGCAAAAATCAAATCCCACTGGGTGGGAACAGAAAAGACTTTCTTCTCTGCCAGCCAGTGAGTCACTTGAGGTGTCCCCCTGGCAATGCTGGTTCTGCCCCCCAAGGGAACACCCCCCTGGCTGACATGCTCTGGGGCTATTGACTTGTCCCCTTCTGGAGGGCCTGCCTTGTCCACCTGAGATGGCATTCCAGGTTTATGCCCCTTGGGGGGCTACAGTGCTATCACAGTCTGTCCCTTCCAGCAGGTGTGGGGGAAGAGCCTAGACCTGCCTCTGGGTCAAGGGCTTTGGCAGGTCAGCCTTGTAGTTTCGGGGGCAATAAAATTCCCCGAGGAGCCCCAAGTAGGCCTTAAGTCTATTTGCTCAAATAAGGACAGCCAAGATCTGGTTTGGCCTAGGTTCATCTAAAAACTGTATTTACTGACCTCCATGCTCTGCTCAGCCCCAGTGTCTCTAAGTTGTCCAGTGTCTACCTGAATAAACAGGCTTGGGCAGGAAGGCAACATCCTTAGTTCTGTCTTTGTGGCTGCCATGTGGCAGAGGACTCTGGATAGTGGTGCTTGAGAAAAGCTTGGGGACAGAGTCTTATTTTTTGCTAAAGCTCCTCAGACCACTCACCCTACCCTGCAAGGGACTCACGTCATGTTATCACATCTCTCTCACTCTCCGCCTGTCCGCTGTGTCGTGCTCCAGATTCATTCTCACTCAGGACAGCTCCGCCAGCACTCCTAAGCCTACAGAGTCCTGATTTTAGAGGAGGACACACATGATTGCTTCCAGCATCCGTGCATAAAATCCTAGGGAAGTTCCTGATTGGCCCAGTTTCTGTCGCCTGCCTAGCCTGAATTAGTCATTATGCCCAGGAGATGGAATTCTTTGGTTAGCCTGAGTCGTTTGGCCACCATAGTGTGGTGCATCATGACTGGGGACCTGGTTAGGGCCACATAAAGGGCAGAAGAGTCAGCTTCCCCCCCGCCCCACTCTCCACTTAAAATGAGGGCGGTGCTATGAGACCAAAGAGGAAAGCGTGTTTGGCAAGAAAAAATGAAAGAGACCCGGACACTCAGCCCCCAGCAAGAGCAGTAGCGCTCTCCAGGACTTGGAAGTCTTGGTAAAGATGGTGGAAATGCAGAGGCACGCTTACATTTAGGTTCATTTAGTAAGATTTGTGAAAACCCAGGCCATATCTCTCTAACTGCCCCTTACTAAGTTCACTGTTACTTTGGACAGGGTGGGCCAGGATGGAAACCACATCGAGACGAGGAAGCGTGATTTCCTCCTCAACACGCATGGTAGTCCACCTGAGTGCAGAGTGTTCCTGCCTCAGCCCCGTCGCTGGTCCTGCCCACAGCAGGAGGGAGATGAGAACAAAGCTCCTCTCTCCTCTCCTCCTCTGAGACCGTGGGTCTCCTCCTGGTGTCCTTGCCCTGATGGGGCAGCTGAGAGCCTCTGGGGGTGGAGTTAGGCCCGCAGCTCAAAGAGAGGAACTGAGCTTGGCAGAAAAACAGCAGGCTTACAGTAAAATCCTTTATCCCTGGAGGGAGGTGTGGGACAGGGCAGAGGCCACCACCTTCCACACCAGCCCAGCTAGGCAGTGTTGTGGCCCGCACCCCACGTGTGTCCACAGTCCGCCCCCCCACGCCCCCACCTGATCCTGCTTTCTCCAACCGGCTTTTCCCGTCACCCACATATTCATCCCTAGAGCTTTCCGAGCATGAATGAGCACCGGGCCCACAAAGCTGCCGGTCTGCACACGTTGGAGAAGCGGTCATAACGATGAAGTCCTTGGACAACGTTCATTCCTTTGACATGGGGCCCCTCCTTCCTCCTGTGGCTCCTGCGCCCATCTGCCCCGAGTTCCTGGAGTACCCCCTCGGCTCCAGCCTTCCTGTGTTTTGGCCCATCTCCCAGGGCCGGCAGGATGGTGAGAGGCAGATGTGGGCCAGAAGGTGCAGGTGCTGGGTGGTTTTGAGAGATGTGTTCCTGGTCTCCCTCTGTAGCAGCCTCCCTGTCAGGATCATGACCAGGAGGAGAAGCAGACAGCCCTCTGGAAGGGGGCTCTCTAAGCCCAGGCCCCTTCAATGCAGAGGCAGCTGTGGACGTCCTCTCTCGGATCCCCGATACTGGGTCTCAACCCACTGCCCTCGGGGGGGAAATGCAGTTGTGTCTGGAAATCAGGAGTAACCCAGAGAGTTCTGGAAGACTCTTGATGAATCTCAAAGGGTTAGCAAGCTCATGTCAGGGGGAAAGTAGGGTGGGAATTGGCCATTCCCTGAGGTTCCTAGAGTCAGAGCCCTGTTTGTAGCCACTGGTGGGGAAGCTGGACCCTGCTCCGTCCTCCGCCACCACCTGCCTGGGGCTGATTGTGCTTTCGGAAGCTGGCCACCCAGTACCTCTCAACCTGAATACTCCTCGGCACCGTGACTTTGCCACTCCTCCTTTAAGTAGAGTTTGTTTTTCGACCTCCTGGAAGCCAGGCAGGCCTGGGGACTGCTTGTGACGCTGTGCCCCCTCAACCGTAGACCCTCACTGGCCTGGGGTTTTGCTTTCTGCCTCTTGGAAGCCAGCCACACTCTGTGAGAAGCTGGTCTATCCTCCGAGACCCCTACGCTGTGAGCAGCCCAAGAAGCCCCCGTGGAGATTCCCTGCCGATGAAACGCCCCGTGGAGGCCCGAGGCACCAGACATGGGAACATTTAAGATTGCAGAATTTTCACTTAATGTCTCTGATTTTATTCTTGTATCTCTTTCTCCTATGCCCCAAATCTTGAATCCTCATGACATTAACATATAATCTCTTGTTGATTTTATCTTACAATAAACCTATAAACATTTCATGTGGTAAGAGTGATGCCAGTATTGTTCGTAGAATATTTGAGATTGTGATCTTGAAAAGATAACTTTTTATTTTTTTTGCCCTTACAATATATACTCCTTTAGGGGAGGATTTCCCAACCTCAACACTGCATTTGGGGCTGGATCTGTCTTTGTTGTGGGAACACACTGCGAGTTGTAGCCTCTGTCCCCATTTAGAGGCCAGTAGTCACCCTCCAGTTATGATAGCCGAAAATGTCCCCAGACACTGACAAATGTCCCCTGGGGCCCGGGGGGCAAAGCTGCCCCAGGTTAAAGACTCCTGCTCTAGGGACATACACAAGACGCTGAGTTTAAAGTCTTTTGAAGTTTTTTTTTTTTTTTGGTATGACTATGCCGCCCACCTGACTATAGTTAGGTTTGTTTGTTTCAGTGGTTTTCAGGGTTTAGAGATTGCTTTTTCCTTGTTTAATATGTATTAAACCTATGTAAAACATTTATACTGTTTCAAAGTCAAAATACATAGCCAGGTAGTTTTTTTTCCCCTAGTTTAATTTTTTTAAATAACGTAAAACGCAGTATTTAATACCAATACTGTCAAGGAAGTTTTAATTCTGTTTCTCCAGCCTGTTCCCACCCTTCCTCTATGACAACAATTTTCATTACTTTGGGGTTACCCTTCCATTGTTTCTTTTGGGAAATATAAATGAATATGTATTTATATGGGTTTATGTGCATATTGACTTATATTTATTACCCCCTTTCTTGTACAAAAGTTACCACACTCACCACTTTTGGGTACACCCACAAGCAAGGATTTCTACTTATCCCTTTCGAGAATGTTGCCTGACTTGCCTGGGATGTGTTCATAAACACGCCTCAGGAAAGGCTGACACAAGTATAGAAAGAATGTGAGAGGGAGCTCGCCCCGACCCCCCCCTTTCCACGTGCACCAGCTATGGGATTCTGTTACAGGAGGCGTCAGGAAATCTCAGAGTCAAAGTTAGCCAACTCACCTCAACTCCTTACTTGTCAAAATACCTATGGATAAAAATTACATATGGGTAAGTTTGTTACTTTTTGTGATAAAAACTTTCAGACAGAAACAAAACTAGCGAATACAATAAACAATGTGGTCCTCACCTGGTTTCACCACAGCTACTTTACCAAGGACAACCTATTTTTGCTGAAGTTGTAACACAAACCCCACATAATATGCCATTTCACCCTTACATCCAACTTTTTAAAAAGTAAGGGGTGGGGTGGGGACCTGGGTAGAGCATTTTCTCGAATGATTACGATGTCACTATCACATCTATCAAAGGTAACATGAATTTGTTAATATCACGCACTCACTATCGAGTCCAAATGTAGATTTCTCTTGTCATCTAAAACAAAAACAAACCCCCAACAACTGCCTTTACCATTTGTTCAAATCAGGGTCTAAACAAAGTCTACTCACTGTCTTTGGGGAGCCTGCTCTAGGACATAAACTGAGAAAACATGAGCCCAGAGCACGCTGGGTGGCTGGAGACAAACCGCAAAGCCTTGCAAGATCCTGACTCCTGGTCAATTTGATCCCAGATCCTTGGGGTTATTGAAAACATCCGTGTTCCCCTTCAGACTTCTCCAAGTTGAACACTGTCAATTCCTTCCATTGTTTCTCTGTGATAGGTTTCTCCTTCCTGCATGCTCCAGTCGGTTAGTGTTCGGAGCAGACCCATTACAAGGCGATGATCTCCTCAGTCATCAATCTTCAGATCAACACTGGTGTCCCTACTTTAGAGATAAGGAAAGCCAGTAACTTCTTGGGTGGGTGACCTGGTCTTCAGCTCAGTGTTCGTTGTAAATTCCAGAGGTAGGCCAACAGTTCACAGTTTTGCCTGATTCTTCTTTCTGGAACACGAACAAGCCATTTTGGTTCTAACCATCCTTTGGTTCCTACTAAAATCCCATTTTACTACTCAGTCACTTGTGAATATCTAGATGCCCATCCAGCAGAGTATGGTTAAGAGCTTGGGTCCTGGAGTCTCAGAAGCATGGCTTAGTGGTTAGATGCACAAACTTTGCAGCCAGGCTTTCCAAGTTCAAACTCCAAGTCAGCCAACTATGAGCTGAAAGACTTGGACAATTCACTGAGTCTGTTTCTCCATTTGTTTCTCTACAAATGGGCATGGGGACAAAACCAACCTCATTAGGCTGTTGGTGAGGATTAAATCAATTAATGCTTGTAAGGGTCAAGGTATGGCACCTGACACAGCATTATATGTTTGCTCCTATTCTTATTCTGCACCCACCACTTAGGTGCAGAGTCAGTCATCCAGCTGGAATATGTCTCTGAGTCCTTACCTCTTAACTTGGTGGTTACAATGGAACCTACTAAGAGGAATATTGGGGAAAATTAGGAGACAATTCTTCACGACAAGGTGAAAAAAGAGTGTCTGGTACGTAATAAGCACTCAATAAATATTAGCTATGATTAATTTGGCGTCTTGTACTTACCATGGTACAGATCCCAGGCCAGAAAGTCAGGTGCTCCAGAAATAACAGCATCTTTTTATTTTCAATAAATCAACATGATTTTGTCTCCAGCGTCATACTACCTCAGTCCTTCTTGGTTTCTCTTCCCCGAGTCCTCCAGAGTTTGTGCCAGGCATCTTAACATGATCTCCTGGTTTCTGGAGGGTCCTGCTGGTCATCAACCGCCATCCACTAAGATGTCCGTGGTCTCTGACCAGGTCTCTGCCACTTTTGTGCCACACTTGGGACTCAAGGTCTTAGCCGAGCCTGTGGGTCCCTGCCCAGGGCCAAGTCTCCTGGCGTGTCATTTCCAGGCCACAGGCTCGGAAGGCTCCTGGGACTCGCCAACCTCTCTCTCACCTCTTGCCCAAGTCCCTGGAAATCTCTTCGTAATCCAGAGGAAAATCTTTTGTTCTCCTATCCTGTTCACCTCAATGGGTTTTGGAAACAAAAGTCTGGGCACAAGTCTCTCCAGAAAGAAACAGAAGCGCAGGGCCTGCCCCGTGCCTGAGTGGGAGCAGGGAAGGGTGACAATTGGGGGAAACATCCTACATCACCATCCCCCAAAGCCCTCTCCCCGCCACATCTGTCCACATGAGCCACCACACGGAGAGGGATTCCCGTCAGGGTCACCGAGAGAACACCTCCCAAGGGCCAGGCACAAGGACAAGCTCTGAAAGAAAAGAAAGAACCGACCTACCTATGAACCCCGCCCTCAACGAGCTCTTCCCCCAGAGGACTCGTTCTCGAGCAGGGCTGATGTGGGCCCCCAGGGGACATTTGGCCGTGTCTGGAGACATTTTTCGGTTGCCATGACTGGAGGGGGTAGTGTAGTGATCCAGGCAGCTAGTGGGTAGAGGCTGGAGGTACTGTAAACGCCCTACAATGCACAGGACAGCGTCCTGCAGCCAAGAATGATGCGGCCCCCAATGTCAATAGTGGCGAGGATGGGACGGGACAACTGTCACGCGAGGCAGAGGAGGATAACGAGATGATTGCCCCAGAGGCTCGTCCAACAGAGATCACCAAAGGGCACCTCTCCAACCAGAAAGAATATTCCTGGGAAGTTCTTTTAAATCACAGAGGGATGACCTGGGGTAAGAAGGAGCCAAAGCTCTAGCTCATAGTTCTTTCCGCACAACTTGAGACATCAGTGGTCTAGAAAAGACATGGAGTACTAACCCTAGCCAGCTCCCACAGGCCTGGCAAACCGAGCTAGAGCAGGCTACTGTCGTGAGGTCCAAGGCCAGAGAAGCATCTACACAGGGCCCAGGGACAGCAAGGGTGCAGCGGGGGGCTGCCCTTCTCCAGCTCAGCTCTGTGACGCTGTCATCCCCACAGTGATGACCAGGCTGTTCAGATGAGGAAACTGTTCCTGAGGTTCTTGATCTGGCCCTCACGGCAAGTTTGCCCAGGGGTTCCGAGAGCTTCAGGGAACGGCCCCGGTGGGGCTTTTTTTTTTTTTTTTAAACTCTGCGGGTAATTCTCATATGCAGGCGGGTTGAGAGATCTGTTTTACCAAAAAATCATGTCTCATTGCTTCTGCTGTGGAACATAATTCAGAACTAGTTCCATGGCGGCTGCCCTGGGTGGGAGAGGTGATGGCATTTGTGTCTGGTTTGGAAAGACCGTGGGCTCTGGCTCAGCTGAGTGGGAAAGTGCTTCTCTGACAGCCTTGACCGCAGAGGGCATGGGGTGAAAACCATGGGACGGGGAAATGTCCTGTTTCAAATTTCAAACATTAAAGGGGTCCCGTTAGGGCGCCTGGGTGGCTCAGTCGTTAAGCGTCTGCCTTTGGCTCAGGTCATGATCCCAGGGTTCTGGGATCGAGTCCCACATCGGGCTCTCTGCTCCGCGGGAAGCCTGCTTCTCCCTCTCTCACTCCCCCTGCTTGTGTTCCTGCTCTCGCTGTGTCTCTCTCTCTCTGTCAAATAAATAAATAAAATCTTTTAAAAAAAATTAAAAAAAAATTTAAAGGGGTCGCGTTAACCCAAGATGTGAAGATCTGTATTTAGAAAATAGATCATGTCAAGGGTTTACTATTCGCTTTTATTTTTAGCCTCTTCTAGGACATGGAAAATAAAGTTCAATTCACAGAAAACCAGCATTCTTAATGACAGACCAGCCAAGAACTTCAAGGGTCTTTTTATTTCCTGCTCTAGTTGGGGGTGAGGGGAGGACTCAGCCCACCCCCTCAAATATTCTGGCAGGGTTCTCTCCAGGGCTACACCCAGACCCTGAGCCACCTTGTCCTCTCTGATGGCTTCAGCTGTCAGCTCTGTGCTGCTGACCCTCAGTTCTATTCCCCAGATGACCTTCCTCCAGCTGAGCTAGCCTGCTTCCCCCGGGGTGGACAACATTCCCAGACCCAACATGTCAACAACCACGGAATCATTCCTGTGTCCGGTCTCCCAAGCTGGATTTTCTATCTCAGTAACTAGCAGGCAAATCCACATTCCTCCTCCTCCCTCACCACCCCCACTTGCCAAGAGCCACTCATTCCAGAAGGTTCTCTGCTCTCAACATCTCCCGTTTCAGTCCTGTTCTGTCCTTCCCCAGGGCCCCCATGCTAGCTCAGGCCGTGATCACTTCGCACCTAGACCATGGCGGTGGTCTCCTCTGTGGCCCTCCCAGTCCACTTCGGTTCCCTTCTACCTTATTCTCTACCTAGAAACTAGAGTGATTTTCTAAAATGTACCAATGGTGAGCTTATGACTTGTGGAACATTTACTATATGTGCATCACTGTGCTGAGCTCTTTACATGCATAATCTCTTTAAAAACCTCCCCAAAAAACTGGATGGAAAATGATCTTCATTATCCCCATTTCAGATATGAAAACTGGGACACAAAGAGGTTAAGTATCTTGTTTGGGGTCACACAGCCATCAAAAGGAAAAGTCTCTGCTCCAGTGTTACTCTCTGGTTTAGAATCTTTCAGTGACTCCCCAGATATTGACCTTCAGGGCAAAACGCACACTTTCAGCTTGGTCACACGGTCCCTTGTGACCTAGGCTTGGCCTCTCTGTCTGGATCTATCTCCCACCACACTTCACCCTGAGCCCTGAGTCTCCGGCCTCGTGGAGCTGCCCACCACTGCTCGGAGTGCCCATGCCTCATCCTGCGCCCCCCAGATGCCTTCCCCATCCGTTCTGTGTGGCAGACCCAGCTCCCAAAGTTCAGCTTAAAGGATGCCTCCTCCATGGAACCTTTCTTGAGCGTGTCCCACCCTCACCCCTTGGAGAACGGACCTCTCACTCCCTGGGCTTGGCTGTCACCAGGCTACGCGTTATGACTTTGTCACCAGCCGTGAGAGGAGGGGCCAAATCTCCATGCACTTGTGCTTTATGGGTATTTACTCTGAGCGCTTGCGGCCTCATTAGTTCATTCTGTCTGGAGAGGGCAATTCTCACTGTCTCAGTGGTGTGGGCGGTAATGACTGGGTGTGAAGTTAGTGTCCCTCAGTGTACAGAAGAGTGCATCGGTGGCCAGCCAGATGCCCTGGGGTTGGGTGGCATGGTTCAGAGAGCAGGGGGGCCCTCAGAGCCTGGAGAATGGCTCCCCCTGGGACAACAGAGAGCTCAGGAAAGGTGGGAAGAGCTGGCCAGTGTCCTTTGGGTTCTAAATTCCTCAAATTCCCAGAGGGGTCTTGTGAAGCTAGAGATTGTCCATGATGCAGGGGAAAGTACCAGGTGGGGATTCCTGGCCCAGGCTCCGGTATGGTTCTCCTTTGGTGTCCAGTGGCTTTGAGCAGTCCCCTTCCTGTGGGATGGGCGCCCTCTGCCCAGTCTTCTCCTGCCCCGCTCCTGTGGCAGTCTTCCCAGGCCACCTCTGAAGACCTTTCCTCACCCCATGTTTGGTCCTCAGAAGCCCTGCCTCACTCCTTAGCCCGCTGCTCGGGCAAGTCTGCTCCTGTCCCTGGCTTCAGCATCCTTCATTTTAAAAGGGAGCAATTCCTTGCTCCTCCGTGCAGTACCCTTGGCAATGGGCGCCAGGGGAGAACCTGGAAGAAGTGTTTTCATTTCCTCAGGCCTGAGGATGTGGAGGAAGCTCCATGGAGAACGGATATTGAGTCATAATTTACGCCCAAGCTGTTGGGAGCTGGGGTTTGGGGAGTGGGGCTGCCCACTGTCCCTGGTTTCCTTCCTGTGTTTCTCCAGCCCCTGGGCTGAGGCCTGACAAGGCGGAGGGAGCCCAGCAGCCTGGAGAGGTGTCCAGAACCTGTCCCCTCCATCACTCCCCCTGCTGCAAACCACCCTCCAGGGGAGGCCATCTCTCCCTTGCAGGAAAGCGGGGCGGGACTGTGCCTCTCGCTGGCTCACGGAGGCATGCAGGAAGGGTGTTTAAAAAAACCCTGAGTCAGTCTCTATAAAGAGCTGTATCTTTGTTGACGACAGATCAAGTTGGTCTCTTAGATATTCTCAGGCTTCAGTTCTTCCTCCAAAGGGCCGCAACAATGCCTTCCTATGGCCCTCTGCGCCCTTGCAACGTGCCTCCAGGAACCTGTATTACTCTGGTTCTCAACACGATAATTTGTGTACGTGCCTTTGCCCTACTTCCTCTAATACTTAGCTCCCTGTGTTCCTCACCTTCATATTCTCAGCGCCTAGCTTGGAACCGGGCCTTGGTGGGGACTGCATACATGTTGAATAGACATCGCTGGGAGGCAATGGATCTCGGCAACGCAACATCTCAACGTGTTCTCAGTTCTTCCCTCATTATTTTATTGTCACCCTCTTTATTATCATTATATTACTACTATTATATATTCCTTACTCTCCGTAATAGTATATATTATTACCAATATATTATTTACAGTATATTACTAATATTATGTACTCTTGCCATAAGCAAAGGCACTAATAGAAATCTGATGTATAAAAAGGAAATAAACACGACTCTGATGACACCTCTCTCTCTCTCCCTTTCACCCTCTCTCTGCTCCCATCTCCCTTGCTTTCATTGGACCTTTGCATATGCTGTTCCCTCTTCCTTTCACTCCTTCTTCTACTCACCCTTCAGAACCCAGCCTACCTGTCACCCACTTGCCTGATCTCCAGGAGACAGAACCAGTCTCTCTGGAATTTTTAGACCATCTTCTGCTACGAGACACGGAATTATTATGTCTCTTTGTGTGTCTGCCTCTTCCGCTAGAATGCCATCTCCTTGAAGGCAGGGCCCGAGTTCCTTTCTATGCCTAGCCCTGGAACGTGTGGAATATGCGCATTCACTCACACATTCAACGAATGCTCTCTGAATGCCAACCACAGGCCAGGCACCGGGGTTCCATTCACAAAGAAACTCTCCTTGTGGTGGCCAATCTCCAAGATGGCCCCCAGCGATGCTCATCTCCAGTATTCATGCCATTGTATGGTTTCCTCCCACCTGAATGGAGGTTGGACTACGTGGCCCACAAGATACGGCAGGAGTGAGGCTCTGTGACTCTCAAGCCCCGTAGCCTAAGATTCAATCATAAAAGCATTTTCAGCTCCCTCCCTGGTCTCTCGGATTGCTTGCTCTAGGGGGAGCCTGTCAGATCAGGAAGACTGTCAGTGCGGCCCCAACAAATGTCCAAGAGAGGAACCAACTAGGCAGCAACTGTCAGGCACGTGAGTGAGCCACCTTGGAAACAGATCCCCCGGGCTCTGTCAAGCCTTCAGATGATGACAGCCCCACTGGTATGTGGGAGAACCCTGAGCCAAAACTGTTCTACTGAGCCACTCTCAAACTCCTGATCCACAGATGCCAGGATCCTGGCCGTTTGAAAGCACTAAGTTTGGCGATGATTTGTTATGCAGCACTAGATAACTGATACACTCTAACTGTCATGGAGTTTACATTCTAGGGGGAGAATTAAAGGAATAGAACCTATTCCCTCATTGACTCAGCACCACTAAATACTGCCAGGTGTTGAGATTACAGTAGCAAGCAAGACGCTTGACAAAGTTTCTTTTCTTGTGAGCTCTATGCTCTAGTGTGGGAGACAGAAAATAAGCAAGTACATTCTATAGAATATGAGGTCATAAGTGCTAAGAATAAAAGAAAACCCCACCAGTTGGATAAAAGGGAGGAATTGCGAGTTAGATTGTCTATTTTGTACTCAGCATTTTTCATCTTGATGTCGTTTAATCTCTCCAGAGACTGCAAACTAGGTAGTTTATCCCCATTTTACAGATGAGAAAATTGAAGGCCAGAAAAGTTCAATGACCCAGCTAATGTCACACAGCTCTGGTCTTTGGCTCACCCAGAGTGGAACCCAGGCTGCGCAGACTCCAAAGCTGGTGTTCTTTTCTGTACCTCAGGCTGACCATTTTGGATTTCCCTGTTAGTCCTCATGTGGGGGCCCTGTCTTCAGTGCAGCCAGGACTCAGCATTGACTTGGAACACACTGGTAGAAGGAGGGCCAGGAAACGATCTGTAGACAGGATTACCACAGGCTGGTGGGGGCCCTAGGCCACCTCTTTCTCTGACTCTGGAAAATACCTCAGTGGCTGCAGATCCACCCACTGGCTGGGAAGATGCTCCCAGTCCCCTAAACCTTAGCTGCTCTAGTTGTCTATGAACAGTGATGTCCGCTCCCACAGGCTCCTTCCTCCCCACTTCCCTTTCTGCCTCTCTACGGCCACTTCATTCGCTCTGCACCAAAGGAGCGGCGGTTCTTCCTGCCAGCCTCATACCCTCTGCTCCTCCTCATCCATCCTAACTTCCCAGTGCCTCTTGCCCCTCATAGTTTTTTTTCTTCCTTTTCTTGTGCCAAGACCACTAGATGGAGGTATACTAAAACTTACTGGCCATGAAAGTGCCAAGCACCTTTCTATGGGCTTTTCCTGCGTGGTTTTGTCGAATCCTCATGACAACCCTTTATAGACATCCCATTATTTTCTTCATGGAGGTTAAGGCTCATTCAGCTACCTAGCCGGCAGAGCTGGGATTCAAACCCACATCTCTTTGAATCCAGATTTCATTGTTTGGCCAAGATCACACACGGAACTGGAAGAAGTCTGAGGAGGGGTGATTTCAGAGGTCATAGACTTGTCCATTCCTTTGCCCCGGGCAGGGCCAAATCCAGATGATCTCCAGAAGGTTACAAATAACTATCTTAAATTAGTGCTAGAGAAAAGAAAAAAAAAAAATTCCTGAACAGCTCATTACAGCTTACACAAGGATTTGCAGGTTTAACATTCTTATTAATGTCTCACACAAGTCCTTCATTTGCTAAACCTTTATTAGGTGCCTCCTGTGTGTTAAGCCCAGTGCTGTGATAGGGTTAGGCGTGCAGATGCGTTATTATCATGCAAGGACAGGGCAGGGGCACTGAACAGACGGGCAAGTCAGGGATGCCCCCAGCTGATGCTTAGCTGACAATCTTGTAGGGTTCAGGCAGCACAGAAGGGCATGCAGACAGATGGAACAACGCATTAAAGTCAGTCAGAGGTGACAGAGGATGACTTGTTTCAGCATACAGCTGGAGCTGACAGGAAGTGCTGGGGAGAGATGAGCAATGGGATTAAGAGATAAGTAGGGGCCAGATGAGTGCCAAGGTAAGGAATTTGCTCTTTATCTGGAAAGCATTGGGGAGCGATTTAAGGTTTGGGGTAAGGTACTGATATAATCAGATTTGCATAGTAGAAAAATTATTCCATCGGTGGTATGGATGAGGAATGGGAAAGACCAATTAGGGCGGATATTGCAATGGCTTGGCCAAGAGATGATGAGTAGCCCAGAGAGAGGGAAAGGTGGAAGAGACATGGGGGGAGAGATTTACGAGTAGACAAGTTAAGACTTGGCAACTGCTGGTTTGTGGGGGCGGGGGGGCGAGGAAAAAGGAAAGTGCAGGGACTGATTCACCAGGCTTCCTGGCTCAGGCACATGGCTGGGTGGTGGTGCCCTGTGCTGAGATGGTGATCAGGAGGAGGAACCGGTTTGGGGCAGAGTTACTGAAATCTTATTATGCCTAGACTCCTTAGGGCAATCCTAATTTCAGATGAAGAAATAGAGACTCCAAAAGCTGGTGTGATTTATTCAAATTCACCTAGGCAGAATAGTGTCGGGGTGGGACTCAAACCTAAGTCTTCTTTCTTCTGGAATTATTTTCCCATGCCTCAGCAGATTTACTTTGCAAGAAACGTAAGGAGGTCTTAGGACAGAGTAATGTGTGGCAAAGCAAACATTTCTGTACATTGACTTGCCATTTTTATATTCGTTCGTTCATTCATTCATTCATTCATTCAACAAAACTTATTGAGCACCTACCATGTGCCACACATGTGGGGGTGCCGTGGTGAACATAATAGGCAAGGAAATCACCCACATTGAACCTCTAGTCTCCCCTTTTCTATGGAGCTAGGCAATATGCAGATAAGCAAATACTGACAAAATATACCATTGGAGTGCAGAGAGAATGGCAGGAATGACAGTGTGGATACTCTTTTGGATAGAATGTTCCAGAAAGGCCTAGGACATGATCATTTGATCAAGACCAAAGTAAAGAGGGAAAGTCATACAAAGATCTGAGGAAAGGTCGGGGCATGGGGGGGACTTCCATGGAGAAGGTCCTGATAGGAACCGGCTTGAATATTCAAGGAATCGCAAGGAAGCCAGAGTTCCAAGGAAAGAGTGAGTAAGGATGAGAGTGGTAGTTGATGGAACTGGAGGCAGGGGCCAGCGCCCGTGGGATTTGTGAGACATGATCAGGAGTTTAGACTTGTTCTAGGTGTAATAGGAGACTCTTAGGGGTTTGGAGCAGGGCTGCGACACCATCTATTAAAATTTAAATTTTACTTTCTCTTTTCGAGGTGCTTGTAGATTCACATGCAGTTGTAGGAAACAATGCAGAGGGGTCTTGTGTACCCTTGCCCCATTTCCCTCCCACTGTGCTAAAGTAAATGCAATGTCACACCCACAAGCGCTCACTGTGGTTTTAATTTGCATTTTCCTAATGGTTATGTTGTTGAATGGTTTTCATGTTCTTATTTACCGTCCATATATCCTCTTCAGTGAAATTTTTGTCTTTTGCTCACTGTCTATTTTTTTTTTAATTTTTAATATTTTTTGTTGCCCACTTATGGGAGTTCTTTATATACTCTAGACACAAGCCCTTTGTCAGATGAGTGACTTGCAAACATTTCTCCTGGTGTGCAGCTTGTCTTTTCATCCTAACAGAGCCTTTTGCAGAGCAAAAGTTTTTAATTTTGTGGAGATCCAATTCATCACTTTTTCCTTTTACGGATTGTGGTCTGGGTGTAAGTCTAAGAACCCATGCTCAGCTCTAGCGCCCATAGTTCGGCTGCTGTGGTCGTCTCGGGGAGTGGAAGCATAAATTGACTACAGAAATGTAGGGCAGAACTGAGGGCCCACTTGAGATTCAGGAGCAGGTGGCAAAGCGATGTGGGAGAGAAGAGGCTTCAGGGCCCTTTCTACTCCCTGGAGGGAGGCTCTGTGGGCTACAAACTCCTTCCCTTCTAGCTTGAGTTACATGGACACAGAAAATGGGCATCTTGGCATTAGAACCACAGGCGTAGGCTTCTCCCTTCCTCAAGAATACTCACAGACCCTGAAAAAATCATCTTTTTATTCCCCCAGAGCTTTATCCCCAGCAATGTGCTTTCACAGCATCCTCATGACTGACTTCTCACAACCATTCTGTAGGGAAGATATTATTCCCTTTTACAGAAGATACAACTGAGGCCCAGAAAAGGGCTGGGCCTAAACACATGTCTCCTGATATATCCAGAGTGATGATGATTCTTCTCTACCAGCTGACGCTGAATTTCCACTACCGATTATCGCTTGGGGTCAGTGGTTCTCCAAGGATGGCCTAAGACCCCCAGTGGTCCCCAGACCTTTTCAGAGGGTCTTGGAGGTCAAAGCGATTTCCCTAATAATACTAAGACCTTATTCGCCTTTTCTCTGTGTTGACCTTTTCACTAATGGTGTAATGTGGATAAAACTGCCCATCGCCTGAGTGTGAACGAAGGCTGTGACACCAACCTGTCCTGGTGGTCGTTGTTCCCATCCACTTGCAGGGGAGAAAGAGCCACTTTCCCACTGCGATTGCAATGATATGGGAACTGTACAGAAAGCATTTCTGTTGCAGCCCGAAGCAAGACTGCTATCTTCAGGAACGGGGCTTCCCCAGTGATTTGAGTGGCAGGCTGAACTATCCTCATTTTTCCCCCTCAGAATACAATTTGCACTCGAGGGAATGACTGATGAACTCTAGGTATTCAGCCTTGGATGCATGGCTTCCCAACAAATGAACAAAGCAAGGCTGTCGCATAAAGGAAAGCGACCAAAAATATTTTTTGCTATGGATAAAATTCGAGCGTTTGAGTGAAAATCAACATTTTGGAAAAAAGCACATTGGCTCCTTTGAGCTTGACAGCTTTCCAATACTTAGACTTTTCTGATCATATCAGTGGTAATATTAATAAATGCAATTTATTGAAATTGCATAAAGAAATGTGCTTATACTTAGAGGAGCTGCATAACTCTGCAAACTCAGAGTGTCCGAGTGACCAGTATGTGGCGGAGCAAATGGGCGTGGGTCAAAGGTCCATTTGAAGCGTAAGGTCCAACAGAGTAGGAACGTTTCATTGGTACGGTTTCAGATTCCACATTGCAACTAATCTTTGGGAAACTTCCACTTGCGTCAAGGAAGAATATCCACAAATATCTGAAGTGGCTCTGAGAGCACTCCTTGTTTTCCCCATTGCCACGCTGCAAGAGGCTGGACTTTCTACATGTACTTCAACTGAAACACGCTGGAGCAGAGTGGAGCCTCCAGCTGTGTTCCGCGAAGCAGGACAGTTTGAAGCACGGCCGAGCCCCCACCAGCCCCGGCGCCCTGTCACTTACAGCTCTTCCCTGCAGAACTCAGAACAGTTCGTCTACCTCTTAACCACTGCCTCCCCCAAACTAGGGTCCCTGTTCCCCTGGCCCCAGGAAATTTCCAGCATCATCTGCGAGTGAGGGTCAACCTCCCCTAATCTCCAGCTGTTCCCAGGGGGTCAGGGGTGGTGTTCCCAGACCTCTAACTGTCCCAGGACAAGGGTCCCAGAGCCCCTACACTCTCTCCACTGCCCCCAGGAGCCTATGGCCAAGTAGACATGGTCTAACCTACCCTCGGCGGGGGTGTGGGCCCTCCAAATATAACTGAACCCAGGGCAGGGGGTGGGGGGGCCTGAGCCTGAAGACCTCCCAAGTCCCTGCCTCCAACTCCCAAAGAGAGCACTGAGCCCTTTTACCTGGGACCCACTTCCCACATGGATGGGTGGATGATGTTGGTCACTGGAGACAAATTCGACAACCACCACCAAGCGTCTTTGACGTTAAAGATGGACAACTGTAAAATGATCTTTACCCTAAATCTTTACTTTTAAATTAATACACACACATTTAAAAAATCCCTCAGTTTTAATTTCAGTTCATTGCAAGTATCGCTAGGCACAGCCCATATAAACAAAGGCTCTTTTAGGTCCTCAATAATTTTTAAGGCTATATCGGGGACAGAAAGTTGGAGAACTGCTTTATGCTAAAATGCTGAGGGCTCCTATTGGCGGCCGTGAGCAAGTGATGAACTCCCCAGGGGTCCTAGCACCCCCACGCTCCCCACTGTGCGCAGGAGCCTCTGGCCAAGTAGACAAAATCTAACCTACCCTGGGTGGGGGTGGGGGCCCTCCAAATATAACTGACATTAGCACCCTTTTCTAGATTATTCCCCAACTCCAGGCTTCAATATGACCCTAAGACAAGGGCCTTGACTTCAAAGGACAGCTGAGAATGCTAACAGGGGACCCAGGGCTCTGATTAGGACACACACCCTTTCCCACTCCCTTTCCTGCTCTCCCTCCTGATGGACAGAACATGGGCCTTGAAGCAGGCCGACTTTGGTCTCAGTCTCAGCCCTGCTTTTCGCCAGCAAGGGGACCCTAGGCAAGTCTCTCAGTTCTCCAGTTTCCATTAAGCAATAACACTACCTGCCTTTCTTTACTGAGATTGTGTTGAGGATTAAACCAAGCAACGGAGACAGATCTGCAGAGGCCTTACAAATGGAAGTGATGAACATTTGCCAACAAAGAAGTCTCATACACATTTATGGCCATTCATTTCGTAAACATTTCATTACCAGAAGTGTGGCCCAATGCAGGCCCTGAAGGCAAAAACAGTAACACACAGCTCCAGCCTGCAAGAAGCTCTCTAACAAGGCAGAGGAGCACGAATGACTACCAGACAGTGTGACGTGGTAGATCTTTGAAATCTTAACCACCGTTTCCCCCCAAGCACCTGCTCATGCTCCTTGCTGCCTTATGATCCCCCTTTCCTGCAGACAACCAGACGGTGCTACATCTGTGCTTTGGCAAAGGGATGAGCCCAAAGAATTCGAGAAAAAGGTTTGGGATGTTTTGTCAAAAGCCTGGCCTTGAGGAGTCTGGAGGTTTAGAAATGACAAAGTGAAGCCAGATAAAGCCTCTCCTTCTTGTCCAAGACTAGAAACTGGGCTTTGTGGGCACCCCGGAGGGGAGACGTCGGCGGCGCGGGGGGGGGAGGGGGGCGGGGGGGGGCTGGGGTTCCAGATGAAAGGTCCCAGCCGAGGGGAACCACGTGGAGCGGGCCAGTGCAGAGTTCATTCCAACAAACACCATCCGACATCAGAACCAGGGGGCTTCCTGGAAACTTAGACCTCTGAGCAGCACAGATCACTGGGGCTGGGGGCCATGCTCTCTGTCCTCCTTGGCATCCGACCTTCTCATCAGCAACCAGCGTGTTGTCTGTTCATCAGCAGAAGTGGCCCCCCAGTGTGCACTCAAGACTTGGCTCAACCACGTTCTGACTATTCTTGCATAGGTACCCTTTCTTTTTGGATGGCCTGAGGCTCTGAGTTGTGAAGGGGTAGAAGGGAAAAAGCCTCATAGGAGCTTGTGCTGGGGTGATAACCAAAGGGAGCCAGCCCAAGACCTCCCCCTGTCACCAGAGAGATAAAAGCTTGAACAGAAATGGGCAGGGAGCAGCAAGAGTACAGAGGAAGTGACTCATTCTTCCAGGCTTTTCTGGGCAGGAAGCGGATGGGAGGAAAAGGGCCAGGGAAGGCTTCACAGAAGAGGTGACATTTGAACTGGGTGTGGGTGTCGGGCCACCAGTCATCTCCACAGAACTCAGCCTGCCCAGCTGAGGACAAAGAGTCCGTTTCCTGGGAAAGAGGAACACATTGAGAAGGCACCACTGGGAACCAGAAGTCAGGTAGAGAGCCAGCAGACTCCAGCTCTTCTCTAGAAGTCGGTGCGTGTGTTTTGTTTTTTTTTTCCCAGAGCACAGACATTACCCTATTTACGTTCCTATCCACTGACAAATAGTGATGGATACTCCCTGTGCTAGCTTTAGGATGGGTAGGTAAGTGGTTACACAGCGGAAGAGCCACAAGTGATTTATTGAGGATCCATGTCCATCCGGTGCGGTGCTATGCATTTACATTCATTAGTCCGATTCGTCCCATGGCGGAGTGTTTTAATCCTGAATTTATAGATAAGAAAACAGGCTAAAGTTCCTGCAGCTGGCTAAATGACAGAAATAAGATTTGAACCCATAGTTTACATTCTACCTGGACTTCAGCTTGGACAGCTTAGAATTTAGTTGGATGGTTAAGGAATAAATGCTTAAAAGGGTAAATAAGAACACAAGCGGGCAGCTCACATTTGGGAGAAGTGCCCTTCCGCAGACCCCTGTGCTTACCCCTATTGGAAAGACCCGTTGGTCCTCCCTCTAACTTGTACCCCCACACCTGTCCACGTCTCTAGGTCTCCACTCCGCCCGTCTATTGCATCTCTCACCTGGACCAGGCACTAGACTGGAGGCGTAGTACAAGGTCTTCACAGAAAGAAAGTTGGTCTCTGCAGTCGGGCTTCCCATAGTCAGAAAGGGTAGCAGGTAGAATCTGCTCATTGTCCGCCCACATCCACTCATCCTTCTGCTGGCGCAACAGAAGCCCTGGTTTTTAGCTGGGTAAACAGATGCTCAGAATAAAGACTGCTGTCCCTAGCCTACTCTGTGGCGGCCTGTGGTCATGTGACCAGGCTCTGACCAATGGGATTTGATTGGATGGGACACCTGCAACTTTGGGCTCTGGCCCTTAAAGGGAAAAGGGGTGACTCCCTTCCCCCTTCCATCCCTTCCACTGGCAGGAATGAGGATATTGTGTTGAGCTATTTTGGGCCACGTAAGTGAGGCGACACCTAAGGGACGGCAGAACCCGTGAGTCTCTGAAGCCTAGCTGCCCTTCCAACTCCAAGTTTTACATGAGAGAGAAAGAAGCTTCTGTTAAGTCATTTGGAGATTATATATACATCCAAATAAATACAGGGGAAGAAAAGCTGGAAAAAAAATCACTCAAGTATATAATCTGTATAAGGACAAGCTATAATAAATGCAGTGAAAACCACATAGCGTTTTCCCTGAGAATAGAATTTGGGAGGGGGGCGAACTTATAATTGTCAGTCAAGGAAGGTTTCTGGCTTAGTTCAGGCTACTATAACCAATGCCACAGACTGGGTGGTTTCAACAACAGACATTTATTTCTCATAGTTCTGGAGACTGGGACGTCCAAATGAAGGTGCTAGCAGATGCCGTGTCTGGTGACAGACTCTTCCTGCCTGTGGACGGCTGCCTTCTAGTCATGTCTTTACATGGCTGAGGGAGAGAGGGTTCTGGTCTCCTCCTGTTTTTCTAAGGGTGCTAATCCCATCGTGAGGGTCCTGCTCTCATGACCTCATCTAAACCGAATTACCTCCCAAAGGCGGCACCGGCAAATACCGTCACTTTGGGAATTAGCACTTGGAGACACGAATTTGACGGCTCACGAAACTTGACTAGGGGTACTTATGCCAAGACGGATCGCTTGGGTAGGATTTGGTCAGGGAAAAACTGAGGAGCAAGGAAGGAGAATCTGTGACGATTCTGAGGCCATAGAGAATCGAGCCACTGCCGGGACCCTGAGAAGGGCCATGGATACAGAGCCCCTCTGTACTGGATCATCAGTCACTTCTCAGGCACGCCATCCTCCCCCCCCCACGACAGCTGGTACAGCCAGGGCCCCTCAGAAACTAGACATGAGGCCGCGCAATGACTTCTGTCCAGGTACCTCTTGAGGGGATGGCCTGGTGCCTCTAGAAAGATCCGGAAGGCAGATGCAAACCTTCTCCCAGGAAGGAGCCCCCAGAGTCAAGCCAGAGAAGCCGAATCTGCAGCTGGGGCCCAGAAGGAGCATGGGCCTGGGAGGCAGGGGAAGTCGGCGGTCAGAGCGGATGAGGAGGAGAGGAACCAGACAAGTGTGTACTCTGACGTGTTGGGTGTTAGCCACATGCTCTGTTTTGAGGGCTTGATGTGTGAGCGTGTGTGGTTGTGGGCTCACTGCTACTTCTAAACTGTGTGGGGCACAATGGCAAATTCTCTCAATACAGAATCTCTCTGAATCCTCACACACTGAGTGACGTCATGAGGAAGGCATTATCTCCATTTTACAAATGAAGAGGCTGAGGCTCGGAGAGGGGAAGGTCAGCCACCTGGTCCAAAGTCACTAAGTGGGTAGCGCTAGCCTGGGGGGCGGTGTAGATCCGGGGCTCATCTGACCTAGCCCCCAAGTTCATGTGGGGTAACATAACACATTACCCTGTCCAGGAGACCACTTGGGAAGGGTGTGAAAGACTCTTGGCCTAGTAACCAAAGATGGTCCCCAGCTGTGTTCAGTTTGGTTGGTCCATGATTTAAACAAACACACAACTGAATTTGAATGTCTGTAGGCAGAGAACGGACTTCGTAGATTATCATAATCTCCCCCCACTTATTCTCATCTACTCCCTGCTGCGGCCCCAGAGACATTCCAGTGTTCATGTGGCCTTCATTCTAGAAAAACCTTTCTTTAGCACTAGAAGCCAGTTGAGGAAGCTTCCCTGAGCCCCTTTTCCAGTCACTCTGGGGATACATCAGAGACTTGGAGCCTGAGTCGTTATTTAGTACATTACCTATCGAATATCTAGCATCTACAACACAATTCTTTGTCCTATCAAGGAGGGTAACACACGTAGGCAAGGATCCTGCTTTACAAACTAGCCATTATGAGCACACTGCAAGCAAGTGAACAAAGACTGAACTGGCTGGGTCCTCGCCTGGTGTTCTTTAGGAACAGGGGGCGGTTGTGTTCCCTGGAGCTCCAGAGCTGGAACCCGGTGGGAAGGCAGCTGGGACACGCTGAGGTAGAAGGTTCGAGGGAGCATGCTGTCTGAGAACGTGTCTTTTTCCTGCATTTTGCCCAGCTTGCTAGCTTTGTGGCAACAAGGCACTTGAGTCTTAACCCCTGGGTCTCCCATTGTATACCTATCTGTCCAGTCTGGAGTTGAACCAGACACCACCATCAGGCCCAGAATTTTCTTTGCAAAGTGCTGGACTCTAGATCCCTGGAGTGTTTGGAAGCACAATTTGCAGACCCTTCTTGCCATTTAGAGCGGCAACCATTTAGTTCAACGGGTAGTTAAAGGACGTTGGGTTCCTTTAGTTGCAAGTTGCCTTGGGCAAAGGGAAGTCGTTTTCCTGAACTCAAAATAGCCATCTGTGTGTTAACTACTCTTTTTTTTTTTTTTTTAGATGAAAGCAACGACATTTTTTTTAAACCAAGATAAATTTAAGTTGTCCATAGTATGTCTAGTGAAAAGCTATAATCGAGGGGCTTATGTTTCCTGAATGCCTTGAAAATTAAAGTTTAGCATAAAAGATGGGATTGAGGGCAGGCAGGATCCCTGGGAAGAAAAACAGCACCCCTCTCTGTTAACTTGGGCTTCCAATGAAGGGGAAAGCACTCATCTTTCACCCAAACCTCACCCCTTGAAAAATGAGTTATGCTCCAATGAAATAGGCAGGAAGGGGTGGGGCTCGCCCGCTTATGAAATTTCATCTCATTCAAACAGCAAAGTGAAACACGCTTTGCCTAGGGTCACAGTCTAATTGCTTCTGAGTAAGCAGGTTCTGAACATGCTATTCTTCAAAATCTCCAACCTGCTTCCCTGTGGCCTGTTTTGAATTTCCTCTTCTCTAACGTATATTTATATCCTGCCTGTTACGAGCTGACAAGAACAATCACTAGCATTATCTGTTTCCTTTCAGATCCTGGTGTAATTCGCTTACCTTCTTCCCACGGGTTGTTTTTTGTTGTTGTTGTTTTTTGTTTTTCCCTTGAGATAAAGCAAACTGTCTTATAAAGATGAAGGGAGAAGAGAGGTTGTACTTTGGGACTTTATTAAAAACCAAACAACAACAACAACAAAACCAAGGTTATTTGGTGCTGGGTACATGAAAGAGTGTAGTAAATTCACATGTTAATTTATTTCTTCCCTCAAGAGTTTACCATGTATCGGCCCTATGCCAGGCAGTGGAAACAAAATGGAGAACATGACATGGTCCCTTTTCCTCAAGAACCTCACAGTCTAATGGAGCATGGAGACAAAACCCACACACGCCAGGCTTTTACAAGAGACGGCGACGTGAATGAGCCAGACGGTTGTTGTTGCGTTTTCAGGTTGTAGGCTAAACGAGGAGGAGGGAGGGTTTCTGTTGATTTGACTTGATTGAAGTTGTCAGGCCATTCTCATGACTAACAATAGTGTATTAGGGACTCCCTAAAGGCAAAGCAAGGCTTTCTGTGGACAATTGCCATCTGTCCAACCAAGATCACCAGTGCCTCCCGCTTTAGCTCAAGGGTGATCTTTGGCTCATTTTCCTAATCCCAGGACACAAGCAGACGAGTACAAAGCACAGGGGAGCTGGAAAGTGAGAGCAGGGTGAGAAGCTCGTCAGCTCCTCAGCCTTTTAAGAAGGTCCTCTCTCTCTCTCCTGTGCTCTGTGCACACCCTGCCGCAGACGACTTGGAATGGCCTATGTGGGAGCTATTCCAGGAGGGGGACCGGCTTGCCATGAGGATGAAGGGCATCAGGGTGGGCAAAGTCCCGTAACCCACGCCATCACTCCCCTGCCTGGCACCCGTGGCAGATATCGCCAGCTGATACCAGACCGCCTGATTTCAACCAGCATTCCTCATCAGGATCAGAGGCGGCAAGGACGACTTTCTCAATTGCCCTAAGAATTTACATGACTCATCCCACTGTAGGTGCACAAGAGAGAAGTTAATCCATTACCATCAGTGCCCTGGGGTGCTGCGGCTTCCTTGTCTGAGGAACCCCATATGCAATCTGACAATCCTTCTCCATAGGTAACACGAGGCAGCAATATCTATCCTAGCGGGTTGGTGGGGGAGCTGAAGTTTATTTGCCACCCTGGGCCACTTGGCAACCTGAGGGAAATGAAGGAAAGGCTACAGAAGGGGTAGCAATGAACTCTTCCACAAGGGGCTTCTGAGAGCTACTTTGGGTACAGCCCTGAAGTGGAGCAGGAAGACACAAAAGGAACATGGGCATCATAGTAAGCTTTCCTCATGACGCTGCCATGTTTGCTGTATTGGTAGATACCGTGGCAGGCAGAATTCCAAGATGGCCCCCAGATTCCTGCCCCGGGTGTACACACACCGTGTAATCCCCTCCCCGAGAGGGTGAGTGGAGTGGGTGGGACGTGAGAGTGTGGTGGCATCTCGGTCCTGCGCTCAGGTTACATTGTGTGGCAAAGGCAAAAGGACTTCTCAGATGTCCCTCATTAGTTGACTGGGAGTTCATCAAGAGGGAGACTATCCTGGTGGGCCTGACCCAATCAGGCAAACACTTTAAAGGAGGGTTTAGAGGTCAGGAACAGAAGAGTCAGAGAGGTTCAAGGCAGCAGACATCCTCCCCTATTGACCTTAAAGAAACAAATTGCCATGTTTGGAGAGGGTCCCGTGGCCAGGAACTGCGGGTGGCCTCCAGGCGCTGGGGGCTTCAGTCCTCCAGAGGCAAGGAACTGAGTTCTGCCAACAACTGCTGAGCTCGGAAGAGGACCCCGACCCTCAGCAGTGATAGCAGCCCTGGCCACCAGCACTTGGATTTCAGCGTTGGGAGACTGCGCTGAGAAAGCAGGTGAGCCCACGAGAATGATGAGATAATCAACGGGCATTGCTTTCACTGCTAGACTGTGGTACGCAGTGATAGAACACTAATGCAGATCTCATTTACTGTAACACCTGCCACTGAGTGCAAGATACACCACTGACTTCATAACATCTGGGGAAACAACAAAAGCTTCGACATTAAATGTTCACATCAGTTATAAGGCAGAGAGAAATTGTGAGATACCTGATTTTAAAAAACAATAAAATGAGAAATGTGTATCTTGGTATTAAAAAAAACATGTCAGTATTATTACGTTTGTAAAGCCCTAGAAATTTCCCAAGCCTTTCACACAAGATTTGTTTTTTAACTCCCGTTAATGAACATACGGTGTAATATGAGTTTCAGGCATTCAATGTAGTGATCCAACACTTCCATACATCCCCGGTGCTCCCCACGACAGGTGCCCTCCTTAATCCCCAGCACCTGTTTCACCCATCCCCCCACTCCCCTCCCCTCGGGTCACCCTCAGTTTGTTCCCAATAGTTGAAGGTCTGTTTTTTGGTTTGTCTCTTTTTTATTTTGCTCGTTTGTTTTGTTTCTTAAATTCCACATATGAGTGAAATCATATGACATTTGTCTCTCTCCGGCTTTTTTCACTCAGCATTATACTCTCTAAATCCATCCATGTTGTTGTGAATGGCAAGATTTCATTTTTTTATGCCTGAGTAATAATATTCCATTGTATGTATAGACCATATCTTTATCCATTCTCCATCGATGGACACTTGGGCTGCTTCCATAAATGGGTTCTAGTTGGTAATGCTGCAATAAACATAGGGGTGCCTCTATCTTTTTGAATTAGCTTTTCACATAAGATTTTATTTAGTCTCCTTTGCCACTCTGTCATAGTCGAGAGGGGAGGGGTCATAATGAGAAAGCTGAGGTGCAGAGAAGTTAAATGACTTAACCAAGGTCACCACACCAGACAGAGCCAGGACCAGAATCTAGGCTTGCACTTTCCACTATACCAGGACCAGACCATGGCATCTCATTTTGCCAACATCTAACGCCCCTACGAAGTGAAACCATGCCACCACCAACCCTGTTTAAGGGAGAGCCACAGAGACCATATTTTCTTCCAGCTGAGCCTATCCCTTCTGAGGTAATCTGAGGGGATTAGAAGTGTGTCCCAGACCCAAGGCAGCCAATCCATGGTCTGAGAAACTACGTCAGATGTGGGCCAACTTAAAAAGATGAGTTGGGCTAAGCAGATTCCCCTTTTCAGGAATTATGAAGCACTAATTCAGTAGTAGAGCATGAAGGTCCTGTGAGCCCTGGGTAATCAGAAGCTAGGTGGGAGTAGACACCATGTATAATGAGAGATGGCCCATCCAATGGTGTGAGGGAACAGAGCAATGGAGAAAGCAGACGTGCCATCTGATAGAGCCCACGGGGCCCAGGAGAAGATGGTCCCTGGACCTGTTTCTGGTTCAGACATGCCCCAATTCCAATTCAAACTCTTCTGTATCCTTAAAATCCCCTCCTCAAGTTTTCTGAGAAACTTGGGTGCGTCTCTTCATTGCAGCCATATCATTTATAAGGTCATGATCTATGTGGTTCAGTTTTGAAGCAGAGTTGTGGTTAAAGAAACATAGTTCATGCAAAAAAGTAATGTCCGGAAACCTGGTACTTACCAAACACCATGAACACTTTTCTCCCCGAGTACCCCCTGTCCTCCCCTACTGCAGCTGCATGGGTCCTTAATAAGTCCCCTAAGAAGACGCTCTAGCCCTCCCTCCCATGTGCATCTCGTCTTCCTCCCATCTTCACTGTCTTATAATTACCCGTCAGAGAAGCCCAAGAACTGGTCTAGCAAGACAAAGTCTTCCTTGGAGGGTGGAGGAGGCTAAGAACTTAAGTAGTACAAGTCAGAATCCTCCTTAATGAGCCGATGACAACACTCACATTTCAATCACTATTTACCCTGTCGTCACACAGCCAAGAAAAAAGCCTGTAAGTAAAACAGAATCTAATTTTGAAATCCTGGTCACTGTAGGTATATGCCATGAATATTAGGCACTGTGTTTCTGTGGTGCACCCACACTTATTCTGAATTTTCTGGGGGCCACACCCATCAAATGATGTGGTAAAATGAACTAGATGGACTAAATGATCGTTCTCCGAATGAAAAGATCTAGTGAAGATGCAGCAGGATTGGGGTGGGTGGGAGGAGATGTGGCTGAGGGTGAGTTCCTGCTTTGTCTTAGGAGGCTCTGCCAGAAGTGGTCTGTAGACAGTGCAGAGGGAGTTCAGAGACCCGACTGAGGAGGCAGGAGGTGAGCCTTCGGGAAGCAGGATGTGGCAGGCAGATTGGAGCATCATCTGCCTAGGCTCCCCTCTCCAGCTGGCCTTGCTTGCAGGGCTAGCTGTGGGCTTCTTCGGGGCAGTTTAGAGCAGGGAAGGGAGGCTCAAAGGGCACTTTGACTTTACCCAGCTCCAAAGGAGGCTGCAAAAGATGACAGGCTTAGAGTTGAGGTCATGCCATGCCAGAAACTCCCTCCCAGAATGGATGGCACGTCCTCAAGGGAGGACATCTTGGGAACTGTGCCTGAGAACCTTCGAAATCCTTCACAGAGCCCCAACTAACAAAATGGTCCCAGCTCACTAAGCCGAGGTTGCTTAGCCCAGCATCTCATCTTTACTGAGCATAGCTAAGAATCAGGAAACATTCCAAATCACTGCAGAGTTGCCAAAACAGACTTCCTAGTGTCTACTCACTGATGCTCACAGGAATTGGTATTCTAGGTCCAGCTACCATTTATGGAATGGTAGCTGGTCAATGCCAGGCACCTTGCCCGCATTTCCTTTTATTTCTTCCTCCATCCCCACTGTGAAGTAGGTAAATTGTGTGCATCTCATGGATGAGGAAACTAAGCCATGGGAAAATTAAATAACTTGCCCAAACTCCCTTGGCTATGAAGTCATAGAGCAAGGATTTGAACACAGGTCTCTCTGACTCTCAACCTGAGCCTCTCTGCAAGTGTTGGTGGTTGGGTTCAGGGTTCTCTGCGTTCAAGATGTGACCAGTGGACAAAGTCCCTACTGCAGTAAATTGATCCTTGTTAAAGTCCTATGGCCCTACCACCTTGACCCTATATCTAAAGAAAGCTGGACACCCACCTTCCACTTCCTCTTGTCAAATGATCAACATGGGCAAGCTCCATCAACTACAATGCTGCCAAGTCTTTAATTCTCTACCAACCATCGCCCCCATCCCAATCCAGGCCAGATCTCCTATTCTGATTTTTAACCCCATTGTCAGCCATATCCATTTTTTGGAATATGTTAGCAGATCTCAGTTTCCCCAGCTCACCCTGGGGTAAACACTCATTAGATCTGAACACACCCCACTGGCTGCCTTGGGAAGAAGCCCTATGGTCCAGCTTTGACCTCTGTGCTATAAGCTGCAGTGTTGCTCACTGCCTTGTGGCCCTTACACCCCACTGTACCTCCTCAATAGAGAGTGCAGTCAAAACATGCTACACAATCTGTTGGTGGCCTAACCTTTCCTTCCCGCCAACCTCTGTTCTTGGTCTATCCCTACAACTCTGGTTTGAATGGGCATTTCCTGCTGGTGACTGGGTTCCTGCTTCCGGCCTACCCACTCCTCCTGCCAATACCCGTTCCTGCACAGTTTCAATTGTAGCCACCACACCCTCCTGTTGGGTACCTGACCTTCCAAGTTCTCAGTTTCAAAAATAA
Organism: Eumetopias jubatus; assembly: GCF_037043125.1. Taxonomy (NCBI): domain Eukaryota; kingdom Metazoa; phylum Chordata; class Mammalia; order Carnivora; family Otariidae; genus Eumetopias; species Eumetopias jubatus. Next base: position 123,582,778 of record NW_028274810.1, read on the forward strand.
AAATGAGGTGCTACAAAAGGAAAATTTCTCAGGCACTCATTCAGAGTCTATTTTTTATGTTAATATTTTTATTTTTTAATTGAGGTATAGTATGCGTACAGAAAGTGCATAAATCCTAAGTGCTCTGTGAATTATCCCAAAGTGAATACATCTCTGGGTATACCTCTCTCTGGTTAAGAAAGAAAACATTAGTGGCTAGTATCAAAAAGACAAGGAGGGGCACCTGGGTGGCTCAGTTGGTTGGGTGTCTGACTTCCGTTCAGGTCATGGTCTTGGAGTCCTGGGATCAAGCGGCAGGTCGGGCTCCCTGCTGAGTGTGGAGTCGGCTTCTCCCTCCCCCTCTGCTCCTTCCCACTGCCAATGTTCTATCTCCCTCTCAGATAAATAATATCTTAAAAAAAAAAAAAAAAGGACAAGGAATGGGCACCTGGGTGGCTCAGTTGGGTGTCTGACTCTTGATTTCCACTCAGGTCATGATCTCAGGGTCATGAGATGGAGCCCCGTGTTGGGTTCCATGCTCAGCAAGGAGTCTGCTTCTCTCCCCTTCTCCCTCTGCCCTCCCACCAACCCCACCACCCCCACACACTTTCTCTCTCTCTCTCTTAAAAAAAACAGAAGATAAGGAATAAAAAGTGTTGGCGAGGATGTGGAGAAAAGGGAACCCTTGTGCACTGTTGGTGGGAATGTAAACTGGTATAGCCACTGTGAAAAACAGTAGGGCAATTCCCTAAAAAATTAAAAGTGGAAGTACCATATGATCTAGGAATTCTGCTTCTGGGTATTTACACAAAGAAAATGAAAACACTAACTTGAAAAGATACATGCACCCCTATGTTTATTGCAGCAGTATTTATAATAGCCAAGATATGGAAGTAACCTTAGTGTCCATCGATAGATGGATGGATAAAGAAGATGTGTGTGTGTATACACAAAACAGATTATTACTCAGCCATAAAAAAGAATGAGATCTTGTCATTTGCAACAACATGAATGGACCTAAAGGGAATTATGCTAAGTGAAATAAGTCAAAGATGAACACCATGACTTCATTTATATGTGGAATCTAAAAAACAAAACAAGTGAACAAACAAAAGCAGACCCATAAATACAGAGAACAAACCGATGGTTGCCAGGAGGATGGGCGAAATGAGTGAAGGGGATTGAGAGGCATAAACTTCCGGTCATAAAATAAATGTCACGAGACTAAAACAACAGGATAGGGAATATAGTCCATACTACTGTCATAATATTGTATAGTGATAGAAAGTGGCTACACTTGTCATGGTATACAATTGTTGAATCACTGTTGTACATCTGAAACTAATTTAGAATCTAATTTAACACTGTATGCCAACTATACTTCAATAATAAAAATAAAAGAATAGGAAAAAACAGAGTATTAGTGATACCTCATAAGACCCCTCTTACTCCTTCCCAATCATATCTTTGTCCTCCTTCCCAAAGGTAGCCCCTATCCTAATTTATAACACCTTAGTTTCGTTTTTATTTATTTATTTTGTTACTTATTTATTTACTGAGGAAGAGAGCATGAGTGTGTGAGTGAGGGGAGAGGGAGAGAGAGAATCTCCAGCAGGCTCCACGCCCAGTGCGGAGCCCCACCTGGGGCTCAATCTCACAACCCTGAGATCATGACCTGCGCAGCAATCAAGAGTCAGACGCTTAACTGACTGAGCCACCCAGACGCCCCTACCTTAAGTTAGTTTTTGAATGTTTCTGATTTATATATGAATGGAAACACACAATGTATATTCAGTTGCATCTAGTTTCTTTTATTCAAATGAGATTCTTTAGTATGTCTTCATGCAGCTATAGTTTATTATCATTGCTGTGTAGTATTCCATTGTATGAATATGCCTTAATTAACTTATTTATTCTATTGTTGATGATATTTGGGTTATTTCCACTTTGGGATTATTAAAAATAATGTTGATATGTATACACATACATATATATATGTGTGTATGCATATACATTTGATTGTGAACATTTATAATTATATATGAAAATGGAATAATATAATGAATGTAGTATACCGACCAATCAGCTTCAAAAATTATCAATGTGATCAATATTATTTTATCTTTACTCTCCCACCAGTGTTCACTCACTTGATTTTGAGATGAATATTAACATCATTAATTTTATTTCTAAATACTTGAGTGTACATCTTCTAAAGATGTATACTCTTTAAAAAAACACAAAACCATTATCCCAGCATAAAAAAATGTAATTTCTTAATATCATCAAATATGTAGTCTGCACTTACATTTCCCGATTGTCATATATCTTTTTTTGCATTAAAAAATGGATCTAAAAAAGTTCCAAAAGCTGCACTTAATTGATAAATCTCTTGTGTCTCTTTTAATTTGTAGTTTTCCCTCTATTTCTCTCTTTTTGTTCTTTGTACACAGAGCCATGTGGAGCTTCCCATATTCTGAATTTCTTCTGACTGCAACACGTGTGTCCCCCTGCCCCTGTATTTCATGTAGATTGGAAGTTAGATCTGGAGGTTTGATCAGATTCAGGTTTGGTTTTCAAGACCACTTTACAGGTTGTAGTGTATATTTCTATCAGGAGGCATCTGATTGGTTATCTTTCTTTTGTGAGGTTATAATGCACTGCTGATCTATTTTTTTTAAATATAGATATGCTCTGACTTTTCTTTCAACTCAGATTTCGGATTACAGGTTTTTTTCTCCTTTTGTCAAAGTACAATTGACATACAGTATTATAGTAGTTTCAGGTGTACAACATAGTGATTTGACAATTACATACATTATGAAATGCTCACCATGTTAAGTGCAGTTACCCTCTGTCACCACACAACGTTATTACAATATTATTGACTATGTTCCCTATGCTGCACTTTAGGATTACAAAGTTTTTTACTTAACTTCATTGATCTTAAAAACTCTCCTTCCAACCATGCCCAAGTCTCAGTTCTCAATGATACCACATTCTTCATTCTATTTGTCCTATAGTGGAAGGAGAGCAGTCTCCGAGTATCAAGTCAAATGCTATTACCAACAATAGGGTCCCTGAAAGCAGTGAAAACAATTTTTGTAGTTCCTTTTGGCCTTAGAGTATATCTCACTAGCGATGTCCGGTCAGATCATGGAGGTTTAAAGAAAGCTCCTTCCTGTGTGATTGTGATGTGATTACCCCGTTAACTGGATACACAGTTAGGTTCATTTATTTCCTTTCACTTTTGATGTGAATAAATATTTTTCTAATTTAGTTTTAATGAGTTTAAAAACTTAGTTTAAAAACTTAATAAGATAACATAGTTACATGGTCTGAAAGTCAAATGTGTCAGATGTATTTTTTATTTCCTTTGGACTTAGTTTTCTTTAACTACCTTGGAACTTTTTTTTTTTTTAAGTAGGCTCCACGTCCAGCATGGAGCCCAACGTGAGGCTTGAACTCATGACCCTGAAATCAAGACCTGAGCTGAGATCAAGTGTTGAATGCTCAACCAACTAAGGCACCCAGGTGCCCCTGGAACTTTTTTTTTTTTTTTGAGAGAGAGAGAGAGTGTGTGTGTGGGTGCCCGAGGAGGGGAGAGGATGGAGAGAATCTTAACCAGGCTCCGCGCCAAGCACAGGAGCCTGACCCAGGGCTCAATCTCACGACCCTGAGATCATGACCTGAGTAGAAGTCAAGAGTCCAACACTTAACCAACTGAGCCACCCAAGCACCCCACTTCCTAAGTTAAAAAACTTGCCCAAGGAAATAGAGGTGTTAAGCGACAGTATCACAGTGAAGCCCAGCTCTTCAAGGATTTCCTTTTTTTTTTTTAAGATTTTATTTATTTATTTGACAGAGAGAGACACAGTGAGAGAGGGAACACAAGCAGGGGGAGTGGGAGAGGGAGAAGCAGACTCCCAGCAGAAAAGGGAACCCGATGCGGGGCTCGATCCCAGGACCTGGAGATCATGACCCGAGCCGAAGGTAGACACTCAACGACTGAGCCACCCAGGTGCCCCAAGGATTTCCATTTTTTAGAGAAGATCTTATTTGTTATTGCTCCAATTACAAAAGCAGCATATTTAAGTTTACGTTGTAACCAGTAGAACAATACTGAGATGTATCAAGGAAAAACTACCTTTCTCCTGCCCCATCTCTCACTCAGTTCCCTGAGAGAATTCGTGTTAATGGCCCGGTACCAGTCTTCCCAATTTTTTCTCCTTGTTCATCAGTTTAAACACAGAGACATTTATAAACAGGGTTTTTAGGTTGTTTATTTGCTGTGAATGAAACAGAATGATATCACAGGATTTTTCTGGACAATTCTATATCTGTTATCACACCTCTGTATCAGTAAATGTGAATAGAAACTTTCCCTCTGATTTTCCATCTTCCACACAAACGCATACAGATTATCGAACAATTGAGATCAAATTAAGTATAGAGTCTTCTTTTCAGCCAGATTTTTTTCTTTTCATATCTACATTCCTCTTACAACCTGCATCACCACTCCCTCCATACATACGCACAGAAAATCCACGTTAACCATCAGTGTGATTCCTTCCACACTTTTCTCCATGTTCAAACATCCTATAGAAATATGTCAAAAATATACATAGCGCATGTGGGGTCTTGTCATTGTCTATTTTTTGGAAATGAGGTGAATTAATCATATTTCTGAACATACAGTTTTCTCAGGAATACCTCCTGGCAATCCCTCCAAGTCAACTGATATAGCTCCTATTTATTCCCTTATGTGGCTGCATAATATGGTGCAGCTGTGCCAAAATTTATTCACCCATTCCCCTAGCGATGGGCCCATTTATTTCTATTTTTGTCATTATAAACCACTAACAGCAATCAACTGCTGCACTTAATATTCTTGTATATATGAGCTTATATATTTGTGCTTGTCCAGGTTGAAAGTAATTTCTACATAAAAAGAACTAAAAAATCCAGTGATCCAAGAAAGGTTCTGCAATCTGGCATTACTGTCAATAAAACAAATGATGTGAAAAACTAAAGTATAACAAAAAACCCGTTGCTCTTGCTGAAATAAATGCAAGAAAAATAAATGGTAGAGTCTAGATGTATGTAATTTATGGGTTATATTTGTCTTTATTTTGTTATTTACCCCCAAATCATCAGCCCCTCAACAGAATACCTCAACATTTGCAATACTAACTAGACTTGAGCATCTTTGATATTTTGCCCACTTTATGTCATACTTAATTCACAACTTATGTATCTTTCCCCTTTTGGTTATAAAGATGTATTTGTTGAGATAGGAAGCAAGAACATTTTATTCAACAAGTTTGTCAGTTAGCTTGTTTTGTAACTTTTATTATTTAGATATATAGTAAGTGAGCCTCAGCGTGCTCTCTCGCCCAGGCCCTGCACATATTCATTAGGTACTGATCCACTCTGGGCCCTGGACTATACTCATCTATTAATTTGTTCCTTCTTCACTCACTCAACACAGATCTGCTTCATGTTTTCTATGAGCCAGGCATTGAAATAATTTCATTTTTTCCATAAACGTTGAGTGTCACTGGAGTGCCGAGGACTGGTACTAAGGATGCTTGGATTAATGTGATCTGATTGTAATCAGAAAGAGTGCAAGCCCATGAAAAAAGATAGAAAAAAAATTTAAAACCAAACATTGTGGTAAGTGTTGAATGAGGGTGCAGTCCAGGGGGCAAGGGGCACACAGAGAAGAGAGAACCTCAGTCCGGGGAAGTTGGGGGCATCTTTATAGAGGAGGAAGTGATATTTGGGGTGGCACTTAATGGGTGAGTTCGGCTGAGTGCTGGCACTGGGTGTCAAATAAATATAGAATGTATATTATATAAATTAAATACATATTTATATTAATATATAATTTATGTATAATATATACTTATACTATAGTAAGCTAAAATATAGTGTATGTATTTATAATTATGATCTAATATGACATAATAAAGAAGTATATTTAAATATATAATTCATTCTACAAATATATAATAAATATATATATAATACATATTATATAGAGAAATTTTGGACCATGGGAAAAATACAAGTGGAAAATGAAGGCTAACCTGGGGAAGCTTTGGTTCCCTTTAGGGTCTTACCACTATTAAAATGTTGATGACTTGTGGAGGGAGACAGGAATTTGGGGATGAAGGAAGGACAGGGCTGAAGAAATCACTATCTTGAAGGAAGGGACAGTCGCTTGTGGGAATTCAGGCCTGTAGATTGATTATGGTAGAAAACTCAGATCTCCTGGGCCAGAAGCCAAGGTTCTGTCCACACTGGTGAAATGAAGATAAGGACCCAGCAATTAGCTGGTGAACTTGGCTTAAGCTGCTTGTTCTAGCCATTGAGATGATTCACCCCAAAGCAAACCTCAGCAGCAGGTTGGTGAGACCAACGTCATATTATTGCATTGGGCTCCTGCTTTGCTGGCTGAGGCTTTCCAAGACTCCCTCCGACCACCCGGACTCTTCCCAGGTACTGCCTGCACATGCATGAAAGAGCTTTTGCCTGCAGGTGTTTTTCTGACCCACTACCTCAATCTAGAATATTCTCTGAAGCTGTTATTGCCCACAGCACCTGACTCTCTCACACCCCCACTGCTCAATGATCTCACCTCCCCAAGATGGCAGCCAAGATTACTGGGAAAATTCCCGCTCTGGTGACGTGCACACAATGGAGGAAGCAAAGGAGCCTCTGGCCCATCCTTCTAATCAGAGGAGGGATTCCAGCTCCCCTCCTGGCAAGAATTATACTCCCCCACCTGAGTAACCAGAATGGAACAAATTTTGAAAATCGTAACAGACTGAACCCCTTTCATGCACCAAACCAGGAGAGTTTTCCAGCTTCAACTTCAACAACTTCAAATGGGTCTATTAAGAAATCCAAATTAGGTCAATGGTGAGGACCCAAATAGAAAATCTAAGCCAGGTATTGGGTTTTCCTCAATTGCAGTGAGGAATCCTCCACATCCTGGCTTCAATTCTTTTCCTCTGTTTGCATGGACAACCAAGGAGGATATTGCTTAATCTATACACAAAAGAAATCACGGATGAGTGATCAGGAGGCTGAGGGCTGCTACTCCAATAAGGATTTGTAATCCCTTGCTCAGGTTTTGGACCATAGGAAAAATACAAGTAGATACACCTGAGCCCATTTTCAAACTCTAAACACATGGCCTGAGGGAGAGGTGAGTTCCCAGAAGGTAGATCCTGCAACACTAGGACAAACATACAGCAATGAGTTCCTCCACCCTTTCCTATGGCCAGTCACTACCCTGGGTCATCCTACCCTGGAGAAAGGGCAGACCTCCAAATGTTTCAAATATCCCAAGGACTGTTGGACACAGAGTTCAAGTTATCATTAGTATCTGGGACCTGAAGTGTCAACATGGTCCCTCGGGAGATTAGAGGCTTATGGGGATCAGTTAATAAATTGAATCTGGCTTCAGTGTGAGTCCACCAGGTCCACGGACAAACCTAGTACTTATTTCTTCAGTTTCCAAATGTGTAATTTTAATGGATCTACTTGGCAGTTCACTGAACAGCCACATTGGTTCCTTGGTTTGCGGGGGAAGAGCTATTGTAGTGGGAAAGATTAAGTGGAAGCTTTTGAAATGGCCTCCTCCCCACAGCCAACATGGTCAATCCAAAATAATATTGTACCCTTGCAGAGACAGCAGAGATTATGCCTCCCTTAAAGACCTAACATCTGAGAGGCAGTAATCCCTACCATGCGTCCTTCAAAAGCAAATGCATCCTGGAGGATGACAGTGGACTCCCACAGCCGAGTAGCTGCATTGTAACTGCTGTGTCAGAAGGAGGGTCTTAGTTAGATGAAACTAACACAGTCTCAGGCACATGGCACGCCGCCATTGATCTGGTGAATTGGGTTTTTTGTTTTTGTTTTTTTTTCTTTTTTATCCCTATTAGAAAGGAGAATGAGAAGTGGTTTGAATTCACTTGAAATGCACACCAGCATACACTTATAGTCTTGTCCCATTGAGAAGAATAAAACTATATGCCAGATGAGCATCAAGACCTAGCTGATATATGCCAAAGTGACCTGGACCAGCTACACAGTTCAAAGGACATGACAACGGTTCACAGTACTGATGGCCTCTTGTTGATCAGATCAGATAAGCAAGAACTGGCAAATATGTGGGAGGTCTTGGTAAGTCACATATGTTCAAGGGGGTGGGAAATGAGTCCTGTGAAGATTTAGGAGCCCACTGTATCAGTGAATTTTGCCTAGTTTTGAAGGCCAGTGGACAAAGGCACAGATACAGCCTGAGAAGAGCAGGGTGCCTAGGAGCTTGGGCACTTGGAGGGTCTGGTCACACCACAAGGTCAACCATCTAGATCAGCAGGGATGCTAGCTGAGGATGAGGGTACTCTAGGATGGATAGTGGAGGAAGGAGACCATGAGTATTAGCTGCTACCTTGGGACGGGCTACAGCACCAGCGGCTAGTGCTTGCCCCATTTGCTTTTCCTTTATACAAAGTGGCCGAGGGGTGGAGAGTAGGGGAACCTGAGGTATACCACCCAGATCCTCTCCTTTGGGACAGAAGCATCCTTCTGGCAGCTGCTGGAAGTGTTGATGACTGACAGTTCAGCTGGGCTCCCCACTCTGCCCCTCCCCTGCCACAACTGTCCCTAGCTGAAGAGAGTTCCTCGCCTGGGATCATACCTCTTTACCTGAGCAGCCTGCACGCAATGACTAGTTAACACAGGGCTATAAATGCCTGGCCCCTTTGCCCTAAGTAAGAACCACTCCTCAGTGCCACCCCAGCTCCAGAGTCTCCCCTAATGGGCTGAGACTTTCGCTGTGACTGTATCACAGCCCTGTTCTGGTCCCTTCACTCTCCCACAACTATTGATCCTCAAAGCACCCAACATGCTAATCTCCATTACAGAGTCGGCTTCCATGGAACCCGAACTTCAACACATAATAACCTTGCCTAGCTAAGTTTTTTTAAGAAAACATTTTAAGGGGCATCTGGGTGGCTCAGTCGTTAAGTGTCCGCCTTCAGCTCAGCTCGTGATCCCGGGGTCCTGGGCTCCCTGCTCCGAGGGAGGCCTGCTTCTCCCTCTCCCACTCCCCCTGCTTGTGTTCCCTCGCTGTCTCTCTCTTTCAAATAAATAAATAAAAATCTTAAAAAAGAAAAAAAAACATTTTAAGATATCTGAAATTTCAACTTTTTCAAAACTCCAAACATCATTCATGAAAGAGAAGCCTTTAATGCCATCATGTGGTAATACAACATACCATTATCAACACCTAAAGAACAAAGAAAAAAGGAGAGGGGGGATTATAGGGGTTATATAATGCCAAGATGTTGCCAGGCATGGGAGGAATTTCTGCTCTGCATGAGAAAAGGGAAGGGAATGTGTGACTGATATGATCCTGGAATCATAAAAGTGCTTCAGAAGAAATTTACAGCGGTATCAGCTTTATGTGGATAATAGCCAATTATTAAGTGCTAGGTCTTCAACAAGGTTCTTTCCCATATTATCCCACTTACTCTTTGCAGTCATCCTTGAGGTGGGTAATAAGATGATCACTGTCACTTGGTCACTTTGTCACTTTGAGACTTCCAGAGGTTAATCTTGTCCATGATCATACAACCAATCAATGGTGGAGCTGGATTTGAACCCAAGACATCTGATTTCTGAGCCTGAGGGCTTCTAGAGTCTCTCCTGCCTCCTTGCAGGGATGCCTAGACACCTAGACACTAAGCATTGCACTATGTAATTCCTTTCCAAGCAATACCTTTCTACCGGAATTACTTATACCCTGGGAACACATACCTTATTTTTACTAGATGCTATTAATGGGAAAAGAAGATTTGTTTTACAGGGATTGACTTATGTTTACTGGAACATACCAATTCTGTATAATAAAGGACATCTCTATGAATCTGTCTCAACTGCTGGCAAACTCTGGCTCCGTAAAGAGGTGACAACCATGTGGGGCTTTAATATTACCCCATTTAATAACTCTCTATATGTTGAAGATCTGGTGCTCAGGAGTTATTGGCTTACAACTGACACTTTAAAGAAATTGTTTTATTGCATCTTTTAAAAAGCCTATAGCAATTTACACTCATCAGAAGCATGTGTTTAGGGGAATTGTAATTAGTGAAGGAAAAACATACAGTGCAGAATAGCAACGCCCAGGGCCTCATGAGATTTATCATTGTCTAATTGCTTCCTAAGCCAAAGTTTCTTACTGAATTATTTACCCCCTAAAATACACCACTTCATTTTTATAATGGAAGCTAATTAAAAACAAAACAAAACAAAACAGGATTTGGGGCGCCTGGGTGGCTAAGTTGGTTAAGCGACTGCCTTCGGCTCAGGTCATGATCCTGGAGTCCCGGGATCGAGTCCCGCATCGGGCTTCCTGCTCAGCAGGCAGTCTGCTTCTCCCTCTGACCCTCTTCCCTCTCATGCTCTCTATCTCTCATTCTCTCTCTCTCAAATAAATAAATAAAATCTTTAAAAAAAAAAAGCATCAAGTTTAAAATAAAAACAGGATTTGCTTTATAGGGATGTACTTTGTACAAACAAATGCAGAACATATAAATTTTGCATGATAAATATTTCTATAAATATGGCTTTATAGAATTTATATGTGATTTACATATAAATATAAACATTATATAATATATGCGTATAGTTTGCTTACCATTTATTGAGTTAACCGTGTGCAAAGCAGTGTTCTAAATGCATTAACTCATTTAATCCTCCCAATAGCCCTATTCAATGAAAATCTATTACATTTTCCAGATGAAGAGAATATAGTGCTTTGTCCAGATGAGGAAGCTGAGACGCAGCAAAGTTAATGAACTTGACCAAGAGCCTATAGACCATGACCGGCAGAGCTGGGTTCAAACTCAGGCACTCTGGCTCCAGAAGTCTCTATTCTTTGGGTGTAGAGTTAATCAACCAAAGGAGGGCAAGGGCATCATTCCCCCAGGCCTCCTTATGTCCTTCATACAATGCAGATGGAATGAACCCCTAGGGTTTTGAACTTGTCTCTTCAAGGAATTATTTTATCAATAATAGTGGAATAAACATGACAGGGGTTCAGTCCTACCTAAGTGTCTGGAGGAATTTGAGATATTTCCAGTGAATCAGATGCGTACAGGTGTCAGGCAGGGGACTTCAGTGAATGGAACAGCTGGTTGGAGACAGTGGCAAACTGGGGCACTCACCCTCATCCAGAGGGGGCAACTGCTCCTCCACTCCAGCCTGGAGTTGCCAATATGTAAACGGGTCCAGTGTGGACAGACCTTCCCATTTTTGCAAGAGAATCCATGAATATAGATAAGATCTCCTAACTGCTAAACATGAGTAAAAATTTTTAATGGCAATATTTTGCAAGCCACACAGAATCCATCTGTAGCCCAGCTATGGTTCATGGGCCGCCATTTTGTAACTTCTGATCGGAATGAAAATGAAGAGAGTGGCCTCCCAGGTGCTATGAATTGAAGAGCATTGGGGAAGTGGCCTCATTCCTCTAAATATCTCCCCTCGTATGGCCTGAATTTCATTATTAATTTATCCTCCAAATTAAAATTGAGTTCTCAACATTCATTAAAAAAAAATGTGGCAGAGAGAGGGAACCTGCTAAAACCCATCACCATACTATGAAAAAAGTGATCAGACAGTGCAAGCCCTCCTGCTAGAAGGAGACACAGTCCATCTTTAAAAAACTATCTAAATGGGTTGGACCGAGTGGCCCAATGGAATCAGATTCTGCTTTTGGCTACGGTGATTCAGACTTCCCTTGGCAAAGACGTTTCCGGGGCCCACCTAGTCCTCAGGCCTCTCTCCTTCACTGAACCTGACTTCAACCCTTTTTTTGAGAGATGATTTTACGAATTAAGATTTTTTTAGTTGCAAGTGAAAAAAACAATTCAGAGTGGTTTAAATGAAAGAGAGAGAGAGAGGAGAGGTGAAGGTGCTAGAGAGAAGGTATTGGTTCCAACTGGAAATTAATCTCTGAGGAATCAAGGTCAGACATGTCCAGTGATACCTTTCCCCATCTCCCAGCATCACGTTCCTCGGTGTTGGCTTCATTATTCGGCAGAGTCTCCCAATAAAGTGGGCAAGGTGGCAAGTAGCAGCTCTGCTGTGACTTGTACCCACGAGGCAACTCTACAGAAAGAGCCCCCCTCCCTGCCCCCGCCATGGCCCCTGCAAAATTGCCGCAGTGGGCATTCTGGACCTGGGTCATGTGTCCATTCCTAAGCCAATCACCGTGGTGGGGGTGGGGAGTGTAGAATCCTCTGACTGGCTAAACCTGGTTTACAGGTCACCTCCTCTCCCCCAGAAGCCAGAATAAAAGGCCAACCGCTTCTGAAAAGTCATGAGCTTGGAGTCGAATGCATGAGACAGGCTTCAGAATAAAAACTTGAGGGCCTTTTACCACAGGAAATGGAAAGCGATATGGGGCAGGTAAAATTCTATCTCAGATTTCCAGGGAGATATGCACAGCTACCAAGTTGCCTTGCATTTGAGTAACAAGGAAAAGCAAATCCAGTGGCAAATGAAGCAACTTAAAAGCTTTTCTTCCCCGTGAAGCCGATCTCATTAGTTCAGTTCCTGCTCTGGGTTCTGGCCTCTGCCTTTGGTCTCCTCCTGGTGGGGCCACCGGCCTCCAGTTATGCCGCTAAGCTGATCTCCCGGAGATGGAGACCCGCCTTCCACCCGCTGCCCTGCTTCACTGTCTCCGCTCCACGTGCTCCTGCAGCGTTCCCTGCTAATGTTGCAGTGAAGCCAGTCATCTTGCGAGCTTGTGGAGAAATCGGGTCAGCAGCACAGCCTCAACCTACTCTTCTCTCCCAGGCTTGACTACCGTACTTCCTTTCTCAAAAGACGAGTGTAGCTGAGCTTGGCTAGACCTTATTGCAGCATTAATAAGACCTATGATTCAGGCTCAACCTATCTACTTCTGTCTTTCAATCTAACTCTTTATCATTACACTCAGCTGCTTTCCATTCCCCCCACAACCCGGAACTTTTCTCCCTTACCTTTGCAGATTCTGTTCCATTCCAGGTGTGCTGTTCCTTCATCGCTGCCTGCTGTTGTAATCCTACCTACTGTAGAGGACCTTTGCCTTTTTCTGCTGGGCAGTACTCTACATCACACCCTTCCTGTTAGGTCCAGGGTGTCGTTCAGACACACTGTTTCCTTACTGATTTTCTGCCTGGATCCTCTATCCATTGATGAAAGTGGGGTGTTATCATCCCCTACTATTACCATATTACTGTCCATCTCTCCCTTTATGTCTGCTAATATTTGCTTTATATGGATGCTCCAATGTTGGGTGCATAGGTATCTACAATTGTTATAGCTGTGTCCTTCTGATTAGAATACTGATCCATAAGAGAAATTCTCCACGTCTATGATTTTGATGGAAAGGAGTGGCCAACTCCCACTAAAGAAGCCAGTGGTACTGGATTCTTCTACTCCCTTCCTCCTCCCACCCTGGGCCTCGCCAGCCGCAGATTGTGTGACTTTGGTCAGCTTGTCATACACTCAGTCCTGGACTTTGATTTTGAGAGAATAATAAAAGGACATTCTCAGCAGTAACGAGGCTGAACCAGCCTATTCCTTCTGCATGACTTCTGCTGGGGTTCATATTCCTCATCTTCCATTTTCCAAATCTGATCATTTCAGCCTCCTGATGATTCTGTGAGCCCCCAATCTTCTTCCCATACTTTCCCCTTTTTTTGTTTCAGCTAGCTGAGGAAGCTTTCTGAGAACTAGCTTTCGTCTGAGAAGTCTGACATAACCCCCTTTAAGGCCCAGCTCACATCTACCTTCCTGCTGTCCTGCAAACCATCTTCTCTTCTACATTTCCCTAAATTCTCCAATAGAAAAGCAAATCCTTGGAATTGGCTTTGATTTTGACTTCTTCACTGACATATCCATCCCCTATGTCAGAGCGGGAGCTCCTTGAGGACAGGGACTGTGTCTTAGGTGGCTTTGGACCTCTAAAGCTAACACAGCGCTTGGCACACAGTAGGTACTTCATAATTGTGCATCGAATGAGTAAATATGGGTTTAGTTGCATTTAGGCAATTGTTTCTTTCAGGACATTGCCCTGCTGCAGGGATTTTCCTCCCATTTCTATTTATTTAAAAAGAAACTTATTATTTCAGCCCTCATCTCGACAATTCATGTTCACTTGATGCATTTTCACCCTTTTTTCAGAGTATTAAGAAACACATCAAAGATTTCAGGTTACTTTCCTTTCTCCTGGCCCTGCCATGGGGATAATGGCGACAACAATCATATTTACACAGCCTTCACCATCAACCAAGCCCCGGGCCAGCTGCTGTTCATGCAGTAACAGGTCACTAAGTGTGATTATGATCCCATTTATGGCTGAGGAAACTGAGGTCTGGCAAGCTCACGTGACCATCCCAAAGTCACAGAACTGGTAAGGCACGGGAGCTGCTGTGACCCAATGTGCTTTTTGTTGCTCTCCACCTCCTCATGGTGATTCTCCAAAGCCATGAAATGTTTAAAAGATTGGAAGAAATATAAGGAGAAGCAGGGGGTTGAATAATGATCACAAGAAAATAATCAGCTCCTGGACGGCTAAGAATTATCTGCGTTTTTTTTGTTTGTTTATTTGTTTTTGTTTTTGTTTTCTTGGCTTAAGTTAAACCTTTTATGGGAACATCTTACCGGGACTGTCTTCGGGTGTTTATTTGTTATGGGGCCTCCTTTTTTTTTTTTTTTAAGATTTGTTTATTTATTTATTTGAGAGAGAGAGAGCGCACGCACACGAGTTGGGGGAGAGGCAGAGGGAGAGAGAGAATCTCAAGCAGATTCTCTGCTGAGCGCAGAGCCCAACAGGGGGCTCAGTCCCACAGCCCTGAGATCAAGACCTGAGCCAAAATCAAGAGTCAGACGCTCAACCAACTGAGCCACCCAGGTGCCCACTATGGGGCCTTCTAGTAGATTTCAGTTCATCTGAGCCCACATGTGTTTCACAGCTCCACTGTTTAAAACACCTGGAAAGTATCTGCAGGGGAGAATGCCATGGATCCTGAGATGAACATACCAAATCCCAGTCCTTACACAGCTCCCCGCTGGTAGGGGCCCAACGTTAATAAAAACCATGCCCAAGAACAAAAGAATCCTAGAGGGACCAGCAATTCCCCCAAATACATATCAGGGTGACTTCGCAGGGCAGGAGATGGGAAGGATGCATGGGGGGCGGGGAGCAAAGCTTGGTGGTTAAAGGGGTGGACTCCAGAGCCAGCTGCCTAGATTCAAATCTTGCCTGGAGCACCTGCCAGCTCTGGGATCTTGAGCAAGTTTCTGTGTCTCTATATCTTCATCTGTACAATGAGATCATAGTAAAGATACCCGCATCATTAGGTTCCTGTGAAGAGTTAACTTTTGCGAAGTCTTAAACAACAATCTGACACCCGGTGAGCACCCTGTAAAGTGACCGATAAGCTAACGTGTCAGATGAACAGGTACAGAAGAGTGCAGGAAGGTATTCCAGCCATGGAACCACAGCTCAAAGTGAGGAAGGGTGCCTGGCAAATGGGGATAGTGCCTGATCCAGGGGGCTGGAGCACCATTTGCCCAGAGAAGGGGATGGAGGAGGATGCTTAGGATGGAGATGAGCTAAACCACCTGGGGAGGGTTCAACACCACTCCCTAAAATGTGAACCACCCTGTAGATGCAATACAGCAACTTTCGCAAGCAGTAACCCCTATTGGAACCAAAGATGTTTGCAGCACGCCATGAATTTGGCTCCCCACGTTAGGGCAGAGAAAGGAATAAACTATAGGAGAGACTCTTGAGTGTTTCTAAAAGGAAAAACCCAGAGAAAATGACCTTGACATGAATTTTTAAAATAAGCTCATAGAAGGGGAGGGAGGGAGGTCTGTCCCGTTTGAGGCAGGCTAGAGATGTCTGAAGCAGCCCTAATAGAAAAACATTGGCACCTGGAATAGGGCACAGAGTCGAGAATCTTAAATCACAACTCCGTTCTTGCCGTGTACCCTTCGATGAGTCACCGAAGATTTCTGGATTTCCAGCTTCTCCACCCTCAAAATGTGGGCACAACACCCTTTCTCTGCTAGGAAACTTCTGATGTGAAACCCTTTGCAGTGAAGAGCGTGCCGTGTGCGTGCTGGCTAATAATCCCCCATGTAAATATTCACAGAGCTCCTCCCATCACGACGCACAATCACCAAAGCCATGATTGATCCCTTTTGAAAGCTCTGTACACATCTCACTCTGCTTACCTCACTCCCAAGAGGACACAGTTGATTTAATTCTGAATGTCTCAACTGCTCTAAGACAGTTTAAACTTGTAAATGGTGATTTGGTGAATCTAACTGGTTCAAGGTTGTAAGGCCTGGCACACCCAGGAGCCACAAACCCACAAAACAGGTTCACCCAGTCCCAGACACCCTGATGGATGGAGAGAAGGGCCCCCAGGACAGGCTTAAATTTAATGCTCTGATCACATGTGTGGCAAGGGAGGGATGCTTTGTCTCATTTGGGAAACCTTTAAAAGAATGGAACTAATAATCTACATACATTGTCAAAATGCTAGATAATGTAGCCCCCCGAAAGAAAAGAAAATACAAATTATCTACAGTCCTACCACCCTTAGAAATCCAGAGTTAACTCTGTAGCATATGTAATCTTTCGCTAACCTGCTAAGGTTATATTGTCCTATAGCCTTCCAGACTTCTTTCTATATATTTTTTTACAAAATGGAATTTTACTCAGTCTCATCCTTGTTGATGTCTTATTATTCTATAAGATTTTTTCAATCAAAAATATACAATGAACATCTCTCTGTGTCCTAATGTTGCTTTATAGCATCATCTTTAATGGCAAACTGGCATTTCACTATATAATAACAGTCAGAACTCTGTGGGAGAGAGAAGCCCAACTCAAACTAGTTTAAGTCCCATGGAGGGAATTTATTCCTGTGTAACTGAAAATCCAAGACAGACTTTAAGCATAGCTGGACACAAGGACACAGATCTCAGCCTCCCCCATCCATCCCTTCCACATTCCTCTGTGTTGGCTACTCTCGGGTGGGCTCCCCTTGCTGCCTGCATAGGTCCTACCAGCTCCACATCCAGGGGAGGACCCCTCTGTCCTGATTATTCCCACAAAAAGTCTTTGAGCAGACTCCCATTGGTGCAACCTATTTACATGCCCATTCCTGAATGACACTATTCACCATTGTCAGGGATTAGAATGCTCCTACTTGTCAGGCCTGGGTTCCTGTGCCCTTCATGGAGTTGAGTTAGGGAGTAGTCCCTTCCAGCACCAGGGAAAGAGCTCTATTTCTCACTTAAAGTTGGGGTGTTATTACTGTTAAAAAAAAAAAAGAAGAAGAAGAACAGTTGCTAGGCTGACCAAAACATACCATGTTAACTACATAGAATAATCATTCTCTTTTACCGAGAATTCCATATAGGTCTGGCACTATGCTCGTCACTCTACAGTATCTTATATAACCCTCAAATGATCTGGGAGACTGGGGTCATCACTGAATCTGAAGCTTAGCAAGGTTAAACAGTTTGCTCAAGGTCACAGAGCTAGTAGGGGGCAGGAGTAGGGCATGAGCCCAGGTTGTCCGACTCTGGAGTCAATCTCTGAAAGTGCTGTACTTTTCTGGGCAGACCTTGGTTATTGGACCAGTCCCCATCCTGATGGAGCTAAGAATCATTGACATTGGATGCCCGAGAGAATGAGTTGGAAAGATAGGAGGTGATGATCAGGGAGAGAATGGATAAAATTAAGATTATCTGCAGGGGTGCAGATACTGAGTAGGGCAAGGTCGAGGGTATGACCATGGCAGTGGGTAGCTGAGATATAAGATCTTCGGAGAAGAGATCAAAGAACTGGGAGAGGCCAGGACACTGGGAGGATTAACTACGTGAAATCACCAAAGTTAGGTTAGACCTATTGATGGAGAGCATGACAAGAGGCCAGGAACTAGAATCCTCAGGAAATGATGGGAAGTCACCCGGGTCTGGTGACCACTGCACCTTGGAGAAGTTGTGGGTGGTATCATCTCTTCACATGACCTTCAGAGCTGGTTGGTTGTCAGGGGAGCACCAGGTCACAGTTAGAGCAAGAGGGTGAAGGGAACAGAGAGAAAAGTTTTTGACAATACAGAAGACATTGCTGATGATGGTCAATGGATTCCCAAAGTTACACTGGGGAGTAGGAAGGTGGGAGACGGGGCAAAATCAAGGTATATATGGAATCTGGGTGATGCCCTCGGAATTTGGACTTTGTGTAGGGCTTATCAGAGATAGCAATAGAGAGCCTTATGGGTGAACCCTGGTGATCCCAAGACAGTGGGGCTGAGGCAGTGAGTGTTGCCGGTGAGGATAGGATGAGAGTTCTGGGTCCCCTTTTCATTCCTTCCAATGAAGGTGTTTGATTTTTCTTATCAGGGCTATTTATAAATCGCTCCCCATTCCAGTTCTCTCCTCCAAATTTCTCTAGGCCTAACACATCTTCATTTTGGCAAGGGAAGTCTTGATTAAAAAAAAAAAAAAATCAAAGCCCTAGAATCAAGGTCAAAAGAGAAAATGATATGAGAATCTCTATAGGAAATAAAGGATATAGTCAGGCTTCACTCCCTTTATGGCCAAATGATATTCCATTATATGGATATACCACATTTTGTTTCTCCACTCATCAGTTGATGTATATTTGGGTTGTTTCCACTTTTCGGCTATTATGAATAAAGACGCTACAAACGTTTGTGTACAAGTTTTTGCATAACCATATGTTTTAAATTCTCTTGGATATATATACCTACCCTTAAGAACTCTCTATCTAGAGAGGAAGGAATCTGAGGAACTAAACTCAGGTCTCTTAAATAATGTGAGATCTCTCCCTCGAAAATTGTATCTTCAAAATAATGTCTGCCCAGGAGGGAGGAAAGACTGTAGCTTCTCTTTTTTTGGAGTGGAAAGAAGACTTTAAATAAAGGAGACCATTTAGAGGTAAGATACTAAGTTTCATTTGGAACATATTGCATTTGAGGCAACTATAGGATATCCCAGTGGAGATACCCAGTGGGCAATGATAAATTATCATTTGTATTTCTTTTTTTTTAAAGATGTGTATTTATTTATTTGACAGAGAGAGACACAGCGAGAAAGGGAACACAAGCAGGGGGAGTGGGAGAGGGAGAAGCGGGCTTCCCGCTGAGCAGGGAGCCCAGTGCGGGGCTCAGATCCCAGGGTCCTGGGGCTGAAGGCAGACGCTTAACGACTGAGCCACCCAAGTGCCCCATCATTTGTATTTCTAATGAGAGATGAGGGCTGAAAGATTGAACAGATATGTGCATATGAATGCGTTTGTTTATACCTCGACTCATTCAAAAAAATTATTTGGCATACAAAGATTTGCACCAATTTAAATAGACAAACTAAAGAAAGGAAAACACAAGGATATGAAATAAAATTGAATTTAAGCCATAAGGTTAACCCATCATCTTCATGCCATAGGTTCTGCTAAGATGGACCCCGCATTTGGCTTTGAACTTCCTAGCAGCCAAAGCAAAGAGGGGAGCACGATTAGTTGTTAAGTTTTCTAATGGGCATAAACATGTTTGCAAATCTCTTGGACAGAGGGAGAGTTGAGGATTCTGATGGGTATAAGACAACTCCAGAAGAGACACTTGATTCAAGAGCATGTCGAACTTGAAGTTAGATATGGCCCTGTATTTGCTCTGTCCAAGAAATGTGAGCACAATCAGTGTGTCATATTTCCAATTGGAAGATTAAAGGGCCAGTATGAAATTCTCTATGCACTCTTTCCCATGCTACAGGCACCCACACTACCAAGGAGAAGGGGGTGCAGGGGGAAAAAGGAAAGAAAAGAAAATGGAGAATGAACTGTCTGGTAACATCTAATGTATAAGACAAGAAGAGAAGCCAACACAAACAAGAGAAGGAATAGGTGAAATACCCAGGAAGGGGGGACCATGGGAATCAAAGCATTCTAAAAACCAGGATGAAGACTTTCCAAAGGGAGAGACGGAGATGAAATGCTTGCCCACAGGCACACAACCAAAAAGTGGTAGAACTAGAATTTGAGTCCACTTCTGAATGACATGAAGAGTTGTGTCCTTAATTGCTGTATTATGTTTCCTTCGGAGGGGAAGGGAACTACAGGCTCTACCACTTTCCAGCTGTATATCTAGGGCATGGTTACCCACAGTTTACTCATCTATAAAATGGGGATAATAACAGTACGCCCTCTTGCAACGCCGTAAGGATAAGATTATATACTGCCCACAACGTACAAGGATTTATGGTTCTGGGCTTTGAAGGCCTGGGGTTTGCAACTATGATATGAATATTCATTTTTACCTTTTAAAGCCTAGAAAAGGGAACTGGAGTTTCAAGCATCCATTCCTGGAAACCTCACATCTCCAGACTCCACGACCCACTGAGGGCCTGTGACCTGGGCAACTTAACCTGCTTGAGGAAGACGGAATGAAATCACGGTGTTGGCCAAGATCCACCCCTGCAAGCACCAAAAGGCAATCTTTTGGCAGGAAAGGAATATAGTCTTTTATTTCTCAACCCTTGGATACCCAGTTTGAGCAAAAGCCCTGTTTTATGAAACAAAAGCCCTGATCTGGCAAACAAACAAACTGAGTATCTAATAACAAGAAACACTACCACCTCTTGAATGTTATATCCAGACACTATTCTAGGGGCTCGCACGCATCTGCTTTGTCTAAGGCTATCGTTTGAATGTCAGCTAATATCCAGGTGGTAGCTCCATCTTCCCCAATGTTTGTCACACTGTCTGACCTCCTTCAGTGGCTGCCCGCTCACTCCACCCACCCTCATTCCACTTAGGTCCCCACTTAGGCAGGAGGTTTGGGAACTGGTAAATTTTTGGCGCTTGTTTACAAGAACACTTTGTATTAGATCAGTCCCAGAATGGAAGATAATGTGAAAGATAATTCAGACCTACTACATTTTCAGGACCAAAGTATTCATCCTGTCTGCACTTGAATACTTCTAATGACCGAACAACTCCATACCTATCAAAGAAGAATATTCATTCTTTCAAGGCCATGTGTGTTCCCACCCACCAGCTTTGCCATCGAAATGCCTTCTTCCTGAAACCCTTCCCTCCCTGCCCTCCATCTAGTCATCCTTCCCCCCTACACATGGGAGCCTTTCTTCCCCCCGGTACAATTTTACTCAGTTTAGTGTTTATACAACAGCGTTTACGGACATCTACTGCATACGAGGTACTGTTCTAGACTTGAGATACAAAGATGAATAAGACGGTTCTGCTGACGGGGTTAAGAGCCCAGGGACTAGAGTTAGAGACTGAACTGAAATCCTGCTTATAAGCCGTATCACCTTGCATCAGTTACTGGACCGCTCTGAGCCCTACTTCTCTCATCTGTAAAATGGGCCAAACAATAACTTCTATTTCGAAGGGATGATGTGATGTCTGCATGAAATAATGATCATAACGTTATTATCAGAGTGTCTGATGCAAGATTGGCACTTTGTAAATGACAGTTAATGGATGTCAGGACATTTGAGCCCACTGGTACTTTGGCTTAGAGCTTTCCTAACTTCCTAAGTTAAAACACAGGCAATTAAATCCTGGCTTAAGCATCACTTACTCAGGGAAGTTCCACCCCAGACCAGGATGTTGCCTGACTTCACAATCACAGCGCTGTCTCCCTTTCTTGATGCCGTGGCCACAGCTGGGATTCCATCTGCATCCACGTGATTAGTATTATCAGGTCTGTCGCCCCACCACCCTCTCCCACTGCCCCATCCCAACCAGACTGTAGCTTTGCGAGCCCAAAGATCTGGCTTGTTTTTACTAACTGTTCGAACTCTTGAACTTCAGTTTCTAAGAATCAAGGAGGCACCCAGTAAGTATTTGAATGAATGAAGACACAAATCAATGGGCAAATAAAGAACATGTAATATTGGGGCGCCTGGGTGGCTCAGTCATTAAGCGTCTGCCTTCGGCTCAGGCCATGATCCCAGGGTCCTGGGATTGAGCCCCACATCGGGCTCCCTGCTCGGCAGGGAGTCTGCTTCTCCCTCTCCCACTCCCCCGGCTTGTGTTCCCTCTCTCGCTGTGTCTCTCTCTCTCTCTGTCAAATGAATAAATAAAATCTTAAAAAAAAAGAACATGTAATATTAAACATTTCCAATGACACTGAGGTACTATACTGGGAAAAAAAAAAATCACAATTTTTAGCCACCAAAAAACCAGTTAGTGACTACTAAGGAGCTGGAATGGGATCGGGATAGGATAAATAACTTCGTCCTGACCTTCTTGGGGAGAGGGTACATGGCAATGTGCAGAGCAGAGAGAGGTGTACAGCTTACCAGGGCAGGTCCTTTAAGAAACGATAACCATAGCTAACATCTATGTAGCACTTACGTTGCTCCAGGCACTGCACTAAGGGCTTTATACATATTAATTCATTTAGCCTTTGCAATCCAATGAGATGGGAACCATGCAGAGGGGTTAGCTAATCTGCCCTAGGCTAGTGTGATGGAATCATGCTCCCTTTTGGGGTCTTGTTACTAGTACTTGGGTTTTCTTCTTCATGACCTTCTGGATTCTGGCCCTTTGCCTCCTTTAGCGCATGCCCTGGCCCCCAGACTTTTCATGTTTCTGACCATTAGTAACCACAGACTTCACCTCTTACTTTCCAGCCCTTTGATATGACTTGATTTCCAGTGCCCATGAGGGCATTAGGGCTCAGATGACCCTGGAATGTTTCTATTGTATTGCTCACATCCTAACAGAGAAGACCAGAAATATTGCCTCCCACTCAAAGTTCCTTTTCTGACTTGAATAGAGTTGTCTCAGTCATTCCCCTGTCATTCCACGTAGAGACTCATGGGGTCAGCTGGTGTCTTCAAGGTCATTTAAAGGAATCCTCCACTGAATTCAGTAGTCTACGGAACAGTATCCCAGAGGAGTGGTTTTCTAGCCTCTATTTGTACACTGCCAGTGATGGATAATCCATCAGCCGCAAGATAGTGTATTCCATTATTGCCTGTTGGAAAGGTCTTTCTCTACCAAACTTGAAACTTCACTCCCTATAGTTTCTCCTCATCAGCACTTGCATATCAAGCAGTAGAGGGACAGTGGGAGCTTTCTGCCCCAGGAGGAGAGAATATGTTATTACCGAAGGTGTTTAGAATTTCTACCGTTCAATGCTAATAAAAGCATATCAACTTTTTGTGAGTTTTATCATTGTTTATAAACTCTGCAGATTATATACTGCTTCATTGCCTGTGCTGGGAGGACTTCTCACGCCACGGCCCACCGGACCCAGTCCCATCTCTTGGGGGTCACACAAGAAGTCTGCTTCCCCTTCCGCATGACCATTCTTTACACGTTAGAGGTGGCCTGCGTGGCCCCCTCAATCTTTCTCTTACCTGGTTCTTCCCGATAGCCCCATTATCTTGATTACCCTCCCTTAAACAGATATACTCCAAATGACAACATCTGTATCACTTAAGGAGCTGGAATGGGATCGGGATGGGATAAATAACTTCGTCTTTCAACTTCAATACTTTCAGTTTCCTACAACAGAAAATCAACTCAAAATAGCTCAAACAGTAAAGGGGATTTACTTGGGCCACTGACTTTAGGTAAGGCTTTGATCCAGAGGTTCACAGTGGCATTAGAGATGTGTTTCCATTTCCCTGCAATTTTCTCAGCCTTTTTCTGGGCTTCATTCTCAGAAGGCTCTCTTTTGTGTAGCAAGATGGCTGCCGATGCTCATAGGTCTCCTTGCTTCTCATTCTCCTCTCAGGGGAAGAGGATATTTCTTCTTCAGCCAAGGAAAAAAATATCCTGGGCTTCTCCCTGATTGGTGTCCAAACTCTCCATCCTCCTCTATGCATGATGGCTACTAATGGGAAGGGTCATAGAATGGATGTTGGGTGGTGTATCAGTTTGCTAGGGCCATTGTGACAAAGTACCGCAGGCTCAGTGACTTAAACAATAGAAATTTATTGTCTCACAGTTCTGGAGGGTGGGAGTCTGAGATGCAGGTGTGAGCAGGGTTGGTTCCTCCCAAGGGCTGGGAGGAAAGAAGCTGTTTCTGGCGTCTCTTGTTGGCTGGTAGGTGGCCATCTTCTCCCTGTGCCCCATCACATTGTCTTCCCTCTGTGTTTGTCTCTTTCTCTCAACATGGCATTCTCTTTATAAGAACACTGGTTGTATTAGGTTGAGGGCCACCCCTATTCCAATATGATTTCATCTTAACTAGTTGCAGCAGCAACAACCCTATTTCCAAATAACGTCAAATTCTGAGGTCCTAGGGAGTTAAGATTCCAACATATCTTTTTGTGGGGGGACACAACTCAATCCATATCAAGAAGTAACCATAATGTCCACCACAAAATACATCTTAAAATTGGCCTGGAACTGAGTACAGCCTACAGGTGTGGTTTGCCTGTGTAGAGAATTGTAGAGTAGATTCAGCTTCTGACTTTGGAGGAATAGTATCCTTGACATGTTACCTAGTTTATGACTCATCTCCAGAGAAGATTATGTGAAAGCCATTTCAAAGCACTGAGTGAGTACTGTAACATTTTCGGCAACAGCTTAATGTGATGGTAGAAATCTATATGGTGATTGCATGGATGACACACCAGACTGAATTCCATGAGACAGTCAGCAGAGTGGCAGACCCAGGCAGTAACATCATGAACTTCCTGTTCATGAGACCTACATGTAACTAGACCTGGATCTTTTGGGGTAGGATGAGAGCTTGCAAATTTTTCCTGGCTGTAGAGGCTAACTTATTCATTTGTAGATTCACCTAAAAGAGATTTTTTGAATACTTTTAGTGTTCTATGCTAAGTGATGGGAAGCCACATGTTTACCTTTAACATCTCCCACACTCTGTGCCTTTCCAGACTCCAGCACTGACCCCTTGATGTACTCCTCTTCATCCTTCAAAACCCAGATCAGATGTCATCCCTATTATTAAGACTTCTGAGACTCTTAGCTCATTGAATTTGTCTCTTCCTTCTTGCATAGGGACTTGTACTAATGTCACAGCTCAGTTTTAGGACCTACATCCTAATACAATCATGTACTTGCAAAAATGACTCTCTTTCTCAACCCCTCTTGACTGAGAGTTTTTTTTGTTCATGGATTTCATTTTTTTTTTTTTTTTAATCATGGTAGCCTCAGGCCTACCACAGAGCCTGGGCCTAGTAGGCATTGGTAAACATTTATTGAGGGAATAGATGTCCTGCCTTCCAGAAATTCAGTCTCACAAAGAGAAATGAAAATTGGACAATTACAATAGATTATAAATTTTTATTTTATTTTCTTTTTAAAAAATATTTATTTATTTATTTTAGAGAGAGAGAGAGAGAGAATGCATGCTTGTGGGGGGAAGGGCAGAAGGAGAAGGAGAGAGAGAATCTCAAGCAGACTTCGTGCTCAGACTTCATGACCCTGAGATCATGACCTGAGACGAAATCAAGAGTCAGATGCTTAACTGACTGAACCATGCAGCCACCCCTAGATTATAAGTTTTTGTTTTTGTTTTTTTTTTAAGATTTTGTTTATTTATTTGACAGAGAGAGACACAGCGAGAGAGGCAACACAAGCAGGGGGAGTGGGAGAGGGAGAAGCAGGCTTCCCATGGAGCAAGGGAGCCCTATGTGGGGCTCGATCCCAGGACCCTGGGATCATGACCTGAGCCGAAGGCAGCCACTTCACCGACTGAGCCACCGAGGCACCACCTAGATTATAAGTTTTTATGATGAGACAGCTATAAGATGCTGGGAGTCGGATAGGTAATCCAGTCATAGGTGGTCAGAGAGGGCTTCTCAGAGAAGGTGACACGTCACTGGAGTCCCAAAGAATGAGGAAAATTATACCAAGCAAAGCAAAGCAGTTGGGATGGGGAATAGAGGAAAGAGCTCTCCCAAGCAGAAAAAGCAGCAGTTGCAAAGGAAAAAATAGAGACTCGTAAACACAGTTGTTTAGTGGAAAACACGTTGTAGTGAAGAATGCAGGCTCTGGAATCAGACCCTGGGGGTTTAAAATTCAGCCCTACTACTTACCAGCTGCGTGCCTTTGAGAGTGAACTTAAACTCCCAAGCCTTAATTTCCTCACCTATAAAATGGGGGAAGGGGTCATTGAAAGGGTTAAAAGTGATAATGTCTCTTAAATGTTCAGCAAATGTCTAACATATGGTGTGTACTCAACAAGATGGCAGAGAGTTTTTTCACCGCTGGAACCTTGGCTGCAAGGGGCAGGGGGTACTATCAAGAGTTGAGGCTGAAGACAGAGGGAGGGGCCAGGTCACAGACAGAGGACAGCCCCTAACGATGGTCATGTGGTTAGACTACTTCTTTTTTTTTTTTTAAGTTTTATTTATTTAAGTAATCTTTACACCCAGTGTGGTGCTCGAATAAGACTCTGAGATCAAGAGCTGCACACTCTGGGGTGCCTGGGTGGCTCAGTCGTTAGGCGTCTGCCTTTGGCTCAGGTCAAGGTCCCAGGGTCCTGGGATTGAGCCCCACATCGGGCTCCTTGCTTGGCGGGGGGCCTGCTTCTCCCTCTCACTCCCCCTGCTTGTGTTCCCTCTCTCACTGTGTCTCTCTCTGTCAAATAAATAAATAAAATCTTAAAAAAAAAACAAAAAAAAAAGAGTTGCACACTCTTCCAACGGAGCCAGCCAGGCACCCCTAGACATGGGATAGACAACTTCTTACATTGCTTGGGAAATGTGTGGCAGAAACTGCGGTGGCCCATGTGACCACTAATGGGGGCTGGAAGGGTGTGGGTCAAATGTAGATCCCTACTTTCCTGTTTTTACTGCCTGACAATGCCAAGTGCAGAGAGAATGAGGTCCAACAGCATCCCTGACATGGCGGTGGTGGGAATGTAAACTGGTACAACCACTTTGAAAAAGAATCCGCATTTGCTTGTAAAATTGAATATTCCCATACTCTGCAACTCAGCAATCTCACTTCTGGATATATGCCCAGAACAGATTGTCCATTCATTCAACAAACACAAATCTAGCATCTACGCTATGCCAAGCCCTATGATGGGGCTGGGGATAGAGAGATGAATAAGACCCAGAGGCTCATGGTCTAGCAGGGGAGACAAACAAGTAAACCGCGCAGGTGGGACACTTTCACAGAGGTCTACAGGTGCTGCTGTAGGTGCAGAGTAGATGGAGGTAAAAGTGGTACATTCTGCCACCATTGTCAGAGGCTGGTGTTCCCAGACTGGGTGTCTGGGGGTGCAGGAGCGGTGAACTTGGAATTAATGGTAGTTGCTTGGGAGCTGGGTGAACTTGGTACTATGCTTAATCTTTCTGAGCCTCAGTCCCCTCATTTTAAAAAAGCAGCTCAGATCACTGTTAGTGGGAATGCAAACGGGTGCAGCCACTGTAGAAAACATTATGGAGGTTCCTAAAAATATTAAAAATAGAACTACCCTAGAATCCAGCAATCACACTACTGGGTATTTACCCAAAGAATACAACAACACTAATTCAAAGGGATACATGAACCCTGCTGTCTATAGCAGCATTATTTACAATAGCCAAATTACGGAAGCAGCCTAAGTGTCATTGGGATAAATGAATGGGTAAAGAAGAGGTGGCATATATACACAATGGAATAGTACTCAGCCATAAAAAAAAGAGGGAAATCCTGCCATTTGCAACAACATGGGTGGAGCTAGAGAGTATCATACTAAATGAAATAAGTCAGTCAGAGAAAGACAAATACCATATGATATCACTCATATGTGGAATCTAAGAGACAAAACAAATGAGCAACGGAAAAAAAAAGAGAGAGACAAACCAAGAAACAGACTCTCAACTATAGAGAACAAACTGATGGTTACCAGAGGGGTGTGGGGTGGAGGAACGGGGGCAATAGGGGATGGGGATTAAGGAGAGCACTTGTCATGATGAGCACTGGGTGATGTACAGAAGTGTTGTCACAATATGGTACATCTGAAACTAATATAACACTGTATGTTATCATATGGGAATTAAAATTAAAAACTTAATTTTTAAAAAAGAGGCACAGATCAGGTCAGACATGTGCTTTGTAGAAAACCAGGAGGTGCTATGCATGTGCTCATGATTCTCCCTGTGCTGACCATCTGAGGCTCCAACAGGAAGTGACCTTGGAGCTCCAGAGACCAAAAGGAAGACAAGGGTGGGAGCCCTACCCACGACCAGAGGGTGGAAATAGCAGGGGCTGATGAGGAAATTATAAACCCAAGAATCGGAGCAGTAAATAAAGCAGGAATCTGACCCCTAAGGACTTTTTATACTGAGGATTGTACTAACCAACACACGGAGCACTACGCTCTAAGCATTTTACAATGCATCAGTTCAGGAATGTCTCACAACAGCTTTAAGAGATAGAGTGGTTGTTACCCCATTAGGCAGATGAGGAAATTGAGGCACAGGAAGACTGAGTATTTTGCCACGTTTGCACGTTCCGTAAGTGTTGGGGGAAGGATGCCAACGCAGACCACCTGACTCTGGAATCTGGGCTCTTAATCACTCTGCTCTATGATGCTTCCGGGTAGGAAGGCCAACAAAGTAAGGAAAAGACCGGGGCAGTAGGTGGATTCAGGTGTGAGGTCCTAAGACTTGACTGGACAGGGCTTTGGGGGAGCTGAGGAGGCAGTAGGGCTGGGTTTCTGAGACAAAAAAGAGGAAATTCCCAGCAGGGGGAGAGAGAGACACACAAGGAGCCGAAGCAGAGGCCCTGGAGCTCAGATTAACCTGCGTCAGCATTCCCATGGTAAAATCCCCCAGACGGGCACTCGCCAGGTTCAGACATAAGTAATTCCTAACACGTGCCAGGCCCCCATGCTACACACTTTGTTCATATTATCTCCTTTACCCTAAACAACAACCCTACAAAGGAGATGTTAAGTGTCCCTTAAGAGTTGAAAAATCTGTCAAGGCGCCTGGGTGGCTCCGTTGGTTAAGCGTCTGCCTTTTGCTCAGGTCATGATCCCGGGGTCCTGGGGTCGAGCTCAGCGGGGAGCCTGCTTCTCCTTCTTCCTCTGCCACTCTCTCTCTCTCAAATAAATAAATAAAATCTTAAAAAAAAAAAAAAAGAAGAGAAAAGAAAAGAAAAAACTGTCAATAAGGTTAGTTTGCCCTTGCTCGCACAGGTAGAAACTGGGCTTTGGGCTACTGGGGCAGCTCTGCCCACAGGAAGTGCCTGGGAGTGTGTGTCCAGAGGCAGCCCTTTGCTGGGGGAGTGTGAGGGTCCTGCTTCTCCTGGTGAGACAAACTCTGAAGCCATAACTTACACCCCAGAGCTACTCCCAGCCCCCCCACCCCCCACCCCGTGAGATCAGGGATCAGGCTGAGGCTGGGACTCAGTGGGAAATCCCTCCATCCCCCTGAAGCAGAAAGGTCCTTCGGGCTCAAGGTCAGCCTCTCCCTTGTTCCGGTTTCTTCCTCTTCCTTGTCCCACTTCTACTCCCATCCGGGTCTCTGCTGGGAACGCTCCCTTAATGAGTCACCTGCACTTGAACCCTCTTCTCAAGATCTGCTTTGGGAACCCCCACATAGGACACGCCCTAGACTTTTTTTTAAAAGATTTATTTATTTATTTTAGAGCGAGAGCATGAGTGGGGGGCAGAGGGAGAGGGAGAGAGAAACTCAAGCAGACTCTGTGCTGAGCTGCTGAATGCGGAGTCCATGCAGGGCTCTATCTAGCGACCCTGAGATCACATGAGCGGAAACCAAGAGTCGGACGCTTAACCGACCGTGCCACCCAGGCACCCCAGGACACCCCCTAGCCTCTTAACCACCATCCTAGGCACCATCTTTTTGCTCACCACCCTCACTTTCTAGGAGCTGCTCACACTCCCCCAGGGAGCAGGGATCCACAGGGCTTCCGCTCTGCAAATTCCTGGGACCACCTCCCAGCCAGAGCCCAAAGTCTGAGGCTTGTGCCGACCTCCGCCGAGCAGAGTTTGGGCTGCGCAGGCTCCGGCCAGATTTTGCCGTTCCCAGACTTGAGCAAGCCCAGACACAGCCCACCTCCCAGGGCGTGGGACAATGTGCTGTAAAGTCAGAGGTGGTTTTCAGGGCCCTGTCCAGACTTGTGGGTGGTGCAGAGCCAGATGTGCGAGGGATCAGCCCCGGTGTGTCTGGGGCAAGAGAACCAGACAGTCCACTCCGCAGGGAAAAAAGCCAAACCAACAAATAAAGGTCCTGCACCGAAGCATAGGTCTTGGACTGACAAATTTCCCAAGGCATGTGTAGCATGGAGTTAGGCATGGCCACCTGGGATGGAGTGGAGTTTCCACAATGGATCGCTGGGCTCCAGCTCCCAGGAGAAAGACTCTGGGAGAGCCAGTGGTCTGACTCAGTGTAGCCTTAAGTCAGGCTCAGCTCAGACCACATCTTGCCTGGAAATCTTCTCTGATCTTTTCCCCACCGCTTGGTTGGGTTGGGTACCTCTCCTCACCGCTCCCACATCATCTGTCTACGGCTATAATTGCATATCTGTCTGTGTGTTGGTCTCTGGGACTAGACCAGACTCAGTTACACCACAGTCCTGTCGTTTTACCTCTGAAACACCAGGACATAGCGCAGCATCTTGGAAACAATGAGTGCTCAGTAAATGTTTGTTGAATAAATACCCACCTTCCAGGGGTGTGTGAAGATCAAATGAGATAATGGATGTGAAAACAAACCACAAATTGCCATTACATTTATTCTTATTTTTCCATGAATATATTTATGGATTTTATACAAACCAACGTATCGTATGTATTAATAATATTAATAAGAGGAACATGTGCCAAAGCCTAGGCAAAAAAGACTCGTCTAGTGTCCAATGTTGAGAGAAACAGAAATATACATGTATATTTACAACTGTGTATTCATCGCTAAATTCATACCATCGATGACAAGAAATCATTATAACCCCTCAAGGTGGCAGTCAGGTCTCTAGATTATTTGTCTAAGACAGAGGAGTGCTCACCTGGGGAATGACTATCACCACCTCTGCCTCTCACGTGTTTAAGACTTTTTGGTTTCCAGAAGATTTTGCGCCATCGGCTCTTGCAGTTGCCACGTAAATTAAGAAATCAGACATTGGAAGGAGGGAAAATGCACTAAGACCTTCTTTTTATGTCCGTGTTCTTTTCTCAGGAGACAGGGAGTCCCCACAGGGAACCCTGTGTCGCCCTTTCTGGGAGTGAAGAGGAGCCTGAGGAGGGGGCGGTGCGCGTATGGGAGCAGCTGCTGAATACGAGGGCAGGGCCAGAGCCTGACGCTCACTGTCACACCCCCTGTGGAAAGACTCCTGCCAGGAAGTCCGCCAGACTTCGGTGTCAGGTTCTCTCCTGTAAGTCAGCGTCCCACCTTCCTTATAATGGACGCTCGTGCCGAGGCAGATCCCGTGATGCTCAGCACGTCCCTCCCCTCCTCAGCCGGGACAGACCTGCTCTCCTTCAGTCCCATCTGATGGCCCGGGACTGAGAGGAACAGATTCCCCTCCCTCCCTCCTCATCCCTCCCACTACTTCTCTCCTTTCCCCTCCCTCCCTTCCTTCCTGCTCTCCCACCTTCCTTTCTTCTTTCCTTAATACAATTTTACTCGATTTAATTTTTTGAATAGGCAATACATTCTTAAAGTTATAAGCAGATAATTATAAAAAGATACAGGGAAATCTCTCAGGAACTCAAGGCCTGCTGTGTATCCCTCCGGAGATTTTTTTTTAATGTATATACAAGCATTGCATGGGAATATGATTATATACCACCCCATTCCTTCTTATGCAAGTGCCAAACATCGTATAGTGATACATAGTGTTCTGCTCCTTAATTTTCTCAATTAATAGATGTTAGAATGTGAAGAGCTTTTTCTACCATTTTTTTTTTTCATAGCTGCATAGTTTGCCAATGCACAACTTATTTTAATCAGACAGACATTTACAACCAGTGCTGCCATGGAGAGCCTTGGATAGACATCATTTCCCAACTGTTATCTGTAATTAGCTGTGGAGCTGCCGGGTCAAGGGGCAGGTGGATTTGGGGTGTTGACAGCTATTGCCAAATTGCCCGTCATCGGAACTGCACAAACTTATACTCTCGATCACTGTATGAGAAGAAACAGATTTCCAGAACTTTACAATGGGCATAATCCTACCACCAATACACATTGGTTAAGCCCTTACTTTGTGCCTGGCATTTGTTATCTCATACAACCCACCATGACCTTTTGAGTTGATGATGATGGGGTTCCTGCCGTCAAAGGAGAAACCTCGGATTCACAGGTGAGTAATATTGCTACGCTAGGTCTCTCATCCGGAAGTTGGGAAGTCAGCAAGTATTCATTCTGATAATTTTAAGATTCCAACAGCCTGCCTTTATTGAGTGCTTAAATCCCTCACTTGACCCAAACAGCCCTGTGACTCAAGCTCTGTAGTATGCTCCATTTTTAGTAATGAGAAAACCAAAGGCTAAAGGGCCCCTGGTTGAAAGTTACGCAGCAAGTGGGCGGCAGTCCCAGGTTTGAACCCAGACAATCTGACTGCACCACCCAAACCCTTCACACCACTGCACTGAGGTCACAGCTTAGAAGGTCCAGAACATGCAGGCCTTGGCAGTTGTCCCCTGTGAGAGCCTCGATCTACAGGTGGGAAAGCCGAGGCCCAGGGGGAAGGGGAGGGGGCCCGGTTAGTGGCTGCTCTGGGTTAGAGCCCCCTTCTCTTGACTCCAGGCAGTGCTCTCTTTCTACACCTTGCAGCCACACAAGTGCTGTGACCCCCTCAGCCCTGGGCTGGTGTTCGGTGCGGATGACAAAGGTGGCCTCAGTGTAGCCCACAACCCAGCCGGCAAGAACCAGCCCCACGGCCCACCTGGGAAGTTGCAGCCAAGGAATCCGAGGGTGCACATCCCTGGGTTACTTCTCCTACACGCTTGCTACCAGTTGTTATAGTGATGACAAAAGACACTATTTATCTAGCACCTACTCTGAGCCTGGCACTATAAGCACATTGATTTACTTCATCCTTAAAACAAGCCCACAACTCAGAGAGGTTACGTGATTTGCTCAAATCCCAGCTCGTGGCAGAGCTGGGATTTGAACGCAGATATTTTTGATGTTAAAACCTATGTTTTTTAGAGGTAGGATGGTTCAATGGCTAGGAACCCGTGTCTGGAGTCACAGACTGGTTCTCCCACTTACTATCTGTTGAACCAGGAGAAATTATTTAATATCTCCGAGCCTCAGTTTCCCTCTCCAGTAAACGAAGATTCATAATAGAGTTGGGACCCTTGAACAACATGGGTTTGAACTGCACAGGTCAATGTATACGCAGATTTTTTACAGTACAACATTGTCAATGTATGTTGTGTTCCTTAAGATTTTCTTCATAACATTTTCTTTTCTCCACCTTACTTTAAGAATAGAGTATATAAGACACATAACATATAAAATACGTGTTAATCGACTGTTTATGTTAACAGTAAGGCTTCCAGTCAATGGTAGGCTAGTAGTAATTAAGTTGGGGGGGTCAAAAGTTATACGTGGGTATTTTACTATGCCCAAGGCTGACAACCCAACGTTGCTCAAACAACTGTATCTGTTTACTCAAAGAGATACTTGCATACCCACATTCATGTCAGTGTTATTCACAATAGCCAAAATGTAGATGCAACCCAAATGTCCATCCATGAGTCAATGTGTTAACAAAATGTCACGCACGCACGCACACACACACACACACACACACACACGCACACATGAATACTATTCAGCCTTAAAAAAAAGAAGGGAATTCTGATACCTGCTAAACATGGACCTTGAGTACATTATGCTGAGTGAAATAAGTGAGATAAGCCAGTCACAGAAAGACAAGTCCTGTCTGGTTCCACTCCTCTGAGGTGCCTAAAATACTCAAATATGGAGAGATGGAAGGCAGCATGGTGGTTGCCAGGGGGCAGAGGCAAGGAGGGAGAACTGAAGAGTTGTTTAGTGGGTATAGAATTTCGGTTTTGCAGGATGAAGGGAGTTCTGTGGGTGGAAGGTGGTGATGTGCCCAGTGGTGTGCATGTCCTCAAAGAAAATACAAATGTTATGCTCTAGGTTTTTACTGCAATTCTTTAAAAAAGAAAAAGTAATAATAATGCCTGTTTTGGAGAGATGTGAGGATTAGGTCACGACTGTGAAGGGCTCAGCGCGGGCCTGGCTTGGAGGAAGCACCCAGTCGATGGAGTTACGTGTACTGTTAGCAACCGTTTGTGTGTCCAGCGCGGGAGCCACCCCGGGGGGTGACTTCAGTGTCCCCATCTCGTCTGCTTCGCTGAGGGCGTGTGAGGGACAAATGAGCTCTTGGGTGTGAAAATGCTTCATAAACTGTTAAAAAAAAGGGGGGGGGAGAAACAATTGATCAAGGTGTTAGGGGCATATTTTGTCTGTCATTTCTCAGCACTTGGTGTCTATCCCCACCACCACACTTGTCACCTTCCCCAGGGGTGACTCCTCCAGGACCCTCTCTCCGCCTCTCCTGACTGGAATCTTCGGGCAAGAGTCCTGTCTTCCTTCATTCCACATCCCAGCGCCCAGCCCCGTGCCTGTGTCCCCTTGGTTAATTTTTGGCGACCTCCGCCGAGTTTAGGGGGTGCGAGGCAGGGAGACGTCCTTCTGAGGATGGAGGCAGGAGGTTCGGTGCGGCCTCCTGAGGTGGGGCCCTCTCCCGGGTGCAGTTTCTCATGATAAGAGTCTGATCGTCTGTCCTGGAGCAAATGTGGGCTCCATGTGGGGAGGCAAGGGAAGCAGAATGTGGGGGAAATGGCGGGAACACTCCTGGACCGCTCAGGAAGAGGTGACTTCGGGACACGGGCTGCCTCATTGTTTTCCACGGTTTTTCATTACTTGGTTCGAACTCCTGCGCAGTAAGTGTTTCTCAGGCATGGCTGGAGAATCTAATTCTGGAGTCCCTTCGGCACAAAAGAATGCAATGCAACACCCGCTCTGTGGAAGTGGGGCCGGCCGTTTAGCAGGCGACCTTGGCTGTTGGGGACACACCCTCCACAGACAGGGTGGCCCCAGGAGGGTAAGCAACTTGCCTGAGGTCTCTTGGGAAAGTGTCGGGACGGGGACAACAGCTCACAGTTCTGGGCTGGCAGGGATCCTACAGCCCTCTGCTGACTGAAAAGTTGTGTTGAGGTAAACTGAGGAACAAAGGCAGTTTTTCTGGGGCAGGCAGGCTCGGAGCGGGGCAGGCACCATTGCAAGACCTTCATGTTCACATACCAAGTATGTTCACCCAAGAGCCTCTACACCTCTTACAAAGGTTGGAATAGCTACGTTTTGAACTGACTTTGCCCTCCAAATACCAGACCAGAAAAATCACTTATTCGTCATTCTTCCTTTTGACTCATAATCCCTCGGCATGTCCTACAGAAGGGAGTGTTGGTAAGCCCTGGAGAAGAGGAAGAAAATATGATGAGGTAGCATGAGGGGCTTCCTTAGTCATCGGATGCCTAAGAACAAGCTTACTCAGCCTGTCTCAATGATTAACAAGGGACTTCCTCCTCAAGGAAGGAAAGAAAATGGCCGCCATGGTATTTGCCAGCTAAGAGAGCACACTTTGCCAACACATGCCAAGCGTCTCTGTAACTCCACACTGTTTCTGCCGATAGGGTTTGGTGGTGGTCGAGGGGGATGGTAATTAACGTTAGATGGACGTAGTGAAGTAAGATATGGAGAGGATAGACACGGCAACCTCACGAAGTCAGACTCAAGGAGCCTCACTCAGAACTCAAGTTCTTTCCTGCTTCTGGAAGATTTCACAAGGCCGGGAAGCCAGCTGTCCTGGGTCAAGTGAAGGGGAGGCAGCTCCGGGACACACCCAAGAGCAGTTTCTGGTCAGGCATTCCTGGCAACATGGGGTACCTCAGCCCACCCACGCCTTGTCCACGATGAAAGCTGATAGGCAGGGCCTGCGGAATGCTGGGGCAGGGAAGTGCCTCCCTCGTGGTTTAGGGGCACTGAGAGGTCTCCTTCTAAAAATATCTCCCTCCCCTTTCCTGCCGTGGAAGCTGAAATGTTCACATGGAAGTCTTACTCCCTTGGTTTGAGGCATTATATTCCTAGTAGATCTGATTTAAAAATTAAATACCATCATGTGCAGAACAAACTGAGATATGATCACGCCATGACACTTCACTTGGCATTTATTTATACCCCTGTGCAAATCCAAAGAAGGATTTGAAATTATCACACATTGATTTCTCAGATTAGCCAGCTGAGGGAACCAGATCTTATTTCAGCAAATCTGTGGAGCAGCTGAGAGAGAACTTTAGTTCTGCCTGGGACACCTCATTTTTCTGCTCAAACCGCTCCAAGACCTTCCCATCGCTCCTTACACAGACACCTCACCTGAATCAGTCACCATCTTCCCCGTCGCACCCCCACCTCATGCAAATGCACCAAGCTCTTGCTTGCCCCCAGACCCCCGACAAGCTGCCCCTTCTGCTGGCAGATCTCTCCCCCCACTCCTGGCTCCTCTGTTCTTTAGGCCTTGGCTTGAAATGCCACCACTCAGGTGGCCCCTTGACTTCGCCAGTTAAGATAAGTGTTTGTTCCTATCTTTCAAAACACTGTTCTTTGGTTCACAACCTTTCTTACCATTTGATATATGTGTCTACGGTCGACCCATGTTATTTGTAGATTCTGTATTTATGAATTTGTCTACTCCCCCAAATTGAGTTGCATCACCCAAATCAGTACTTGCAGTGCTTTGGAGGTCATCTGTGGACATGGGCAGAGCGGCAAAAAATTTGAGTCATCCAATGCACGTGTTCCCACCTGAGATCCAACCAAATTGACACTCTGCTTCTTATCTCGGCTCTCAGACTCTAAACAAGTGATCTTTTCCCAATTTTGTGTCACATTTTTTACATTTTGGGGCTCGCGGTTGGTGGTTTCACTGTTTAAAATGGTCCCCAAGCACAGTGCTGAAGGGCTGTCTAGTGCTCCTGAGCCCAAGAAGGCTGCCATGTGCCTCGCGGAGAAAAGGTAGGTGTTGGCTAAGATTCGTCCAGGCATGAGTTATACTGCTCTTGGCCATAAATTAACATTAATGAATCAACAATAGATACTAAATAAGATGTCTTTCAACAGAAGCACACATAAATCAAGATTATGCAATAACTGGTGGATGAATGTTGCGACCAGAGGCTCCCAGGAACCTAACCCTGTGTTTCTCCTGGGAGCAATGGTTCAGTGTTCACTAATTCAGTTCTTGTGATGGCTTTATAAAACATAACCACTGTGAATAACAAGAACCGCATTTGTATTAGTTTTATTCGTTTCTTAGGGCCGCTGTAACAAATACCGCAAACTGGGTGGCTTAAAACAGCAGAATGGTGTTCTCTCATGGTTCTAGAGGCTAGGAGTCCAAATCAAGTTGTCAGCAGGGCCTCGCTTCTGCTAAAGGCTCTAGACAAGGATCCTTCCCTGCCTTTTCCCAGTCTCCGGTGGTTTGCTGACAATACTTGGGTGTTTTGTGGCTTGCAGTGGCCTTTCTCCTCCAGTCATCACATGGCATTTTCTCGGGTGGCTCCGTCTCTGTGTCACTTCTCTTCTTGTAAGGACACCAGTCATATTGGATTTAAGGCCCAACCTACTTCAGTATAACCTCGTCTTAGAAATATATTTATTATATGAAATATACAAAAACACATGTATTGCATTTTATATATTATTCATATATTTCTATAATCTATATATTTGATCGATATCTATCTACCCAACTGCCCTGCAAACTCCTTGAGGCAGGGACAATGGCTTTCTTATTCATCTTTTCATCCCCAACACCAAGTCCAGCCTGACACAAGTCAGTAAATATTTGTGGGGGATGAATGGGGCAATGAATGAATGGATTTCAAAGTTCAGAACGTTCGACGCCATTGAGCCAGCAGCGACCAAACTCTCTTGGAGCCCTAGGCTCCTGGACATCCTTCGTCCATCCGGTCAGGCTGAGAAAGAAGCCGGGTGGGTGGGCTTCCGGTCTTAATCCCCTCCCCAGTCCATGTCAACCAGTTACCCGTCTGTACCTGTTTTATATACTCCACTTCTATGCGATATTGCTTTTATAAAGGAGCTTTAACGAGTTTTAAAAGTGTGAAAAACACCGAGCTCTCCCCCCTTTATAGATAAGGAAACAGAAGTCCAGAGACATAAAGGGGTTTGCTCTAGGTCACCAGGCAGTCCTGGGAGAAACAGCCAGGTTTTTTGAGCCCTATTCCAGAACTTTCACCCCAATGCTCCCCTTCCTGCCAAGACATACAATGGGAGAATTTTGGAATTTGCCCTTCCTGGGACCC
Organism: Eumetopias jubatus; assembly: GCF_037043125.1. Classification (NCBI taxonomy): domain Eukaryota; kingdom Metazoa; phylum Chordata; class Mammalia; order Carnivora; family Otariidae; genus Eumetopias; species Eumetopias jubatus. The sequence continues at coordinate 123,621,201 of NW_028274810.1, forward strand.
TGTTTTTCTATCTGGAGTAACTTCTGGGAGAAGGAAACAGAGCCCGTGGCATGTGCCCCTTCCCCACAGCTCTCAAAGGCCCTTTGTGCCAAGTTACATGGACATTCCACAGGCCTGCTCTAGGCAAATCCATCTTTCTGCCAGTGGGTCACAAGCCATGCCTTCATCTCTGAGCCACAGTGGTTTGGCCTTTCTGTCTTGAAATGCACCCGTTGCTTTCTAGAAAGCTGAAACCAAGCGAGGGAGGTCGGACTCGGGAAGCCAGGTGCAGATGGGCTGCGGCGGGCTACCAGAGGAGAGAGGTCTGTTTTGCAGACCTGGCTTGAGAAGAAAACTGTGCTAATTATCTCCCAGGCCCAGCTGCAGAAATGCCTTAGCTTGGCAGCAGATTATAAATAGCCCAGAATGCACTCCCAGCCGCTTGAAAACAAGGATATTTTTTTCTCTGGGTTAGAAGAACAGCTCTTCACAGCTATCCCGGGCCCCCTCCTCAACCCCACCCCCAAAGAGCTGTGATTTATGTCTCAGCACCATTACTGGGACCAAGTATCACACAGCCCCGATAAACAATGATTAATTCATTGCCAAGTTTTGCGAAAAAAATGAGGCATTCCTTTGGATGTCCTCTCTTTCATTTTGGCAGAGACATGCTGACCCGTGAGACCAGAGGGGCAGTTTTGCTGCGAGTTCATTACCCTGGCTTTCATCTGGCTGTCTCTGCCCTTGAATGCGGTGGGGGCTGGGGAAGGCAGCAGGTCACTGATGCGGAGGACAGGAGGCAAAGAAGCCTTGCTCTGAACTTGACTGTTGGCTGAGATGCTGCAGAAAGAAAAAGCTAAGGATGCTGGGCCAGTCCGTTTACATTCGAGTCCTTCTTTCTAGAGGGAAATCAGCCTCTCTGTGAGGAAATCAGGCCTTAATGCAAATACCCTAAAAATCCTTGCACCAGCTGGCTCACTCCTTAGGACCTTAAGTTTGAACAGTAGCTCCCAATGTACAAAGCACTTTTCATGTCCTGCTCTCATCTGACCCTTACAACAACTGTTTTATTTGTTTGTTTTTCTGGAATCAAAGACAATCCCTGCTTGTTGTAGATAAGTTCAAAAATTTCACAGAGGCATAAAGTAGAAAAAAAAAAAATCCCACCCAAATCCCTTCACACCGAAACAATAATGTTTTCATGGTCATCCTTCCAGACCTCCTAGGATCATAGATGGATATCATTTTACCTGCCTGGGAATATATCATCGTGTTAGCTGGGCTCTTGGTAGAAATAGATGGCACATTCAAGTGAGTAATTGTGGAGAGTTTAAACAGAATGTCTTCATTGGCCTGGACAGAATTTAGGAAAACCAACAAGGAATGGTGCAGTACACCAGGGCTAGCAACAGGGGAGAGCCATTATGACTCACAGGTCTAAAGGCCAAGGGCAGAGGGAGCGGTTACTATAAACCAGAGCTGTACGAAGAGGGTTGCTTGTCAGGAACTATAGCCTTCAGTGGAGACACAACCAGCCCCAGCCAACCAGCAGACATGGAGCCCTGATTTCACTCTCCCCTGCCCTCCAACTGCTGGTGCCTCCCGTTGGCCAACTCAGCCACAGTTAGAAGGTATCGAAGCCCATTGATGGTAGTTCCTCGAGGCCAATGCCCCAGGGCACAGAACAGGATGGAGAGGGTGGAGACTAGACAGGTGAGACAAACAGAAAACATCCTTTACATCCACTGTAATACCACTTTTATCATTCCGTGGTAAGCCAAGAAGTTTCTAATTCGATGAATATAGATCAACATCATACTTTTTAGTGAACCTCGTATGGACGTAGCAAATTTATTTAACCAAGTCCCCTGTTGATGTACACACAGTTCATTTCTAATTTCTCAAGAGCATAGACAACGCTGCGATGGGCAGATCTGTACACACAAACTCCTTGTGCCCTTAGGATACGTGATTTTGAGTCCCCGTTGACATTTTTTACAAACTGAGGCTCATTGCCTGTGAGGCTTGCCCCCAGTCACACGGTGGTCATGTGGCTTTTCTAAATCTTCCAACTTTTCCATATTGAAAGAAAAAGGAGGAAAAAAGTGAGTTTTTAGTTTTGAAACAAACAAACAAAAAATGCCCATTCCCTTGAAAGTCCTATCACCTGCATGACTCCGAAAGGGAGGAGACTCTTAGGTCCTGGGAGCACAGGGCCTCAGTCAGTCTGGGGGCACAAGGGGAGGACAGAAGAAGGGCAAAGGGGAAACACAAAGTGATGTCCCAGCACACCCCTTCACTGACTCCACAGGTGTCACCTCAAGAGGTGGACGCAGCTCCAGAGGACTTACTGTGGTAAAGTGGGGAGGATATGGGCTCAGGAAGCTAGCGGAAGCCACAAAGCCGCGCTTCCTGTTTGCGCCTCAGTCTCCTCATCTGTAAAGTGGAGACAATGCTCACCATGCAGACCCATCCTGAAAGCCACTTGACCCACACCCAGGGAAGGGCCTGGGGCTTTGTCGGTCCTCAAAAAATGCACATTTCTTCCCTCCTTGCCCCAAAGCTGGGAGCCAAGCCAGACGACATCTGATTTTTTTTTAAATTCACAAATATTTATTGAGGAGTAGATAAATATGAAGGTGAACAAGACTCGAGGAGCGTAGAAACCAACGTGTGTACGAACCCACTCAGTACTTGAAGGTGTCCGCTTTTGTCTGGACTTTTGCTCCTATCTGGAATGTCCTTTCTCTTCTACCTGGTGAAGTCACTTGCCTTCTTCATTGTCCACTTGCATGGGAACCCAGCCAAATGTGTCACACCCTCATCGGCAGCCCCACAGCACCGTGCCCCTTCCTCTCCCTCAGACCTCATTTCTTGGTGTATGTAGACCAGTAGATTAAGAGTTTTGGAGTCAGATGGGTTGGTCGCTGTCCCAGCTCTGTCACTCACCAAGCTGGGGTTTCTCAGTGTCCTCAACTCAGAAATAGGAAGGACATCTCCTACGCCAGAGGGTAGTTGTGGGAACAGGATGGGGGTCTAGACACGCACAGCTCAGAGAACAGAGCCTGGCACAGAGGAAGCCCCCCTCCGTCAGCACTGGAGTTATGACTATTCCTCGCTGCCCACCTGGCACTGAGCAGGGGCTCTGTGGACGTTTGTCGAAACAATCCATGGTGTGTATTCCTTGGCAAAATAGCAGGATAAAAGAGGATTCCAAAACAGCCCAGAATCAAGAACTCACAGAGGGACAAGTTGCGCGGTGGCCCACACTGCGTGGGGAAGAAGGGTTTCTAGGGTGAGCAGCCGAGGAGAAGGTGCAGGTGGGGCCGGTGCCAGGTTACTCTGCAGGAATTCGTGGGGGGGGGGGGACACAAAAGAAGAACAGAAGGAGAGGGGGCCACTGAGTTCTGGTTCCAGCCCTTCTGGGCCTTGTGACTTTGGACAAGGCCCCTTCACCAGAGAGGTTGGCCTTCTTTGTAAATGAGGATAAACAGCCCCCTTCACACAGAGCACCATGAGGATGAGCCAAGTCACGTTCCTGGTGCACAGCGGCCGCAGGCTGGCCACTCTGCTTTTACTATTCTTGTTGTTCCTCTAGGCCACATGACGACTGCTCTCGACTTGCTGGGGTTCCTTTGAGCTCTCTGATCCAGGAGTCCGTGGCGCTGGACACCTCTGTCCACTGGAGAGCTGAAGGCTGGGGGGCTGTCCTGCAGGAGCCGGGCCTGGGCCTGCTGAGAGCCAGCCTCCTGCCACGAGCCCATCTGCCGGGTCGGCCGTGGCCAGAGCAGTGAGGCGGGAGCGGGGAAGGAGCCTCGGTGTCTGAGCTCCGTGCCAGCCTGGGTACTGACTTTCTGCTTCTCCTGGTGTCGTCCCGGGCTCCATCAGCTTGCCGGCCTCCTCGGGCCTCCCCGCAAGAGCAGCCCCTGGGACTCCCGCCTCGGTTACCAGGGACACAGTCTCCCTCAGAGGCCTTGCCTCTGGTGTCTGCCTCCTGGGTGGGCTCTGGAGACAAGAAGCCGAGGACGTGCGCACAGTGAAGGGCCTGAATGAGATTCATAGAGAGCAAGACAGGGGTCGGAGGAAGAAGGCTGAAACCAACTTCAATAAGAGGAAAATAAAGAGAGGAGTTCTAGAAGCTGAGTGAAGAAAAGTTTCTCAATCAGTGTAGTAGGGAGAATAGTGGCCCGAGAGATACCTGCTTGCTAATCCCCGGGCCCTGTAGCTATGTTACTGAAGCTGGCCGAGGGACGGTGCAGATGTGACAGGATTATGGACCTCGAGGTGAGGAGATTATGATATTCTGCAGGTGGGCCTTAAAAGCAGAGACCCTTTCCTCCCTAAGGCCAGAGGGAGATATGACCACAGAAGAATGGCCAGAGAAGTTCAGTGTTCCACAAACCAAGGCATGTGAGCAGCCTCCTAGAAGCTTCTAGAACCTGAAAAAGGCAAGGAAATGGGTTCTTCCCCAGAGCTTCTAGACAGAAACATAGCCCAGTCTGTATTTTAGCCTACTGAGACCCCTCTCTGACTCCTAAACTGCAGATCTGGAAAATAATAGATTTGTGTTATTCAAAGCCAGGAGATTTGTGGTGATTTGCTGTGGTTGCCCCAAAAACTAACGAAAGGAGGAAGTGATCAGCTGGTCAAGTCACAGTCTAAGCTTCAGGAAAACGAGAATGAACATTTCCAGTGGTTCGGGCAACGAGGATGTCCAGGGGACCTTGACCGAGCTGGTCTGGAGGGGGCGACGGGCAGTGGGACAGACCCGAGGGGAGCATGGGAGGGGACAGCCCACGTGTGGAGGAAGGAATCTAGGAAAGGAAGCCAAGAGATGGGGTAGAGATGTGTGTGGCCTCAAGGGAGGAGTCCAGTTCTTGCTTTTGGGTGAAGATGGGATGCCTGCTTTCGGGCCGGTGAGGATGATACCGGAAAGAAGCAAAACTGTGATGAAGCAAGAAAGAGTCGAGGTTCCGGCTGCAAGTCCCATCCCCCATGCACACCTGAACGCTCCGCAGCCACGAGCAGAGGCGAGGGACCCCCAGGAGAGCCACACCTCAACCCAACCTTCCGTGCAAGACAGGGATCTCTCCCAACAGTGTGGACACAGGACTCATCTCAGGCCACTCTCTGCTCCACGTGTGGTTCCGTGGTACCCCTCCCACCCCGTCCACCTGCGTTCCAGGCGTTGTGAGGTGTCGGTTTGTGGGTGCACGGTTCCCGAAGCAGCGAGATGGTACCTATCTCATTCTTTGTTTCCCCAGCCGAGCCTAGACACTGACACTCATAGGATGTATTCAATAAATGTCTTGCTGAGTGATAGCAACAGCCACATCTACCGAGTGCTCTCTCTGTGCCAGAGGCTTTACTGGCCACACGTGTGATCGCACATGATCCTGACAGCAACTCAACCGCACCCATTTTACAGGCAAGTACACTGAGGCCCAAAGAGGCTCTTTTGGTTAATCCAATCAAGGAGGTTAAATGACTTGCCCCACATCACGTGGCTGGTAAATGGCAGGACTGGGACTTGAATCCGGGCAGTCTGACCCAAGAGGCCCCTCGTGCCAGCGGCCCACCACCTCACCTGCGGCGCGTAACTACTGGAGTGAGCCGACTCCAGGCGCTAAAGGAGCAGAGCGCAGGGGGACCCAGGCCTTCTTGGAAGGGACACCTGAGCTTGGTTCTGAGGCTGAGGAAGACGCAGCCAGTGAGGACAGGTGGGAAAGGGGGCCGGCGGGAAGAGGAGGGCGGGAGAGAAGGCGCAGAGGTGGGGAACACAGGCTGGCTCTCAGGAAGCTCCCCAAAGCTGGTTCTGTTTTGCTGTACTGGGGGAGCGTGGAGCCGGAGGAGGGATGCTGGCGAGGGAGGCAGGACCTGGTGCATGAAGAAGGCCTGGCAGGCAAGGGAAATGCCCAGAGGAACCCAGTGAAAACTGTGCGGAATGCCAGCCCCCCACTCCCCCCCTCAACAAGCTGGCGGGAGATGTGGGCACGGCCAGGGCTAGAGCGGGGGACCAAAGCCGCACCCAGCCAGCCATCACCCTCACAGCTGACGCTGGCCTCCCCAAGTCCACGGAAATTCAAGTCCAATCTGGAAAAGCAGTGGCCAGGGACCAAGGCCCGAAGGGGGCAGGGCAGCAGAGAAGGAAGCAAGGGCCAAGTCTCTGTGTGCCCGCAGACAAAGGGAGAAAGCGGGCTGAGAGTGGGGACAGCATGTGACACCTGAGCCACAGGCCCGGGCAGCAGCCGCTGCAGCCCTGGGGATAATGGCTCCTTTTGTCCTCCTAAACTCTCCGGAAAAGAAAGGATTCCAGGGCCTGCTTCTCCTGCTTGCACAATGCCGGCTGCCCGGGGCCCCCGCTGTGCGGGCCTGCCTTAGCATTTGGGGAGCATTCGGGCCTCTTCACTGTCTGCTCCTTCCCTGGAAGCCGAGCGCCATGCCAGACATTCTGCCGGGGGCTGGGAGTCGGGGCTGAAGCACAGCCTTGAGCCAGGAACTTTCTTTCATGGCCCCAAGGAAACCAAAGGATCGCAGAGCTCTGAATGCGTCTTCCTATCTGTGCCGGGCCTCCTAATGCCTGTCCTCCCGGGCCGTAGCCCCCCCCCCCCCCCGTTCCTCCACTCTCCGTGGACCATAGTGATTTCAAGCCCAGGCTCTGGACTCGGACAAAGCTGGGTTCACATTCTGACACGGCCACTCAGAATGGCAAGCTATTTCACCTCGACAAGCCTCACTTCCCCTCTCTGTAAAATGGACACGATAGCCCCCACTTCCTAAGACTGGCAATGAGAATAAGGGAGAAAATGCATATAACACGCTGAGCTTGGAACACAGCCTTCCAGAAGGGCTCAGTGAGGGTAGACAGCCCAGGGGGTCGTTCAGTCTGTCCCCAGTCTTCTCCAAAGACGAGGCACGCACACCCTGTATTCTATATTCAGACCAAGTGCAAAGCTACTCTTATATTCTCATTGGTGCTGAGGGTAAAGAGGAAGGGGGCCCGCGCTTATGAAGCATTTCCTGCATGCCAGATGTTACCATAAACGACTCAGAGAAACTAGGGGCCTTGTCCACACCGTGCAGAGGAAGTCACCAGGGTTTGAACCGGAGTCTTTCCAACCCTCTGCACCATGATACAAGAGAATTTCATACCTGTGAAAACAGCTTCTGTGCCCTCCTTGGTACCTTCTCTTCTCCAAGGAAAACATTCCCGAGGCCTCAAGGGTGATGGTTTTGTGTTCTTCCACCATCTTGGCCTCTCTTCCTCCAAGTGTGCTCTAGTTTGTCACTGTCTCCCTGCAAAAAACAGCCTCCAGACACAATATTCCCATTGTCTTCTGACCAGTGCCAAATGGAAACACATTCTCACCTCCTTTATCATAACTGCTGTGCTTCTGCTAATAAAACCTAAGATGATGAGGCACTCTGGCCATCACTTTATGCTGATGGCTCTCTCTTACTCACTATATTCAGCCTATGAGAATAATATGCCCCCTGTGCTCTGAACATTCGTAACAGTCATTGTGGATTTTTGTGGCGATAACAGAACCCTTCCCAACTAGTTTAAGCCATCAGGCATATTTTATTTGGTAGCTCGCAGAATCTCCAGCAGTGCTAAAGATTCCGGCTCAGAAGCAACACAGTCAGGAACAATTCATGAACTACCCCTGACCGGGCTTCTCCACCAGTCATTACTGCCATTGGCCAAGGAAACTCCACCCTCACACTGCACATGTTGGCATGGGGCGCTGTCTCCACGACTTCTGAGATCTGGCTCTCTCACATGGCGGCAACTCCTTCTTCACTTCAGTCTCTTCTAACTAAGCCTCCCTGGGCGCATGGCAGGGGCTGAGTGAGTTAATACATGTGTAGCCAGCCTCCAAGACAGCTCCGGTGATCTTACCTCCCCGTGTTTGTGTCCTTGTGTGGGCCCCTCACACACTGGAGAGGGCTGACTGGTGTAACCAATAGGATTGTGCAAAAAATGACAGTGTGACCTCTGAAACTAGGTCATAGAAGACATTGCAACTTCCAGTCTGTTCCCTTGGAGCACTCACTCTAGGAGAAGCCTGCTGCTAGGTCATGAGGACACTTAAGCAACACTCCGAATTGGCAAGGAGGTTGCCATGCAAGGAACGAGAGCCTCGTGCTGACAACCAGCCCAAATGAGCCAGGCCTGTAAGGGAGTCATCTTAGAAATGGACCCTCTGGGGACACCTGGGCGGCTCAGTCAGTTAAGCATCTGCCTTCAGGTCAGGTCATGATCTCAGAGTCCTGGGATCCGAGCCCTGCATCTGGCTCCCTCATCAGTGGGAAGTCTGCTTCTCCTTCTTCTTATGCTCCTCCCCCATGCTCATGTTCTCTCTCTCTCTCAAATAAATAAATAAAATCTTTAAAAAAAAAAAAAAGAAGAAGAAGGAGAAGAAATGGACCCTCTGGCCCCAGGCAAGCCTTCGGATGATGCAACCCTGGCCACCACCTTGACCGCAACTTCACAGGGGACCTTGAGCTGTAACCACCCAGCTAAGCTGCTCTCAGACACTTTATCCACAAAACCCCCGAGAGATGTAAAATAGTGTTTGATATTTGTTGTTTACATTTTGGGGTAATTTGTTGTTACGAAGCAATGGAAAATTAAGGCAATACATGTCAACACTTAGAACACCATCTAGCATGTGGTCAGCATTCCTTCAGTGCTGTCCATGCTTTTGTCCCACCTCTGGGCCAAATGTCAGAAGCCGTCACCTGAGCAACCTGGGGAGTCTGGAAAAGGGAAAAGAACGCCAACTTAACTTAATCTTCATGGCAACCCTATGATAAGGTATATTGGTCTCTTCATTTCATAGATGATGAGAAGCTGAATCACTTGCCCGGGGATCTGAAGACCGAGAGCCAGGATATGGGCCCTGGCTGTCTGACTCCAGCTCACCATGGCAGCAGACACCGAGGGACAAGGAACCTCACTGTGGGAGCTCCCAACTTTGTGAATTGTCACTTCATGTCTTTGTAAGAATGACACGTGGAAGCTGGGAGGATGAGCAGAAGCAAAAACGGGGAGAAGCTGGGAATTACAACTCAATCCCATGAGACCCGGGAAAAATGTTTTGACCCCGATTTCTGCACCACCCCCCCTTTGGGCAGAGATGTCGCAAGGACCCCCAGGAATTCAGCTGGTAGGAAGAATTCAGAGCTGACAACCCTGTATCAAAGATTTTTCTGATTAAGGTGCAGGCTGTCTGGGAAATTCCCAGTTCTCCCAGGAAGCCCCCTGAGCTTCCTGTTAGGCTCGGCTGCTTCCTCACAACACATTTGATCTGCCATCCCCGGCTGGCTCTTGGTGGCGGTGGGGGGGAGGGGTTGCCCTGTGCCCCACCCAGAGCCAGCCCTGAAGTGAAACTCTAACCCCTTGCCCGCATTTCTTTGCTGTCTCCCAAACAAGACCTAAGGCCCTATCATTGCAAGTTTTCTCTTACTAGTTGCTGCGGAGTGAAGAAGCAAAACAGAAACATCGGAGAGTTATGGGGAAAGAGTTCCAGGAATTTATAGCATAGAACAATGGAAAGAATAAGAGATTTGAAGACAGAACCAATGTGACTCAAAGCCTGAAAAATCATGTCATTGCTATGCCCTGGGAAAGCAACCTAACTTTCTTGTGCCCCAGTCATCCCAAAAATTGGGAGGCCCCTTTGGGGAGGGCAATTCAGCAAAAGCTACCAAAACCTATGGTACATATACTCCTGCCACCAAGAAACCCACAGGAGTATGCTCACCTACACTCAAGAGTCAGTGCACAAAATTCCATAGTGACATAGTCTGTGACAAAAACTTGCAATTTCTCATTCCTCAGGAAATAGGTAAACAAATTACGGAGCACCCAGAAGATGGAATTGCTTGGCAGCCATCACAAAGAATGAAGCAGAAACAAAGAGACTACCTCAGCAGCTCATTTCTTCTCCGGCAGTTTCCTGTGCCGTCCGCCCTTCCCGGCCTCCTTCCTGTCGCCCTGAGATCATTCCGTCTCACTCCCTCTGCCCCCACACCTAGCAGAGCACCTGAAAACCAGGGGATGTTCCACAAAGAGCTGGCAATTCGTGGAATGACACAGAGCTGGGGCCACACTTTCTGAGAGACAGCCTTCCGACTTTTCTGAAAGCAACTCCCTTTAGGGACAAGCCAGCGGCAGAGTGGGGAAGGGGACCCCAGGCCTCTCAGCTCCTAGCCCCGTGCTCCCCTGAGAACTCGGGCTCTCCTCATGCTCCTTCTTTATTGCAAATCATACTCATCCTCTGACACCACCTCTGGGAAGACTGCCCAGATCACAGCCTCTCCCGCCATTGCCACCAACCCCCTGGCTAGGAATTCCTGGGACATCATGTACACGACTGAGATCTCCACTAGGCAAGGAGAGTAATCCCCACCGAGTCTCTCTGGCACTTCCCACCCCCACCCCCGGGGACCTGGCATTTCCAAGGCAGCAGGTGCTCAATAACTATGTGAAAAAATGATTAATGAGTAAACCAGAGCAACGGATTACTCCAGGAATAATTTCCAAGCATAAAAGAGTAGATGAATGAATGGCCCCGAATTCATGCAGGAATGATAATAACCGACCCGAGTTTCACGGCCACTGGTCCCTTTTCTCCAGACTATTAAAGTCAACAATGCAAAGATCATCTTTGGTAAAGTGACGAGCTGAGGATATAATTTCCTCAGGATCACATGGGTTCACCCCTGGTAGAGAAGCATTAACAACAGCATTTACAGAAAAGGAAACACAGGTAGCCAAAAAATATGAAACTATGGGTGACCTTACTCATGAGTTTTAAAAAATGTTTTAAAACAAGACATAGATTTTTTTTTTTTCCTGTTAAATGTCTAATGCTTAGTGGGCAGAGGAAGGAAAACAGGTAGTCTCAAATACCACTGGTGGGACTGTTATTATATCTAACACTTAGAGAGGTCAACCCAGAAATAACAACTCAATAATCTTTAAATGTGTTTATCTGGGCACCTGGGTGGCTCAGTCAGTTAAACAACTACCTTCAGCTCAGGTCATGATCCCGAGGTCCTGGGATCGAGTCCCGCGTTAGGCTCCCTGCTCAGCTACCTCTCCCTCTGCTGCTCCCCCTGCTTGTGCTCTCTCTCTCTGTCACATAAATAAATAAAATCTTTAAAAATAAATAAATAAATGTTTTTACCCTTTGACCCTGCAACCCCACTTTTAAAAGAATTAATCCCAAAGAAATAATTGGGCAAGAAGACGCTTATGTACAAGAATTTTTACTTCAATACTGCTTGTAAGAATGACAAATGGGAAACAATATAAAAGTCTATCTACATGGTCTAGTTAAATAAATTGTGTTTCATCCACACAGTGAAACCATCAAACCCTATACAGCCGTTAGCAGAGTATCAGTCAGTCCGTAGAGACAGAACACAATGCTCCTATATGGCTAAGTGGCAAAAGCAGATGAAGAGCGATACCATCCTTTTTATTGTCTGTCCATGTGTATGTTTGTTTGTGAATAGGGGAGAATTATGGAAGCCTATACACCAATGGCTGGGGTTGTGAAAATGGTTGCTTTTTTATTTTATACACTTTCATAGTTTTTGAAAATAATCACTGATAACTTTTATAGAAAGAAAACCATTCAGAGAGCCCAAGAGGCAGGCAGAGGCCCTGGCTTGGGTCCTCCAACTCTGGCCCTGCTTCTTCCTGCCCTTGGCCTCTCTGCTCTGTCTCCGTCCAAGGACTCAGTCCCTGGGAAAGGCCGCCCTAGCCCACTTTCTAAAACAATGGAAACAATGGGGCTTCCTACAGAACGGTGTATTCTACAGAATAAACCTTGGGCCCCCTTCGCAGCCCACAAGAGGGAGTGGAAGGCATGAAGGTCCTACAGCTCGGGGGAGAAACTGCACAGGGTGGACCCTTGGGACGGACTTCCTCTCCCGTGGCCTTGCCCAGCTTTGTTCCAAGGTCAAATTGCCTGCGGCTACTGCCCTTGCAACTCACCAGTTTCATCCACAGCCCCAGGGTATGAACTAATAGGGCCTGGGCAGGGCTCCCAATCAACCAGAACAGAGGGGAGGGAAAGGGGGTGTTATTTTAACCCAAAAGCTCCATGGGAAGGAGGCAAAATAGTTAAAATAATATTTGCTAATACTTCATAATTGTTGTGCCTGATACTGTGTTGATTAAGCCTTGGGGTCAGTGGCTTTAGACAAGAATCTAATCTCTATGAACCTTAGGTTTTTCCATCTAGGAAATGATGGGGTAACGCCTATCTTTTTGGGTTGCTATGCAGAATAAATAGATTGTGCGGGTAAAATACTTAACTCGGTGCCTGGAATATAATAAATGATCAATAAGTAGTCAATGTTATATCATTCTTGCTGCAGTTACCCTTTGGTATGTAGAAGGTGACCTGCCTTCTTTGCCTTCCCCCCTCCGCGCCCCCGCCAGCTGATCCATTTCAGTGGGGCGAATAACTGGCACCACGGGGACCTTCCTCCACACACAGAGGCCCCATGACAAACACAGGGGGGCACCAGCTAATTAGAATGTCGAGGAGGAGATCAAACTCCATGCTAACTGAGGTTGTCTCTGAAAGAAAGTGGAAGATCAGCCAGTTGAGGGATGCCATAGTCTTGAAGGTGTTAGGAGTTGAACCGTGTCCCTCCAAAAGATGTTGAAGTCCTAACCCCCAGTACCCGTGAATGTGACCGTGTTTGGGAATAAGGTCTTGGTAGAGGATCAAGTTAAGATGAAATCATTAGAGGAGGCTCTACTCCAATATGACTTATATCCTTGTAAAAAGGGGGAATTTGGACACAGAGACAGACACACACAGGGGGAACGTCATGTGAAGATGAAGGCAGAGATCGGGGTGATGCATCTAGAAGCCAGGCAACACCAAAGATGGCTGGAAACCCCAGAAGCCAGGAGAGAGGGACAGAACAGAGTCTCCCTCACCACCCTGAGAAGGAATCAATCCTACTGACACCTTGATCTCGGACTCCCAGCCTCCAGAACGGTGAGACAATCCATTTGTGTTGTTTAAGTTACCCCCCCTCCGTGGTCCTCTGTTACAGCAGCCCTAGCAGACTGAACAAGGGGGTCTGGTGAGAGAGGACAGACCTCTGCCTCTGGCCAGCTATGGGACCCTAGACAAGTTACTTCCTCTCACTGAGACTAGTGCCTTTATCTGTGAAATGGGGTGAACACTAGGGACCACTTCCTGAGGTTGAGTGAGATACTGCATGGAACACTCCAGACTCAGTTCCTGACACATAAATGCTCAGCATCTGTCACAAATGTGCAAATTAGTCACCACTGGGGATCGTGGGGGGAGGTGGGGGCCTCCTCTCCATTGAAATTCTAAACTCCTTGTGGGCCGGACATGAGCCTTCACAGGGACTCCCCAGTGACACCAGGATGGTTCTCTGGATTCCACAAATGCTCAGCAAATACTTACTCAATAAAGTGTGTTCTATGTTAGGATTGTATCAGAGTAAATTCTAGAGTAAGATCTGATGTCTTTGCATCCTCAGTCAGAAGACCTCACCTAAGACAGTCAATGAATATTGATGGTTTAGTATTGAATGGACGGATGAACTTTATGGGGTATATGATTTGGCTTGTAGTAGAATTGAATCTATGGTGAGGTACCGTGTTTTATCAAGAAACAAGTGAGCCCTGGCCTGCTATTGATCTCAGCACCATGATAGACTGGAGAAATGCAAAATAATAAGCTAAGGAGTATTAAACATTTACCGCATCAGATGCTGAGCTTGATGCAGATTATCTGCTGCATTCCTCAAAACAACCTTATGAAGTAACTACAGTTCTTACCTTCATTTTGCCAATGTGGGAGACCTTTAAAAGTCACAGCAAGGAGGGGCACCGGGATGGTTCAGTCGGTTAAGGGTCCAACTCTTGATCTCAGCTCAGGTCTTGATCTCAGGGTCGTGAGTTCAAGCCCCACGTTGGTGGGGTCCACACTGGGCATGGGGCCTACTTAAAAAAAAAAAAAAAAAAGTCACAGCAAGGAAAGGAGAGTCAGGATTTAAACTCAGGAATTCTGATCCCAGGGTCTACCCACTTAACCATTATCACTCGTTCCCTTCCTCTTACTAAGTATGTGGAACCCTGTGAAGGCTCTATAGTCTGGTGCTAGAGCCACTTCGAGGCTGCCAGGGGCCTTGGCAGGCATCTAATCCAAGACCCTTTAAGAAAATGAAACTGAGAACCAGGGAAGGTGTGTGACTAGCTTCACATTGAGAACGAGACCCACCTGGGACCTGAAGCCAGGTCTCCTGACCCGCAGCCCATGCTGGTGTGCCTTGGTGGGAGTGGGGATGTGGGCTGTAACTAGTCATTCACCCAAGGCCCTAGCTCTGCATCCTACAAATGGGCAGGGGAAGTCAGGGAGGTGTGGGAACACTGGCTGCCAACCTTCTGCTTCTGTCCACAGGGAAGACTTGAGCCAGGAAGGGCCAGCCTACTGAATGGGCTGCACATCTGTCTCTCCCTCCTCAGGGACGGCACCCCTGCTGTTCCCACCTCCTCTTTGAGTCTTGTCAATCTGGGCCAGGGGCAAATGGGATCCAACAAGCCTAGGGCCCAGTCTTTGCTCTGGGTGATGCGCTGCTCATTATTACTCAGGACACAGGCATGACAGTCTGTGGGCTCTGATGATGCAGAACATCACGGGGCACCTAGCCCTGCTCCTAAAGGAGACAAAAGGATCCTTATCATGACACTTGTCACCTGAGGAGGCTGGAGCCAATGCCACAGAAGTCCAGATGGCACCCCTCAGAACAGGGAAAGGGCGCTGATGAACATTCCCCATATTTCACAACGTGATGTGTGTTGCACTTGACCTCTCCCCTTGCCTCCCTCCTTTCCCCAGGTGGCCTTGTCTTCCTGCAATAGCCCCAACGTTGTAGCTCTGGGTCAGGGGCTAGCAGTGGGGTTGGAAGGTTCTGAGCATAATAACCTGGGACCTGATTCCTCTGAAAACCACTCGTGGAGAGTTCTTCCAAAGACCTATTCATTTACAGAATGCTCTAGAAATAGCAAAGGTCTCTTTGGAGGCCAAACAGTTCCTGAGCCCTCAGGCAGCTGCCAGCATCTGGGCTTAATACGCAGGGAAACACGGCAAGAGCAACTGGTAGATGTGAGCTTCTATGGGTCACTTAAAATCACCCTGTGATTCTCCACTCAATGGCGAGGCAGCAAAGCTCTGACTGGTAGATTTGGTCCGCTGCATTCAACTACAGTCAGGAAACATTAGTGCTGAAAGGGGTCTGGGGCACAAATGGTCGGGTTGTTGACGTACTTTCTTCTGTTTCATATATTGGGCTTCCACCCACAAAAACGCACTTGCAAAGAGAGGTCAGATGCTTGGAAGTTAATCATAAAAAGGCTTACCAGTTGGTACTCGAGTTCAATCTTTTCTTTACAGGAGGAAACAGGCCCAGAGACAGAAAGCGACTTGTCCAAAATCACACAGCTAGTGTCAGAGGTATCACCAAGAGAACCAATAGAACCGGGGCGTCCTGGGTCTCAGTGAAAGGAACACAACCTCTGTCCTGGTGCTGGAAATTTCACCATTAGGAATTGTTCCTCTTGTTTTCATAGTACTTGATGGTCTGATTTAGGGATATAAGTAGTAAATGAGTACATTAATATAATTCTTTAAAAAAATTTTAAAGACCAATTGTATTTATAAAGCCTTTAAAATTTCTCTTTTGTGATTCGTTGTCTTCTCCTGAAACCCATTCCCTCCCCCAGCAGTGTTCGATGATAACAAATCCTTGTCAAATCTTTCCAGACTTTTTCCACGCATTTAGGAACACATTTACAACATGTTATCAGATTTTTAAATGTTCACTTATATATTACAATATGTATTGTAAATATAGGTATGTTATTTAAAATCCCAATTTAGGGGCGCCTGGGTGGCTCAGTCGGTTAAGCATCTGACTCTTGGTTTCAGCTCAGGTCATGATCTTAGGGTTGTGAGATCCAGCCCTGAGTCTGGCTCCACACTCAGTGGGGAGTCTGCTTGAGATTCCCTCTCTCTCCCTCTGCCCCTTCCTCCAGCTCTCTCTCTCTCTAAAATAAATAAATAAAATCTTTTTTAGAAAGTAACAAAATCCTGGGGTGCCTGGGTGGCTCAGTTCAGCTCAGGTCACGATCCTGGAGTCCTGGGATCGAGCTCTGTGTTGGGGTCCCTGCTCAGTGGAGAGTCTGCTTCTCGATTTCGCTCTTCCTCTACTCCAGCCCCTCCCCCGGCTCATGCTCTCTCTCTTTTTCTCTCTCTCAAATAAATAAAATCTTTGAAATAATAATAATAAAATCCCACTTTATATATCAACCCCATTTACAAATATAAGATCAAATCATACTGTTTTGTTCACTTCACCTTGTATCTTGGAGCTCTTTCCACGGTCCTCCTAGAACCTTGGCATGTTGTCAGTGGCTCCCTAGGACTCCACTGCATCGATGTACCAAACAGACGTTTAGCCATTTGTCTATCCTCAGACATTCAAGTTTGTTTCCCATCTTTCTCTATTGTAGTCACAGCCACAACGAACTTCCTTATATACAAATCTCTGGGAGATAAGCCAATGTTTCTGCAGAAGAGGTAACTGGAAGTGAAATATGTGAGATCCTTTGTTTAGAGAAGTTCTCCCTTTAAAATGTGACAAGTCACCTTAGTGTCTTCCAAAGGTTTCTCTTCTGACCCTTTGAGGGTCTTCAACAGCTACACATTGTCACCTCGAGTCTTGACAGCAACCCTTGAAAACAAAGCATGGTCCCTACTTTACAAAATAAGACTGCAGCTGAGATTTATTAACTAAACTAGTTCAGCTGGGGGGGTGTCCTCTCAGCCTGGCTTCCTCCTCTCATGCAGGCGCCCCAACCCCAAGGGCGAGCCCTGCCTGGCTGAGGGAAGGAGCACAGCTCACCTGGTCAGGTCGCCAGAATTCTGAGACTGAAGGAACGGGAGAGCCACAGCCCACCGTCTGAAGTGGGGGTGTGGGGAGACAGCCCCCGCCCAGAACAATGGGGGCATGAAGGACACAAGCCCTGAGCTAGAGAGACTTGGGTTCAAGTTGCAGCTCCACGAAGCTCCACGACTTTTCCGAAGGTGTTTTCTTGGCAACCTTGCTTTCTCAAATATAAGATGGAGGTGATACTCGTATGTACCTTACAGTGCGGCGGGGGCATTGATTCAAAGCATAATTCCAAGGGGAGAGCCCTCTGGCCGCTGATGCTTGGCAACCTGGTATTTCCGAGCTTCTCACTAGCAGGACTGGGAAAAATATGCCTCTCGCACTCACCTTCAACTTAATTCATTTTAAGGAAATAGAGTTGTTGCCTTTTCGTTGTTCCCTGTTTATTATCTTTCCACCCCCACAACTCAATTCCGCACCAAAGTTTACTTAAAATTTCATTTCGGTATTTGAGGAGGGGGCTCGGAGACCTTGGTCCCTGAAGTTTGATACTGTGGTTCCAGGATAGGATAGGTGTCAGAGAAATGAGCACACTTGGTGCTGTGTAGCAGAGAAAGTACGGGCTCCAGGGTCCAACAAACCTGGATAGAAAGTGAGGGCCTCTGTTCATTAGCTGTGTGACTTTGGCAAGTTTCTTAACTTCTCTGAATCTCCATTCTCTTCATCCGTAAAATGAGGATTAAAAAAAAATAATAATAATAGGGCTCCTGGGTGGCTCAGTTGGTTAAGCGACTGCCTTCAGCTCAGGTCATGATCCTGGAGTCCCAGGATCAAGTCCCACATCGGGCTCCCTGCTCGGCAGGGAGTCTGCTTCTACCTCTGACCCTCTTCCCTCTCGTGCTCTCTATCTCTCATTCTCTCTCTCTCTCAAATAAATAAATTAAAATCTTAAAAAAATAATAATAACTGCTTTGCTGGCTAATTGAGAAGTGTATAGGTAATGAAATAAGGCTCCTAGCATAGTGTCTAGCTCTCAAGATGGGTAGCTGATCTTGCTGTCATTATATATTACTTTCAGTTGATGGTCTTGCTTTCTACTTTGCTAAGAACATGGAAGCCATCAGAAAACATCCACATATCCAGCCATCAACCATTAGCCCTTCCTACACCTGCACCCACAAATTCTGCCTTTCCCCAATGAGCCAGTCTTTCCACTGGCACGCGAGATCCAATCCCCCCCACCTACCCTAGATCATGGCTCCAGCAATTTTTCATTTTCACTTGTTCTCCCTCTATGGGATCAGTCCCATCAAATGAAAACATGCTGCTATTTCTCCCATACTTTAAAACAAAAACCAAAAACCTTCTCATGATCTCGCTTCTGCTGCCAACTACTCCCCCACATTTTTAAGGCTTCCCTTTGCAGCAGAACTTTTCTCTGCCTCATTCAGCTCTTCCACTTCTGCATATATACCCAAAAGTTTTGAAAGCAGGGTCTCAAAGAGACATTTACAGCTCATGTTCATGGTAGCATTACTCACAATGGCCAAAAGGTGGAAGCAACCCAAGTGTCCATCAGTGAATGAATGGATAAACAACATGCGGTATATACATACAATGGAATATTTAAAAGGAAGGAAATTCTGATTCATGCTACATCATGGATGAAATTTGAGGGCCTTATGCTCAGTGAAAGAGGCCAACTGAGAAAAAAGCAAATATTGCATGAATTATTTAGAGTGGCCAAAATCAGAGAAAGTGGAAAGATGGGTGCCAGGAGCTTGGGCAGTGGGGAGCAGGAAGGTGCTGTTTAACGGGTGTACAATTTCAGTTTTGCAAGGTGAAAACAGTTTTGGAGATTGGTTGCACATCAGTGTGAATATGTTCAACGTATACTGAGTTGTAAACTCATGTAAACATAGTTAGGTTGGTAAATTTTATGTTCTGCGTATTTTACCATAGTCAAAAGTCAAAAGTCAAAAGTCAAAAAAAAACAAAAACAAAAACGAGGGCGCCTGGGTGGCTCAGTCAGTTAGGTGTCTGCCTTCCGCTCAGGTCGTGATCCCAGGATTCAGGGATCGAGCCCCAAGTTGGGCTCCCCACTCAATGGGGAGCCTGCTTCTCCCTCTGCCCCTCCCCCCACTCATTTTCTCTCTCTCTCAAATAAATAAATAAAATCTTAAAAAAAAACAACTCTTCTTTGCCTCTGGCTTCTCTACCTGCCTGCCTCTCCCTTCAGCACAACCGTCAGTGCTCGTGCTCACCGCCTCCCCACCGATCCACTTTCCTAGCTTGGATTGTGGAACACATACCTTCTGGCCTTTCCTTCCACCCCATCATATCCCATTGTTTTTTTTCTTCACAATGCATGCAGAAGGGGACACTTCTGACCCCACTTCTGGATTACTGAGATAGCCTGCCACCTAGTCTCATATTCCCGCTCTACCATTACCACCTACATCCACTCTCAACACAGCAGCCTCGGGATCCCTCTAAAACATGCCAGGCACAAGGTCACTCTTCCGAGTCACACCCCCCAGCGGCCCCATTTCTTTCAGAGTGGAAGTCCACGTCAGTACACACCCCACACCAACCAGCCGCCCAACCCCCCCCCCAGACCCCCCCCCCCCCCGCCCCGGCAGTCCCTAACCTCCCCTCTCCCCACCTTGCTCTTGGGCACCAGCCCCACTGGCCTGGGACCCAGCAGGTACACATCTGCCTCATTACCTGTCACACTCTTCACCTGCAAGTCTGCAGAGCGAACTCCTTCACCGTAAAATGTCCACACAATGGCACCTTTCAGTGAGGTCACCTATACCCTCCACTTCTCCTTTTTCCCATAGCCCTTCTCCCCTGAGTGTATAGACCATTGTAACACACTTTAGAAAATTCCCATCTCTCCCGGATAGAATATAAGCAGGGACTTTGTCTACTTGGTTCACGGATGTATCCCCATCACCCACAGCAATGCCGGGTGCACCGGAAGTGCTGAATGATTTTCCGGAAGATTAAACCACTGCCAGGAGTTATCCGCCTTGATCTTCATGGCCATTTCGTGAAGGCCGTCAAAAGATACTATTGTATCCCTTTAACAGATGAAGGCACGGAGTCTCAGAGAGGCTAGGGGTCTTCATTCACTTAAAATGCACTCATTCATTTACTCATATTGAGTGGCGTCAGGGCAGAGCTATGCTTAGAAGAGATTTGTTCATCTGTATTCTTGGGTCTTTTTCCTGCTTATAAACACCGCATACTCCCTTTTGAGAATTGATAAAATCTCGTGCGCCCCTCCCAGTTAAAAAGCAATATAGAGCCACGGCTAAGAGCAGGGGCTTTGGAGCCTTTGCCGTAACTCTCCCTCCCCCATTCCCAGGCTCCGTGAAGTCGGACAGGGTCCCTCAACAATCCTCCTCCTCAGTGTTCACACCTGTAAGGTGGGAATGGCGCTAACCGCTACCTCTAGCGTTGTCATAGGTACTCCGTGAAACAAGTGCGACAAGAGCATTGCTATTGGTGCGTGTGTTTTCTACTTATCCCTACCCGCCCAGTGATGTTGTTCCGTTCGCTTCCAATAGTTTGCATGACAAAACCAATAGGCTTATTTTGTCCATTTCCAAATATAAAGAGATATCATAATATTGAATAGGCTTTTTCAAACCCCCAAGTTTGATACGCCTACTCTCCATTACCCCCGGTGCCTCTCTGCATCCACAGATTGTCGAATGTGACCCCAAGTTAAGAGAGGGCCCTGGCCCCTTCCTTCCTCCTTTTGCATCTGTTCCCGACAGAGGAAGAGCTACAGATTTCCAGCTGCAGGGTTGAAATGGAAACCGGCGAAAAGTGCAAGCAAAGGGCTCAATTTCTCAATCGCTGCAGCTGAAGAGCGCCCTGAGCTATTTTTAAACCCCTTTTCAGAAACTCCAGCGCTGGCAGTGGATCTATTTTCTTAACTGCCAAGAGATAATGCTTAAAAGGGATAGCTTGAAAATATTCCGCAGCACTCATAAAAATGACTGAAATAGACGGTGCATAAGACAGCCTTTGTCTGGATCAGCAGCGGGGAGCGAGATGAAGTCTTTCAGACCCCAGGGCAGCAGTGCTGCTGGATCTGCTGCTGACAACCGTGGCTTTGTGGGTTGACTGTGCGTGAGGACCAGAAACGGCAACAAAACCAAACAGAGCTTGTGGAGAACATCAGAGACCCAGCATTTAAATCGGTCATCAATTCCAGGAAACAAGGGACCCCAGAATAACTCTCAAAGAATCCCCCTCCTCTTAGGTGCTGCCTTATCTGTAAACCTGTCCAAACCGTGTTAAATGAAACGAGTCTTCTGCCCCTTCCCTGAGCTCCTCAAGTTTCTCTGCCTCCCTTAGTAAAACCACCAGCCATGTGGTCATCTGTGCTAGGGATTTACGAATCATGCTCAACTCCGCTTTTCCTCACCTCCCACACCCAATAAAGCCTTACCAATATCGTCTCCTAAGTAGTTCTGAAGTCCTGTTCTCTGTATATTACAGAGACTGCCCCACGACCATTGTCCTGATTCAGTTCTTCATTCAGCTCTCAGCTGGCTTTTTGCAAGAGCATCTTAACTAGTCTCCATGCCTCTATTTGGGTCCCTCTTCAGCAATGGACACTAGGAATATTTTTAATATTTCGTAATTACATATTTCAGCAATGTACACTAAGAATATTTTTAATATTTTGTAATTACATATTTTTAAATTTCAAATATTAGTGTGGCACTTCTTCCTTAGAATCTTGTAGTGTTTAATTGACCTCAGAAGACAGTCTGCACTCTTTAGCGGAGTAGATAAGAGCTTCCATGATGACCTGCCCACTACAACCTTTTCCCTCAGCCCTGCTATAACCTACCTCATGCTTTAAGCTGTAGCAACATCAAGCTACCTGTGATTTTCTGCACACCATATTATTTATTCCTCCATGCCTTTGCTTATGCCATCTCTCTTGCCCAAAATGTCATTCATCTCTATTTCTTAACAGGAAAATTTTTATTGACATAAGACATGAATATAGCAAGTGGTACAGCTTGATGTATTTTTATAGAACTGACATACTCAGGTACCTGCTATAGAAATCAAGGATTTGAATATCACCAGTACCCTAAAGCCTCTCCTGTTTCTCCTGACACCACGCCCTAAAAGGTAGCCAATATTCTCCCTTCATTCCATTTTGATTGGTTTTGCCTGATTTTGAACTTTATGTAAATGAAATCATACAGTAGATGACTTTTTGTCTGATTTCTTTCATTTAATATTATTTTGAGACTCACCGACACTGTTGCATATGACAGTAGGTTGTGCTTTCTTATTGTCTAATGTAATAATTCCACTGTATAAACACACCAAATTTATTTATCCAGTCTAGTGTTGAGTGGTTTCCAGGTTTTGGTTATTACAAAAGTGCTGCTATGAGCATTCTTTTACATTTTTTTGGTGAACCTATGTATGCATTTCTGCTGAGTGAATTACCGAATTATATTATATACATATATTTAGCTTTAATAGATATTGCCAAACAGTTTTCCAAAGTGGGGGGTTGTACCGTTTGTACTCCCACTAGCAATATATGAGAGTTCTAGTTGCTCCATATTTTTGGCTATACTTGAGATTGTCAGGTTTTTAAAATTTAGACACTTTGATGAATTTTTAAAACTATATCTGAGAGCATCTCCCTTTTAATTCGCGTGTTTAGGTCAACTACTCTTAATGTAATTATTGACCTAGCTGGATTTAAGTCAACCATCTTATTATTCACATTCCATTGATTCCATCTGTTCTTTGTTCTTTTTTTTCTCTTTCCTTGACTTCTTTTGGATTATTGAGTATATTTTAGTGGGCTGCTCTTGGTTTTATATTATGCATCTTTGACTTAACACATTCTATCTTTAAGTATTGTTATAAAACTTCATGTATAATCTAAGGAGCTTATAAGAGTATACTTTCATTTCACTCTCTTTTCTTGTGTCAGACTGGCACTTCCACATATATTATAAAATCCACAGTTTTTTGGTGTTAATTACCTTTTTTTAAAAAAAATTAAAAATAAGAAGAATTCATTTATATTTACTCATATGGTTGTCATTTCTAAAGCTCTTTATTGCTTTGTGTAACAAGAACAAGTCTGCAAATGATTCCACTCAATAAAAGTTTACTGAGTAAATGAATAGCTGCATTTAAATAAATGAATGAAGACCCCTAGGATCTTTGAGACTCCATTTCTTCATCTGTAAAATGGATATAATAATATCTTTTGGCAGCTTTCACAAAATGGGATAATGGACTACTAGAAGTAGTTTAATGCCCTGAAAAATCATTCAGCCTGCTTATCTTCAAATATTTCTTCACCCTGTTTTCTTCCTTGTTTTGGCACTTAAATTGCTGGCATTTTCAGCCCTTTCACCATGTCAATATATTTTTTTTCCTGTAGCTTACATAATTTTCCTCTGTGCTTAAGTCTGGATATTTCCTACCATCCTTTCTTTGGGTTTACAAATGCTCTCTTCTGTCATATGAAATCTACTGTTAAACCTATCTATTAAGTTCTAATTTTCAATTGTTGGATTTTTCAGTTCTACATTTTCTATTTGATTTTTTCCTATAGATCTACTTCCTCACCTTGTCATAAATCACTTAATCATAGTTATTTTAAAGATTATGTTTGTTAACCTCAAGGTCCGGATCATCTGTGGGTCTATTTTTATTGCCTGTTTTTTTTTCCTTTGGGTTTTTATCTTTTGGTTCTCTTTAACTGGAATATCTGGTAATTTTTTAAAAGTATTTTTTTTTAATTCCAGTCAATTAACATACAGTGTTACATTAGTTTCAGGTGTACAATATAGTGCTTCAACACTTCCATACATCACCAGGTACTTATCACAACAGGTGCACTCCTTAATCCCCCCTCATCGGCTGTTTCACCCATCCCCCCACCCACCTCCCCTTTGGCAACTATCAAGTTTGTTCTCTAGAGTTAAGAGTTTCTTAAATTCCACATATGAGCAAACCATATAGTATTTGTCTTTCTCTGGCTGACTTATTTCGCTTAGCATTATACTCTCTACCTTGGAATATCTGGTGATTATTTATTAAAGGCTTGGCATTGTCTTGAAAAATTATAGAGAATCTTGATGATGTTATATTTCTCTAGAGAGGTTTTACTTTTCTTCTTGGATGCAGTTAGTATAGGGGCAATTTGGCTTAATCCAATCAGAAATTGAGATAATTTGAGGGTGAGTTTGTTTTTGTAAGGCCTGCTCTATTTCCAGTTGCCCTTACTCCTAGGACAAGGATCTTCAGTGGTGTCATTCTAAGTCTGGTCTGTTAACCAGGGCCTTTTCTTTTTAGTAGAATTTGAATTCCTCTAGTATCTTGAGATTGCCAAAAATTGTGCTCAGATTTTTAGACTTCTAGCGGTCACCTTCTAATTGACTTAGCCTCTTCCCTGTTAAATTGTAAATGCCTTAAGGGGAAAACCGGTGTAGAGTATCACTCACTTCTTTACAGCTCCCTCTGTCTACCATCTTGGTCTCACAAGTCATGCCCTACCTTGGGTGCGCTCCAATCCTTTCAAGCCACTGTTTTTGATTTCTGTTTGATTTATATCCAGCCTTCACACTTATTCTTGGCAAGGAGAATTGGTACATCACAAACAATTATCTAATGGACAGAAGCAAATGCCTGCCTACCCCCTTTTTGATTGGAAAACTTCTATCCCTTTAAGCCTTAGATGCCACTTTGCTAGAAAATCTCCCCTTACTATTGTTCACCCAACTCTACCCTTATTTTATGACTCCTCTCACTCTCTCACATATAATCCCACAAAACACTTTATAGTTCCCACACAACATATAAACATGGTTTATCATTACCTGACTTTGTCTCTCTTCCTCCATGAAACCATGAGCATCTCGAAGCCAAAACTATGACAGATTCATCTCAGTATCCTCCATGCCTAGCAAGATACCTAGTTTAAAAAACATATGCATTAGTGTGAACTTAACTGGGTCTCAATAGATGTTCAGAAATGCATACAAACGCCAGCCAAATCAACAAGAAATGGGATTTTCTTGACCTTGGAAGCTACCACCAGGATTTCCAGATCCACCCGCAGGCCCCCTTCAGTCTCCCAGACATTTTACCGCTGACCTTAATATCATGGCCACTGGGGCACCTGGGTGCCTCAGTCGGTTAAGCCTCTGTCTTCGGGTCAGGTCATGATGCCAGGGTCCTGGGATCGAGCCCCGCGTTGGGCTCCCTCCTCAGTGGAGATCCCGCTTCTCCCTCTCCCTCTGCTGCTCTCCCTGCTTGTGCTCTCTCTCTCTCTGTCAAATAAATAAATAAAATATTAAAAAAAAAAAGAATATGGCCACTAAAACTCAGGTGATATGCTCTGAACATCCTGAACCACCACCTTAAGAAGGTGACAATGATTCATCCCGACAAGTCACTTTGTTCCATATTCATGTCCCTCATACGTAAAATAGAAATATTAAAATCTACCTCTCCTGGGTTGATATGATACAGTTATAGCTTTATGATTAAACATCCTGACTTTGAAGCTAGATTGCCTGGATGCCAATCCTAGCTAAACTACTCACAAGCTGTGTGACTTTGGGCCGATTAATGAACCTCCCTGTGTTGGTAGGGAATTAACTTCCATAAAAGTCATAGAGCAGTGCCTGGCACAGAGTAACTACTAGCCATTAGTATTCTATGAGGATCAAATGAGATATAGGTATCTCATTGGATATATTTATAGGTTACATAAGTAACCTATAAAACAGTATGTTAGTTATTACCATGATGACTGAGTATTATAATAACTAAATCATTTCCCTTAGAGAAGAGCAACTCAACCCTGAGGCTTCAGTGGGTGCTACCAAATAACATATTTAACATTAAAATATGAACATGCAACCTTTTACTGTTGGCTTTAACTTGCTAAAAAAAAAAAAAAAAATTAAGACATTTTCAGCCCTAACATTTACTCTGAATGACTCACGTATGAGAATTGAGGTTTTTCCCTATACTTCCTAAAATCTATAAACCAGAAACCCAGAGCATTACACAGGTTTCCCCAACCACAGGCTGTAGGCAGGCCTGAGCCAAAGATAGCAAAGGAACCATACCGAGAAGGGGACAGAAGCCTCTAGACAGTGTGGCATGCTCTGCCATGTCTCCCATGCCCTGGGCTTGGGAGACACTCAGGACCAAGGTGGACTCTGACAGTGTCCCAGAGATGGGGACTGTGAGCTGAGTCGCTCTGTGACCAAGACATTGGGGAGGGCAGCAGGAACTTGGACGTGAAGTTCCAGAGGCGTTAGCAGGATCCAAAGGGTTTAGGAGGCAAGAGCAAGGGTTCGGAGCAGCTAGCTAAGGCCTCGGTGTGCCAGAGTCTGCATCTCACCAAAGGGAGGTGCTCCAAGAGCAGAGCAGTCAGCAGGATGCCCTGAAGAGAACTGCTGCCCTGCAGTACTTGTTAAAATGCAGATTACCAAGCCCTACCCTTCAAGAATCTGAGTATGGCAATCCAGACAAAGTCCAAAAATCTGCATTTTTAACAAACTCAGATTTTTCTGACATAGGCGGTTCTTGGGCCACATTTTGAGAAAGCAGTGGGGTCTACTTAGCTTTAAGGGCTAAGGGTGTGGCCTCTCGGTAGGAGTGTCCTGCTGGGTATGGGTGGCCCTGAGCACCCAAGGATAGACAATAAGCAGCCAGAAGTCAAGCAGGCGGAAAAAACAATCAACAACCCCTTCATACCCCGAACAGATGCTTGTCTGTTCAGTGCCTTTCTGTGAATTTGGAAAAGATGCCCCTTGTGGGCAAATGAACTTGATAAAAGGCCCCATACTTTTGGGTAGAGAGGCCAGACCAAGGCTTGGGAAGCAGAGACAGGGGGTTTCAGTCCCTACTTTATCCCTTAGCTGGGTGGTCTCACAGGACCTGAGACAGAGGGGCCGGGGGTCCCTTAATCCTCTTAGCCCCTGACAAGGATCTCACACCCGAGTTCCGGAGGCCAGCAGGGAGCATCACCAGGACTGGAGGAACAGAGGCTAGAGTTCATGTTCTGGGACCAGTCGGGATTGAGTCCAAGTGTTTGCTCTGCTGTTTGCTGGTCACATGACCAGGAATAAATTCCCTACCCTCTTCCCACACCTCAGGAACTTAATCAATAAAATACAACGGCACAATCGCCTACCAGTGAGCCATGATCTGCACCAAGGTAGCCACTCAATGACCATCAGGAACTCTTGATAAACATCAGTAGCCCCAGTGACCACAGGAGGGCAGATGCCCTGGTTCTAGCCCCCACAAACTCACCACCAGGAGGAAAGTTATAATGAAAGCTAATACAAGATGACATCCTACCATATACAAACACAATTAGCAGACAGGCGCAAACACAGCTGTTCCTGTAAGCTCGGTATAGTCCCTTAGGCATTCCATCAAGCACCACGCAAGAAAGTTCTCTCCAAGGCACACAAGGTCAGGTCCAGAGATGCCAAAGGCAATAAAAGAAGAACTAGAAGCCCAGTAGATCCTAATTGAGTCTCCTAATTACACACAAATATGTGAAAGAGAATCCAAACTATTACTATTGCTCTTTTTATTTTTACTTAATAATTTTGGGATTAGGTAGTTCAGTGATATGTTGGATGTATCAGTGATCTGGTCTGAAGTTTCCCCCCAAAAAAGATTTGGTTGTACCCTGCTGTGGGAAGACTTCCTGTCTCCAGAATAAAGGGGAAGCCTCACAACTCCACCAGGAAGGTTTTGCTCACAAAGAAAGAGCAGTGATGAGCAGTAGCTATTTGTTGTAGACAGAGCCAGCTGCATAATTTTTGGGATCCAGTGCAAAATGACAAAAAAGAGTGTGAGGGGGGAAAAAAGGAGGAGTAACAGCTTTTTTCTTTCTTCTGCTCTCTCTCTCTCAACCTGTCATGCTGTCTTAGCTTGGGCCGCCATAACAAAATACCCTAGACTGGGGGGCTTAGACAGCAGAAATTTATTTTCTCACAGTTCTGGAAGCTGAGGAATTCAAGATCAAGGTGCTGGCAGATGGGGCTCCGGGTGAGAGCCCTCTTCCTGGTTTGCAGACAGCGGCCTTCTTGCTGTGTCCTCACAAGGTGAAGAGAGAGAAAGAGCTCTAATTTCTCTTCCTTTTACGGGGTCACTAATCACAACACGGGCCCTACCCTTGAGACCTCATCTAAACCTGGTTCTCTCTCAAAGGCCCCACCTCCAAATACCATCACCTTGGGAGTTAGGGCTTCAACATATAAATTTTGTGGAGACACAAACATTCAGTCCATAACCCATGGTGTTTTTTTTAATTTGCTATTTAATGTTGCATTCCCTCAAGCATGGGGATACTTCTGAGGCACTGCAGACCCTCATGGGTGCCCCAGAACCCTGCCCCCTGACTTGATGCATGGAGGACACATGCCACACTCAACCCTCCCCATGCCCACTCCAGCCCCTGCCAGGCAAAGGGCAGCAACAGCCGCCGGGTGTGGGTAGAGGAGCTGGCAGCGGAGAACCCCTCCCAGGCAGGTGGCAGGAGGAAGACCCTATATGAGCTCAGGCTCCAAGCCCCAGTGCGTGTATCATTGTCTCATCAGACTGCTATCAAAACACAAAGTCACTACACTGGTCACACGCCCTGACGCCAGAACTCAGAAAACTCCGATGGAGGGAACGCAACGTTGCCGAGTGCCTCCGTTGTTTTCCTCATTCAGTAACAGCAAAAAGTTAATTCCAGAGCACCTAGAGCAGCAGTCTACCCTTAATTGGTGCTCAAAAGCATTTAAACACTGGGAGTTTGAAAATTCAAAGCTATTGAAAATAGGCCTAGATACAGAGTCAGTGCAAAATTCACAGAAAATAAAACTAACCTAGATGAGGGCGTCTCAACCTCAGCACTGTTAACGTTTGTGGCTGGGTCATTCTTTGTTGTGGGGTCTGTCCTGTGCACGGTGGGATGCTCGGTGGCATTTCTGGCTTCGACTCTTTAGATGCCTGTAGCATAACCATCGGCTCCTCCCCCTGACCCAGGACAACCAAAAATGGTCCCTGTGGTGCCAAACGTCCCCTAAGGGGCAAAATGGCACCTGGTTGAAAGCCACTGGTATAAAATTTGGCACTTTGGGGTGTTACTTTACTCATGTTTGATGAGCCAATTACAGATTGTACTCCCACATTTAAAGTTAAATTCTGGTGGGCTACCTATATGGCATTTTTTTGTTTCTTAACGTAAAAATTGTTCATGCCTAAACTGCTATGCCTTCTTTATTATTCAAACATGCTAATCCTACATCAGCTGTTGGCAGTACGTGGAGAGAGGCCGTCCTTTTGGGGAAGAAGTGAGAGGTACCTTTCAGAATATTCAACAAAGATTCACTGATGGGACTGTTATATAATCAACACTCGATTGCCCAGATTTCGAGGGAAGCGGTTGTGTTGATATCCAGAAAACCCCCAGATTATGCAAAAATCATTTCTATTTGGCTTAAGTTTTTGCGGTTTGTTTCTGCTGCAAATCAATTTAACTGGGTCTTGTTTAGGCCGGTATTGAAATGAAAGAGGAAGCCATCTGGGCCAGTCAGAATCTGGGATTTAGAAGGAAGACTGGAGGTCGACAATTTGGATTTGACCAAAGGAACATCGGTGAACTAAATTCTTCCCTCTCCTACCTTTTGAAGACTTCTTGGTGGTCAATTCTTGGAACAGAGAGAAGATGAACAGAACTGAGACTGTGACGGATCTATTGGCCCGCATCTAGAAACCCCCAAGTCCCTTGGACCAGCTAGCGGTCTGTGTCTGTCCCCACTTCTGCAGGCTAAACAATGACACCTGCGATTTCCTCACAGCATTGCCCTCCCGTAAAGGGCAGGTGTGGTGGCACAAGGGCACAGTTCCTTGGATCCGAGCTGGACAAACTCTGAGGTACAGCTTATGCTCCAGAGTTCCCTGTGGGGTCAGAGTGAAGCTGGGACGTTGGCTGAAATCACACCCTGGCCTGCCTTCTTCCTCGTTCCTGTCCTTCCTCCACTCCCTTACTTGTTTCTCCTGGGAACATTTCCCCGATGAATCAGTTGCACTCACATCATTGGCTCAGGGTCTACTTCTGGGAAAAACTGGGCTGAGACATTTTCCTTTCACTCACAAGACCATGAGGGAAATGTGACCTGTACACGGCTCCCCCCAGAAGTGCCCCCGCCCCAGATGGGTCATACAACCAAACCAAGAAGACATGGTTTAAGTTCAGGACACCAATAAGACCTCAGGTTTTAAAATAGTGTCCCATTTTCCAGGAACACTCTAGGTAGGGCCAGAGCCAGAGAAGGGGCCTGAACCAGATCCGGAAGGGCTGCTCAGAGAAGGATGAGCACGTTGGGCTCAAACTGAAGCATCTTATTCCTTGGAGTTCAGCCTGAAACTCATGCCAAGGAAAGAAAATGAGCCTTGAACCAGGGGCCCGAAGCACAGAGGTTGGACAGCCATGGAAACCACCAGACTCGAACCCAAACTGAGAAGGCTGGTCAGGGGCTGAGGTGGACCGCAGCCCCAAACTTCTAACTCCAGGCCCAATGCTCTTGCTCTTCTGCCCTGTCCTAAACATTGTGGGGTGAACCCATTAGATGCCAATAGCATACCCCTCCACCCCCTCTTTATGACAACCACAAATGTCTCCAGGTGTCACCAACTGTCCCTGTGGGGGGCAAAATTACCCGCTGTCCCATGCTGCTCTGTGTTGTTACATTTCCTTTGCTTTGTTTCCCCTAATAAGTGAACTTCAACACTCATGGAGAGCAGAGATAAGAGGTGCGCATAGCGTCTAGGGCAGGCTTTCAAAACCCATTTTGGTGGTTGGATGGCTGACTGCATAACGTTTTTCCCGACTTTCCTCAACACTTTTTCTGTAAAGCAGATATACGACTGCCATTCACAGCTGCATGGATGCTGCTCACACAGGCTACAGAGTGGATGGTCCAAGCCAGAGCTGTGCAGTAGACAACATGCTCAACCTTGCATGGAAGCCTGAGGCAGAGGCTCTTTCTCCCGCCAGAATCTGGAACTTCCTCCTCTAAACATTCTAACTTCCCACCTTATCCCCAGGGAATTCTGGAACCTAAAACTACACTTCAGAATCGATCCCACCTTGAGGCAGAGGAGATGGACATTTGTACTCCACACAATGCCTGGTATATAGTGGCTGTTTGAAAAAGAACAATTGGTTGGATGACTGCAGCCAGAGGCTGAATGGTACAGCATGGCACAGTGGAGGAGACAGGTTATAAGGAGCCCTGATTATAAGACAGGGCTCCTTATAATCAGCTAGACCTTGGGCCGAGATCTGGCTCTGCCTAGCTGTGTGACTGTGGGCAAGTTATTTACCACATACCTCTCTTCACCTCACCCTTAATCTTCACCACCCCCAAACACACACAAGAATTGTTGGTGGGAAGGAAGATACAAACAGTTGAAAACTATAATCCATAGACAATCTTTTGGTGGATAATAAGAGCGATATGGCATCATGGTGAAAAACACTGGTTTTGGAGAGTCAGGTATGTGGTTTGAATCCAGTCTCTCCTTGTGCAACACCAGTCAAGATAGTTAGGTGATCTCCACCCCTAACCACCCCGATGTGACCATGGAGATAGTAACAACACCTACTTCATGATCATTGGGAGATTGGCACTGGATTGGCACAAAATGAACAAATGCGGAATGAATAAACCAAGGAAGAAACAGAAGGATGACCTAAATGGGTCATGGCCAGGGGGGTAATGGGCTGTGGTCTGGCAGAATATCCAGGTTCAAAATACATGTGACAGCTAATGCCCAGTCCCCAGCCCAGCTGGGGCCTGGCAAAGGCTATTCCCTGCCAAGTCATCATCCGTGTTTCTCTTCATGGGTTGTGTGGGTCCAGAGGAGGTGGAGAAGGGAAGCGGCCCTGGTGAGTAACCACAGGATGACAGATAGTGACACAACGTGAGAATTTGCTTCCTGAGTCCCTGTTCAAGCCAACGCTTGGAAACACGTGCCTTCCAAGCCGGACAACTGTATCGAACTTCCATTTGAGTTGCAATGTTAGGAAACTATGGAGGGGATGACATAATAAAAAAGTATCAATCTTTGACGCCAGTGGGATTGGCATGACAACCCCAGAGAGCCAGTTGGTTCCATCACTGGTGGATCAAACAGAGGACGGAAGTCAAGAGAAAAGTCTGGCTTTGGCCCGATTCTCTGGGGGGCTGTGGCGCATGAACTGCTCCACAGACTTGGTGCCTCCTTGAGGGCCCTTGCGTCAGTCATTGGCCGCAAAGGGACTGGGAATGGGGGGGATGGTAGCCTCCCAGATAAGATGGTTCCTGACGGAGGGTAATTCTCCACGGAGTGGGGCAGCTGTGAGCATCAGCAGCCGACACACAGCAACTGGGGAATGGGTGCACCTGACCCTGTGGAGGGGCCCAGGGCGGGGTACCGATAGCATCCCCGACAAAAGGTAATGTGTGCCCTAAGGGGGGAGTTACAACAGAAGACTTCTAAAATAGGACCTTTCTTCCCACTAGAGAGGTCTGTGATCGCGGGGTCTTTATAAGAAACCAGTCAAAGAAGGAGTGGGTTTCTTTCCTCTTGTTGGGATTCTCCTCAAACATAATAAAAGCCGAAAAATCAAGAGTTCACATCTCTGGGCAGTGTGGGAGTCTGGGGCTTGGCTTCACTTCTCAAGCCCCAGGCACCTGCTGGCATGGTCTCAGCACCCCGGGGGCCCCCAAATAGCAGATTCTGCCCTCCAGGCTCTCTCTTCTCTGGAAGAAAGACGGGCCTCTTGCTCGCTCTCTCTCCCTCCCTGCCCTGCAGGTGCCCCACTCAGTGGTGGCCCTGGCAGCCTCCACCAAAGAATGTCACTCTGGCCTGGGGCCCGGCCTCAGACAAAAGCCCTTTTGGAGCTAGGCCTGCATCCTCTGGCTGACAGGCCCCTGCCTGCCTTCCCGCTGCCAACTAGGGGTGGCAGCTAAATTCATCCCCTCGAATTGATGGTTTCCACAGAGCAAGGCCTCTTCCCTGCTTAGGAAGTAAAATGAGTCTGAACCCTTAATAGGCTGTCCTTGGCTCCAGGACAAATAGCTGACTGTCCTCACACAGAGGAGGGAAGGAAGATGAGACACCCCACCGCCTGAGACCAGAGGCAGCCAGGCCCGCAGACGCGTGCATGGCGGGTGGAAGGAGGGAGCCCAATGCCCAAAACAGACACAAAGCCCTGAACCCCAGACAAACCTTCATACCCAAGCCTGACCCTGACCTGGGCTGGGAGTCAGCGCCCCCACCCCCGCCCCCGGAGTTTGGATTCCTGGCCCTGCTATTTCCCAACGGTGTGACCCCTAAGCAAGTCATTGTCTGGACCCCCGTTTTCACTTCTACATGGGGAGATAAAAAGGGTTACTAAATTGATTTAAAAAAATCATATGAGAGAAGGTCATAGCTTTCTGATTATAAAAAGAAATACATGGAGAAAACTTAGAAAATAAAAAAGGTGTAAAGAAAGAAATCTAATTAGTTGAAATTATGCTAATAATTGTGTAATTTTGGTATATTTCTGTAGGTCATTTTTGCATTCATGCACATAAATGTGACTGTTGGAAGCCACAAACTCAAAGCCACTCCATGTATTTTGTTTGGTCCTAAGAGAATTCACATTTAATATATACATATGTGTGTATTAATACATTAATACACACGTATGCCAACCTTCTAATGCCAACATCACACACTGCAGATCCAAAACCTCTTTTTAGGGATCCAGCATTTAACCTATTTGGGATCTTCAAGATATATCCACATACCCTCCTTAACCAAGATCACTTACACTGCTCATTCTTACCCCTCCTCTCAGGCCAAGTCCCAATCTCTTTGTGATTCTATTCCTTCTGAAGCCCTTTCCTGTGCTGTCTCTGGGAGGCCATCAGCCATGGTCTCATCTGGACCAAGAATAACAGGTCCCACCCAAGGATGGGTGTGGCCGCTGAAAGTTCTGGCATGGGGTTGGGAGAGCTGTTTGTTTATCGCAGACTCATCTAGAATGGGACGCCTATCATTATGGGATTTGTTGCTTCATTGTCTTCCAGACTGCTGTGGCCCTTCATGGCCCCCAGGGAGCCTTGCTTGCTCACCCAGGAAATGAGAAATGTTACCGGTGGATGTGGCCTTAAAAACTAACCCGTCATCTTAGAGATGAAAAGATGGACGCTCAGAGGGGTGAGATGCGTACAGAGCTGGATTGCTGCCCAGGCACAGAAGCAGAGCTGACAGCCTTCCCCTTCCTGCCAACACCCATGTCTCTGCTTCTCACTCTGCTGTCACCTTTTCCTTCTATTCTGGATCGAATAGTGTTCCCCGCCGC
Organism: Eumetopias jubatus; assembly: GCF_037043125.1. Classification (NCBI taxonomy): domain Eukaryota; kingdom Metazoa; phylum Chordata; class Mammalia; order Carnivora; family Otariidae; genus Eumetopias; species Eumetopias jubatus. Next base: position 123,655,582 of record NW_028274810.1, read on the forward strand.
CCCCCCCCCCACCCCGCCAAATTCATGTCCACCTGGAACCTCAGAATGTGACCTTATTTGGAAACAGGATCTTTGCAGGTGTGCTCAAGTTAAGAAGTGTTAAGAGTCAACTCTGATCCAGTGACTGGTGTCCTTATAAGAAGAGGGAAATTTGGATACAAACACACAGAGGGAAGACAGCCATGTAAGACAAAGGCAGAGATTAGAATTAGGCTGCCCAAAGCCCAGGGACACCAAGAAGTGACAGCAACCATCAGAAGCTGCAGGAGGCAAGGGAAGATTCTTCCCCGGAGTCTTCATAGAGAGCACCGCCCTGCCCATACCTCGCTTTTGGACTTCTAGCCCCAGAACTGTGAGAGAATAGTTTTCTCGTGTTTTAAGCCACCCAGTTCGTGGTGTTTTGTTACAACAAAGGAAACTAATACACCCTCCTGAGCTGGTGTTCTCCTCCATCCCTTGCTGAAAGAACACAACTCTAAAGAGACAACACTAATTTATTCAAACATGGTATGATCGGGGGCCCACAGCGCCAGTCAGATTTATATTCTAGAAGATGACTTCCACTAAGGGTGATGAAATTGCGGTGAAACTAGGGATCCTCACAAATGGGGTTCTAAATCCAGCTCTGCACTACCCCTACAGATGCTAGATGCCCAGACCAGGGCTCAAAGAGGCACAGGTGAGTGGGGCCGGGTTGTATGGTGGCAGAGAGCGTAGGCTCTGGCCTCATGGCCTCTGCTCAGGTTCTCATTCCTGCACTTCACAATCAGCCATATGCCCTGAGGCAAGTCCCTCACCTCTTTGTGCCTTGGCTGTCTCATTTACAAAGTGAGGATGATAATAACAAAACTGATCTCTCAGAATTGGCAATTTCAGAAGTACATTCATGGAAAACACTTCGAACAGGGTCTGGCACCTAGTAAACAGCCAATTATCTTAGTTTGTCACCCGTGCCCAGGATCATTTGGCTGTCAGTGACAAAGGCAACATTTGAACACAGGCTTGCCGGCTCCAATGAATGTTTTGGTTCTGTGATTCTAGACTGGAGAAAGTCCATGAGGTTTTAAGTGCCAGCTTCATCCACAGACTTCCTCCTAGCAAATGAGCCCAAGAGTGTTGTGCAAATGATTCCATGGCCTGCGATACTCCGTTCAATCAAATACGCCATACTGGATGGCAACAAACCCCCACCTGGGCCTTCTTTTGGGAAATCGGACTGTTGGGCGCTTGTGGCCAGGAAAGAATGTTCAAGTTCAAGCTGTAACCCAGAAGAAGCCAGTTCTTCATCTGGGTCTTAGATGTTAAGGGGTGCGTGTGTATATGTTTGCATGTGTGGAGAGGACTCAGAATTGCCATCTTCCTGGGCAGAGTGAGCTGTGAGCTCAGGTTCACTGCCATCTTTGCAGCCACGAAGAACCCAAACAACCTCCCCTGAGAGGTGGTATAGACATGTGGTTATGAGCTCAAGCTTTGGAGTGCAAAGGTTCGAATTTAAATCCCAACTCCACCACTTCTTATATTGGGAATGTGGTCCAGATTAACTTTCCTGGGCCTCTCCTGTCTTTGTCAAATGGGAATGATCATTGACTTGACGTCATGCAGTGGTGGTGAAGAGCAAACGAGGTAATGCATGTAAAGCATCGAGCACAGAGACAGCACCTAGGTTCCAGAAATTGATGCTGCTTTGATAATGGCAATGATGATCTTGAAGGTGGTGTCCACTCAGAGCGTGAAACGGGGGAGACTGTTGCCTTCCTCAAACCGGCACTGCCTGGGCAGCCCCTGATCTGTGCACCCCATCCCCCCACCCCCAGCTAGACCTGGGAGGGGAAATGAGATGAACACACTTCAGCCCTTAAAATCCATCTGTGAATTCCCAGTTCTAATGGGTAATGGCAAATCCCTTCAATTTTGTTTCCCTGGGAGGTGATATTAAGATTCTGTCTGGTGGGACTTTCCCAGTCGATGCATAAAGACCTCCTTCGAGAAGGTTGATCCTAAAACCAGCGTCTCCGGTAAACACGGCCCTGTTTTGTGAGATGCTAACAATCACTATGGCTCTTTGTTCTGTGTCTTTTGGCTGACTTTCAGTTCATGAGGAAGTGTCTGTATTGGAGCCAATTTGAATTGATTTTGCAAGTAAAATTTCAGGGGACAATGTGCCAGGTGCCTCGGAGAGCTGAAGTCTGGCGGATTCTCTGTCATCTGCTCACAATAACCCAACCCAGGTTTGTATGGTGAGCCGCAGTTTCCAAAGCACTATGGTGTCACATTTACTATTTTATTCCATCTTCACAATAACCCTGGGAGGCTGACATTGTTCACCCTGTTTCTCAATTTTTCCACTTAACAGATGAAACAATAAGAGCTTACGTGATGTGCCCAGGCATCTATGCAGCACCTGGCTGGTCTGGGAGTTGGACCGAGGATTTTCTTTAAAAGCATCTCAACAATTTAGTGAGTATCTACTATGTGTCGGGGATACTGTACCAAACATTGGGAATGTGGAGATGAATAAGGCATAAAGAGCTGCCTGAGTAGGAGGGGAGCCGGGTGTGGAAACCACAGTGTGACAGACATTATTATATGCATACATATAAGAAGTCACTTGCTCCTTACTCCAAGTCTTTCTTCAACAGCTCTCAACAGGCTTTCAGTCCCACCCCAACCCCAGACAAATAAACCTGCCCTTATCAAGGTCCCGAGGACCTCAGCTTGCCAAATGCAAGGGTGAACTCTTCCTTCTCATTGAACTCAAATTCTCAGAAGCAATGGACACAATTGACTATTCTCTCCCTCTAACACTTTCTTCTTGGGCTTTCATAATACCAAACACTCTGAGTTTTTCCATCACAGAAAGCCAAGCTCCTTCTCAGCCTCCTTTGCTAAGACTTGGCTTTTCCTTTGATTGTTTGTGAATGTTCAAAAACCCGGGGCTGAGTGTCGGGCTCCCTACGTGGGCCCTTCCTCACTCCCTCCCCGGGTTCCCTTCTGGTCCCATGGCTATAGATACCACCCACATGCTGATAACCAACTACTTCTCTCCAGCCCCAATCCCTCCCCCTGAGTTCAGGCCCACATGTCCATTCAGCTTCTAGCTATTCCTCCACATGGGATGTGTAATCATCATCTTAAAGTTCATTGTAAAATTAGCATACGCAAAACAGAACTTTTGATTTTCTCCCCTAAACTTGTTCCTCCATTCTTGCCCATCAAAATTAGTGGTACCATCATTCACCCAGTAACTTGGGCCAGAACAGTCACGCTTGATTTCTCTCTTTCCTCATAAACCACACCCGATCAACAAGTGTTGGTGGTACAGCTGCCATATTATGTCTTGATTCCACTCACTTTTCTCCATCTCCACAGCTACCATCCTGATCCTAGCCATTGGTGTCTCTCTGAGACCAGTGAAATAGCCTCCTAGCTCGTGCCTCTACTCTTACACCCTAACAACTCACAGAGCAGCCAGATGAATCTCTTAAAAGATGTAAATTAGATCATGTCACTTTTCCGCTTAAGCTCTCCACTGGTTTACCATTACTTTTAGAACCAAATCCAAACTCCTTAGCAAAGCCTACCAGGCTTTCCTTCAACTCACTCACACCTTCCTTTCTGACCTCATCATCTACAACCCTCACCGCCCTCCAGCCAAACTGCCCCAGGGCCTTTGCACTTGCTCCACTCTCTGCTTAAAATAATCTCCCCCACATCTTTGCAGACCTGGATGCTTATCATTCTATCAGGTCTCAACTCCCTCTCCTCAGCACGGCCTTCCCCCAGTCATTGATTTTATGTCCTTTGAAGGATTTACTACCATCTGTAATCATATTATTTGTCTCTCTCATCCCCATTAGAATGTGATCCCTATGAATGTCTGGTCCAAACACCTGCCGTAACAAAAGCCCCATAGCCAGGGTCTGGCACCCATGATTCCTGTGTTTATGGAGAAGGTAAATAACACAACATTATGTATACTTAGAAACTTGTTCATTGCTGCAAAGAAAAATACCTGGGTTCTAAGAGGAAGGTCAGATGGCGCTTGTTTTATAATGGGTGATCTGGGAGGGACTTCCTGGGAAGGGGTGATGAAATGAGGCCTGAAGAATGGGAATGAGCATCCTGGAAAGAGTTCGGGGGGGCGGGGTGGGGAGAATTGCAGGCAGAGGAATCAGACACATTAAGGGCATATATAGACAGAAGGCGAGGAAGAGAGAGATTATAGATTTTTTTCCATCTCTCTCCTCCTTCTCTCTCTCTCTCTTTTAAAATGGGTTCGTAGAATTTTATAACTTGATTTTAACTTAATATATCAAAAGCATCTTTTCAAGTAATTCAATTTTTCAATTTTTGTTTTGTTTTGTCTGTTCTTATGAACAATGCTGCATTAAATATCTTATTTTTAAAGATATCCACATCCACTAGAATGGTTAGAATTAAAAAGACAACACCAAGTGTTGGTGACAATACAGAGCAACCGGAACAGTCCTATGCTGCTGGAGAAAGTGTAAAGTGATATGACTTTGAAAGTCTTTGGCAGTATCCACTTCACTGAGCAGACATTTCCTGTGACTCAGTAGTTCTGTTCCTGGCGTGTACTCAACAGAGCCATGTGTGTCTGTCTACCAAAAGACACGTACGAGAGTATCAACACAGCACTGTTGATAGTAGCGAAAACCAAAACAGAAACAACCCAAGTATCCACCCACAGTAGAGTTAATTGTGGAATAATCATACAATGGAATCTACAGAGTGATTAGAATTCAACAGATTATTGCTACACACAACATGGATGAATCTCACAAACACAATGCTGGGTGAAAGAATCCAGACACAAAAGAGTAGACTGCATTATTTCTTGTTTCCTAACTTCAGAAATGGGAAACTGCATCTATGTTGTTGGAGGGGAGGGTCAAGGGAGGGGACAAGAGGGAAATTCCTGCAGGAAAGGTCATGTTCTGCTTCTTGGTCTACGTCATCATATGTGTGTATCTCTCTGTGACAATTTGTGGAGCCAAACATGATTTTGCACTTCCCTGTATGAGATTATACTTCAAAAAGAAGGGTTTTGTTGTTTTATTTTTTTCTTAAAGATTTTATTTATTTGAGAGAGTGTGTGAGCAAGAAAGAGAAGGAATGGTGGAGGGGGGGAGCAGACAGAGGGAGAAGAAGACTCCTTGCCAAGCAGGGAGCCCGAAGCGAGGCTCGATCCCAGGACTCCAGGACCATGACCTGAGCCGAAGGCAGATGCTTAACTGACAGAGCCACCCAGGTGCCCCCAAAAAGAAGTTTTAAATATTTGTGATTGGGGCGCCTGAGTGGCTCAGTCGTTAAGCGTCTGCCTTCGGCTCAGGTCATGATCCCAGGGTCCTGGGATCGAGCCCTGCATCGGGCTCCCTGCTCCATGGGAAGTCTGCTTCTCCCTCTCCCACTCCCCCTGCCTGTGTTCCCTCTCTCGCTGTGTCCCTGTCTGTCAAATAAATAAATAAAATCTTTAAAGTAAACAAATATTCGTGACTATTTCATCAGGAAAATTCTTGAGCATGAATTTTTTCTAAGGCAAAAAAATTTTGGCAAATGGTACTGTGGTGGGTTGGGTTGAATCATGTCCCCCCTACAAAGATATGTCAGAGTCCTAACCCCCAGTACCCGTGAAGATGACCTTATTGGAAATAGGGTCTTTGCAGCTGTGATCAAGTTAAATGAAGTCATACTGAACTGGGGAGGGTCCCCAAATCCACTGACTGGTGTCCTTATAAGGAGATAGAGGTTTGGTGACACAGAGACACCTTGAGAAGTCTATGTGGAGGCAGAGAGATCGGAGGGATGCAGCTACAAGCCAAGGAATGCCAAGGACTGTCAGCAACCACCGGAAGCTGGGAGAAAACATGGAACAGATTCTCCCTCACAGCCCCCAGAAGGAACCAACCTTGCCAACACCTTGATTTCTGACTTCTTGCATCTCAACCTGTAAAACAATAAATTCTTGTTGTCTTAAGCCTCCTAGTCTATGCTAATTTGTTATGGCTGCCCTAGGAAACTAATATAAACTGCAAATTCTGAGGATTACTTTTTGATCCCCACTTGGCCTCTTGGTAGCAGGTAGAGAATGTTCCCAAGCAGTGGTTACAATTTATTTTTTTAAGATTGTATTTATTTATTTGACAGAGAGAGACACAGTGAGAGAGGGAACACAAACAGGGGGAGTGGGAGAGGGAGAAGCAGGCTTCCCGCGGAACGGGGAGCTGGGTGCGGGGCTCAGGGCTCAATCCCAGGACCCTGGGACCAGTACCTGAGCCGAAGGCAGACACCTCACCGACCGAGCCACCCAGGCGCCCCAGTGGTTACAACTTAATCTCTTGAGAACCCTCCTGTTTCCAGCCGAGCCCAGGGCCTCTCCAGATTTTCTATGTTGCAAATGACACGATCAATTCATTCATGTGTAAGTTGTGTACAGGACCTGGAGGCAGAGGAGGGAGGAGCAGGTGAGCAAAGTGAAGACGTGTGGCACGATTCTCACATATGTCATCAATCCCAATTCTTAGCTGTTAATGTTATTCAAAGACGTTATTACCTTTTTTAACTTAACTCCTTCCTCATTACATAATAATTCATGTTTACTTTATGAAAATTATAAAATACACGAAAGCAAATCAAACAAGTAAAAACTACTCATAATACAACACCCAAAGACACCCACCATTCATATTTTGGTTTATTGCCTGCCAGACATTTTTCTTTGCAAGTATGTACCTTCTCTTTTCATAGAAAAATACCATCCCTTCCTAATTGTCCACATAGCTTCTCTTGCACTTTACTGATAAACACAGGTTTTTACAACTACTCCTGAGACCCATTCTACTGCCCACACACACATTTCTGCTTTTGTCTTCCGTCATGCAGTCCTCGCCCGAGGCCCCTTCCTGTGACCAACCCATTCTTCCACACAAGGAGTCAATTTTCTCTCCAGCCCTGACTTCACATGGGAAGGCCTGGATTCCATCTCAAACAGTGCAAGGGGAAAGGCTGTTTTCCAAAGACTTCTTTAGTGTGCTTGCTGCTTGTCCAGCAACTGTCAGACTTGCCTCCTCTTTGAGAGCTCAGGTGCTGAGAGTTAATTACGCTCTTCCATTCAAGAAGACATGATTACCCTCACCATCAGAGCAAAGAACTTGTTTTAGTATGGTCCTCTACCCTCCAAGTCTTTACTTTCTTTCCCTTTCCCCCATTGACGTCCATCCTACTATGTGCAATTTGTATCCTGGAATATTGTGATGCACCCCTTCCGTTTGCCCCTCCAGATCTACTCTCCATTTCCCTCGGTCCAGCTCTGGGTTCCTGGAGGCTCATCTGTAGCGTGGACGTCAATGGTTTGCTTGCCCTCTGGTTTCTGATGGGGTTGGGCCCATGGGAATCACTGTCAGGAGATCCAGAAGGTGGCATAGCAAGGTGTTCTGCTGAGGCAGGTGTTGGCTGCATCCCCAGGGCCCCTGTGAGGTGGCCTTCTCTAGGCACTCTCTCAACCAATTCAGCCCCTTTGGGCCTAGAGCACTTTAGGGCCTAGAACATGGTTGTTCCTCCTCTAGCCCACTTCACCATCACTGGTAGTTTTCCTAACCCTGCCCCCTCTTTTGCAAATACAGCTCTTCCTCGACTTAGGATGGGCTTATGTCCCAATAAACCCACTGTAAGTTGAAACGACCACACGTTGAAAATGCATGTAATACACCTAACCTACTCAAAGTCATAGCTTAGCTTAGTCTACATTTCCCCCCCTTTTTAAAATTTAAATTCAATTAGCCAACATATAGTACATCATTAGTTTCAGATGTAGGGTTCAATAATTCATCAGTCTACTTTAAACCTGCACAGAACACTTACATTAGCCTACAGTTGAGCAAAACCATCTAACACGAAGCCTATTTATAATAAAGGGTTGAATATCTCATGTAATTTATTGAATACTGTACTGAAAGTGACAAACAGAATGGCTATGTGGGTGCAGAATGGCAGTTGATGTATCTGTTGTTGACCGTGTGATCGCTAGCGGACTGGGAGCTGTGGCAGATGCCTACACCCAGCACCACAAGAGCGGATGGACCACTAGCTGGGGGAAAAGATCCAAATTCACAATTTGAAGTGTACTTTCTACTGGGTGCGTTTCGCTTTCACACCACCATCAAGTCAAAAAATCGTAAGGCAAACTTTCTGGACCTCGTCTGTAGTACTTTTATTAATTCTCCAGTGGTGCCTCTGTGTATGCCCATCTTTTTCCTTTCCAAATATGTACCTTGTAAAATGGAGGCTGTTCCTTGGCGTGCACATTTGTGTATACGTCCGCGTGCAGTGAATAGACTTCATCCTGTTTCTTATTTACTACGTGTATCGCCAGACAGTGCATGCCCCTGGGTACTGCCTCCACCCACAGGGCCGTACGGTTTCGGCAGACTCCCTCCCGCACTTCTCAGTCCCCGGTGAGGAACTGCCTCCAATGTCCCGCTACCACATGCGACACCACAATAAATCCAAAGTTTCACAAACTTTTTAACCCAACATTTTTCAGTTCTTTTTTTGGCCTCGGTTTTGACTTTATGCCAAGCACAGTCATTTTATGAGTAAATCACGTTGCATAAACCTCAAGTCGTGTTGCTCAGTTAAACAAAGCGACGCTAAACTCATAAAAAGCACTTTTAAAAAGTGGTTTATTTTTTCCCGATTTCCCCCCTACGGTCATAAATCGCGTAATAAAAATAAATGACAAAAATCCACACAGGTTACCGCTGATTGAGCCCTTCCGTGTGCTGGTTTTGTCCTGCACCTGGTGTGAGCTTTAGCTCATCCACAGCATGTCGAGCCAACTCGTTCTGGCTCCTGAGAGCCAGTGGTTAAATTTCCAAGAATTGTGTAGGCTGGTTACTAAACACAGCAATTACTAAAAATTAAGTTATGTAAACTCCCAATTAAAGAAATTACATTAAAAACAGCTATGATAAAAACTCAACATTCACCCATGTCTAATTATTTTACTACATTTAACTATTATTTGGATTCGAATTATGTCAATTGTATTTGTACAGGGGAAATATTACATAATGGTGCCCATCTCTGCCAATTCCTCGTTCAAATATGTTACATCGGTACCTTGGACATCAGCTGTTGGGGGTGTATTTGCATCATGGAAATCAGCAAACACTACAAAGCAGTGGTTACAATTTGCTTTTACAAAGCGGTTGGTGGTTAAGCAGTTACAGGCACACCACTCACTGGACCGTCACAACATTGTACTTGGTACTTTTTTCATTTTACAGATGAAGTGAGGTTTGGAGGAGACAAATAGCTACACCCAATCCCACATCTCATGGAAGGGAGAGGCGGGATTGCAGTGATAATGCGTATAACGCAGGCCACTCCGTCCGAAGCGTGTCGTAGAACCATAGACGTGGTAACTAGGTCAGATTTTGTTGTGTCGAATCCTCGTGCAGACAATGAAACTAGGCACAGAGGGGTTAGGTTATTTGTCCAAGAGTATGTAATTAATAAAGAGAAAGGAGGTGGGTTCAAGCCAAAGACTCCTGGCCCTAGAGTCTACCCCCTTACCCACCACCCTCAGATCCTCTGAGGCACCGGGAAGGGCAGGACCCGGGGAGCGATCTTCTGCATCCCGGGCCTCCCTCTCTGCCTCTCCCTCCTTGTCACATGATGTCCCATCTGCGTTCCTCCCTGTGCTTGCTTTATTTTCCTCTCTCTGCTTTTCTGTACCCAGGTCTGCCTTGCGTTTCCCGACTCCTTGATATCAGAACCTGCCAGGACTTATAAAGAATAGCTGTTCCAGAAAATAGCACGTTCCCAGACAGGATCTGATTGGCCCAGCCTGGGTCACATAGCTGCCCCTGGTTCAATCTATGAGTCCAGCAGGGTTGCTGGGCACACAGCCTGCCCCCAGGGGTAAGGGAAGCAATGCTGGGGGGAGGAGGGGGGGGTGAATGAGCAGACACAGAGGGTGTGTCTACAGCCTTCTTACCCGGCACCCAGCCAGCAGGACCGCTGGGACGCTCACACGGGCAAGGAGAATAATAGTGGTAATATTTACCACTTCCCTGGTCCTTAGAATAGACGTCACATATACTGAATACAATAACCCTGTGGTGGGCAGGCTATTATTAACATCATCACTCTCATTTCACAGATGAGATAACTGGGGATCAGAGAGGTTGAGCCACTTGCTGGACATGGACAGCAAGTGAGCCCAGCTCAGCGGTCTGTCTGTGTCGCTGGCACCCTCACCTGGGGCCGGTCCCCCTGGCCCAGCTGCTCAGCGCTGCCAGACCTGCCTCGCAGAGCTGTTGAGAACCCAATTAGATAATAATGCCTTGGAGAGCCCTCTAAGCTCTATAAAAATGAGTCCCTCCTCCGTTTCTGTGTCGTCCTTTATATTGGAATCAAGGCAGTGATACAAAAGCAGATGTGGGGCACATTATGGGTCAGCCTGTCCTACCCAGCTCCTCCCCAGTGTCCCCACCGGGAGAGTCACCCCCTGGCCGTAAACCATGTCTATAGAAAGACGCCGCTAAACCTTAAACAGGTAACTTTGAAGAAGCAATAAAGCTTTTATTAGCCCTCCAGGCGGGGCTATGTTTTCTCCAGTGGGGGCTTTGTGAGTGGCAGAGAGGGTGGGGTAAATCTTGCCCGTCGATGAAGGACAGCTGGGGCCAGCAGGACTCAGGCGGAGAGGAGGAAGGAGGCTGTCGGAGGCTGTCGGAGGCAGGGGGCTACGGGGCAGAGGGAGAGCGCTGAGGGTGGGAGACGGGCAGAGCGGAAAGTGGCGACCAGTGCCGGTGTGACTTTTCAGAATCGCAGCCCTCCAAATCTGCATGAGCTGGAAGGAGCTGCCCATTGTACAGATGAGGACACTGAGGCCCACACCTGCTCTGGATCAGGCTGTTGCCCAGGCCGCTTTTCTGGTTCACCAGGTGATTTCTGTGGACACTTCAACAAGACCCTGGCGGTGTTCTTCCAGGATGGTTTGCTTTGCCGGGAGCAAACCTCAGGGAGTCACCAGCAGGGATGCAGGGGTGCCAAACAGGACCCTGGCAGAGAAGACACGGGATGCCCCATGCGATCTTCCTCACGTGCTTTCCTGTCCATCGCTCCGTAGTGGTGAGTGCTCCAGGGGACGCTGTGCCCGAGTGCATGTCCCTTTGCCAGATAAACTCCAAAGCCCTCTGCCCGGTTGTCAAAACCTCCCTCCTTGTCTACTTCTCACCTTCCTGTCCTCTCCTTGCCAACAAGGGCAATGCCACCTACCCCATCACCCAGAGCGGCATCTGCTGTGGTCAGCGGCCCATGGTTTATATCCTGTCTTCACATCTAGTTTGTCAGCTCAAGGAGGGCTCTCAGCTAAGACTTTTTAGTGCTCAGTAAAGCTTTTATCCATCCACTGGCAAGCTCTTCTACTTTCCTCCCCGAGGGCTCCTGCAAATCTTCTTGCCCACTGCACAATTTTGGCCCAGTCCCTTCCCCTCTGGGCTTCCTTGTCCTCATCTGGGAAACAGAGGCAGGGGACAGATAATGTCATTACTAAGGCCCCTATTGGAACTGTCTTTCCACGAGATTAGTAGTAATACCGAATGGTAATCCCCCATGTTCCTGCAGCCTTTTACAGTTCACAAAGCCTTTTCTCATCCTTCTCATTCAGCAGACTGCCTTAGAAACAAGATTTGCCTACATGGTTAGACCAGCTCCCTGGAGTCCCTGCACTGAAAAGTCTCAGCAGGAAGGGCGGTTCCAGAACAGGCCTGCCTGGGCTTACCCTGAGGTCCTGAGAGGCACTGTCTGTCCCTCCACCTCAGGCTGCCTTCTCCATGGCCTGGCAGGGGGTCCAACTGAGAGTGGCAAGACCAGTGAAGCCACCTCCTTGCACAATCCAGGCTAGGCAGGGCCATGAACGGAGCAGCGTAGGTCTCTAGGAAACACCTAGTTCTGGAAAGAAATCATGGAAACAGTGCTGGGAGCCCTGTGTCAGTGACTCCTTTATTCATTCAACAAACACCTGTTGAACATCCGGGATGGGATCTCATTTGGGTAGGCATTTAGGATAAAAGATATGCCTCCTTCTCTTAAGGAGCCCACCGTATAGGAGAGAGTGGAGAGCCAGGGTGGCTCAGTCAGTGGGGTGTCTGCCTTTGAGTAGGGTCATGATCCTGGGGTCCTGGGATGGAGCCCTGCATTGGGCTCCCTGCTCAGTGGGGAGTCTGCTTCTCCCTCTGCCCCTCCCCCCGCTCATGCTCTCTCTCTTTTTCAAATAGATAAATAAAATCTTTAAAAAATTAAAAATAAAATCTTAAAGGGCGCCTGGGTGGCTCAGTTGGTTAAGCGACTGCCTTCGGCTCAGGTCATGATCCTGGAGTCCCGGGATCGAGTCCCACATCGGGCTCCCTGCTCAGCAGGGAGTCTGCTTCTCCCTCTGACCCTCCCCCCCTCATGCTCTCTCTATCTCATTCCCTCTCTCAAATAAATAAATAAAATCTTTAAAAAAATCTTTAAAAAAATCTAAAAAAAAAAATTTAAAAAAATAAAATCTTGAAAAATAAAAGAAAAAGATTATAAAATAATTGTGGCAATACAATCCCACTTTTCTATGTGTCTAAACACATAGAACAAGATTGAAAGGATGTACATAAAATTAACAGAGTTTATCTCTGGATAAAGGGATTCTGATTTTTATTTTCTACCATCCCTACCTGCATTTTCAGATATGGTTTATTATAAACATTACTTTCATAAAAAAATTATTTTTAAAAGTAAAGAAAAAATATGGCATTGACACCTAGCAGAGAATGATCCTGAGTACAAAATTGAAATTAAGAAAATTAAGTTTAAAAATCATTGTGCTATCTAGAAGTTCTTATGTTCTTCGATTTGTATGTCCATACCTGAGCCAAATCCATTCAGGTCTCAGTTAAATCACAAAATGCTACATGGTGTGGACCTCCTGGGTCCTTCGGAAATACTTGAGATGGTAGATGCTCCATTACGTATCCCAAGGGTTACCTACTGCGAGGATCGTGAACTCAAATGCCTTCAGGGTCAGTCAAGTTTCATAAATGAGTGAGGTCAGCAGAAGGTAAGCACTGTGGTTAACTGAACAGCACAAGCTCGTCAGCTCCGGCTGATTATGTGTGGGAAGGCAGGCCCTATCTTGCCCGATCTTCCATTTTTTTTTTCCTTTCTTTTTTTTAAAGAGAGAGAGAGAATACGGTGGGGGGGAGCAGAGGGAGAGGGAAAGAGACATCTTCAGCAGGCCCCATGCTCATCATGGAGCCCAACGTGGGCCTCCATCTCATGACCCTGAGATCACGACCTGAACAGAAATCAAGAGTCGGACACTTAACCGACTGAGCCACCCAGGGGCCCCCATATCTCCCACTTTTTAAAGAAAAGCCAGAAATCTAGATTTTTTTTTTAATGTGAAGTTTTATAATTTGTAGTTGTTGAGAACCAATTCAAATATTTATTTTTTTTAAAGATTTTATTTATTTATTTGAGAGAGAGAGAATGAGAGCTAGAGAGCACGAGAGGGAAGAGGGTCAGAGGAAGAAGCAGACTCCCCGCTGAGCAGGGAGCCCGATGTGGGACTCGATCCTGGGACTCCAGGATCATGACCTGAGCCAAAGGCAGTCACTTAACCAACTGAGCCACCCAGGCGCCCCGAGAACCAATTCAAATATTTAAAATACGGTGTAGGCCATGCAACGTGTTGTAGGCCTTTTCAGATCATTAGTTGGCCAGTTGGTGACCTTGGGTCCACAGCTGGTGTGAAGCCTGGGGAGGGGCAGTAGGAGGCAAATATGCAGAACGGAGACATGCGGCCAAAGTGGTGAGCCGGGAGTGGGATCGGGGCTGACAACCAGGGAACTATCCCGGGAGGGGGAAAGCCAGCGAGGAGGGAGCTACAAGAGATCCTGAGTTACACAGAATCATTGCACAGAATTGCTCAGAGTTACACTGAATTGTGTTCCAAGTTCCCAAGAGTAGAAAGGGGCCACCACCAACCACCAGGAAGGATTTCAGATTTCCCCCCTTCTTGATGACTCTGACAACATAGCCCATTTGTTGAATTATATATTAAGTTTGTAATCATTAAATATATTTTAAAGCTCCATAAAAGGAATTTTATGGAAAAACGGCTCTAACACAGCAATTACTTTCTTTGTGTAACTTTTCTGTAATCTGTATCAAAGCCGTAGTCTCAGTGTATAAACAATTGTCAATATTCATTTGATGGTAACGGTGGAAAGGCTTGAGTCGCTGTCAGTAGGAGTTCTGTGTGACCTTGAGAAAGTACTTAACCGAGATGGGCCTCTCTTTGTAGCTCTCATTTGTAAAATGAGAGCATCTCAAAGATTCTATCAGGAATGAGCTGAAAGAAAAAAAATCTCTTTAAGGCCAAGGCTTCATTACACTCAGAGCTGCAGATCAGCCTGCACTGTGGCCCAGGGGAGTAGCTCTGGTCACCACCATTTGAGGGTCCATGCAATAATTAACATTCTGGATTGGAAAACGCCTTTAATGTGCTCCGAGAAAGGAGAACACAAAGTGAAGGTGTTTTCCCCTCAAAGCTTGGGGGTTTTCTTAAATGGGACTTAGAGATATGACTTGTCAAACGTTCCTTGGAAACCTGCTCAAATACTGCCTCTTCATCTCCATCAACATGACCTCAGCCTAAGCCTACTTGCTGGCCTCCTGGCCTTTGGTTTTCCATCTCTCATCAATTGTCTTCCTAAAAAAACAGTGAACATCTCATTCCCCTGATGAAAGCCAGGTGGATTGCCTGGTGCCCACAGAATCAAATCAAACTCCTTGGCCTGACATCCATACAGGGCAGCCTCTTTGCCTGTCTTCTTCCTTGAGCCTCCTGACCCCTACAAACCCTGTCCTCCAGCCAATAGGAACTCCTCCTATGGGTGTAGGTAAACCATACCCTTTCATGACACACCAGGCCTCTTCAAATGCTGTGGGACTCTTCATTCTCATCTTAGTAACCCCCTAATCATCTTTCCAGGTACTGAGGATTCAATGGTGAATATAAGAGAGAAGTCATTCCTGCCCACACACAGCCTGCACTGGGCCTGATGTGTGGTAGTAAGAAGGTACTCGATGAATGTTGTCTTGTTGGATGAATGAATAAATGAGTGAACAGATGGATGAGTCCTTGAATAAGTGAATGGACCAATGAGTGAATGAATGAATAGATCAAGAAATAGATGGTTGTAAGGATGGAAGAAGGGATGAATGGGTAAATGAAGACGTGAATAGAATGAATAAATGGCTAGGTATACGAATATAGACAACCAATTCCTACCGTTTTAACGAGGCCAGATTCAGTGGTCAGAAGAGAACAGAGAAATGGCAGAGGAGAGACAAGTTAAAGCCAGAGACCAATAGCTGTCCTTCCCTTTGTTTCCCTGTAGCTACTAAAAGGGGGCTAGTGTTTCCCTCTCTTCTTTTGGGCCCCAACCTGTTGGTACCCTTGTCCCCAACAGTCCCTTCTGCCACGGGAAGCTCCTTGTTTTCTCTCTGAGGTGGTTGTTTGTATGTGTGTATGTGTATCTGGCTCCCCTACTAGACTGTAGTTCTCTGAAGGCATGTTTGGGGTCCTGTCATCTTCAGGCCACTCTTCTCCCCACATGCTTGGCACTTTATTGACCTTCAGAGTTATCGGCTGAATTTGCTGAGTGCTAGTAACACATCAGGCATTTTCTCTGGATGAGGGAGACCTGTTCAGGTGGTGTTTGCTGTGCTGTGTTAATAGGTTTCCATTACATGCTTCCTGCTTTTGCAAATTTTTATAGCATTGTAAGCCAAAAGCTAACGGTTCTAAGTACTTAACTAGAGTTTAAGTACTCAACCCCTACTTTTAGAATGCTGCCAGGCCTCTATCTCCAGGAGCTTCCGGACTCTTTGTTAACTCACTAAAATCAGAGTTTGGACTGTGTTTTTCACTTAGTAGAAGTGACTCTCTTTCAGTAAAATGAGAAACATCAGGGAACAGATGTGCATGAAGTGATATGATCTGCAGCACTAGACGGGATGTCAGAATACCCTTCCACTGCCTGCTGTTTGGCAAGTGACCAATCTCTTCGAACCTCAGTTTTCTTACCTACAAAATGGATGCAATATGGTAATAATTAAATGAGAACATATGTGTGAGAGTTCTAAAGCTAATATACAGGATGCCTGGGTGGCTCAGTTTGTTAAGCGGCTGCCTTTGGCTCAGGTCATGATCCCAGGGTCCTGGGATCAAGTCCCGCATCAGGCTCCCTGCTCCACAGGGAGTCTGCTTCTCCCTCTAGCCCTCTGCCCACTCTCTCTCTCAAAAATAAAGAAATAAAAAAAAAAAATCTTTAAAAAAATCAAGCTAATACACATAAAAGGGCTTATGATTATTAACAGTGGAACAAGATGGTGGATTTAAGTGACCCTTAAACAGTTCTTCACCTGTGATTTTTAGAGGTATCACAAGAAAAGGTTATAGAGAAAGGTAGAAGTCTTGGAGACAGGGTATCAGATAGCAAGCAAAGATGGTAATTTTTAATCAAGTGAACATCTAAATGATCCCCACTATTTTCAAAGTAGATTTATCTAACAATAAACATGAAATCAAAAGTATTAATAGCAAAAAGTTGGCATAAGATGACTCAAAAAAAATGAGGCTGGGATTTTGGAAGTAAATTCAATCATGTTCTATGTCACAGATGGCCAAAGGTTTTTTTATAAAGGGACAGATAGTGAATATTTTATACTTTATGGACCATACAATTTCTACTCTGTCATAGCACAAAAGCAGCCATACACTATTTGTAAAAAAATGGGTGTAGATGTGTCCCAGTGAAACTATTTCCCCAAGCAGGAGGCAGTCTAGATGTGGCCTGTAGTTGTGGTTTATCAAGCCCCATTCTAGATGAACCCAGTGCTCCTAGGTCAAAATGACCTAGAGCAACTGATCACTGCTCATCTTTGTTATATCAAATTTTAAGAGAAATGATTGATATCTATTGAGTACTTACTAGGTACTAGACACTAGAGTAAGCGCATTACACAAATAATTTAACTCTATGAAGAAAGTACAAATATTATTTCCATTTTACATTTGAGGAAAGGTAAGTGATTGAGCTGGGGTCCAAACATGGACTTGGCTCACTCCAAAGCTCTAAATCTGTCCACCTTATATTACCTTGCAGGGAGCTTGAGCCTTTTAGCATTATGTTTAGTCCATTAATATTTAATGTATTTATTGATATGTTTGGAGTTAATGACACTATTTTAATGTCTGTTTTCCGATTTTGCCATCTTTTTTGTTCCTATGTTCTGAACCGGGACAGCAGAGCTGTGGGTTTTCTCGGTCCATTCCCAGCTAATCCCATCACCCCATCACTTTTAGCTGGGAAAGTGTGGGGTTTTGCCCCTACTGCCTCCTCAATCAAACTCACCCTCTTCTGGCATCAGAGTTGCTGATTTTCTTGGCCAGATCCAGGGTGATAAAGCTGCATTTCTCCCCTGTGGAACTGGAGGTGTGCTGGATATGAGTAGCCAGAGGCAAGAAGACCATAGACTTCTACCATTCTCACCTGAAGCTCTAGTAATATTTTAAGCATAAATACTTCTCAATTGCTCTGCCTATGGTCAACTCCTAGTACCCAGAAATTGTTGTTTTTGATAATTTTTGTCCAGTTTTAGAATTCCTCTTTTTGTTGGGGGGGGGAATTGCTGCCCTCTTCACTCTATCATTATGGGAAGTCTTTCCCTCTTTAATAGCACTTTTGGACCTAAGGGCTACTTTATACAGCACTAGATTTCTTTTGGTTAGCTTTCATGGTATATCTTCTCCAATCCATTTCCTTCTACCCTCTCAGTGTTCAGCAATGTAAGGTTGGATTTTGTTTTTCTTTTTATCCAATCCGGCAATTTTTGAGTCTTAATTAGAATATTTAATCTATTTTCATTTAATATAGTTACTGCTCTGTTCAAGTTTAAATCTACCATGCTATTGTTTGTTTTCTATTTGCCATATTTGTTTTAGTTTTTTTGATCTCCTCTTTTTGTTTTTTATTACTTCATTTTCCATTTATATTAGCTTGCTAGTTATATATGCTTGTATCATTCTTTTAGTGGTTACCCTAGGTGTTTCAGTGTGCATTCTTGACTTATTACGGTTAATATAAAGTACACTTTCATATAGAGTATTTAACACTTCCCAGAAAATGCAAGAATCTTAGAGCACTTGAACTCCATTTCCCCCTCCTGCCTTTGTGTTCACAAAAACATTATTTCATTAAAAAATTATGTATAATACATTCACATTTTTATTATATATTTTATTATTTATGTATTTATAGATACATTCACATCTTATTATATATATTTTACATATATTATATACATTTTATGTCCCCAGAGGGGACATATACCAAAATATTCAGGCTTTTACCTTTGGCTGGGAATTGGGGGTGATATATTTTTTATCTGCATGTTTCACTTTTTCAACAACGACATGTGCTTTGTCAAAAAAGAAAAAATCTTTAAGTAGACAAGAGGGAAAAGAACACTTGCCATGCAGACCCATTAAACCAGAGCACTTCCTCCCCGTTCAGCTGCTCCGCGCTGACAGACTCCTGCCTCCCCACCCGGCCAACAGGGTGAATCAGAATGTGGGCTGGGCTGTGAGTGAGTGGGAAGCCCCTCAGGCCTGTGAGGATTACACGGGATTGCACAGTTCAGGCAGGATGAGAAGACAGTGCGGCCCCGTTGAGGCTTGCCTACTAGCTCGTCTGTTCCAAGTGCTCGTCACCACGGGTCACTCTACCCAGGGTGATCAGCAATATCTGGTTGTGGACATGACAGGACGTTGTGCAATGACTGGGCAAATCCAGAATCTTCCTTTTGCAGAGCTAGTGAGTACTGCCCAGCAGGGCTGGGCCCATATGAAAAGGAATTAGACACAAATCTGCAGGAGTCTCTTCTCCCCATGGCACTCTCAGCCCTGGTTTTGGTCCAAAGCACAAGCCAGGCCAAGCTAAAGGCCGTAGACCTCCGTTCCTGCCTCTGACTCCCAGAGTCCAGCCCCATCAAAGTCCAGCTGTCCTGGAGTCTCCCTTAGGCAAAGCTCCACTCTATGCCGGGTGATAATGGGCTGAAGAAGTGAAGACATTGCTTTGTATTTCTTTAATGCTTTTTGAAGTATTTTCGTCCAGATTACCCTTTTTGATTCCTATAACAAGAGAACACAGAAATCACCAGAAGTCAATGCTCTTGAGTTTCCCACCATCAAATTTAAAAAAGGACCTGCACCTGTACCAATGTTCTCCTATTTCCCCTCTGTTGTTAGAGAGGAAACATCCCTTCTCCTACAGGAGACAACCGCTTTCATGTGGGCTATGGATTTTCTCCTTGCTTACCTTCTCAAGGACCCACTGCATTAATATTCATTGTTCTCTTCTACATCTCCCACCTTTCCTTCTGCTGGGTCCTCGTTCTCAGCACTCAGATCTACTATAATATCTCCAGTGTTTAAAAAACAAACCCAGACATCCAACAAGAGGCGGAAATTGTCAAACTGGACTAAAAAAAAAAAACAAAAAAACAAAAACAGGATCCAATTATATGCCGTCTACAGCAGACAAACTTTAGGTTCAAAGATACAGACAGGTTAAAAGTAAAAGGATAGAAAAAGAAACATCATGCAAGAAACAACGATGAGGGATGCCTGGGTGGCTCAGTCGGTGAAGCGGCTGCCTTCGGCTTGGGTCATGATCCCAGGGTCCTGGGATCGAGCCCCACGTCGGGCTCCCTGCTCAGCGGGAAGCCTGCTTCTCCCTCTCCCACTCCCCCTGCTTGTGTTCCCTCTCTCGCTGTCTCTCTCTCTGCCAAATAAATAAATAAAATCTTTAAAAAAAATACACTTCAAAACAAAAAGTGTCCCTAGTAATACAGAACTTTCGTAGTGATAAAAGGGTGGGTGCTCAGTAAGACTTTATTGAATAAATGAATAGAGATGACAGAACAGAGTTTATGGTCTCCTTTCACTGGAAGGAGATGGAGGCCCAGAGAAACATGGTGGACGTTGAGGCTCAAATGGATAATTTTTTGATGATCCAGGAGTGGGACCTGAGTGTTCTAGCCTTTTCCTACTAGGCCACCTCTCTAGCAACAACGCCAACCACAACCACTGTTGTGTATGAGGCGTTCTGTGCGTCTCCTATATTAGTCCATGTATCCTCACAGTCGCCATTGATGTATAACCAGGATACTATTATCTCCACTTGGTGTATGAGAAAACTAAGACACATAGGGTTGAGTAACCTACCAGCTGCTAAGAGGTGGGGCCAGTTGTGAACCCAAACAGTCTGAGTCTGGAATCTGTAGATTAACCCACCATATAATATTGCCTCAAAAAATTAATCCTGTTAATAGGTTAGCTAAATAATACGTAATTATCTCCCAGAGAATGATGTCTAACTCACCTCCAGCTTGTAAGGGTCAGGTGAGCCTTCCCAGGGAAAGTAGCATTTAGGCCAAGGCCTGAGGATAGGTAGCAATTAGCCAACCAAAGGGAGACTTGTGTACAGAAAGACTTGGAGGAGAGACACAGCAAGACACGTCTGAGGAACCAAAAGGAGAACAGGGCTTGAAAGCATTGAGATCAAGTGGTTTGATACGGGGCAGGACAAGGAGGTACCACGCAGGAAGGCCTTAAAACACCTGTAACTGCTAGGATGCTTTTGGTGGCTGCCGGGTACAAAACCTAGGCTCGAACTGCCCGAAATAATAAAGACATTTCTGATCTAACTCTACAAGAGGCTCAGAGGTGGGTGGCTTCGGAGTTGCTTGATTCAGTGGAGCCAGAATCTTTAGCTCATTGTTCTGTCACTCTCGGCCTCATGAGAGCCTCTCCCCGTGGTCACAAGGTGGCTCTCAGCAGTGACTGGAGCGGCAGAGTCCTTTGCTGAGAATGGCCAGTGATAATTACCAGAGATCGCCATGCCCTGGGGGTTTAAACAGGCCAAATTCCCTCGGAAACCGGGGGTGAGGTGTTCACATGAATGAGTAGAGGTGTAGCTGGAAAGGTGGAGAATGACAATTAGGTACGCAACCAAGACTGTCCACTACATCATGTTAGAGTTTGGAATTTTTCCTAATGTCCATGGAAAGCCACCGGAGGCCTTTGAGCAGAGACCTGACTATTGATGGGGTGATGGAAGAGAGGCGATCTTCCTGATTTGTTCATTTGTGGGGACAGGCCTACTGTTTCTCTCCCCCTCTCTCCCTCCTTCCTTCCTCCTTACCTTCCTTCCTTTCTTCCTGTAAACGGAGGGTTATGTTGTGTGCACTCTCCCCTTTCCTTAAAAATTCAGAGCCAGATCTACCTCCTGACTTTACTCAGCACGTGGCAATCGAAATCTGACAATCTCGTGACTTTTGTTTTAGTTCTTGTACAAAAAGGAGTCGTTAATTTGAAACCTTTTTAAAATTTTATCGCCCTTGCACTTCGTGTGTGTGTTGTTAAATGCCTGGCATGTAGTATGTGCTCGACATATGAGTAATGAGGATGAAGTTGTTGCGTGGTCTTGCCGTCCTAGCTGCGAGGTCCACACTCCCTGTGAAACTCAGGATGATGGCATTCTGGCACTTTCATCAATTCCAGACGATTCGTAGTCATGAAAACGTTGCCCTCCTTGTGTATAAAACATTTCTCTTTTAAAAAACATTAAACATGTAAATTTTGAACAAATAGAATTAAAGAGCATTCTTGGGGACTTTAAAAAATATGAACTAGCATGATACACATCTCAATGTCTTCTCAATAACTTTAATTCTCCTGAAACTTGCTGTCTTTGTCTGCTTTCACACCATAAAATGATCAGTAGTTTCTGTGAGAGTGGACTGTGTGCCTGGTGCTGTCCACTCCATGTATGACCTCATTTGCTCTTTCCTGGGAACTCCGTGAGGTCGGTTCTATTAATACCTCCTTCACGGACACAAGACCTAAGGCTCTTACATAAAATAAATGGCCTTTCTAGTGTCTTATAGCCCGAGAGGGGAAAATCAATCTTGGAACCCGAGCTTATGCTCATTTCTCTTGAGTTCCTTGGTTAGTTTATTATAGCAACTGTGTACTTTTCCTTTACTTACCTATTAAATTTTGGTCAGAAGTAAATTCTCAATGATTTGCCTGTAATCTTCTCTAAATTCAACACAGATTTATTGAATATCCACTGATTGCAAGACATTGTGCTAGATGCTTTGGTGTAGAGGGCAAATAAAAGGGCAAGAACTGGGCAAGGGCAAGAACCCTTCCTGCAAGGACTTTATTTTCTAGAAGGGAGCTGGGGATGGTATGAAAATTGTATACATCACTCTAGTGCAAGGCAGCATGAAGTAAGGTAGAGGCTAACCTCTACTGACTATTCTACCACGTGCCAGGAACTGTGGATACTTTATTTACATGATCTCATTTAATTTTCTGATTTTCTGAAGAAGGACTCAGAGACTCAGATTCCTTAATAATTTGCCCAATGCACCATGTAGGAATTTGGAGAAGTCAACAAACTAGAGTTTGAAGGTTGGCCCTAACTCCCGCCTCAAGAGCAAAGAGAAGTTCAAAGTAATGAAAAGTCACTTGAATTTAGGGGATGAGCAAAAGCATGATTGAAGAGGTGGCCTTCGGAATCTTTGTTGGGGAGGAACACTGGTGAAGGGATCAAGTAGACAGGGCATTGCAGTAGAGGGAATAACAATGTGCGCAAAGGAATGAGTCAGGGCTGGAGCTGTGTGTTTGAAAAATGGCACCCAGTCCACTGAATGGAGGATAGGCTATGACATGTGCCCATGATGAGGGGAGCATGCTTGAGAAGTTGGGCTGGGTTCCACTGAGGAGGACTCTCTCTTGACAGGTGATGGGAAGATGAAGGTGTGGGCCGGTCAGTGATGTAACCAGAGCTGTATTTTAGGAAGATTAACTTTATGAGCTTGAGGCTGACTCATAGCTGATGTCACTCCTGTTGTTCTGGCCCCCAAGCTGCTTTTTCTCAGCTTCTCCTTCTCCCAAGCAGTGAAAGGAAGAAATCTCTAAAGACAGAGACGAACACCATTCTAGGTATATCCCCACTGCTTCCTCCTTGAAGAGCTTCTGCCTTTTTTTCTCCACTTCAAGTGGACGAAGAAACTTCTTTCCTCAGAGAAAATGGCTAATGAATATATATGTAAAGATTTAGATCCACTTGTAGTAGAGAAATACTAATTAAAAGTAAATGAGTCAGCACCAAATTAGTAATGCATTTAAAAAGTGATAATACTTGGTGCTTGTGAGGATGCAGTGAGGCAGACACTAACACGTGGTGCTTGGAGGAGTGCAACTCAATGGACACTGTGCAAAGAATTCCAGATTCATGCAGAGGAAATCACCTAAGATTAAGACAAAGGTACCCAAAGAAGTTAACCACAAAATTAGTGAGAACAGTTAAAATTTTGAACAATTCTGATGTCCAATCTTAGAAGAAACCTGCAAATAAGGTGCAGCCATGTAATATTAAACAATATAACTACCATAAAACTTAACTCAAACATAATTCTGATTATCTACATAGTACATGAGAACTAGAATCTCTCACTCTTTTTTTTAAGATTGTATTTATTTATTTGAGAGAGAAACAGAGAGAGCACGGTTGGGGGGAGGGGCAGAGGGAGAGGGAGAAGCAGACTCTCCACTGAGCATGGAGCCCAACGTGGGGCTCCTTGCAGGGCTCAATCCCAGCACCCCAAGATCATGACCTGAGCCAAAGTCAGACACTTAACCTGCTGAGCCACCCAGGTGCCCCCCCTCTCTTTTATCAAACTGGGCCTTTCAGGGAAAGCTAACATCCCTTGTTTTCCTGCACAAGTTTCTTTCTTCTCCCTCTGTCTCCCCAGAGATAACCACTATTTTGAATTTGAAATGTGTCCATTCAGAGCTTTAAAAAAATATTTTCCATGTGTGCTTAGCAAATACAACATATTATTTTGGCTTGTGTTTTTGTTTTCTTTCTGGTATCAGACTATATGTATTATCCTGCAACTTGCTTTATAAAGTGCCTTTTAATTACGTGGGAGAATCCTTGCAGCCTACCAACTGAGAGGAGGAAGAGATCTTATTGTGCAAACAGCATACGCTCAAATATGTACAACTGATCTCATGCTTAGAAAAGAGACTAGAAAAGAATATGCCAAAAATACTGGCAGTCTATTATCCGGGGGAAGGATTTGGAGAGACTGCTCTTTTCTTCTTTAAATTTTTCTGGGTTTCACCCCCACCCCCCAGATTCAGCACATATTAATTTTATAACCAGAAATAAAGTTATAAAAAATATGTAGAAAGGATTTAAAACGTCCCCTTACCCGTGAAACACCAGTCTTTCCCCTCTCCTGCATTCCTAGGGCAGTCTTTTTCTACTTTATTCTCCAGAAGAAGAGAGGCCCTCTCTCCCCCTGCATTTCTCTCCATGTGCCTCCGAGGTGGTGACAGAGATTTGTCAGCCTCTGTAGCATCTTTGCAGCAGAATTTCAAAGAGCCACATTCTTCCACACTGAATAGAACATTCTGAACTAGAAATTGCCACACTTTACACACCATACTGCATAAAGAGTGCTTAGCGTTCAACCAACCTCCTAAACAGTTTCACAAAACATCCTTGCCTGGTCCCAAGTCAAGGCAGGCAGGGCTTGTATTATGATGAGGCACCTGTGCACGTGTCCACATATCACCAGCCTTCTTCCTGACTAGTGATAGCTTCAGGACCCTCTGTATGAGCCATATGCATTCCTAGTGTCCAGGACAATGTGTGGTGAAATTGACCTCAGGGTCCAAGGCATTTTGGTTCCCATGGGGATTTGTGACAGTCCACTGTCTTTTGGTTGTTGTTGAAGGTAATGTAAAAATAACTTTAGTTTTCTTCTCTTCTTATAAAGAATTACATGGTTGTGTTTTAAAACAGTAGATACAGATAGATGAAAAGAAGAAGAAAAATTAAATGTCTGTATCAGATTTGGTGTGTAGCACACTCTTCTTTTCTAGATGCCACTCTCCACTAAAAAGAAGTGGCCCCTCCGAGAAAAGGCTGATTCCAAAGCTGGGGCATGAAAGGAAGAAAGTGAGCCCGGAACATCTTTCTGTGCCATAAAGAAAGGCCAAAAGAAAGCATCAGAAAAAAAAAAAAAAATACTTCGGCATATGTCAAAAAGGCACAGGAGTCAGCATGAATGGGCTCCTACTGGCCAAACCCAGACAATTTTGAGCATCATGATAAATATAGACAGTAAAGGGACAGTAACCCATTGAATAAAATAAAACTCCGTAGTCCATTTTGATCATAAGTAAATAAATAAGGCAGAGCTCCTCCTTACAATTAATAAATGTAGGAGAAATGATTAAAATAGAAAAATCACCCTTTTATAACTATAGTAAAAATTGGTTCAAGTAAGATTTATCAACAGGTTCTACCTGGAAGGTGGGGAAGAAGTCAGACAAGGAACAGGAAATTTACACACTCTCTGAGTATCCTCCCACAAAGTATTTACTAGTTACAAAGGAGAAACAGAAACTATTCTGTGAAGAAAGCACAAGTGACAACAAAGAGATAAAAGTTAGCATCATGCTAAGGGACAGACAGATGTCATGGGTCTCTGGATGTGATACCTTGAGAAGGACACAACATCATTTATGTAGTAGCCCAGCCAAAAATGCACAACCTGAACCGAATTGTAAGGAAACATCAGACAACCTAAATCGAGGGGCTTTCTGTAAAATACAGGCCTGTATTCTTAAACACTGTCAATGTCATGAAAGACAAAGGAAGGGTACCTGGGTGGCTCAGTTGGTTGGGCGACTGCCTTCGGCTCAGGTCATGATCCTGGAGTCCCGGGATCGAATCCCGCATCGGGCTCCCTGCTCCTTGGGAGCCTGCTTCTCCCTCTGCTTCTCTCTCTCTGTCTCTCTCAAATGAATAAATAAAATAAAATCTTAAAAAAAAAAAAAAAAAGACAAAGAAAGGCTGATGAACTGCTCCAGATAAAGAAGAAAAAAAGATAAGGGGCACCTGGGTGGCTCAGTCAGTTAAGCCGCCAACTGTTGATTTCGGTTCAGGTTGTGATCTCAGGGTTGGGAGATCGAGCCCCGTGCCCAGCTCCATGCTTGGTGGGGAGTCTGCTTGAGATTCTCTCTCTCCTTCTCCCTCTACCCCTTCTCTCCTGTCTCTGTCTCTCTCTCAAATAAATGAATACATCTTTAAGAAGACAAAAGAGGTGACAGCTAAATGCAATGCACTGTCCTGAACTGGGCTCTGAACAAGGGAAAAATAAGTTCCTATAATGGACATAATGGGGACAGTTGATTAAGTTGCAATATGGACCGTAGCTTAGATGAAAGTATTGTATCAGTATACATGTCTGGAATTTGCCAATGGCTCTGTGGCTATGTAAGAGAATATCCTTGTTCTTAAGAAATGGATAATGAAATACTAATGGGTAAAGGGACGTGATATCTGTAACCTATTCTCCACTGTTTTATAAAAAATAATTTTGTGAGCACAAATATAGGAGATGAGCAAGAGAGAGAAAGAGAGAGAAATACACAAGAGGGTATATAAGTCCTCTGTGTACTGTTCTTGCAACTTTTCTGTAAGTTAGAAATTATTTCAAAATCAGTTTAAAAATAGATAAATAAGGGGTGGGGTCTGGCCGGCAGAGTCTATGGGGTGCATGCAACTCTTGATCTTAGGGTTGTGAGCTCAAACTCCATGTTGGGTGTGGAGCCTACTCAAAAAAGAAAAATTTTAAAATAAATAAATAAAAGTATTTCCAAATAACCAAAGAAAGATAAATAAATAATAGCAGTGGAATTAGCTATTAAGAGTAACTCAGCTGTGAAAAAAGAACACCTCTAATCTTATTAATGTCAGGTGATCCTCACATACACTATGGTGACCATCCACACAGAGGTGTTTTTCAAACAAAAATGGAATCAGATTGAAGCCAAGTTTTTTGTTAGTAGAACAAAATATCACCAGTGGCTTTTATCCATACACATACATACCCATTGTTTATAATTAACCATAATTATTAGCAGTTTTATCCTTTTATATTATTCAATTGCATAAAAGTGCCTTCATTAATTGAATCAATAGCTGCCAGATACAGGTTCTTCCAGGTTTCCCAACTACAACTAATAATACATTTCATCAAATCAAAGGACACATCACTTATAAGAGACACCACCATTATTCTATGTACAATTAAAGAAAGAAAAGCACTTCCCAGTTTCTGAGATGTTGGAAAATATGCATTTAGGATTTGTGAAATAAATACTTTTTCTTCAACGCCTAAGAGAACTGTGGTCTGACAGCTCAGATTCAGGTCAGAAAATGAGGTTGCCTGGGGCGCTTTGCGACTGGGCAAGTTGCTTAACTTTCCAGGATGATTCAAAAAGTTTTTTGGGGTTTTTCAGAACCTAAGAGTCATTATTAAAATGAAGATAATAATACCTTTCCCAACCAACTTGTTTTTCACTTTTACTATTGTTTACTAAACACTAATGTTCTGTGTCATTCATGAGGTCTGCACCTGAGGATTTTGCGCATTTAATGGGGATGATGAACAAGTATTGTTCTGCCTCGGGTTATTAGGTATGGCCAGGGGAGAGGGAGGGTGGAAAGGGGGAGAAACCTGATCCTGTGGGATTTATTCATCCAGCGAATATTTATTCATCTTCAACTATACCTTAGGCCCCACTCGTGGGGTCGAGTAGGTGATTTTTGAGACCTACCTGGGAAGGGGCATCCCAGGCAGAGGGAACAGGGGAAACAGTGTTGCAAAGGGATGGAAGCATTGTTAAGGAGAATGTGGGGAGCTGTGGAAGATGAGACAAAAGATAGGATGTTATTAGCCCCATGTGGTCAGTAACGGGACAGCTTCAGAGGTTACACGGCGCTGTAGGGTCCCATAGCTGAAGGGTGCTGTGTTGTGTTAGATTGATCTGTTTGAGTATCTGGCTCTTGAGCCTGATCTTTAATAACCACATGACATTTCATCATATGATTGTTCTTTGCTTTATTTGACCAAGTCCCTATTTGCAGGGGTACTTGGGCTCTCGGCACTTTGGGATGATTTTTGAACAATGTTTCAAAGAACAGCCTAGAAGTAGAACAGGTGGGCAACAAGATATGCAAAAATGGGGGGCTTTTGATACACATGCCGATGTTGGTGCTGTATTTCAGTGTGCAGGGGCTCACTTGCACAAAGTGAGATTATGCGTTCAGGATAGACTCTCTCGGGAACAGGGACCTTATCAATACTATTTCATTGAGTCAGAGCCAAAAATTTTAACATGCGTCTGCGCACTAGAGAGAATTTAGTGTGGCTATGTATTAGTTCTAGTACTTGGATTAAAAGAAGAAGAAAAAGCAGCAGTAGAAATTCAGTATCGAGGAGATCTGATGTAGCTACTGTGTGTATGTCTCTGTGTGTGTGTTTCAGTGGACAGTAAGGTCAGTGGGGTGATAAGGCTGCTAGACGGGAGTTACTCAGAGAGTCTCAGGCTGCATTTTCCAGGACAACAAGAAGGACAAGGGCAGCAACTCTGCTCTCCTCCACCAGATCACTGCGGAATAGTGCATTCAGCTTGGCTGTCCCAGTTCTGGAAAGATACAGCAAACCAGCGTGTGTTCAGAGGAAAGGGGCCAGGCTGGCGAGGGGCTTCCTGACTATGCCGCCTGGGTGGTGGCCTCAGGAACTGAGAGTGACTGGTGCTAGGAGAGACTTCAGGCCTGAGGTTTCAGAAATGTCATCTACCTGAAAGTGAAATCTGTTCAGTAGTTTCCAGAACTCAGACTTTGTGCAAACGAATGGAAACCACAAACTGGCAGATTTTAATTCAGTCTAGGGAAGAACTAACAGAGCTGTTAATAAACAAAAGAGAGGTTTCTGGAGGGAACACAAGAAACTATTAGCAGTGGTTACCTCCATGGAGTAGGACCAGGGGAATGCCCCATTGAAAATTACCCTTGTGTTCCACTGAAGAGGTTTTAAAACCATGTGCGTGGATTATACTTATAATGAAGAAACGGATTTAATAATGCAACACAACAGAAGGAAAACACAAGTGGATTATAATAGCTAAGGTATTTTGGTTGCAAGCATCAAAATACAACCCTGGTGGGGCGCCTGGGTGGTTCAGTGGGTTAAGCATCCAACTCTTGATATTGGCTCAGGGCATGATCTCAGGGCTGTGAGATCGAGCCCCACATCGGTCCCGTGCTGGGCATGGAGCCTGCTTAAGATTCTCTCTCTCCCTCTTCTTCTGCCCCTCCTACCCCCCCCAAAAAAAAACTGGCTAATAGGCAGAACAAGCAAAAAAAGGATTTAATAGAAGGACACAACTGCTTCCAGAATTGAAGAGAAGGCTGAAGAAGGTCAGGAGTCCCGAAGCTGCTCAGGGCCCTCACGGCCACATTGCTTTGCTGTAACTTGGTTTGATCAGTTTTCTATCTGTGTTCCTTGGTCTCCCAGCAGAGACAGTCTGATTGGCCCGACCTGGGGTCATATACCCACTCCCTCACTGACTGAGAGCCCCTGGTACAATCACTTGAAATGGGGGAAGAAAGTTTCCCAAAGAAAACTTGGCATGCTGTTACCAAAAGGAAGGAGGGATGCTGGGCGGGCCAAACCACGATATCCATTACACTGGTTTGTAAGAAACAGGGTAAGCTATCTCCTAAGGTAGGGAGGTTCTCGTCCCTGGAGGTATTCCAGACAGACCGGATGAGCATTTGGTGACAAAGCTGTAAAGAGGTTCAGCATCTAATGGGGGTTAGGTTACACCACATCGACATCCCTCCCAACCCACCCTGAGATTTATGGCCCTATGATTTGGGGGAAATGCTATCCTTTAGACAGGACAGATAAGACCACACTTCCACAGCCAATGTGCATTTCATGTTCTCAGTCTGGAGCCAGGC
The DNA here is from genome assembly GCF_037043125.1 of Eumetopias jubatus. Classification (NCBI taxonomy): domain Eukaryota; kingdom Metazoa; phylum Chordata; class Mammalia; order Carnivora; family Otariidae; genus Eumetopias; species Eumetopias jubatus. Next base: position 123,685,623 of record NW_028274810.1, read on the forward strand.
AGACGATGGTCTCCCCAGGCTCTTGTTTCTCATCTTTCATCCTCTTTCAGGCCATTTGCCTGCACTTCCAATACTTCTCATCTGACGGTTTTGAGGACTCAACGGGAGTATTAGAGAGGCCTGTCTCTGGGGTCAGACTCCAGATCAGCTCTAGGGTTCAGCCTTCACAAACTGTGTGACCCCAAGAAAAGTACTCAGTTTCTCTGGGCCTGTATTTCTTCACCTGTAAAGCGAAGACTATAATAGTACCTGCCTCCTGGGGTTGTTGAGGGAAAGAAGTCATACATTTAAATGATTATTAGAGGACCTGGCATGGAGAGAGGACTCCGATAGGGGCACCTGAGTGGCACAGTGGGTTAAGCATCCAACCCTCGATCTCGGCTCAGTTCTTGATCTCATGGTCGTGAGTTCAAGTCCTGTGTTGGGCCCCGTGCTGGGAGTGGAGCCCACTTAAAAAAAGGGTGGGGGGGCTCAAATATAATGTCATCTTCTCCCCTTCCTCCTCCTTGTTCCCAGCCTCCTCGAGCATCAGTGGCTCCTCAACTACAACATATTATTTAAAAAAGTAGCTCCAGAAGGATTGCCGACATTTTGTATTCCACAAGAAAAGAGGCCACGTCCTATTTATTTTCTAAATTCGTCTCCCTAGCAGAGTTCCTAGTACGTATAGGTGCTCAGTAAATGTGAGTAAGTGAGTGAGTGAATCAGTTCCCAGAGGTTGCAGAGTAAGAATATTTCCGATGCGTGTTCTACCAAGGTTCCAGAGGAAGCAGAGGAAAACCCCTCACCAAGGGTTAAGGGGAAAGGAACAGGTGACAGAGTTAGTCAAGGAGTGATTCACGGACGGGATGGACCCAAAAAGAGAAGTCTCTGGGACCACCCCCGTGACCCGGTAGTGGAAACTAGATGATGAGCCATCTGGAGACCCCCGAGGGACCGTTTTGTACTGATTTGGGTTTCAGGGTTGATGGAACATGATGGAAGTTTTCAGAGTGAGGCACTTGGGTGATCTATTTTGGAGGAATTATCTAGAGAAAAGAAAATGAGAACTGCTGGTAGCCTTTGCGTGATAGCCTTAGCGGAAGAAGAGGTGACTCCGGGACATTCCGATAGCCTGGTTTTTCAGGCCTGGTGCACTGCAGGGTCCCATGCAGATTGAGGATGGAAAAGTAACACTGTGGCAAAAGGCTCCTAATAAAGAGACTATCTTATATGGGAGGAGATTTTTAAGTCCAGTTTTGTTAAGCTGTAACAGACACAGAGACAAGTGATAAATCAGAAATCTACAACTCCATGAATTTTCAGAAGTGCGCATGTGCGTGTTACCGGCACCTGCGTACGGAAATGAGTTTTACCTGTACAAGTTCATAGGAAACATCTGGGGCACTTGGCAGGAAAGCAGATTCCCTGGCCCTGCTGTCAGAGATTCTGATCCAGTAGGTTGACCCCTCCTGAATGTGGGCCAGGAATCTGCATTTCTACAAGCACCACCGAGATGTAGACGAGGGTGACCCACGGACCATGCTTTGAGAAATACAAGCCTTTGGGGTGAGAACAAGCTTTAGAGTCATGTAGGCCTGGAGTTGGAATCCCACCTTCTCCTTGAGAGAGCGATTTGAACTCCTCGTAGGGAAAGCAGGAGCCACGGTACTGACTGGTAGGTTTGCTTAGAGTATTAAAAGAAAATGCGAGTAATCAGAGAAATCCAAATCAAAACCACAATGAGATATCACATCACACCAGTCAGAATGGCTAAAATGAGCAAGTCAGGAAACGACAGACGTTGGCGGGGATGTGGAGAAAGGGGAACCTCCTACACTGTTGGTGGGAATGCAAGCTGGTGCAGCCACTCTGGAAAACAGTATGGAGGTTCTTCAGAAAGTTGAAAATAGAGCTGCCCTACCACCTAGCAAATGCACTACTGGGTATTTACCCAAAGGACACAAAGAGTGAAGGGGCATGTGCACCCCAATGTTAATAGCAGCAACATCCACAATAGCTAAACCCAGATGTCCATCGACAGATGAATGGATAAAGAAGATGTGGTCTATATATACAATGGAATATTACTCAGCCATCAAAAAAAATGAAATCTTACCATTTGTAACAATGTGGATGGAACTAGAGGGTATTATGCTAAGTGAAATAAGTCAATCAGAGAAAGACAATTGTCATATGGTTTTCCTCATATGTGGAATTTAAGAAACAAAACAGAGGGTCATAGGAGAAAGAAAGGAAAAATAAAATAAGATGAAATCAGAGGGGGAGACAAACCATAAGAGGCTCTTAACACTAGAAAACAAACTGAGTGTTACTGGAGGAGAGGTGGGTGGGGGGATGGGGTAACTGGGTGATGGGCATTAATGAGGGCACGTGATGTGACGAGCCCTGGGTGTTATATGCAACTGGTGAATCACTAAATTCTACCTCTGAAACTAATAATATACTAGATGTTAATTAATTGAATTTAAATTAAAAAAAAAAAAAAGAAAATGCACATAAATCCAGGACAGCTACTTAGCACAGTGTTGGAAACACAGCAAGCACTCAATAAATATAGCAAAGCAAATACTTGCAGCAAAAAGGTAGGGTTCTCTGCAGGTGTTTGTTCTCAGTACCTAGTACAGTACACCATCAAACAAGACTAAGGACAGTGGAACATGAGAGTTAGCAACACTGGCTTGGTGGTTAGGTGCCCTGGGGTGTGAGTCTGAGTCCTGGCTTTATCACCTACTAGCTGGGTCACCTCGAGTGGTTTCCTGAACTCCCAGTTGCCTCATCTGTAAAAGGGACATAATCACATCTACTTCACAGGGTGAATGTGGGGATGAAATAAGATGACCCAGTAAAGCCCTGAGCCCTGGGCCCATGGCCTGGCCCCTGCAAAGAGTTCAGTATAAGTTGAATACTGCTATACATAGAGCCGAAGCTAAGAATGTTCCATCCCTGGGCAATGAAAGTTCTCTTCAGGAGCAGCCTGAGGGAAAAAGGCCACCTCTCTGTGATAATGTCGAGCCATGTAATAAAAAGGCTAAGAACTGCATGTTTATTAGTAGGCAGAAGTGTCACTACCGTAATTATGGGTCAGGCCCAGCTGCTCAGGAACCTTCCCCACATGTTTACACCTTGCAAGGGGTGGGGGGGGGCGGAGGCAGGAATGGAGTCCAGCTTTGCTCCCTGTCTGAAAACTCTCATTTAACTTCTGCCAAACACAGAGGTCAGCATTTGGATTCCTGTAGGGGTTGGGGGCATCAGGCTATTTCAACCCACGCTTCCCAGAGCCCATACCTGAGATGGGGATCACTACAAATCCAGCCTTGACTTTGAAAATTGGTCTTCAGGGGTCACCCCAAGGTGCTTTATTTCTGGAGAACTAAGTTATCCTGGCCGAGTCCCCCAGAGTGGAATATGGTCAGCATACTGGGTTAACGGTTCTTGTCTCCTGCGTAAGGCAGCCTGAGGCCGTGCCAAGAATCAGAGGTTCCAGTCCTGCTACTGTATCAACCAGGTAGCCTTGAGCAATTCAGTCTCCTTTTTAAAATACTTATAAGTCCAGCTCTGTGCTAGACACTGGGGAGTACAAACCAAAGTACAAGAAAGTTCTTCATCCTTGAGAATAGGGCTGCCATGTACAGTTGTACATGTTGGAAACTGCCCACGTCCATTTGACCGAGGGCAGGAGTAAGGGCCAAAGTCGAGCTTGCACTCTGGTCACATAGGCCAGGCCCACATCCTCCTGGAAGAAAGGGTGCCTTCTACTAATTTGTACAAAGGTGCAATATAGGTTAGTGGTACCTTTTTTGAGAAGCTCATGTCTGGTTACTAACACAGAAATCTAAATAAAAACTGCTTTTCCTCCCAACATGAAAACAAAAAATTCCGTGTTCTTAGGTGGAGAGGGGTTGAGAAGACCAAATGGGTGAATAGAGATGAAAACACTTCGGGACAATATATAAAACAGACTATAGCTCTCATGATACTACGGTATAAGCATCTTCTGCAAACCAGCTGTGTGACCTTAGGAAAGTCACTGTACTTCTCTGGGCTTCATTTTTATCATGTGTACAATGAATCAGTATCCCAGGTAATTCTGATGCTCGTGTCCAGCCGGCGTGGTAGATAAACATCGGCCCCTTCCAGATCCAATGTTCTCTGAGTCTGTATTCCACTGTGTTACGGCAGACAGGGGTTCGGCTGGGCATGAAGTGATGGGAAGGCCAGGAAATAATGTCATGATCCCTAACCTGAATGCAATGATCTTGCAGAAGGGCTCAGCAGCAGTGGCTTTGTGCTCCTGTCCCCAGGCTCAACTGGCTAGCCCTGGACACTCACCAATTACACACACAAGCTCACAGGAATATGGTCATTCTGCCTGGGCTGACACCACTCAATATCCTAACTGAAAATTGGGATCAACTGGCCCAGACAGGTTCCCCGTTGATCTTGCAATAAGTTCAAGTCAATAAATGTCACAATAAGTCTCTGGCCAGCCTGGAAATTCTCAGTGCTCAATAGGCTATAAATACCACCAGTCAGGATTTGCTGTTTGTGCACTGATCTATTTGAGTGACTTCCTCCTTTCTCCCTCACTTGTCAAACATCTGCTAAGCTTGGGGTCTATGTCAGGCACTGTGCGAGGGGCTCAGGATATAGAAATGAATAGTAAGACAGAGTACAGACCTCTCTGATCCCCCAAATACATCCACTAAGGCATAAACCGCTATCTGGAAACCTAGGGGCATTTCAGGCTGTGAATCTTTTTCAGGCCAGTAGCTTCCAAACGTGCCAACTGCCATCTTAAACAGTAGCGGGCAACCCAGGAAAAAGAAACCCACTAAGGTAGCTGGAAGCTTCCAAAGTGGGGGAAAAAAACTTCAACAACTCACAAAAATGCATCAGGGGTCCCTGCCTTGGCTACACTATTGTGTTTCACCAGTGGAAGTCAGGACATTTTACAGCTGCCCACATATATTTCCCCTCTTCTGTTCCAACTGAAGCTTCAGCTTTACTGTCCGCAGGTTTGTCTGCAAGCCCAATGTGGTCAACAGTGGTTGAAAGAGGAACCACAGAGGCTGGATTGCTTGACCTGCGACTATCGGATCTCAGCCATAACATCTACCGGGGGTTCTCTGCCCTAGATTCCTAATTATTTGTAAGACAAACCTTAGGGTCTCAAATGCCCCTTCCACCGATGGGAGGGGCGGGAGAATGAAGGGCGCCCTCCATCCTATTCTTCATTGGGACCAGCATGTCCGGAGGTGAATTGGTGCTAATGTTGAGTCAATGTCTATTGCGTGCTCTTCACAAGAGCCTTGTAAAGGTGGTGCTCTTGTCCTGTTTCACAAATGAAGAAACTGCTGCCTTGGCATTTTGTCTGGATTGTCCAAACGCACACATTCAATGATGAAAAAGAGCCATCACGTTAAGAGCTAGCATTGCTGAGCATTTCCCATCAGTTAGACCCACGGACATTAGTTCATTCATTTTTTCGAATAACTCTACAACATGGTTAATACTATTATCCCCAGGGGCGCCTGGGTGGCTCAGTCATTAAGCGTCTGCCTTCGGCTCAGGTCATGATCCCAGGGTCCTGGGTTCAAGCCCCACATCGGGCTCCCTGTTCAGCGGGAAGCCTGCTTCTCCCTCTCCCACTCCCCCTGCTTGTGTTCCCTCTCTCACTGTGTCTCTCTCTGTGAAATAAATAAATAAAATCTTAAAAAAAAATACTATTATTCCCATTCTACAGATGAAGAAACTGAGGTTTATACAGATTAAGTAACTTGTTCAGGATCACACAGCCCATAAGCTTGGAGGAAAAATTTGAACTTCGGTCCTGGAATTACGATTCAGAGGTCTAGACTCTTGGCAAGCTGGGTTTGAAATTCTTTGTCCTTGCTTTGTAGGGGAACAAATTTAATTGGTTTAAAAAGAGAGAGAGAGAGAGAGAAACCAACAACAAAACAAAACACCTCCTGGTCAATGAAAGCAATCAGTGTACTTAGTTAAAGCACGTCTCCCTCATTTCAGGTCTAGCCTTTCAATATCTGGACTGAAGTTCATGGGCAGATTATCACAGAGAGGCTGGTTGTGTTGCTAATCAAATAATTCTCACAAACAACAGGCTCCTGTTATTGGCCCAACTTTCGGCTGTGCCTCTGATTCAGATGAGAGCCCCCTGGTGCCAAGAAGATGGTTACTGGCATAATCTTCGTGGACATCTCAAGGAAAATAAAATCGCAGTATACGGCAAATAAATAAATACAGAGAGCAGGCCTCCACCGAGTACGGGGCTATGTTGAGGAAAAGAAAAGATGTTGGATTTGCTCTCTGCCCAAATTGTCTAGCAAGGAAAATAGATGTTGGACAAGCAACTCTTAACAGTTGAGATGTAATTGCTAATATATTAACAAGCAAATCCTGGAAGAACCCGGGGAGAGGCATGCTGACATCCAACAGAAAAAACAGAAAGGTGCCACTAAATGGTGACCTTTTCGTTGACATTTCATATTATTTTCTTGTTTTCAAGTGAGCAGTGAGCATGCCTTTCCAGCACCCATGCCGTATGCCCACTGAGTAGCAGCTCCAAGCTCTGGATGGCACTGAGCCAGCCCCAGGAGTCTAGCTTCAGGTCCTGGCTACAAACCAAGGAGATTCCCTACCCATCACCCTGGTTTGAGGTTGAGCACCTGATCCAAGATGGTCTAACCACAGGGAAGCCCAGGACTTCCGTTCGCTGGTTCTGGACTGAGAAGACTCTTCCTCTCTCTTTCCTGGTGGCACATTATCCGTGAGGCCTGGAACCACTGCCCCATTTTTGCTACCAGAGAAACCAGCCTTAAGGCAGAGCCAGCGCAATGAGGACAGCTGGGCCGAAAGAGCTCCAGAGAAAGGGAGCTGGAACCTATTTTTTCAAACTGTGCAAAGACGCTTGTGAAATACTCTTAGTATAATCAGGATCAAGGATCGGTTGGTGGGGAGAGGGGGGTCTTCTGATGTCAAGGACAGAAAAATTAGCCCAAACTAACAAGCAAGAGGGAATTTATTAGCACGAGAACATGAACAGTTGGTGAACAAACTGGGTTTCAGGCATCTTTCTACTCAACTCTGCCCTCCTCTGTGTGTGGGCCTTATTCTCAGACACCAGACACCACCTCCCTTCCCAGGCCACAGCCTCCATCTCATGACCTGGCATGTCCAAGTCCAGTGGAGAGGGGAAAACCCCATCTTCAAAGTTGTCTGAGCAAACCCCTGGGATTTTCTGATTGCATCTTGGCTTGAGCCTGGTTCCCAGTCCAGGACTAAGGACTGTGGACGGGAGAATGGACTTCCCCAGGAGACTTGGGCCTGAGGACTGTGATTCACCTCGGCAGCCAATGTGGCGGTCAGCTTCATGCGAAGCACATGGCTGAAAGCGGGGGTGGCTATCTCCCCCCAAAATGAAATCAAGCAACAGAACAACAGATGTCACTGACAGCTCATTTGATAACGCCTCTCAGCCAACATTCCTAACATAATGCCATGCACAACAGGTGGGGTTGACAGAAAATTTTGTTCGCCACACCTAAGACTGCCTTTCTCGCCTTTGCCGGCCTAGAACCAGAAATAGCTTCTGTGAGATTTTTGCTCTTCCATGATGTGTATTCATTCCTTCAGCTTCATTTCCAGGACACTAGTTATAATAATGAGAATAGTTATCAACCTAACGCTTGCACGTGTAACATCTGCACTATCTCATTTAAGCCTTACTACGAGCTCCTTGGCTCTCAAGAAGGGGTGACTTCGCCTTCCCTCTCCCCCAGCACCAGGGGACATTTGTCAATGTCTGGAGACAGTTTGGGTTGTCACAACTTGGGGTATGCTCTGGGGGTGACCAGTGGGTAGACGTCCCGGATGCTGCTCTGTTCCCCACGTCGCTGTTGTCTGTTCCAGCAGTTAGCAAACTTTCTCTGTAAAGTGTCAGATAGTAAATCAGGTGTATCTCATCATAACTACTTAACTCTACTGTGGTAGCACAAAAATAGCCCTAGAAAATATGTAAATGAATGAACTTGGCTGGGTTCCAGTAACACTTTATTTACAAAACCATGGGCCAGATTTAGCCTGCAGGCCATAGCTTACAGACTCCTGGTCTATCATAATATCCATTCTTCCTTTAGTAAGTCTTCATTTTTAGCTGCGCGTATTTGTGTCCAGCAGTCCCCCCGATACAATGATAATTCTTAGCCACTCCCACAGGCAAATGTGACCATTTCAATAAACTCCAGCCAATGGGATATAAGAGGAAGCATTATTTGCGATTTCTTGAAAGGCTGTTTAAAAGTAGCGGTTTCATTTGGGAAGGACCCCTCTCTGCTCTTCTGCTTTTCCTCCTTCTTCCACCCCAGGAAGGGCCCCAGCAGTCATCCTGGACCATGAGGTGATTCGCAGGAGGAAGCTGCAGCTGGGAGGGAAGAGTAGAAAGAGCCTATATCCCCAGTGACGCCACCGAGTCACCACACTCGTGGTCTACATGTAGACTTTGACGCGATGGAAAGATAAACGTCTGCCTTGTTGAAGCCACCATGTGTGTTGGTGTTATATATGCGGTGGAACCTAACCTGAACTCTACGTCAGCATGTGGAAACACTCAACAAATAGTTGATCGTGAAAGGAATGCCTAGAGCATAGAGGAGCACCCTAGGGAAACTCATTTCTGCCGGGATGGGTGGGGGGGTCATGGAAACAAACAGACACCAGGTCCTCCTCAGGCTTTTCATGGCTCAACACCCACAATGACTCAAGTCTCCGGCCAGTTCCTCCTACTGCCTACTGCCTTTCTTCCTCCCCACAGGGGACTTCCCTTGTTTCGTGCCCACTGTCAACTCTGTCTTCTGGGGCACCCTTCCCCACCAAGATTGTCATAGAGAATTCAGTTTCCTCCAAGAGAATGCACTGTTCCTTGGTGTTTGAAAGGAGTTTCACCGCTAGACACCAGGGGGACGCAGCCAGGAGAATCTCCAACATCACAAAAGGAGCAACGTCTACTAGACTGAGGAAATGCAACAGATCCTTGTCATGGTCCCTGATTTGTTTGCCTGTCACTGACAGCGTGTGGGTGGCACAGAGGGAAAACCTGGCTTTGTCACCCAGCAACCTTGAATTTGATTAGTGACTCCGTCCCTTCGCAGTGTGACACCGGCCACACTGTGTCATTTCCCTGAGTGTCACTTTCCCCAAGTACAAAATAAGGCCACAGCAACTTTCCCACAGCAATTGTGTGAGAGTTAAACAGGGAAAGAGCCGGGCACAGAGAAGGGGCCCAAATTCGTTCAGAAACTTCTCTAGGCCTGCCTTGCTGATGATCAGGACGGAAGCATGGTGGGGCGATTACCTGGGACTTGGGTGGATCCCCTGTCCTGCTTTGGAAGGGCAAAATCTTCTAGACTTCAAGCTAAACACTTCCTTTTCTCTTAGCCTGCCCCTACTCAACGGCACTTCCTTTTTCATCCCCCGACCCTCCTTTAAAGAGCTAGCAGAACAGTCCTTTGCATCAGTACAATTCCATTTCTCCAACACGATGTCAGCCACGCTGGAGTCCTGCGTGACCATCCAGTGCCACGAGGACATTCACAATGTCACACTTACCACGCATTTCTACTTTTCGATGAACGAGGCCTTGACGCTTTGCATGTCCGACTGAGTAAGTGGTCATGGGGCCCTTCAAAACTGCAGGCCCTTTCCATAAAGGTGGCTTAAGAATGCAAAATAGTCCACATCCCTGGAGAGGTCTGAAAAAGCTATTAGTGCCAGGCAGGGGAAATGAACAACCCAAAAAAAGCTGCCGGCCGGGAACAGGATCCCACAGCATTCAGTGTGTGTGAATTGGGTTCCTGGCTGTTCCTGGGGCTGTAAACTTAGCACTGCCTCCTGTAAATGGTGTCAAGGAGAAGTGGGTGAGCTCTAGAGAGAGGTTAAGGGGCCCCACAGGTGATGGCTATTTGGACGCATTCATGGCAGAGCCACTAATTGGGGAGTAAAAACAACACACCCAAAGGGAGAGAGGAGCAAATTAATGGATATAGCTCTGGGTGGGAAAGAAGCAAACGATCTCTCTTTTTTGTTGTTGTTTTCTAGCACCTATTGAGACAAATGGTCCTTTTCATTCAACAGGGCATCGAAATATAACAAAAGACAGGACTAGACATTGGGTAGATAGGAACAAAAATCTGGCGGGGGCAGGGCAAACGAACTACCGTTTGTGTACAGTAAAGCCTGTCTCTTTGGTTGTTAACAGTAACAGGGGAGAAAGCTGAACACAGTGGCCTGGCATGGGCAGGCCATTTGCAGTCAGGGACATTGAAAAGTATTAACTTCCAATGTGTATGAAATGTTTTGTTAGGCCCTGTACAGATGAGACAGAAGCCATTCATCCATTCCATAAAGACCTGCTAGGCATGGACTGTGTACTAAGCATTGAGGGAGGTGCTGGAAGTCCAGTGAGCCACAGGCAGCCGTGGGCTCTGTCCACATACCCCTGACGTGGCAAGGGGTAGACCCAAAGCAGTGAGGAGTCCAGGTTCTTGAGTCGCGCTGCCTGTGTTAGACGGCCAGCCTTGAGCAAGTCATGACTGCGAGAAGTAGGAAGGAGGACAGAGCTGTGTGTGTTGGAACCACTCACCAAGAAGAACAAATCTACGAATCTTAGACATGCATTTCGTGGCAGGGTCTGGACTAGGACCTACAGCACAACAGCAGCTACACATATTTGAAGGGAGGGGTATGTGTATGAATGAGCCGTATTACATCTCTGTAATGAGCTTTAATACACGCCTTATTCTTCTATTACATCTGTATTTATATACCCAGCAAATAAACGAAGACCCTCCACATGAGAAGAGCAAAGCCTATTTACATGCCATCCCAAGAAAGTCGGCCACTGTCACTGGCATTTGGGCAGAGACTGACAGGCAGGCAGAAGAGTTGGAGAGCTTCATTGTGGAAGGAACCCCAACTTTCAGTGTGCCCCGATTGGAGGCTGTTGGGAAGCTGGAGGCGGGCTAACTGGAAGCAGGGGATCCTATTGGTTAGGGGTGCATATATAGCTTTCTCTGCTTGGTCCCAAGTTGGAAGCAAGGGAACAACAACAACCACAAACCAAACAGGCAAGGTATCAGTTATCAACGAAGTTCTGGACATTTCGGGCCGATTTTTACAGAGTTATTGTTTTGCTTCCTGGATTGCCACTAGAGAGGGCAATCTGGCTTCTTGCAAATCTGAGTTAGGGCAGGCTGGCTACCTGGGTTGTTTATTGATAAAGGCAGATAAAGGATGTATTTCTTGGGCAGGTTGTGGCTTAAAGTTTTAATTTTTTAATGTGACCTGGCCACTGCTTGTATATTCAGTCTCTCTGTACATGGGCTTGGGGGTTCATGAGGGTGTATGGACCCCTTGCAGTAAATTCCATGAAGGTCCCACAGAAAGGAACCCATTCCTTTATAATATCAGAAAGTAATGGTGTCATGCATCGTGGGACTTAGATGCTTTTTGTGGGTCGCAATCTGGCTTGGACTTCTGGGCCCCCAACGGCCAGATACTTTCAAGGCGTTGTGCCCTTCTCTCCAGAGTGAGAAATACCCAAAGAGGTGGTTTGAGCTGTGATGCTCAGGAGATGGTATGGTTAAAAGAGATTTCAAATTAGAGTCCTGGGTCCTGGTGCTACTTTTGCCACTTCCTTAGCGGGGTGCCTTTGGGGAGCCAACAGCTCCAAGCCTGCTGTCGCTCCTGGGACACGAGTCCAGCTGAGGACTTTCAAGGCCACCTACACCCCCTCTTCCCCCCCACCGCTCCCCCCTCCCCTGCGCCCCCATCCCCTCTGACACTGTAAGAGCTGCAACAATATTTGTGAAAATGCTTCATAAACTGTGTAGAGTTATGCAAATGTAAGTGCATATTATGAAAATTATGGAAATGTTATTGTCTATTGGCATCCAGCATTTGTAGAAATCCATTAATGGGAATCTTTAAAAAAATTCTTTTCCCCTGGCGTGGTTCTTAGGCTACTATGTGAGGTCTTACTCCATCAGCTGTTAGGTCTTTAAAGCGGCACATCGTTTTCGAGTGAGTTATTCAATTAATCATTTGTCATAACTCCAATGTCCCTTTGGATTGTGCTTCTGGAAAGCCATCGTAACTGGAGGAGTGGCCCTAACTCGCTGCTTATCTTGCAAACAGATCAAATGGCTGCAGGGGCGGGGGGAGCCTGATTAATGGCCAAATGAATTAGTAGCAAGTTGGGAAAAAAAAAAAAAAACCGGAGAGCCAAATGGTCACCAATACGTTTACCTTCCTTCACACAATGAGGTGGTCCAGTAATGCAGCTAAATGGGATTGCTACAGATTGAATCAAAACGGGGAGATTGCTATTTAAAGGCCCCCCGGGGGAAATTACTTGATAAAAGATCTTTCCATTTTCATGGATGAGTCCCCTGAGAGAGTCGCTTTTTCTAAATTAATCCAGTTTTCAAATTATTTTTGTATATTACAATATATATTAAACTATAAGCAGAAATTACATTATAGAATAGAATATACAAATATATAGAGAATAGAGTTTAGATAATATATGTAATTTCTCATAATAATAAGTTACTGAGACCCAGTGGCTAACATGTATGTGAATTGTGTGGCTATTTACATTTCTCCTCTGAGAGATGGTGTTGAAGGAAAGATGGTGCCTTGATTATAGGTCCTTCAGAAAATTCCCTTCAACAAGGGGAAAAGTATCCAACTCAGGATAAAGATATTATTTCAAATAAATAGCTGTGACCAACGAGAGGATGGTTGCCATTTGCAGTAGTAAGCTCCCTATCAGAAAAATTGGAATTATGGGGAAGAACTTAGTGGAAAGCTGTTTCATTTGATAATTGGGTTTGAATTTGTTCCAGAAAATGCATGTCAATAAGAGGTGTGAGATGGGTAGGCCTCTCCTACTTCAATATATTTAGGTAAAAATAGATTTAGAGTAAAATAAATATAAACAAGTTTTTTGGGGGAAAGAAGTGCCCCGGTTGCAGTTGGGACAAGCTAATGGTGTCATGCATCGTGGGACTTAGATGCTTCCTTCTGCTTTGTCTAGTGACAGACAAAGTGATAGGGAGAGTCCAAGAACCCAAGGTAGTGGGGCGGGGGGAGGCAGGCATTAAGCAATTAAGCATCATCTGGGAAGTGACTTTGTTCTTTCACTGGGAATGCCTCTCTGGGCCACTGCCTGGAGCAAATAGCACTTGTCTCTTCCCAGATCTCTTTTTCCAGCTGTTTCCAAAGTACCCCCAGAGACAGACAGACATGACTGTATATGTAAAGTCAACAAAGATGGAGTGTGAGCCTGAAATCAGGCCTGAAGGTCAACTACCGTCACATGGAAGACACTTGTAACATCACCTGGACATGGGGAAGTAAGGTCCAGGAAGGATCTCTGATTCCCTGGAGATCCCACAGCCAGTCAAGCTCAGGTAGGTAAGTTCTTTTTTCTCCTCTGTCTCCTGATGGGCATCACTGGGGAGATATTACGTAACATCATTCCTGCCTTGGGGCCAGGGGGCCTAGGGGGTGTTGTGCTCATTAGCTGGGTAATGCTTGCCACCACCTTTGAAGCTGCTGGATAGGATCGCAGGTAAATACCATTACCGGCTGCAAATGAATGTTCCCCCCCCCCCTCCCGCACACAACCTGTTTTCACTTGTTGCCCGGGGCCACTGGCCACTTGTGGCTACAGAGATTGCTGCTGAGTGCCGGTTCACAAGCATCCATTTGCTCCCCAGCTTCAGAAAATAGAAGGGCTGGGTCCGGGTCTTATTATTAAAAGCAAACAAACCCATTATTAAAAGTAAACAGGGCAGAACTGCTTTGAAACAATTGATTAAATGTCTCCTGGCTCAGTGGCCTAAATTCACCCCTGTTACTCCAAACAAAGCCTCCCATATTGAAAATCTAAAGAGAGAATGCTAGCAGTGTGGTTCAGAATCACAGGTGCGCTTGCACATGCACACACATACACACACTATTGAGTGCCTGTTACAGCTTAGGCTCAGGAACCACATTATCTCTAATCTTCAAGATTTAGAAGTAAGAATATTTTGCATTTTATCAATGGCATGGGCAGGCCATTTGCAGTAATTTGCTCACGGACACAGCTATAATATGGAAACATGAGCATTTGAACTTAAATCTCTATGACTCCAAACCCATGCCTAATCTACCTTAGCACATTACAGACCGGTCTCCTATGCCCCTGTGTTCATTGTTGATTTAAAGAAAAGCCAAGACACAGGAGAAGGAAACTTGCATCTGCCCCGGTAAAACCTCCTGAAATTGTAGGCATGTTTGTGGGGTTGTTGGAGAGAGGAAGCCTCAAGCCACCTCCATCAGTTAAGTGTGCAAAGTGGGCACAGCAAAAGACTATAGATGTTAAGTGGCTGGTGATTATTATCTTGCCCCTGTGCATGCTTAATTCCCCGGGCCATTTTATATACTCAGCTGTCCAAAGAAACCAGAAAGCAGCTTTGTAGGTGCAGAATCTTGGTCTCGTCAGTGAGTTAACAGACTCTCAGGGATAGACTCCTGCTAGCCAGATTTATGAGAGATAGATGTATAGACAGAATATTAATTGGCTACAGTAGGATTTTGTTTACCTGGGAGTCTTAGTGCTAGAAACATTAACAATGGGATTGTTCGAAAATGAATTTAAAAATTTCTAAAATCATGCCATTGGAAGAATCAATAAACAATCTGCTGTGGGTGCAATGCCAGGTAATAGAGATTTACCATACCACCAGTCACTAGCTGGGGATGATACAGATAGATGGTGTCACTGTTATGAATAGATCGACATTGACTTCATCAGAGCTACTTCGTGTTGTGAAAAACCTTATGAAATTATATGGAATAAGAAACTATTTACTGGAAAATAATCTGACAATTCCCCCAAAAGTTTACAAATAGATATTCCATATGAACCAGAAATTCCACTATAAGTATATCCCCAAGAGAACTGAGAACACATGTCCACACAAAAACTCATACATGAATGTTTATAGCACCTTTATTCATAGTACTCAAAGTGGAAACAATTCAAATGTTCATCAACTGATGAATGGATAAACAAAATGTGGTATATCCATACAATGGATTATTCAGCCATAAAAAGGAATGAAGCGCAGAAACATGCTACAACATGGATGATCCTTGTAAACATTATGCTGAGTGAAAGAAGCCAGATGAGAAAGGCCAATGTATGAAATGTCGTTTATATGAAATGTATGAAAGGTCATTTATATGAAATGTCTGGAATAGGCAAATCTCTAGAGACAGAGAGTTGATTAGTAGATGTCTAGGGCTGGGGATGGAGAGGTACAGCGAAATGCAAATGGGTAGGGGTTGCTTTGATGAAAATGTTCTAAAATTAGTTGTGGTGATGGTCACACAACTGTGACTATACTAAAAAATCACTGTAAAATGTTTACATGGGGAAATGTTGGGTTTTGCAGAATATGTAAATTTTCCATTTTCCGGCAAACTCAGATGCCTCTGATTAATTAGATTTAACTAGGTGTTTTTCAATTGCTTCATGTGTTATGTTAAAAGTAAGGTGTTCTAATATGCTTTTCACTCTTTTTTCTGCTACTCTAACCAGAACTCGTATCTTACTTACAAAATGCTCCTTTTTCTCATTGTGCTTGTATGGAACAGAAAAAGCTAAGCTCAAGAAGAGGAAGAGATCAGATCTTGGACAATCCTGTTCTGTAATTTGCAATGGGGATGTCTGCTTTTTCCCTGCAAACTCCATTCTCAATATCAAGGTAACTAATTTTGCCAAATTAGGAGTCAGCAGGCAACCTGGGACAATATAAACAAGGAGAAGGAAATCAAATTCTCCTGGGAGAAGTGTGACTGGGCACAGAGTAGATGCTCAAGAAGTAGATCAGGAATTGACTAACCATCCCTACCCCAGTACTGGGCAGACACACTTTCCTGGTGACCTAGAACCATTAGATAGGGCCCCTCTTCCTTGAACAGTCCCAGAGAAATGTAAATTCTTCTTTTTTTAAAGATTGTATTTATTTATTTATTTGAGAGAGAGAGAGAACGAGTGGGGAGAAGGACAGAGAGAGAGGGAGAAGCAGGCTCCCCGCTGAGCAGGGAGTCCGATGCGGGGCTCGATTCCAGGACCCTGAGATCATGACCTGAGCTGAAGGCAGATGCTTAACTGGCTGAGCCACCCAGACACCCTGAAAAATGTAAATTCTTTTACTTTTCCCCTCTTTCACATCTTCCCATGAACCAAACTATGTAATTGCCATGACCAGATGCTTCAAACTGGCCTGCAGAGGAGATTTTAAAAACTGGGAAATTTTAAAATATTTAGATTTTGGAAAACTTCACATCAAGATGCAAAGTTTCAGCCCCTCTGGAAGGACTGGAACGCGTGGCAATAAGGGCACACATTCCCACTCGGCCTGGGACCGAGGAACAACTGGCTCTCGGAGCGAGCACTTTGCTCTCCAGGCGTCCACCGTTCCCCCGCTTCTTATGAACGGACAATTGGCCTGCTTCACGGGTATGCTGCCTGACCCCATAGACATGATGAGCTCGTGACCCCGCTGTTCCAGCCCTTGGCCTTGTTACCAACCAGTCTGTGAGGGTAGACCTTCTTTCATTAGTTTCCTGCCTCAGTGACACATTTGGCACATTGAGGTTATATTATTCTTGGGTGTATCCCAGGCCACCATCCACAAACACATACAAAACATCTCCTAGGGTGAGTCACTGCAACAGATATTACTGTAGATTCTTGCTGGTTTCATTTTCAAAAAGGCCTTCCGTTTCTAAATTTGATACGCTTTTATCTACTGACAACTGCCCAGTTTTTCTAAGGGATTTAGTGGGTTGGGGCTCATAAGACATTCTGCTAATAGGTCATGAGGGGGTCATGAGGGGGAGCTTAAACCAGTTTTATCTCACAGATGAGCCATGGTAATGATCAATACATGTGAATAGCTCACCTTGATTGAGTACTTACTTACTGTGTGCCAAGTGCTAGAGTCAGTCATCCCATTTAGGCCTCACACACCCTTAGGTTCCATAACACTTCCATTATCTATTTTACAGATGAAGAAACTGAGGCACGAAAAGCTGGGACGAGAAGAAGTCAGAATTCACACCTAGGCTGCTTGACTCTGAGCCTATCCTCTTCACCACCTTGCCTGGCTGCCCTTGTACAAGAGTCAGAAGTGTCACAGATCATTGCCTGAAGCTTCATCGCATCCCTGAGGCCTCCCCTAGCAACCTGGACACACGTTGGAATCTTGTGAGGAGCCTCCAAAGCACAGAGGAAATACCATCGTGGGTTAACATTTGGGGGATCTAATGCAGGGTGAATGTGGAAGTCTCTGCACTCTTCTTTCTGTATGTTTGAAATTGTAGCAAAGTAAAAAAAAAATTAAATGAAAAAAGTGTATTGGAATAACATTAATTGACTTGGAGGGATTTCTATAGGAATTGTTTTTTTTTTAAAGGTTTTATTTATTTACCTATTTGCGAGAGAAAGAGAGAGGGAGCACAAGTGGGCAGAGAAGCAGAGGGAGAGAGAATCCAAAGCAGACTCCGTGTGGAGAGTGGAGCCCGATGAGGGGCTTGATCCCAAGACTGTGAGATCGTGACTTGAGCTGAAACCAAGAGTCAGATGCTCAACTGACTGAGCCACCCAGATGCCCCAAGAATTGTTGATGGTAAGAAGTGTTAACAGGAAATTTTTTTTTTAATTTTAATTTTTTAAAAAAGATTTTATTTATTTGAGAAAGAGAGCCTGAGCAAGGAGGAGGGGCAGAGGGAGCCTGATGCGGGGCTCAATCCCAGGACGCTGGGATCATGACCTGAGCCCAAGGCAGACGCTTAACCACCTGAGCCACCCAGATGCCTCAACAGGAAGCGTTAATAACAAGATCCAGAAAAGTGAGTGTGATGTGATTCTATTCATGTAAAGCAAATAATGACAAAATATGCACACACACATATGTACACACACACACCCATATGCCTGTATGTCCTTATACGAGGATGGGATAAAATGTGTATAATACATTAAAAAAAAAAATCTGGAGCCCAGTTCCCATTCTACTTTAATTGTTTAAGGGTAGGACCTGAGCAAGAGTAGTTTCTTTTAAAGTTCCTTAGATCAAAGTTCTCAAATTTGTTGCACGTTAGAATCATTTGGGGAGTTTTAAAAAGTCCTGATGCCCAGGCTATGGCCCAGATGAATTGAATCAGCCTCCCCGGTTGTGGAACTCAGGCACAGGTGTTTTCAAATTCCCCCAGGGGATTCCAATTGCCAAGTCTGAGGACCAGGCAGAGCTCCTGGTGCACCTGGGGCTGAGAATTACTTCTGAGAGGGAAGTCCTGTGGGTAGACTATTATGTGATAGGCATTTGATATCTACTTCAACCCTGGAAAGAGGCCACGAGTCAGGAACCTGCAAGGAAACAGGCTGGCTCCAGAGATCAAACAACCTGCCAGAAGTCTCAGGGCTAGGAGATGGGGGTGGGCATCCTGAACCACCCTCTACCAGGTGAAGGATGGTGATGGGAGTGCCTTTGAGAAGGCTTCGTTGCTTCTCATTCTCTCCTTTCCAAGATCACACGACTTGAAATTCCTTTAGTAGAGCTTCATTCCTCTGGGTTCCTCCTCCGAGGAGCTATTAAAAAAAAAAAAAAAAGGCAAACTCTCCTGGGAGGAATTGCATGTTAATCAGATCTTGTCTGCGCAGTGAGTTCTGGGCATTTTGAAGGGAGGAAAGAGTTTGAGGGATGCTTAAACATGTGGAAAGAATGTGATGTAGGGGGTGTAAATCTGATGTTGTCCCTTTCCTGTTCACAATCCCTAATTCACTAGACTTACCTCATCTTGTGTAGTTGAGACTTTGTGCCCATTGGCTAGCAACTCTCCATTACCGCCTTCCCCCAGTCCCAGTGCCTGGCAGCCATCCTATGAATTTGAGTATTTTAGCTAGTACTCAATTCCACTCATAAGTGGAATCATGCAGTCTTTGTCCTGTAGTTGGTTTATTTCCCTTATCGTAATGTCTTCAAGTTGCATCCATGTTGTTACATATTGCAGGATTTCCTTTGAGGCCGAATAATACCCCATTGTATGTACATACCACATTTTCTTTATCCATTCATCCATTATGGACATTTAGGTTGTTCCCACATCTTGGCTATTCATAATAGTTATTATGAAGAAGCTATTATGAAGAAGCTACGTCTGTAAGATTTATCGAATGCTTATTTACCATATGCCAGGAACTGTTTTAAATGCTTTCCATATATTAGTGGAAGTAAAAGTCACTACAGACCTATGAAGTTTTTATCCCCACTTACAGATGAGGAAACTGAGGCCCAGTTAGTTTGGCCCAAGGTCATACAGTCAGTTAGTAGGTTGTAAACTGGAGTTTGAACCCAGTACAATCAGGCTCTATAAACAGTGACCTGATCACTATAATACCAATAGTACTAAATATCATACTAATGATAATGATTGACAGCAAACTGTATGTCAACTACTATTACTGGCAAGGTGAAGATGTGACTTATACATCCCCATAACCTTGGGGACAGGATCCAGCAGGGTTGTCCAAGAGATTGGTTAACTCCAGAAGTAACACTCCTCCTTATGATTTTTGGGAGGGGGTGGAGAAGGGTTGTGATGAAAAGTTGGACAGAGTTGGTTAAGCGACTGCCTTTGGCTCAGGTCATGATCCTGGAGTCCTGTGATCAAGCACCAGCCAGGCCCCCTGCTCGGCCGGGAGTCTGCTTCTCACTCTGACCCTTCCGCCTTCTCATGTGCTCTCTCTCAAATAAATAAATAAATAAACAAAATCTTTAAGAAAAAAAGTTGGGCAGAGTGCTCCAAGGTAAAATTATCTTCTGCAGCTGTGATGTGCCCCTCCATGAATCTCTTTGATTCATGCAGTTTTTCAAAGCCAGAACTTGACCTATTACTGAGTGTGAGTCTGAACAAGCCTACAGCATTTTGCACATGGTTTGTCTCCTCCCTTTTGTTGTATTTTGTGCTTCACAGGGTCAGCTCACGGGGCAAGGGAGCAGTCAAGAGTTAGGTGCTTACGTTTAGAGGTCTTTTAAAAGCCGCTCATTTGATTCCCTTCTTCCTTGCCTATTTGGTGGTAATCTAAACGAGGGCCCCAGCTATGTGCAGTTTGGCGGTGGAGCTATGAAAATGAACCACCAGCCTCCAAATCAACTCAGGAACATTTGCGCTCTTTCCAGGTTGAACGTCCCAACAGGGCTCTCTGCAGTGATACGAACACCCAATGCCCTCAGCGGGCCTGAAAAAACAAAAACCAAAAAAAATCCAAGTCACAGGCAGTCAACAATATCCAGAAACCGAAGACAGGATACAGAAACTCAATCCATTTATTTTGCAATGGCAAATCAATCCACTTTCCCAGCATCCTGCAACTTTTATTGAACTGGGCATCCCGCCACAGGATACGCACCCAAACTCTCTTTAATTACATATTTGTTAATTACAAATTAATTACAAATTACGAATGCTGTCTGCAGTCGTGACTGGCGTGGCAGTCCTGATACCACAGAAAGGGCTTCTCCAAAGACTGCAGTAGCAGCAGCCGCGTCAGCTTTCCCGCCCTACTGAGCGCTCACTAGAATATGCTGGGCACTGCGCTAAGCGTGCCACCCTGCAAGACCCTGGGGAACGGCGGTGCACCCTCGGTTCCCGGCGCTCGCAGCCATTGTGGGGTGGGCGCTCTTCCAGCCGCGTGCTGACACGCCCTCTCCGCGCTGCGACCCGCGCCCAGGGCAGGAGGGGGTGCTCCGCGCGTGCTCTGAGGAGGAGGTGGCTCCCGCGGGGCTGGAATCCTCGCCGCACAGCCAGCCAGTTCCCCTCCGCGGCGTGCGCTCCACGCGCCTCCCGGGCATGCGCTCCTAGCCCCGCCCGCGTGCGGCGGACGCACGGCCGCGAGCGCGCGCCCTACCCGCGCCCCCGCGGCGGACGCACGGCCGCGAGCGCGCGTGCGCCCCTCCGAACGTCCCCGGGAGCCGCGCCAGAGCGAGCGCCGGGGCCGGGCGCGCAGGAGTGAAAAGGAGGCGGCGGCCGCGGCTGCGAGCAACAGATCCGGACGCCGCGAGCAGACGCGTTCTGCTGTTGGGCGATTTTTTTTATTTCAAAAATATTATTAAATTAGAAAATCTTGCATTTTTAAATGGCGCTGGCCCCAGGTCAGCGGGCGGTTTTCTCTGCTTCAAGATGGGCTGTGCTGTTTCCGTCGTGGGCACCAGTGGTGGCCTGATTGTCAGTCTTCTCCGGGCATTTTTAAGACCAGGAGCCGAGCACTGCATGTAGGCGAATCACCCTGCAGGGCGGTTTGGCTTTTTTAAATTATTGTTATTATTTGGGGCAGAGAACAGCCGATCTTGGGCACTTCGTCCTCTTTGCAGAAGAGGCTGTGAGTCGTAGGTGGGTCGCTCGGAGGGTGGAATTGCTCGCGGGTGAGCGAGCCCCGGCCCCGCGCACAGTCCAGGCGGCCCCGAGTGTGTGTCCTCTCCCTGCCGGCGCTGGGAAAATGGAGGCTGTGATTGAGAAGGAATGCAGCGCGCTCGGAGGCCTCTTCCAGACCATCATCAGCGACATGAAGGTAGGACGCCGGGGGCGCGGCTGCTGTGGCGGCGGCCGCGCACTGACCTCGCCGCGGTGCTTCGCCTCCGCCCCGGGCCAGCCGCCCAGCCCTTGCCTGCGCCGCGGCCGCCGGCCACCTGCGGGAGCGCTCCGGCCCGGTGTCACCTGCTCACCCGCGGCGCCGCTCCGGGCTCTGCTGGGTCACCGGGCGGGCTGCTTCTCTGGGGGTGTCTTATGCCCCTTGCCCTCTCCACGCTCATTGTCCCAGGGGGCGGCACCATCTCGTTTCCCTGGGGGCGCAGGGCCCCGGCTCCAAGTTTTCCATTGTCTGTCGCTGGACAGAGTGTCTGCGACCCTTGGAGACTGGGTGTCTGGGCGGACACCTCATTCCCCCGAGTACGGGGTGGGGGCTTCTGGCGCGGTGGTGGGGAGGGGTATGGGGGCTCTGCCCGGCCCCGGGAACCGGCCCCCCACCCCTGGCCGAGAGCCTGAGAGAGAGAGGCCTTCCTCTCCCTCCTTGGCTTTCAGGTTCATCTGGGGGGGGGGAGGGATCTGAGCAAATTAGGCATTAATTGGGCTGTTCCTAAGCTGGTGAGGGTGTGCATGCCTTCCTCAGCCCTCCCTGGGGGCGCGGAGCAGAAGTTCCCAGAGTAGCCTTGCTGGGGACCCTCCTTCCACTGGCTGAGGCTTCAGCCTGAAGGCAAGATTGGGGTCCCCTAAAGAACTGTATTTCTCCCCCCCCACCCACCACACACAGACTCCAGGTTTTCTCTTGGAAGGATTATGAATATTGTGTGTGTGTGTGTGGTGTGTGTGTGTGTGTGTGTGTGTGTGTGTGTCCGTGTGTGCTCGCGCACGCGCGCGCGCGCGTGTGTATTGGGGGCGGGGAACAACACCCTGGTTTTTTTCCTGCAAAGGGTGGGACTGGGGATAACCTGATCCTTGGATGTGGATTTTCTGGTGCATAGAGATAGACTAGGGCCCTGTGTTACTCATCCAAAGGAAATATAACCAGCCTCGCGAGCTGGCTGGAGGTGGGAATTGGGGGCGGTGGGGGGATTTTTTTTTTCCATGTGTATTTAGGGAGCTTCTCTTTGGCTTTAACCCAGCCCCAGTTTGCCTCAACAGATCCGGGGAGGTGGTGTTTAATTAAAAGCTCGGCTTCCAAAACGAGTAGGCAGGTTTGGAAAGCTGTACAGCCGGTGGGTGTGGATAGCCCCTCTTCAGCCGCTGACTGGGCGTTTGGAGGAGCTTTTGTCTGATGCAGTGTAAGGTTTAGAGAGGGTTTGGCCTGGGAGATGGACTTTGTGAAGGAATGCTCAGCTGTCACGCCTGCTTCCCCCTTTTAGAAGCAAGTGCCATCTCCCCAAGGGTGAACTTTTCCAAGGTGCCTTCATCCTGGTCTTGGCCCTCCTTCTACAGAGCCTGTGTTGTTGTTGTTTTGTGTGTGTGAGAAATTGACATTCGTGTAGCATTATCTTCAGCTAGACCCTGCTTGTCCAGGAATGCCTCTAATCCAGCCACTTGGAATTAGATGCATTATTCCCTGTTCAAAGACAGCCTCTTTCATTGCTTTGCCCCCAATCCACATTGACCTATTGAAGTGCTCTTTTGAGACAAAGATTGGTGTCCCCGCCTCGGACTCTGGGGTATTTCTTGTTAACTTAAATTCTGTATGCCTTATAATCAAAGATTTGGTTTGGGGCACATGTGTATTTTGATCACCAGGGGAAGAATTTGAGATGGGCAGGTAAAGCTGCTTGTGTTTTTTTCTTTTTTCTTTTTGAAGAGAAATGGATGTTTCCAGTCTCTGAGTAGTAACAAGGACCCAGTGACCTAAAAGTTCTGCCCACTGCAGACCCAGAAAAAAAAAAATCTAGAGTTTTTTCTCTCTCTTTGTTCCTTAATCCATAATCCCTCCAGTCTCCGTTCTTTGCGTTTAGCAGTTTGAATGCAAAGCCTTTCAGAAGGTAGCCCACCACAGGATGGGCCCCCTGTTTTCCACCTGCCATCCTGTGGCTGCCCTCTAGCATTCTGGCCAAGGGGATTTGTGGGTGCCAGGGTGGCATGTTTTTCCCTCTGCAAGATGCCAGTTAAAAATAAGGATTTATTTAATGCCCTTTCAGTGCTGGATCTATAGTTTGTGGTTCCTGACTTCTTTCCCTTTGAATTTAGTAGGGTTTGTTCAACATCCTGTGGGAAGGCATTTATTTTAAGGTTGTTTGTTTTGTTTTGGCAAAGATTTGAAAAGCAAACTGGAGGGGAAGACTGAAACTTGCCTTGGGGTCTGCAGGATTCCAGACTTTTGGGGAGTAGAGAGAGATAAGGAAAAAGAAAGGGGTAGCCTGATTGCCAAGATTGTTTACGCAGGAGACAGTTGTTGAATATTTTAATGGAGTTTTCTTTTTAAAAGACTTCTTTGTGGGTTGGATGGGAGTGATATTTTAAAAGGGAATTAAAAAAAATTGGGGGCATATAGGATAAGCAGTGCATAGTATGCATAATGCATGGAGTCACCACCAATAAAAGTCAGTCTTTTAATATCTGAAGTCAGCTGGCTTTCTAATGACCAGTTTATCCTTTTTCTCTTTGAACTGCCACGATGGGTTTCTGATGTCTTTGGTCCCCTTTCTATTTGCTTTGAAGGACAAGTGTAAATGTTGGAAACCCATTTGGAATGCCATCTTGAGAAAATTTTTAGGTTATTTTTCCAGAAGTAGTGCTGGACTGGGGTGAGGAAAGGGTAAGGAAATTTTTTTTTTAGTAGCATTTGATTCTCCAAAATGTACAGTGACACAGGAAGGGAGTCAGTTTCCTCTTTGGAGGAAAAAAAAAAAAAAGAAAACAACAACAACAACAAAAAAATGGAGTAATTTCAAGGCCTAACACCATACATCTTCCAAAACCAAAAACCTCAAGACACTGAAAAGCTGGAGAGGAATCCTGCTTTTTTCTAGTGATCCTTCATCTGGCTAAATCCTCAGCGGTCAGGGTGTGCGTTTTATCCTTTTCAGGGGGAAGGGTGCGGAAGAAACCCTCGCTCTTCTTCCATTGGGATCCAGCAGCAGCTGTTAAATAACTTATTGATTCCTTGACGAGAGGAAACCTTGTGTGTTTCCCCCTGTCTTCCACCCTCCTGTGGTGGTGGTCACTGATGACGGTGGTGTGCAGAATCGCTTAGTGGCTGCCTTTCCGCCCATCCACATAAATCAAGTTGTCTGGTGTGAGCTGGTCCCAAAGGGAAGGGGAGACAGAGATTCACGTGGCTGGAGGCGAGGGCCCATCCCCCGTTTGTCTGGGGGAACAGTAGCTTGCCAGTGACTCTATGGAAGGCCAACTGACTGGCTTCTGATGTTTGACAGTGGTTAGACATTGACGAGGTTCTAGAATCTTTTTGGAGTTTCTATCCAAGTGCCAAGAAAAGCAGGCTAAATGCTGCAAACAGCAGATTTGAGCCATGACTTTTTTTTTAATTTATTGGGATATAGTGGACATACAACGTTATATTGGTTTTAGATATACAACACAGTGATTTGATACTTGTAGTTTTTAAATTTATTTTTATTGATTGATTGATTTTTTTTTTTTTAATGTTTAGGTAATTGAACCAGCAAAGAATTTGATGATGTTTGGGAAGCTTTTAAGACCAGGAGACTGGCTAAACTCAAGGGCAAGTCACTGTGGATATCTTTCTTCTTTAAATAATTAACTTAGGTTTTTTGTGTTTTTTTTTTTAGTTGGATGCTAAAACCAAATATTTTCCTCAGCCTTGTTGCTCAAGAATCAGTATGTCAGGAGCTGAATTGGGCCTGATACAGGGAGAACTTTGTACTAGGTTACTAGGTTTGAGAGTGTGTTGGGGGTTATGTAATGGGACTGGGGGCTGAAAAACACCAAAGCACACCTTGAATTCCCTACCCCACCTTTCACTGTAGAGAGAGGTGTCCTGTTACCAGCACCTGTGCCGAGCAGAATAAGGGCCTTGTTCAGTTCCTCTCCACTGCCCCCCACCACTGTTGGCACCTGTATCCTCCTAAGTTCTGCCTAAAATTAGAGCTGGTAAAGGAACTTCTTGAATTCCATGGAAATCTTTTGTGGTTCGAAGGCATGACATGGTATTTTCCCTCACTTATCATAGATCAAGAATGTGGGTATTGAGTCCAGCGCTGGATAATGATTTCAGGGTTCCCCCCACCCCCCACTGTTTTGGCTTTGGGGTTTCTCTCAGACGAGAGGCTCCTTCCTTGGTGTTTATCGAGGGCCTGCAATGTGGAAGGTCTCTTGCTGGGCAGCAAGGAGCCAACAAGGCCTGCCCTTGGAGAGCTGCTTGTCCTGTGGGCTGTAAGTAGGTAACATTAAGTACCCTATGGTGACCATGAAGGAAGGGCATCAGTCAGTTTTTGAAGGACTTCTCTTTGACTCTTCAAAAAAAAAAAAAAAAAAATGTTTTCTCTAGGAAGATACTGAAAACCCAGCGAAGGCCTCCAAGAGCGGCCAGGTGCTCTGAGGGAGGTGGGTGGCCCTGAAAATCGGGACACAGAGGCAGGACCAGCAGAGCCCTTGTAGAGTACAGATGGGCCCCATGTTGTTTTTTCTCTTAGCAAATGGCTGCATTTGCCCCGGATTTTACAACTTCCTCAATTTGGGCCTGTGGGCGAAGAAGGTGAAGTGAAGATGTCATAAAATTTGGCAGCGGGGAAACTGTCCAGAATGGGTGCCTGTTCTGAGATCGAGAGCCTATATAGATCAGTCTGTTTTTTTTAGGTGTAGATCTTGCCCAGGTTTGGAAAGAAGTCTTTTTTTTTTTTTTTTTTTTTGTCTTGGCTTGAATGTTTCTGTGGGAAAATCCTGTATACATCATATTTAACCAAGTTGTGTAGAACTTGTTGCTCGACACCTTGAACCTTTATGTTCTGAATTTCCACAGTTAGCGATGCCTCACATGGAGAGAAGGTCAATCCCAGGTCATGGTTTGCATGGAAGATGAGCTGAGTTTGAGTTTTGCCTGGTTCAGCTATCAGTCCATTCTTATGAGAGTAGCATGTACTCGTAATTCTGTAGTATTTATTGAGCACCAGCAAGGTTGCAAGCACTGAGCTCAGTGCTGTGATTCAGCAAGTAAAGATACAGAATTTCCAGTTAAATTTGAATTTCAGATAAACAGTGAACAACCTTTTTAGTATAAGCATGTTCCATGCATCCTCCAGCTTCTCAGCGACTGACCTCATACTTTGAACTGCTCTTTTGCATCCAGGAAAAGGAAAAAGCTAAAATGGTATCTGTCAATATGGCCAGCTCATTTGAGGTTGTTAAAATGTTTGGAGGATGTTAAAGTTGAAAAACTATTGATCTAGTAGACGCTTTATCTGTAATTTTCATCTGGGCTTTTCCATCTTGCCGGGGATGCGTGAGAGCTCGCAAGATTCCTTCTGCAGGAGACTGTTTAGGTGCTTAGATTGGGGCTGGGAAAAGGAGATAGTTCTGAGGTCTCCATTCTTCTCGGAACTGCCTTCAGGACACTTTCCCCTTAAACCCACACCTCTGCAAAAACAAAGAAATACCTCTCCTGGAACCAAACAAAAGCCAAAGGCAGATTTAGCTGCCTAGGACACCAGAGGAGAAGTATTTGGGGCTCCTTAGAGGGAACTGATGGATGCCTTAAGCACTTTAACTCGGATTTGCAGATTGCACTGCTGATATGGCCTTATTAAGCAGCAAACCCGAGAGACAAATGGAGTAAATTAATTGGCTGAGCTTCGAGGAAGCCCATTGTATTTGCGGAGGTTCTCCCTTGAATTAGTTGGGAAGCTGCGCAAGGTTTCCTCTGAGTATCTGACACACAGACACACACGAAACCCCCAAAAGCAAAAGCAAACCCACCCAGCATAGATTCCAGAGCAGCCCACCCCCCTTGTCAGTGTTCCCCACCTCTTAGCCCAGGGAGGACTGGGCTGTGTGTGTCTCTGCTGCTTCCCGATTTAAGATGCTCTTGTGCGCCACCTGTATGTAGTAGGTGCTTAGTGTTCATGGCATATGGTGAGCATGGGGCCGGAAGGGACTTGGTGAGAACCGGCCATGTGCCAGGCAATGCGCTAAGTGCTTGGTGCGCATGGTTTCATGTCGTCCTCACATCAGCCCCACTTTACGGATGAGAAAACTGAGGCTCTTTGGAAAGAGGTGGTAACTTATCCAAGGCCATGGTGAGGTGGATTGGCTCAGACCTTGGCCGATTTGATTCCCAAAGCTGGAGGTCTTTAGAACATGCTGAAGGTAGAGCGGGGGGGAATGGGTTTATTTGTAGAGGGCAGCATACCGAATTCCACTCTGCTGAGTTCTACAGGAGGCTCAAGGAAGGAATCAGGGTCTTATTTCCGTGCCTGGAGCCCAGAGCCAGCCTGGAGGCCTGAACTTGAGCTCAGATGCGGCGGGGGCTGTTGTGGGGCGGGCGGCTCCCATCTGGCTGTCGCTTTTGTGGAAGTTATTTAATTTATGATCTATTGACATATTGTGGCTTCCTTCCCTCTCCCACTCACCGGTCTTCTCTGACAGACAAACCTGGAATTCCCTTTCCTCTTCTTCTGGGTGTGCAGAGGGGAAAGAAGCCTTCGGGCCAGGCTCTGGCCTGTCACCCTTAGCTCCTGTCCTTGTCCCCATATGAAGTGCTTGCAGTGTTCTCTGTGAGTGGCCAGAGGGCCGTGTTTATACGTCCGGGGAGCCCATCGGTTCCCGAGACTGGGCGACTGTGCAAGCCTGGCAGCCCGCGCTAATTATATGAATTAAATAAGTTCACCCAAAGTTCAAATGACACGTCTAAGGGAACTCCTTACCTTGAACTCATTTTATGTCCAGCCCTGGAACTCTCTGGTAAAAGAGCTTTTCTGTATTTAATTACGTCCCCGTAACTCTCCAGTTTGGTTGAGTCTGTAGAGCCATTTCAGGCTCTGTGTTTGCAGAAGTTGATGGGATCACCGAAAAACCCCTCCTTCCTGTGCTGATTCTTGGCATATACGGCCTTGGTCATAGTTTCTAAGTGGTTTTTCTTTTCCTGTCTAGTTTAAGTGGGTTAAAAAAAAAATCAATTGAGTGTCTTTTGAGCTGTGTGTCTTTTTATTTGCTTTCTTCCCCTTGAAGAATTTGGGCAACTGTAAAATATTAGCTTGCTCAGCATGAGTGGCCTCCTAAGTCCTGGAGGTGGGCAGCAGGTTTTGCCCGGGACTCCCTTCCCTGCCACCTCCCACAGGACAGGGTTCTCTAGGGGCTGGAGGAGTGGATCTGGCCAGAGGAGGAGGCTCTGGGCTGGTGTGCCCCTTCTGGTAGAATGTGCCTGGTTACAGGTCTAAGAGCATCGGATTTCCTGTGAGCCTTTAAGACACTGATACCTGGGGCGCCTGGGTGGCTCAGTTGGTTAAGCGACTGCCTTCGGCTCAGGTCATGATCCTGGAGTCCCTGGATCGAGTCCCGCATCGGGCTCCCTGCTCAGCAGGGAGTCTGCTCCTCCCTCTGACCCTCCTCCCATCTCATGTGCTTTCTCTCTCATTCTCTCTGTCTCTCAAATAAATAAATAAAATCTTTAAAAAAAAAAAAAAGACACTGATACCTGGACCTATTCCCTGGAGGTTCTGATTCATTGCTGCCAGGGGGCATCCTGGGCATTCACATTTTTTTTCTTAAAGCACCCCCAGGTAATTCTAATGTGTAGTCAGGCTTGACAACCACCGAGCTATACACCATTTTAGCACCCTCAAAAGTACTTTCTCAACCTCACCAAAGTCTGAGTAAAAGCATGTTTAGATGTTTGTACAACAATGTGAATCTGCTAAACACTATTGAACTGGACACTTAAGAATGGCCAAGATGATAGATTGTATGTTATGTGTGTTTTGCCACGAATAAAAATAAAAATAAATTTATAGTAAAACATTAAATAAATTGTTATATAAAAATAGAAAAAAGCATCTTTAGAATACTTAATGATTTTAAATATACAATAGCCCTGTCCAGTATGATTTTCTGCCATAATGGAAATTGTCAAATATGTTAGCCACTAGCCACATGTGACTACTGAGCAGTTGAAGTATGGCGAGTGTGATCTATGAACTATTAGGTTTTATTCACTTTTGTTTAAATAGCCATATGTGGCTAGTAACTACCGTATTGACGGTGTAGATCTATAACATACCATTTAAGTAAAAACAGTGAGCTTCCTGCACACCTTCTACTCCCTTCTGGCTGGTCCCTTTATTGCCTCTAAACCCCTCCTGTGGAAATTCCAGAGCTCCCGCTGACCTTGGAGTCAAAGAGATCTGCTTTTCAATCCCGTGGGCAAGTTACTTAATCTCTCAGCCTCCTTTTCCTCTTCTGTACGGGCGTCTGAGAAAGTACCCACTTCAGAGGATTCCGGAAGCAGACTGGCGCTGCACACTGTGCCTTGCCCCCTGGCACTCGGGTGTTAGCAGCTGTTACTGTTCCAGTCTCTGTAGTAATTCTTTCCACCACTTCAGGCAAAAGCTACCCAACCCTGGACATATAGCTGTATTTAGAGTTTGCACCGAAGTTGCAGGAAATGGAGAAGTTGCGTTGTTTTTTTGTCTTGCCAATTACTCTTGAGTTCATTATAACCTCATCTGCCTCAGCTGGGCCTATTTGCAATTCTGTGTTTGCAAACCCACTGTCTATAAAGGGAGGAGGAGGGCTGGGTGCCCGGCTGAGGTCCTCAGGGCATTTAATGCTTAAAAAGAAAAAAAGCCTTTCAGAGACGTTTACACCAGGGTAAGGGGAGAGGAGCAGCTTTGTAAAGGCCGTCTTTTTCCGTCTCCATTGTTTGAGTTCCCCCTTCTTTTTTGGGAGTGACCACCAGGAAAAGTGGCCTCGGTCATCTCTCAGCCTACCCTGTAGCAGCAGCTGTGCACTGATCTTCTGTCTCTTCCTAGGACTTGGCCATATTTGGGTTCTTCCTACCTGCCCACCTGCTGGATGTGTCCCACCTGCCTTAGCCTGGGATTCAAGGACCCCACGGTTGGGCCCTAGCTGAGTGGTCTGCTGTACGCCTAGTGCTCTCCATCCCAGAGTCCCTGGCCTCTTTGAATACATCCTGTGCCCCTCGTTCTTGCTGTTTGTCCCGCTTGGAGGACATTTCTGCATTGTTGGCCACTGAAATCTTCCTCATCCTTCAAGGCCCCGCCACAAAGTTATCTCCTCTTTCCCCCAACCCAGATACCCTTAGGCATTCTTCACGGTCTGTGTTGAGTCTACTGAGGATTACGTTCTACCTTAGGCAGTTGCCCTTGGGCTTTGAAACCTGGCTCTGCCACTTCCTAGGTAGATTACTCTGGGCGAGTTACTCAACCTCCTGAGACTTGATTTTCTTATCTGTAAAATGGGGGAAATAATACTTCCCTCTTCAAGTTGTAGGGGCTTCAGTGGGAAAGTATATGTAAAGGGCTTAGCGTGAAATAAATGCTAAATAAAATGCTCTTGTGTATCTGAGCTACCGTGGTAGTTTCTAGTGGAGTACCCTGTCATAATAGCACTCAGATGTTTCAGAAAATACAAGAAATCTATATAGCTCCACTTTGATAATGCAACGGAGACAACACTGCAGTGCTTTTCAGCTTCCAACGTATATGAATAATTTGAGAGAACACAGTACACGTATTCAACACAGATGTGCCTGCTATGGGCCAGGCATTGCGGTGGGTAGAGATAGACCTGTGAGCAAGACCAGCCCTTGCCCTAAAGTTGTTTTGTCTAGAAGAGGAGCAGAGAAGCAGCAAGATCTTAGGGAGGGCCTCTGATCGTCGTTGGGAGTGGGAGGACAGAGTCAGGGGAGGCTTTGGTATGAGGGACACCTAAACTGAGAACTACATTTTCTTTTACTTATTTCATGAGCCTTTATATGGCACAAGCAGGCATTCTAGTGCCTTACCAATAGACTCTTTAACTCCTCCCAGCAACCCGGTGAGGTAGTTGCTGCTACAATTCCCACTTTACAGATGGGGAAACTGAGGTTCAGAGAGGTGTAGCCATTTGCCCACATCAGACAGCTCGTGAGAGGGAAGGCTGGGATTTGAACCCAGGTGGTCTGGCTCCAGGCTCTGGGCTTATCCGCCGTGGTGGGCTGTGTCTTTCCAGATTCTGTAATGGGTGTGTTTCACTGATCTCTTTGATGATTGTTCTATCTGTACCTTTAGGACTCAGGATGAACCAGATAAAGCCTAACAATCGAGGCTCTTCTCTGAACTGCTTCGAGAAGCTCAAGGGGCCTCTCTGTATTTAAAGCAGAGTTAAGCCCAGCCAACAAGATCCTGTTGGGTGGTTGACTCACCCCATGGGTGCCTCTGATTTGTCAGCAGAGGGAAGTAGGTGGGGAGCAGGCAGGGTGTGAGACCCAGGGTTCTGACACAGCTGGTGAAGGTGACAACCACGAGACACATGTTTGTTTTGCTGAAGAAACCCCCTCCGTCAGGGTCGCCCCAGTAACGGCTCTGTACCCCACATGCCTGAGCGCAAAACAGGAAGAGGGGGATATTTGCAGTAGGAGGCTGGAAATGCTTCGAGATTAGTTTCCAGGGAGACCTCAGTTTCACTTCTGAGGCCTGGCTTGCTTGGGCCCCAGCTCCTGCCGCTGAGCACGGAGTCATTAAGGAAGTCTTTGAGTTTGGTTTAATGGTCGCTCTTTGTTTTGAAGTGATTGTTTACTGAACCTTCAAAGCCAGCTCTCCAGCAGGATGTGATCTCGGGCCTGAATAATTGGATGAGGCACCCCAATAGGAAGCAAGTAGTGGGGAGTAGAGCCAGGAGGAGCTAGCTGGTGGCCAAGCCTTTGGCATCCCAGCGCTCAGAAGTTCTGCAAGCTGGAGGGACTGAGGTCGCCTTGCAGCCAGGAGTAGACTTGAAGCAAGGGTCCCCTGGAACCTGGCCTCTTTGATGTTGTGCTGGCCTTAATTAGGGACACCCTAATTAAGTCACTGAGGAGGAAGCTTATTCCTAAAAAAAAAAATTAAGTGCTTTGAGAGCATTTCATGAGGGATTACTTCTCAAAGATTATGCAAGCAATATAAAGTTAGTGGAAGAAAAACAGAAATTTCAGTTAAGTAAAAAATAAAACTCACCCATACTGCTTGATTACAAAGCGGGTTATGTACACACATTTTAGACAAAGGTTCATGCGGCCCACGCTGTGCCAGAAATTTTTTTCACTTAGCTTTTCACTTGCCTTTCTGTGTATGTAATTATGAGCCATGTCAGTTTTAATGTTGTGTGGTGTTCCATTGTTTGGTATGTGTACAATTAATTTATTCAGTTGACCTGTCTTTGAGGACTGACCGTGTGCCAGGTTCTGTGTTAAGTGCTGGGGGTACAGCAGTAAATAAAAATGGACACAGTCCCTGCCCCCCTTGGAGCTTACATTCTAGGGCAGTGGGGACAAACTAAGTCAGTTCTTCTTTATATTAGAAGGATTATGTGCAATGGGGAAAAATAGAGCAGGGGCAGTGTTGTTTTTTAAATACCATGGCTAGGGAAGGCCTCACAGAGCAGGTGACCTTTGAGCAACACTTTAGGAAGTACGAGGATATCGGAGAAAGAATGCTCCAGGCCAGGGAAGAGCGTGTGCAGAGGCCTTAAGGTGGGCAACAGTTCTGTACGTTCCATGCTGATTTCGTGTTTAGGCTATGTCCGGTTTTTCACTAATTATAAGCAGCACTGCAATGAGTATATCCTTGTAGCTAGACATTGATTTGCATGGACAGTTTCCCCTGAAGGCTTTATCCTGGGTCAAAGGTACGGACTTTTCAAGGCATTTCAAACACGTTGCCCAATGCCGTTCAGAAAGCACGTATCTGTTCCTCTTCCCACGTGCAGGTGCTCATCACCAGGGATTATTTCTCAAGGAGCTAGACTTGAATATTGGGACAGAGAAATTGCTGAGGCCACAGCTTGCTGGGCCTCAGAGGGACGAGGCGTCTTATTTGGTGTGGTGATTTTAATTTTTCTTTAAAGATTTTATTTATTAGAGAGCGAGAGAGGACAAGCACAAGGAGGGAGAAGCAGACTCCCCACTCAGCAGGGAGCCCGATATGGAGCTGGATCCCAGGACCCTGGAATCATGGCCTGAGCCAAAGGCAGATGCTTAACCGACTGAGCCACCCAGGCGCCCCTGGTGTGGTGATTTTCAAATCTTGCTGTGTGTGATTTTAGCAAGAAAGTGTGAGTGTTCCCTGGGGAGTGTGTTCAGTGGAGGTGTCTAGGCTTCAGAGATTTCCATTGTGTAGCTGTGGGGTGGGGCTCAGGCCTCTGTAGTTGTAGCAAACATTCCTAGTGAGTCTCTGGTAGGTTGTGATTATACTAGGAACAGGAAGTAGGAGTGGTTCTTGGGCCACCAAGAGCCTCCTTTGCAGCTCATGGAGGAGCTCAGGGAGATCCTTCCTGCTCCCCTCTCTCATGCCCCCAGATTACACCCCAAAATGACTCTCATGCCTAAATGCAGCACGATCTTCTGTATTCCCTTTCCTCTGCTAATTCTTTCTTTTGCAAGGAAAACTGTCTCCCTTCTTTATTTCCTGCCCCTTTGCCTTAAAGACCTAGGCGAGGCTTTCCCCCTGGGAAGCTTACACCAACTGCACCTTCTGGTACTTTATATTTGGAGTGTGGTGCCTTCCGATTGGTGGCTAACGAATCTGTGTTCTACTAGCCTGAGTTTCTCAGTGCTTTGGCTCCTTATCTCTGTATGGCCTCCACCCCACTCCTACCATAGTAGGTGCTCATTAAATGCCCCAGGTAGGGTGGC
This sequence comes from Eumetopias jubatus, assembly GCF_037043125.1. NCBI lineage: Eukaryota > Metazoa > Chordata > Mammalia > Carnivora > Otariidae > Eumetopias > Eumetopias jubatus. The sequence goes on from NW_028274810.1 coordinate 123,720,097, forward strand.
TGGCATCGCATGCAGACTCCTGAAAATAGCAGTCGCTGGGATTTATTGAGTCCTAAGTACTGGTCACCCTTCTAAATGCCTGCACTAATTCCCTTACCCTCATTACCATCCTTGGAGGTGGGGCCTGGCATAGGTGTCCTTTACACATGAAGACAGGGCAGTGGCGGGTGACTAAATCACTTAGGTCATCCAGTGGGTAGATGTGAAGTCGGGCATTCTGACTGTAGCACCATGCTCTCGACGCCTACATCACATGGGTCCTTTCAGACTCCGGAGTATGGCTGCGCCTCAGGGTGCTCTCTCCAGGCCAGGAGGACATGCTATGGGAAGACTAAAAAGAGGACAGCGACTGTACAAGTATCAAACACAGTGCCTTTTTCGGTGATGCTCCCCCCCGCCCCCAGGGTGTCCTTCCTGGTAGCCTGGGGTGGGGCTTGGGGGTCGTGGGGCAGGCACTGTTCAGTGGAAGGTGCCAGAGCCCATGAAGTGCGTACAGTGTGGCCAGGCCGTGGCTCCCCAGGGTGGATTTGACAGATTGCAGGAATCCGTTTTGGGGTTGGGTGGAGGCAAGTCGGAGAGGGCATTTCCAGGGAGGAGAAGTGGGTGAGTGCAGCTGTGCAAGCATGAAATCATGGGGATGATACTTAACATTTTTATGGGGTTAGCAGGTCACCACGTATTCTGTCCATTATCTCATGGGGACATTTATACATGGGAATAAACAAATGAAATAGGAGCTTTGGACTCCACACCGTGAGACAAAGGCTAGAGGGGGGTAGGTCTGCGTTTATTATTCTGGGGGGGTTGCTTACATGTACACAGTCATCTCTTAGGAGCACTTGGGTGAGAGCAGCCGGCCCCTGTATAAGGTGGTTGGATACTGAGTCCCCAAGTGTCCAGTTGTGGAGAAGCAATAGGCTTTAGGGGAACCCAGGGGTTAATTTCATTTTATTTATTTATTTATTTTCATTTTATTTTTTATTTATTTTTTAAAGATTTATTAGAGAGCGCATGAGAGCGGGGAGGGTCAGAGGGAGAAGCAGGCTTCCCACTGAGCGGGGAGTCCGACAGAGACACAGGACTCGATCCCAGAACTCCGGGATCATGACCTGAGCCAAAGGCAGACACTTAACCAACTGAGCCCCTCCAGGCGCCCCTGGGGGCAATTTCATTTTACAAAGAACTGGGCAAACTGAGGAGCACTTCCTGATCTAAACTGGGTGTGAGGGCAAACACCTCTCTGACCCGAGGCAGATAGATTACTTAACCTTCTGTGCCTCACTTTCCCACAGAAAAAGGAAAAGTGTTCAGTTTCCTGTTCCGCCAAGTACCCTGGCAGGGGTTGTCCTGAGAGCCCTTTATACCCTCAAGTACTATGGAAACGTGAGATGGGGTTCTTAATGATGATCATGAAATACACTTGGACTCCTGGATGGCCCCAGGTGACCACTGGGGTCGCACAGATTTGGGCAGGGAGAGGGTGAGTTTGGGGAAGAGGGAGAGGAGCAGGATTCCATTTTCATAGAAATGGTAGCGCGTGGTACGCACACCGGTTTTGGCAAGAGTGAAACAGTGGAACCAGAAGCCTCACTGCGGTGTAGAACAAGGCCGGGTGCCCACAGTGGCTTTGTCCCCCGATGGCCGGTGCTGTCCGATAGCCCCGTCAGCAGCGGGGGACGTGTTCTGCATCCGCACGGCCTAGTACTGCGGGCCATGTGTGGCACTCGAGCACTCGCATGAGGAACTGATTTTACATTTTGTTTAATCGTAGTGAATTTAAATTTAAGTCCATGTGGCCAGTGGCTCTTTTGCTGGAAGGCTCAGAATAGACAAAGGAATGCCTCTTGGTAGAAAATGTAACAACAACAACAACAACAATACTTTGAAGGTACAGTTGACATATTTGGTTGGTTCTTATTTTATTTCCAGTGGCGACCTACCCATGTGTCAGAAAACAGGCATCGTGGGCATAGAACCTCATAGCACTGGAGGAAGAAGACGCCTGATGTCCTTGACTTAATTAGGGTCTTATGGTTACAAATGGAGCAGTTTGTGAGGGGAGGTTGGGTGGAGGGAGCACCTTTTGTGGTTAAATCTCCCTTTTCATTGGCGTATTTATTGCTGGTGAGCTTGGGCAAGTGGGTGAGGGTGGGCGTGTGGAGGAAGCAACCATTGATTATCCCCAAGGCTGTCATCCATTTGATGGACAGGGATAATTAGTGGATTAGGCAGGCCCAAATCAGAGAATAAAAGCCCAGGAATGGTTTTTATGATGGATGGGCTTACGCAGTGCCTTTCATCTGAGGATCTTGGGAGCCCTTCCTCTTACAGGATAGGGTGGGGAAGGGTGGCTTTTGGGACAAAGCTGCGACAGGCAGTCAGGGGCCCTGTCTTCATCCTGCACACCCACTTCTGGAAGCTGCCGAGTCCTGCCTCGTGCTTGTGGAAGCACACGGGGTCCAGAGGCACTCCTGTTCAGATCAGAAGCTTCCTCTGGAAGCTTTGCTTTTCATTTCCCCGAAGTCCACACCAAGGGGTGACCTAGGAGAGGAGGGCTGTGCTACTTGTGCTTGCCTGAGGAGGTTCCTGCAGATCTGCCGGGGGGGGGGGGGTGGCGGTGGCCGGTGGCTTGGGGTGCTGACAGCAGTAGCCTGTAGCGATGCTCCAGACAGGCTGTCAGCTAGAACCTGATCGGTCCCCGTGTCCATCGAAAACCTGAAGATGTGATCAAGTTACCCATAATCGCGCCATGGATGACAGCACCTGTGAACATTTAGGATTCATTCCTTCCAGACCTTTTTCTACACGAAGGGCTTTACTTTGTTTTGTGTCTTGTGGTTTCTTTTTCACGTGGTTGAGGCTCATGACCATTTCTAGCTCCCCTGGAGCATTTGCAGTTTGGGGAGCCCTCGTACCTCCCTTCTTGAACCGAGCGGGACCCAGCCTGCCTACTGAGCGGCCTTCTGCAGCCCGGGGGCTGGCCTGGGTAGCTGGGTCTGTTCGCCTTGTGGCTTGTACTTCCCAGAGTCAGGCTAGCCCTTGGGCCCCAAAGTTGGTCCTCCATTTCCTCCGCTGCGAAATAACAGTAGCACCTGCCTCGGCGTGGTGTTGTGAGCACAGAACGGAGTGTGTATCAGGCTGTGCTCCTCAGCGTGTCTGTGCACCAACAGCCTCAGCATTCGCTTAGGTGAAACACGCGACATCCAGACCAAGGGAATCCGAGCCTGTGTTTCTGCAGGATCCCCAGGTGATGGGCATGGAAGTGAAAGTGTGAGACCTGCTGATCCATGCACCTGGCACCAAGCAACTGTTTTAGAAACTGGTGATGCTTGATGATGATGATGATGATGGTGGTCATGTCGCCAGGGTGAGAAGAGGGGCTTGGGAGGTTACCCGTCCAGTCGTGTGCCCAGGACTTGAGTTCTCAGCAGCATGGTGAGCCAGCATCCCTCTGGAACCTTTGGGCAGGACAGAGGCCTTTGAGCTGGAACCCACTCCCTGGAGCCAGTGTCTCATTTGTTTTAAGCTAAGCTGCAGTCTTCCTCCTTGGGAGACTTCTCTAACTCTGGCTCTTCTCACATTGCCCCTTCTCTGACCATGGCTCCCGGCTCCCCCCGAGTTCCCAGCATGGGTGTCTGGTTCCCTCAGCTGTCCCCTGAGGTCCCGCTGCCACAGCGGGCTGGGCTGGGAGAGGCAGTTGCTGCATTATTTATGGGGCATCGTTAACTAGCCATGCCAACGAGTTACACACAGTTTATTCTTCTGCTCTGTGTGTGGGATGGCATCCTGGGCCTCTGTTTAATACAGAACAAAACAAAGCAAAACAGAACCCCAAGCCAAAACAGCCACTGGCTGGGTGCTGTGTCCTGCGCCCTGCGTTAGGCAAGTGGCCTGTCCCCCCTTCTGGCTGTGGGGAGAGTGGAGGAAGGGGAGGGAGAAGAGAGGAACCCTGGGGTGTTCCCAGAGCTCAGCTTGGATGGTGGGGGTGGGGAAGCCAACTTCCATATTTGCTTAAGTGGCCACCAACCTCTTGGGGAGTTGACAGAGACTGGGTGGGTCGTTTTTCTCAGAAGTAAGTAAAAGACTTCACCATGCACCCCCTCCCTAAGGGACCAGACTATTGTTAGGTATGTGACCTGTGAGTTAGGTTCTCTTGTCACCTAGGTGACTTGGGATTTTTTTTTTTTTTTAAGATTTTATTTATTATGGCTGAATAGGAGTTTTCTAGATGTTGAATGCCCTGGAGGTTAGAAGAGAGAACAGACATCAGTGGCGGGGTGTGTGGTGTGGGGAGCATGGTGGGTACCCCACCTGGTGGATGCAGAGGTGTGAGCTATAATAGCCTGTCTTCAAGGAAGCCCCACCTCTCTTGCTGTAGGAAGGGGGGCAGTCTTGCATCTTGATCAAGGGAGTCCTTTACATGTTTGTAAACAAACTCGTTTTTGGAATAGGGGACTTTTCCTTTCTCTCAGAATCCAGTTTGGTGTGAGTTTTATTTTCAACAAATCGCCTGGGGTTCAAAACCTGCCCTCTTCTCCAAAGAAAGCCAAGGGGTTCCAGGGAGAGGAGAGTCACGCACCCGTTGCCTGTGACTTTGGACTTGGCAGAGCCGAGGTGCTCGGCGGGAGTCTTATTTTCTTTGATTTTGGTCTGTCTGGAAAGTTGTGAAATCTTTGTGTTCTCTGGTGAACGCCACAGAGGGGTCTGTGTGGAGACTTTCACAGCCCCAGGACTGTGTTCAGGGGGATTTCCTCAAATGTGAACGGTGCCCAGTCAGAACCAGTGGTCTCACAGGAGAGCTCTCTGGGACTCGCTGGTGGGCGGTGCAGATGAGAAAATTAAGGACTGTGTTGGGATTGTTTTCTGATAGGGTTCTCAGTGGATATGGCATGTTGATCTGCAGATTTCTTTTGAAACTTGAGTATATTCTCTTTGACTCGGTCTTAGAGTCTAGAAGAAGCCCTGGCTTTTTCTCTGTTACCTTTAACTCTTTCTTCAAGTTTCTTCTCTCTCCTCTCACTAACTCCAAGCTTTTGAATTTTTGTAGTAAAGCTACTTTTCAGGTGGGTAGAAACTTTTTTTTTTTAACCTTGAAAGAAACTTTAAAAAAAAACAAAACTAGATCTAGAACAATCCAACATCACCTTGCCATTAAATTTTAATAACATTTACGCACTTTAAAAAAAATTCTCAACAAGGAGGTTTTGTCTTCTGTTCTTAGAAGTTCATTTTTTTTTTTTTTTAGAATCCATTAAATTATATATTGCCTAAAACAGGTGGGCCTGACACTCTTTGATAGACTGTCAAATATCATTAAATCAGGAAAGAGCTGCTTTTGGCAGCCTTCTTCTGGCTGAGTGGGTGTTCGTGGGCGGAGAGCTGTGTGCTGCACCCCTTGACTAGAGAGGGGACCCTCCTTTTGTTGCTAATTTGGTAAAGACTGAAATGAGGCTCCCAAGTGGTGGGGGCAGACAAGTTGTTTTTTTAAGTGCTTTGAGCAGTTGATTTCAGGCACATTCATGTCGGTCTGAGTACTCCTCCTGCCGTGTGCCAGGGAGTGGCAGAGACTAGTCTGACTCCCTACACCCAGCTGGTTAACTAGTTGTGAGAATGCAGCTGGTTCTGCACTTAGCATGCAGGATTCCAGCCTGGACAGACAGTCTGACTTCGAGGCTTTAACATCTGTGCCAGTAGCCTGAGTGAGATTACAGGGGCCTGCAAACCCTTGGATCAGTCCTGTCCAATGTTTATTGGACACTGACAGAGTGCCCGGCGCTGCACTGAGCGCTTTTGAGGTCTGATCTCCGTTATCCCTCCCGCCAACCCCGAGAAGTAGTGGCTTATCCCCTTATTCCTTCCCTCCATTCTTTTAGTGTTCAGTGATGTCCGTGTTCAGTAATGGTGATGGAATTATTTGTTTTTATTGTTTGTCTTTATAAGGAGCAGGCCCTGAGAGGTAAAGTGACTTTCCCTAATACTTGGCTGGCGCAGCCATGGCTAGAAATCAGGACTGTGTGCTTCCTGCACAGACCTGTTGTCTTTCTGGCGTGTTGTCATTGAATGTGCGTCACCTTTTTCTTCAATCTTCTGGATCATTTCAGTGACCTTCTCACAGGGGCCCCTGCAGGGAGCGGTTGGTGCTGGGGATAGGAGGGCCCGGCGGTCATGGCCTCCTTTGTGTAGATGAGTGATGCTGGTACCTTTTGGCTAGAAGTTGGTGGTCAGTATGTCTGAACATCTTTAGGCTTTTCAAAAAGCTTCTCATACTTTCTCGGGGATCTGAAGGAGAAGAAAAAGAAAAAGAAAAAAAGGTGAGGCTGTGATTTGTTGGTTGAACTCTTGTGCTCTTAAGTATGCTGATGTCCCTGTGGACAGAGATCTGTCACGGCCAGCCAGAGAACTCTGATCTCAGCCCTTGCCCCTTTAATTACTTGGATATAGATGTAGAAAGGGTGTTCATACTTGATAAGAAAATGGTAAATACGTTAGGTGTTATAACTGGCCTTCCCCACAAGGTCTGGATGGGCCTGGAATGGTAGCTTGAGCTGTCAAGGATTCATTCAACCTAAGTTAAAATAAAGTTATGCTCTTGGGTAGAAGCAGCCCATGGGGCACAAAGACGAGATGGAGGCTGTGTGGCTTAGCAATGTGGTGACAGGACCTGTGTGTGGATATTGGTGTCAGGAGCTCAGGTGTGGCTGCCAAAGGGCCTCTGCCAGGAGCCAGTCAGACAGGATGCCTGGCCTGGTGCAGCTTAGCGCCCCATAGGAGCCAACTGTCGCTTGGGGGAATAAATCCCGAGACCTGCAGTTGGACCAAGCAGGTCTCAGATGCAGAGTTGGTCGATGTGCTCTAGCAGCATCTGTGAAACAGACTTTAGGCTTTGGGCGGTTTGTAACTTCATGGTGCTCTTATTGCCAGAACCTCTAGTTTGATCTTAAAATAAAAAAAAATGATGACTATTGTTTTCATAAAAATGATACATGACCCTTAATTAAAACACACACACAAAACAAAACAAAAAAAAAACTATGGCCATATAAGAAAATACAAACCAGAAAGCAACACATTGGTCCAAATCTCAGCTTCCAGAAATAGGCCATTTGAACTTTGGTAGACAATTTTCCAGATATCTCTCTGCACATTTTCAGACAGACTTGATAGCTAGAGAAATGTAGAAAGAGGCAGTTTTTATGATAAGATGTAAAACAAAAATATATTTGGTTTTACTTTAATAGGAGAATCGAAACTTAAGTGAAATAATACTGAAGAAATTGCTGAACTTCAGATGACCAAAAGAAATTAGTTTCTCAGGCATCCCTTTATTTTACTTTATTTTTTAAAGATTTTATTTATTTATTTGAGAGAGAGAGAGAGACACACAGAGAGTGAGCAGGGGGAGGGGAAGGGGGAGAGGGACAAGCAGACTCCCCGCTGAGCAGGGAGCCCAGTGTGGGGGAGGGGCTCAAGCATCCCTTTAAAGCAGTGGTTTTTGTTCTAAAGATTTGTTTGTTTATTTTAGAGAAAGAGAGAGGGCTCGTGCAAGCTGGGGGAGGGGTAGAGAGAGAATCCTCAAGCAGACTTCCCACTGAGTGCAGGGCCTGACGCAGGGCTCGACCCCAGGACCCTAAGATCCTGACCTGAGCTGAAATCAAGAGTCAGACGTTTAACCGACTGAGCTACCCTGGCGCCCCTATTATTGGCATTTAGTGAAGCTGAGGTCAGTGATGGTGCTGAACACCCTACAGGGCCACACAGGACAGTCCCCCACAGAAAAGAACCCTCTGGCCCGAAATGTCAGTGGTGGCAAGGTTGAGCAGCTGTATGCCAGGTTAAGAAACTAAGACCATTCAAATCAGTAGGAAGATGAAATCATTATGTTTTGGCTCAGTTGCCGTTGCAGCCTGTTTTGGTGGGCTTCTGTAATTAATGGAAGATGAAATGATGAATTTCAGCAGAATTTCTCCCTCCGCTCCTTAAACCGCCAACTGAGGAGGTGGCAAATATCACCCCGCAGGTGTTGAGTCTTAGCTCTGTATGTAAACTATTCCGTGCCAAACTCTGCTTCTTTAGCCATGGCTTCTCCTTTTATGGGTTTATTTTGCATCCCCTCTTGCTTGGCTCCTTGACAGTTGAACGTGTCTGTGTAGGGAGGTATCACGCCCCACTCTGGTTTGCCCCGGTCAGAATTGCACCTGCCGTTTTGAGTTTGTGTCTGAGTACCACCCTTAAAAGGGGATAGATACCTTGCTGTGTCCCCAGGACGCTTCAGGGATGCGAAACACGGACCTGGGTAGAACACGAACTACAAATGGGGAGAGAAGGGAAAGCTGGAGGAATGTGCTGGTTTTTCTCAGTTCTTTGAAAAGACTTCCACACGGAAGTGGGGTTGGGCGTCACCTTGAGGTCCCCAGAAGGTTCAAGCTGGTGCCACACGGACACAGAGGACACGATGGCAGAGCCTCCCACAGGAGGGTGTTGAGTTCCCCGTGAGCTGAAATGTGCTGGGGATTCACATGTTGTCATGTCGTGTGTAGGTGCTGGGTTCAAGCCATCAGCTGGGTGGCTACCCTTTGATAACTTCTCAACCTTGAGATTCTGATCCGTTAGTAATGCTTCCCAGTGGCTGTCCCGTCACTGTCCTGGGGAGGAGCGCCAATCACTCTGGTTCCCTCCTCCTTGCCCTTGGGGGATGAGGGTGGGAAAAGCTGTGGCCAGGGTCGGGCGGTTCCAGTCAGAGCCTTAAATGTTCTCCGTATCTTGATTTGGACCCACCGTCTGTTACTCAAAAAGTGATCTATCCATGTATGTGTTAGATTCTGCCAAACATGTTCCAGTTGGCGTTTGTAGTATTTACAAGATAACAGGGCCTGAGCACGTTCTAAACCCATTTCGGAGCCAATGCATTTATATATAATCTGGGCACCATATCCTAGACTGCAGAGGAAGAGCGCACACACAGATTGTTCCCTGTATAATGGGAATTGGGTGTTCTGTTATTGTCTTAATCAGATGTCTATCACAGCATGCCTTACTGATTGATGACTTTGTTTTGTTGTAGGGGAGCTATCCGGTGTGGGAAGATTTCATAAACAAAGCAGGAAAGCTACAGTCCCAGCTTCGGTAAGTAGAGAAGCATGTCATCCCCAGAAAAATGGCAACATCCTTAGACAAAGGATGGAATAGGACCGACCCAGGATGCAGATCGAGGTTAATTTTGGCAGCATTACAGATACAGAAGCATGTAGTGGGTTCTAATTTGAGCACCGCCGCTTCTTAGCCTTACCTCCTGACCCCCCGATTCCCATACGTAAAACCGAACTCCTGTCTGCTCTACTTCCACAGGAATTTTGGGTTACCATATGTAAGGTAATGAGGTATCATATGTAAGGTAATAATGAGCCACATTTATGTAATGCTCACTATGTGCCAGGCCTATGTTAAATTAATTAGATCTCACAACCCCCAGTACAGTTATTATCGTACAGTTGTTATCCTCAATTTACTGATGAAAGAACTGAGGCACCGAGAAGCTAAGTAACGTGTCCAATGTCACACAGCTAGTAAATGGCAGAGCAGGGATTTGAACCTGAGTCTGGCTGCATAGTCCATTCTGCCCACTGCCTATCTTTATAAAGAGTTTACAACTTACTGTTGACTATTGTATAATTCCGTGTGTGTGAAATGTCTAGAAAATGCAGATCTGTAGAGACAGATATAGATTAGTGTTGCCTGGGACTAGGAGAGGAACAGGAGATTGAGTACAAATGGGCAAGAGAAATCTTTTGGGGGTGATGGAAGTGTTCTAAAATTGGCTTGTGGTAGTGGTTGCAAAATTCTAACTTTACTAAAAAAATTGTTGAATCACACACCCAAAAAGGGTGAATCTTATGGTATACAAATTATGCCTCAATGAAGCTGCTTAAAAAAGAACAAGATCTAGGGCTGAGCGGCTTTCAGGGGCTATTATTGTTGCCTTGTCTTGTGCTTGCTCATGTATCATTTGATATGAAATAGAAAATTTGTCAGCATCTTCTTGTTACAGCTATATGCTTTTAGTGGGGAGAAGGGCTACCCACTTGGTCGGTGCCCCATGAGGGATGGGACATTTTAAAAAGCAATAATTTTCATGATTCCCGTTCATGGCGTATGGGGCATGACATCAGTTGGTTTGGATGTATGGAGGTGGTTTTCCAGAGGACAAAGCAGGTAGATGTTTTCTAGGATAAAAAGCCACATGGATGACATACCTCTTGGTCCTTTACCCATGGATGTCAGGAGCTTTAGCTGTAAGACTGGACATTCATGGCTCCCCTGTAGACCAGGAGAGAAGAACTCCAGAAGGAAGGATCTTTCCTCTTCCATTCTGTCAGCTTCGTGGGGCCTGGGATTTCTATCCCATGAACCTAGGATTTCCCAAGCTGTGAGTGGTCTTCCAGATGGACAGTCGACTCAGGCATATAGCCCCTTTTCTGCTTGTCAAATCCTTTACCATTTTGGTGCCTAAGAACTTGTACAGACTTTTTAAAAAAAGGGGGAACTTTTAAAGGTTTTCTGTTGGGCCAGCTCCAACCTCCTCTGTCTGAACGCAAGGAGCTACACCTACCCTCCATCCTGTAGGAGGTCCCTCCTGGAATAAACCAGAAAAACATTTGAGTACCCCCTCCCCCACCACCCTGCCTCTTTTCTTTTCTGACCTCACTTAACTGTCTGGCCGCCTTTCAGGGTTGACCAAGGAGAAGATCCTCTCCTTCCCTTTTACCAAAGAGGAAGCTAAAACTTAAAGTATTTGTTTAGCACAGCTAATCAGTTACAATGAAACTTAAAGCAATCTTTTTTTTAAAGATTTATTTATTTTAGAAAGAGCGTCGGGGAGGGGCAGAGGGAGAGAGAGACCTGAAGCTGATTCCCCGCTGAGCACAGAGTCTGACAGGGGGGCTCGATCCCAGGACCCTTGAGATTATGATCTGAGCTGAAATCAAGAGTTGGCCGCTTAACCAGCTGAGCCATCCAGGCGCCCCAAAACTTAAAGCAATCTTATCCCTGTTGGTACAAAGAACATTTTATATATTTTATTCACAACATTTAGGCCTCCTGAGGACAGGGACTATTTCTTTATTTTGTCAAACTAGGAGTACCCAGCTGAGAGCCTCGGGCACATGGTTTAGTTTTCGGAAGTAAAGAAAGGATGAGAAGACTGTAGGAGAGGCGAATAAGCTTGGAGTGTGTGTGCTGAATCCTTGCTCAGTGCTGCAGGCGCATGCATGTTGGCTCAGCCCCGTCAGAGAACCACGATGTCTCATGACAACAGCAGACAATGAAATAGGACTCACTGGAAGGCAGTGGTTAAAAGCTCATAATTCCTCACACTTGACCACCATCCTCCTTTTCAGGGGAGCCCGTGTAGCAAGGCACCTCTACAGCTGGCTCATTAAATTGGAATGATCGGCATTGACTTGAACGAGAATCAATCCAGCCATTGTGTCCGATATTAATCGTCAATCAGAATGAATTATTTATAAATCCCAGGATGTTTGATAAAGCTAACTTTTCCAGGGTTTGCATTTGATGTCAGCTCTTTGAAAAATACACTTCAGAGGGGCTTTTTTCTTTCAGTTTTGTGCTTTTTTTTTTTTAATGTGAGCAGAATATTTTCTTGCTCTACTGGACAATATCAGGCGTCATTCTGCAGTTTGGTGCTAAGGGACTGTGGCCCGGGTTTTCCTGGGGACCACTCCCAGCACCTTCCAGAACCTTCTTTGTCAGAGCTACTGTTGCTGAGGTATAGCGTCCTTTCTTTAGTTCCATCTTGAACTTCCTTTCTAGTCCTTATTCTCATGTTCTTCCTTCTACAGCTTTGCGTTCTTAGGAATGCTGAGCAAAGACTAGATTCATACGTGAGAAACTTGGAAATGCACTTCAGGCTCCACGCTGGATTGTGAAGTCCATGTGTGCGAGTCCTGGGGCTGTCTTGTGTGTTGTAGGCCCAGGTCCTGGTGGGGAGTGGGGCTTATCTAACTTCACTGGATGACATCTTGGGATCACAGTGCTAGGAACCGGTAGACCACAGAGTTCTCAAGAGGATGTGAAGTACTCAAAATAATTTCTAGGACAGCAGATGACTGTAGCGACTTCTCAGTCTCAAGGAATTCAGAAGATGCAGTTGAGATAGCATTCTCAGGTTGAAAAAATAGTCTCAGTTTCATTATAAGTGGGATTTAGAGGGAAAAGTCACACGGCTAGGATCTTGTCCTGCAGCGGGATGAGCGCGGGACTGTGCATCCTGCCAGGCTATATCCATTCCGGTTCTCAGGCAAACTGGTGATTTTTGGAAGTCACTCTGAACTTGTCTCCATTTTCCCAATTCTAATATGAAGTATTTGAAGCAGAGGCTCTCTCTCCAAGATTCCATCTCCCAGTCCACGTAGAGATGCTGTTTGTCTACTCTAAAATTAATTTCACCTGTACCATTTCTAGTTTTTAATGATGTTTTTCTTTTAGGTTAGAAACACCTGTCTTTCCTCCTTTGCGAAATTTGGCCCAGTAATTATGTCATCAGGTGGAACGGGATGGGAGGAATTGCCCACAATTACTGACCAGCCCCGAATGCGCTGGGTATTTTCGGGAGAGAGTGCTAATATGGGGAGAAATGCTTCCTGAGCAAACAAGGGGGCCTGCCTGCCAAGCCTGGGCCTGTCCACATCCAGTTGAGTCGTTTCTCCCAGAAGGTTGCATTGCGTTCCCTGCAGAGGTGTTAACCCTTTAGCTGTAATGAACTTGCGTGAGACAATCCTCATGCTTTTGTTCTCTGTTTGCATTTTAGGACCACAGTAGTAGCAGCGGCTGCCTTCTTGGATGCCTTTCAGAAAGTGGCTGACATGGCGACCAACACACGTGGTAAGCAGATGGAGGGACGGCTTCCAGCATGAACCGAATGCAGCGTGTGGGCTCTTACCCTTGGGTGGCTTCACGGGGAGCTATAGCTGAAGTTATCAGAGCTTAGCTGACTCACGGTTTTAACTGCCTAGAAAACTGTGGGATTCCCCATATTGGAAGTTGCAGGCAGTCCTCCAGATAATGAAACACGTGAGAGGGGGAGTGAAAAGTAGAGAAAAGGAGGCACGGTTTGTGCGGGAGGGGGCCTGGTGTGTGGTGTGGGTCACTGTTAATGGCGTGCTGGTTGCCGAGCCTGGAACCGTGCGTCTCGTCGCCGTCCTTCCCTCCTCACACGGGTTGTCTGTCCTAAGGTTGTCCTTATTCCCTCGTGGTGAGGGAAGCGGCGAGAATGATCGGATAGACCATTTTTCTGCAAGGATCCCTTGTGTAAGTCGTGTCCTATTGTGTTGTATCTGTGTGTCTCCCACATTGGACGGCAAACCCCTTGAGACTATGACGTATTCATGTCGGAACTCTACCAAAATGGTGCCTAGCACATAGCAGGTGTTTAAAAGGAGGTTTATTAAATCAATGAACAAAGGGAAATCTTGTGCAACTTTTTAATAGTTTCAGTGACTAGAATAAAAACATGTGAGAGGTATAAAGAGAAAATGCAGCTCCCCTGTCCACCACCATTGTCAGAAAGACAACATCACCTGTAACATGGAGACCCGTGTTCAAAGGGGGGTGCTTTCCTTTTCATTCCCAGGCAGGGAAGCTCTCCTGCCTCTTTCTTTTTTTTTGACTTATTTTTCTGGGTCTGCTTGTATACTGTCTGTTCATCGTCATGGTAACACTGGAAAACATGGGTATTGGGGGTGAGTTTTGGGGGGTTGCTCTCAGTCCCACGAGGCTTTAGCTTCTCTGAAACACATGATGGATACCTCCAGCGGGTTTCAGTTGGTAGCCCTTTACCATCGGTGCCTAATTAAATATTCAAATGAATTTGCAGTGAGGATACTTCTCATTCATTCAAGAAACTTGAGAACTAATATTTTAGGTACTATTACGGGACCACAAAAATCAATATATTATTTATTCTTCATGTCCTGGAGGGGTTTGCAATTGAGTGGGGGCTGGGGAGGAGATGTGTGAATAGAGAATTTCGGAGTAGAAGTAATATGTTTAATACAGTAATAGTAGAGAAGCGTGCTGGGGGAATACAGAAAAGTGAGCAATTAGCTCAGCTCAGGGAGTCGAGGTTCTCCCAGGGGAGGTAATATTTCTCTTTATTTCCAAGACGCCAATGGTGTTTTGAAAGTTCCCTAGGAGAATGAGATGGAGATACCAGAGCAGTGGTTGGAAGGACTTGATCTGGTTTGTCAGCTTGATGTGGGTCTTAATTCATATCTTTTCTTAATCCCTTAAAAAGTTCTTACATAGTCGACATGTGTCCATTGTACTCTTTTTACTTGGATATTAGAAAGATTCTGTAATATTTAAGCCAACGATCACCACTGTTAGTGTTTTTGAGTCTATTTTCAAATAGTCTACTTCAGTGGTCTCTGGAACTGGGCTTGTCAGTCACACTGATGTCTTTCTAGAATAGCCATCAGAATGTGTCTTCCTTCAAAGAATGGCTCTACTATTTGAAAGGACAGAGATCGGTGGCATTGCATTTTTGAGACTGTGATTCTTAATAAGTTTTTTATATATTTTTTTAATTTTTTAGTATTTTGGTTTTTTTAAAGTTTTTTTTTAAGATTTTATTTATTTATTTGACAGAGAGAGACACAGCGAGAGAGGGAACACAGGCAGGGGGGAATGGGAGAGGGAGAAGCAGGCTTCCCACTGAGCAGGGAGCCCGATGCGGGGCTTGATCCCAGGACTCTGAGATCATGACCTGAGCCGAAGGCAGACGCTTAACGACTGAGCCACCCGGGTGCCCCAAGTTTTTTATATTTTCATATTTAATTATTGATGGGACCCTCAAGGATGGAGGAGGAGAGCAGCATCCCTCAAGTTCCCATAATTGCCGACAGCAGGAACTGGGATTTCTGCAGAGGCTGCTCCCTGGAGTGGCTCTCGGTGGGAAAGCGGAGGGCCTGCAGGTCTCATGGCTTCAGGGAGGACAAACAGAGCCAACTGTCTGTGGGAAGAGAAACCAGAATAGCCTCTCTCTGGCGGTGACGGAGGTAGAGTTGCAGCTTGGAGGTGAAGAACTTGACAAAAAACAAATAATGTCACAGTGAACAGACCCCTGCTTTGATGGTATTTTTAAACCACTTGATTTCAGGTCATTTTTAGTGATGCCAGAATAACTTTACATCTCACGATCTCTAGAAATCCCTATGCACTGGGAGGGGAGAAAGAACTTTCTCTTGAGGGTGAGAACTCTCACATGACCTAAAAAGGGTATGGTTGGTACAAAGAAGGTATATTTCATAGAGGTGATAAGAGAGAAACACGAAGGCACTTCTCATATGGTCATCAAGCATCAGAAGTGATTTTTATTAAGTTATTTTTAACTTAAAAATGGAAAAACCTAGACCATGCGCTTTTGTTTAAAAAATTCATATAACAAAGTCTGTAAAGTAAAATCCACCCTCTTAGGTGCCCCCTGGCAGGGATTGGGTTGAGTGTCATTTATAGACTTTTTTTTTGCATGTATAAACACGTCTGGGAGGAAGAAAGCTAGTTGCAGAACGATGTGTAGAATGGTACGTGGAGTAAAGTACTTCTGGATGATCTAAAGGCAGCCCCTAAGGAACATGTTCCCGTGCTTTTTCTCCACGGTACGTTACAGTCCATGTCCATACCTGTGCATCTGCCTCATTCTTTCTAGCACCCAAATGGAATTTCGTTGTCTGGATATAGTGCAGTTTAGCCCTGCTGTTGATGGAAATTTAGAATATCTCTCATTTATTTGCTGTTACAAGCCATGTTGCAATTAATGCCCATGTATACATCCTTTGGGAGCTCTGTATGTAATCTGTTTTTAAAAGTGTGTGCATCTCCATGGAAACAGTCTGTAGAAATTGCTTCAAACTGTTTTGGTCAGTGGCAAATATATTTGGACTTAAGGTCATTAAAGGCTGTGACTCTATATGGTTTGCAGTTTGATATCTACCCTCTGCAAGAGTCCAGTTTTTTGTGTTTTTTTTGTTGTTTTGTTTTGTTTTTGCTTAGAGCTTTTGGATGTGTTTTTTGAGTCCTTGCTCAAAGTGATAGAAGGGAATTTAAGTGTATCTCTTTTGGGCAGGCACCCAGAATCTCAAGTTAGCATGTCTCTGGTTTCCAAAATATTAGCATTCCATATTGTCTCCCAAAGCTCTGAAATTCCTTTGTCCTTTTTAGCTAATATTTTGCACTAGCTATTAATACAATTTATTTAGGAAAAACTTTTAAAGCTATTCACTATAAGAGTGAAATTAATGTAGTCATTATGTAACTTGTTAAATAGGATGTGGAAATATGTTAGAACTCTATTTTGTTCATTATACAAATGCGTATAAGTTGCTTTTATAATGTGTGTATGTAGATTAATAATTAAACCATAATGGAATTTAAGAGTTTTATTAGCACCAAAATCCATAGTACAGTTTCATATTTTATTGATTGTGTACTCTGGAATGAAGATACAATTTGTATTTAGCATGAAAGTACACCTTTTCCTATATTACTGTCCACAAAGAGTTAGTGTCTAGGCATTTGCTATGCATGGAATGCCAGACTTTGTGGAGCAGAGTGCCCATCTTCTTCGTGTCCATGATGGACCAGCAAACGACCTGTCATTGGAGTTGAGAAATGTTTGGACTGACTGGTATGCAGTTGTCTGAGTTACTTAAAAAAAAAAAAAAAGAAAGAAAAAGAAAGAAAAGAAAAAAAAAACTAAGGGGGTTGGGGTGGAGGGCATCTTAGCTCTGGACAACAGAAGCACCTCTTGGGGAATAGCATTCCTGCACCTGTGAGCACATCCTTGCACACTGGGCCCTGCTCCCTGTTTGACTGGAAGACAGGGGTACTGAGCTGATGAAACCCTCCACCTTAGTCAGCACTGGTCCTTTGCACCACCGCATTGTTTGGTTGTGTCAGCAAGGGCCTTTGAAGAGCATAATGCTGTGTGACTTTCATTTCTGGCTGCCTCTGTGTGCCTATGTAATTACTTCATAGCTTTGAAAAACCATCTCAGGGCTGTTTAGATAATGACACACCAAACCCAGAGTGAGGCGTTTAAGATTTTATGAAGAAAGGAAATGGACCCCAGCCGACTAGATCATCTTTAATGTCCAGAGCCTTTGTACATCACTTTAAAAAAGTGGGCATGGTTTCGACGTTGGAAATCATGACAGCTAACCTTTATTGAATCGTAATGCGGGCCGGGCTCTGTTCTAAGAGCATCACATATGCTGAGTCTGTTCTCACAATGTGAGATACGGTGCTTGTGATCTCCATTTTAGGTGATGAAGTCAGGATAAAGAGAACTTAACCTAAACCAAGGTTACATGGCCAGTAAATGGTAAAAGGAGTCTGGCCCAGAGCCTAGATTTTAACCATTAAGTTACGATTCCTTATGTGAGGAGCTGCTGGATTTAGTATAAGCTTATGATTGCTTTTAAAGTTACTTGATCCTGAATGCATTAGAAGAATCTGTGTGGCACCTTGGAGTAACCTAGATTGGGAACTGTGATGCCTGGGTTTGTCTTCTGGTTTTGCCAACTAGGCAGCCCCTCCATCCCCTGCCCCTTATCCAAGGGGGATACTATCCAAGACCCTCAGTGGATGCCTGAAACTGGGGATTGTCCCGAACCCTTTACATACTGTTTTTTCCTATATGTATATACCTATGATAAAGTTTAATTTATAAATTAGGCTCAGTAAGAGATTAACAACAAAAAGTTAACAATAAAATAGACCAATCATAACAATATGCTATAATAAAAATTATGTGAATGTGGTCGTTCTATTTCTCAAAACATCTTCTTGTCCCCTACTTTTTGGGATGATGAGAGATGATAAAATGCTTATGTGATGAGGTGAAGTGAGGGGAATGACAAAGGCACCACGACATAGCGTTGGGCTCCTGTTGGACCTTCTGACGATTTGTCAGGAGGAGGGTCAGCTGCTTCCAGACCACAGTTGACTGTGGGTAACTGACACTGCAGAAAGCAAAACCACGGATAAGGAGGGGACTACTGTATATTTCACTTTTCTGGGCTTTAATTTCCCCAACTCTCAAAGGGGTTTTCCCAGGACACAGAGTCCTAGATGATCATGAGGAAGCTTTCTTGGCTCTAATATTTTATGATTTGAAAAATCTCTTTGGCCTTATTAAGTCCATAAAATATGAATGAAGTTGGATGTCCAAATTCTCTCCCCTAGGTTATCTTTAGATTTTCTAGTTTTTGCCCTGGAGACAAAGGAGTAGAGGAAGCAACGTTAAGCATGGGATTATGGAGAGAGGGAGGGTTAGAAGAGAAAAATCAAGCCCCCCCCCCCCCCCTCAGACGTGCAGCGTGCGTTTGAGGAGGGCAGGTGGAAGCTGGAATGTTTAGGACCGCCCGCGAGGCCCAGATGGCCAGAGGTGTGCTTTCTTCAGCAAGCCTGGATTGCCGAGGTTCTGTGTTTTGGTGAAGAAAGTCTCCGGGGCTTCCATTGGATAAAGCAGTAGTGGTTCTTGCAAAATAGTGATGTGTTTTTAGTGTATGTTACACGTTTTTAGTATACATTTTGTTAAATGCTCTGGTCTCCAGATATGACTGCGTGGATCATAATTGCTCAGGAAGTTGGTTTTAAAATATAGATTTCAGGGGCACCTGGGTGGCTCAGTCGGTTAAGCGTCTGCCTTCTGCTCAGGTCACGGATCCCACGGTCCTGGGATTGAGTCCCTCATGGGGGCGCTCCCTGCTCAGTGGGGGAGTCTGCTTCTCCCTTTGCCCTTCCCCTGCTCCTGTGCTCTCTGGCTTGCGCTCTCTTGCTCTCTCACTGCTCTCTCTTTCAAATAAATAAAATTTTTTTTTTTTTTAAATACAGATTTCAGGGCCCTGCCTTGTATCTGTGGAATCAGATGGGTGTGGGTAGGACCTGGGAATCTCAGATTTTTTAAAGTTCCTCGGGAGATTTTACTCCCCTGCGAGGTTTGTGCCTCTTGCCTAAGCCACCTGTCCAGCAGCATCTTTGCCAGTGGCTGGCACTTGCACCCATAGAGAAATGCTCCTGGCTCCCTGAAGCCCTTAAAACCTTCGATCCCTGTCTACTTGCACGTGTGTGCATTCCAGACCTGGAATGTCCTTCTCCCTCCATCCCTGTCCGCCCCCTTTAGATGTTCGAGGATTTGCTCCTTGTTTTCCAAGAGCCAGCTTAACAGTTGCGTCACCGATGATACCGATGGTCACCAGGTAGAGGGAGACTTCGGCCTCAGGGCCTCTGCGGCACGTGCTTCTGGCTCCCTGTGTCGTCCCCGGCTCCGTACTAGGATGCAGGCTCCTCCAGGACAGGCCTGCATCCAGCTCCTCTCCGAGGAGCCCAGGCACCTAGATGCTCAGTGGCTCTCTGGCATTTGGCTAAGTGCAGACAATGTTTGATGAATGAATGAATGGGTGTATACAGCAGTGAGCACACTAGCGTGGTCCTCAGTGGATCTGGGTGAGGAAGGCTGTCATCCCTGGGGGCAGGAAGCTCGTGGGATGGGATCTTGGTCGGATTCCATGTGGGGGTTCAGAACTCACATTTTGGTGACCCCCCCTCCCTGAGGTCCAGTCTGGTGTGGAATGCGTGACTTCTTATTTCTTGTAGCTGAAGAGGGCCGAGTAATTTCATGATGCAGGACAGGAAGGGGCAGGTGGGTGAATGGCTGGGCCCAGGGAAGAGAGAGAATCTTCCCTTCCCAGGGAGGAGGTGCTGGAAAGATGTTCCGAGAGGCAGCCAGACTGGTTTTGTTTGCCCCTGAGTTTTATTTTAACTAGGTGGTTTGAGATTTCACTGGCCCTTAACTTCTGGCTTGACTTTGGTGTTCAAGTCAGACTCTTTCATGTAATCAGAGCCTTATGATTTCTACCTAGGAAACTCCTCAGCCACAAATTGGGGGGTGTGGGGGGGTTATTTAAAAAAAGATAAATAAGGCCCTTCTCACAGGCCTGGAACTGAATATTCTTTGAATATGACGTTAAAGGAATGTCGACAAATCCATTCACTGATTCAAAATAAAAGGCTCTAAAACAGCAGTCTGCTCATCTCTAGATATGACGGTAGATCACGAATGGTTATTTTTGGTTATTGTCTTTGGGATTTTATTGCCTTTCGGAAAAAAAAAGAGAATTTAAAAGTCTTTGGAAAACAAGCTCAGTTGTGATTTTTTTTTTTTAAGAGCTTAGTCTGTTTTGAAAACTTCAAGGATCATGTATTAATTTTTCTGATGATCTTATTCTAAGGATTTACCAGATAATAGGAGAAAAAGGAGTCTAGCATAAAGCATCTTCTGGAGCCTTGGAGGGGGAGTTTTATGGAAACCTGGCAAGGGTTAATTTTGCTTAAAGCCTGTATATAGCCGTAATAGGGGCACCTTAGCTCTGATTTCCTGGAGCCTGGCACATCTTAGGTGCCCAGGAAACAGTTGCTGAGGTATTAAAAAAAATTTTCTAAAGTGTAACACTTCATAGCTTGCAGGGTGGATGGACCAGCAGCTGTATTCTCTCATATTTTTAAACACGAGTCTAGGTATGCTGGATGGAAGATGACCTAGAAACTCTCCATTGCTTTTCATTTGCAGGGTTTTGAACTTGACTTCTTGATTTTGATTCCCATGAATTATGCTGAGGAAGCCCTAGGCAAATTGTGCCCCGCCGGTAGTTAGATTTTGAAAAGTCTCACTGGTGGGATGTTGGCAGGTGTGGGGAGTAAGAACAGAGCTATGAAGAATAAGAACATTTGTATTTGGTTCAAGTGGGAAATTGGCCGGGCAAAGACAAAGTCACCTTTTCTCTCGCATTTCTTTTTTGTTTGTTTTCCTTTTAATTGCAGGCCCAGTGCCAGGACTTGACAGGAGGTGTGTATGCTGTGGGGTCCCGGCCCTGTGGAGCTTTTAGTCTGGGCCAGGCCGTTCTGTGCAATGCTGGAAATGTTCTGCGTTTTCACTGTCCAATATGGTAGTTACTCACCGCAGGTGGTTTTTTGAGCACCTGAAATGTGGCTAGTGTAACTGAGGAACTGAATTCCTAATTTTTTACATTTTAATTAATTTTAATTATATGTAACTTACAACTTTGCTGAGGGCTGTTTGTACCACAGTCTGGGATAGTAGCTTCAGGAATTTCCATCAGCTTCTCAAGCCACTCCATGCTGACATGTGTACATGTGTAGGAGTACATATCCATCTCTTTTTGTATTTTAATACCTGTCATAGTCTCAATCTTCCATGAAGTACAAATAAAAAATTTGTAAGTTGTTGCTTTTTATTAAGCTAAAAAGTGTGCCTATTATGTAAACCGCTTCAGGATATAAATTCTCTATCTCCTAGAGAGATTTTGGAGTTGTCTTTGACTTACAAAGGGATGACATAAAAACATAATGCCTTTTTAAGTGGGTTCATAAATGCATACCTGCTTGTGGGTTTCACTATTTTGATGCTTTCCCACTCTGATAGACCTTGAGTCATTTTAACTCATTACCACAATACATTTAAGCTTACACATTCTGCTTGGGATAAAACAACTTTTTAAAAATTGGCCCCATGGTGGGGGGAGTGGCGCTGTGCGCCTCAGTGGCACAGTCATTTAAGCGTCTGACTCTTGATTTCGGGTCAGGTCATGATCTCAGGGTCCTGGGATTGAGCCCCACTTGGGCTCTGTGCTCCAAGGGGAGTCTGAGGATTCTCTCTCTCCCTCTGCCCCTCCCCCTGCTCACATGCCTGCAATCTTTCTCTCTCTCTCAAATAAATAAATCTTTAAAAAAATAAAAGTGGCCCTATGAAGGTGAAGTTTGTCTTACCATTTTCCATTTTTAATTTTTTAATTTAATTTAATTTTTTAAAAATTTTATTTATTTGACAGAGAGAGACACAGCGAGAGAGGGAACACAAGCAGGGGGAGTGGGAGAGGGAGAAGCAGGCTTCCTGCGGAGCAGGGAGCCCGATGTGGGGCTCGATCCCAGGACCCTGGGATCATGACCTGAGCCAAAGGCAGACGCTTAACGACTGAGCCACCCAGGTGCCCCCCATTTTCCATTTTTTAAATGTGATTATTTCTTGTTTCGCTTGATATGAAATTCAGACTTGGTGTTGAGTCTAGCATAGTAAGGAGGCATGTGTATTTTAAACTTTTTTTTTCCTTTTACAAATCACACTGTAGGTAAGGACAAGAAATAAAGGAATTCATATGTTTATTAAATATATTTTATAAATTTTAAAAGATCTTCCCTTTTCCCCTCTGTTTTTTGGTTGTAGGAGTTCAGAGGTGGGTGTTAATATATGCAATTATTTTGGTGGGCAAATTTGTATATTCCAGGAGATTGGGGGTCATGACCTGGGCATTAATGGTGATAGAATGAAGTCCGTCCTTTCTGCTCCCATTGATCTTTTCTTAATGTTAAAACTGATGCTTGACCAGCAGTACTGTTCCCCGCTCTACAGGTGGCCTTTTCTTATTGACCTTTGGTTGGGGAGCAACAGTTGCCTGAGACGAACTACCTTCATTGTGGTTAGCCAGTGTCCCGCCTGTGCCGTTTTTGACTTTTCACTCTCTTCCCGAAATGACACTTGAAACGGCGGTTATTGTGCGTTGGCCTGAAAGGCATTAACATTAGTCCCACTTGAATGTAAGCATACCTGGGTGTCCGGAGCAGGATGTCACCAGAATCCTGAAATCGCGTATGAAACAGGGAGAGCTGGGGATGTCCGAATTCCACAACGGAGCCTCTGTGTCCTGCTAAGGTTTGTCCCACCACTAACCCAAGAGAAACATCTGTCCGTGCTCAGTTCAGTGACATCACCCTGTTTGGCCCCAGTGTATTTTCCCAGACGATGCTTGAATGTGATGTGTGCTGGTTTCTGTCTAACCTCAGCAGCCTTAATAAATGCTGGCGAATATTCGACATGGGGGCGAAGGCGATGGTGGCGGCAGGGAGGAAGGTCCAGGCATGGAGAGGATGTGTGTTTTTATGGGTGACTGGGTCGATCTGTGCAGTGTCGTTATTTGTGTCGTTAGGCAGTTTACATAATGAAGTGGTTTGCTCAGCAGTTCCATCCTTCCAGCTTGCCCCGCTGTCTGCATTTTGTACACAAGCCATGAGGACTCTCCCCCTTCTCCCTCTCTCCGCTCCATCATTCTTTCCCTTTGCTCTTTGTTTTGGCTTAATAACTAATACTCCACCCCACCCTGGTGTTGCACACAACCATGTGGTTTTTACTTGAGTAAAATATGGATTAGCATTCATGGGAGGATGCAATTATTTTAGTTCATACAGATGAGGCAAGTTTTTTTTTTTTTTTTTTTTTTTTTAATTTAAACAGTGTTTTCGTGGGAAGGATCATTTGCCATAGAGTCGTGAACTTGGTCTGGTCTGCCCACCTCAGATAAAAATAACCGTTTGGAATGTAAATGTGAACTTGAAGACACTTGAAGTTGTCAAAACTAGTATTTTTCTACGATGAGCCTATTCTGCCTGATTGCAAGCTGCCTCTTCTCTGCTCCCTCTGATAAAGCCCCAGCCTAAAACTTGTGTGAGATATGAAAACTCCTCTGAACTGACATTATCACTTTAACTGTACACGTGTGCTCTCCTAGAGGGGAAAAAAAAATAGGATGTTGAGAAATAGCTCCAAGAATACAGACTGTTCAAAAGATACTCTTCTGTCGCAAAAATCTGGCAGTGAATCCTTCTGATACGTTTTAAAGAAATTCGATTTTTATGCACTACTTTTAGGAACCTATCTGTGGCCTAAGGTGAGAATGATCTGGAGTTTTTGTTGTTGTTGTTTTTTAATCTAACCCTGTGGTCTTTCATTTTTAAGACGGTACAGGGTTTTTCTTTAGACCACCTAGTGTCTGGTGCAACCTTTTCATTTTTAGGGGGCAAAGTCACTTGCCCAAGGCCACTCAGCTGGAAGGGGCTCATGGGGCGGGGGGAGGGGGGTTGTCCTGCTAGCACAGTGCCTTCTGTCTCCTGGTTTCCCCTGAAAGCCGCATGGTAAACGGCTTGTTCACTTTGTCCCTTGGTTTAATGCTAAGGATATTCAAGTAGGAAATAACATGAGCTGTGGAAAAAAAAAAATCTCTTCTCTGCTTTCAGTCGATTATTTGTAAGGATTTTTGTTTGCTTATTTGTTTCTGCAGGACCCTTGGTCAACTGGTTTTCGAAAGCCATTTCCCACTTCTATTTTGGTCCTTCGTTTTTCTAATGGAAGAGGCTTTTGTTTTCTTTTAGCTCTGTGTCTGTTCGGGGGGGGGCTGTTTTGCTTAAATTTGGAGCAAAAATATATTGTTATATTTGACATAAGCGTATTTATCTGTAAGAATAACGAGATTTCTTTCGTCTGCATTGTCTTATTGCAAATCTACCTCCATCCACATGTGTGTGCACGTACACATGCTCACACATACAGTCGCATACACAATATGTTTTTTGATTCCCAAACGTTTAAAATTGCCACGGGACTCTTATTTCTAGTAAAAGATACTGCTGTGGAAATCTGCAGCATTTCCTGCTGTGTGTGCCAGGGCCTGGGGACCCTGGTCGCCATGGAAACTAACATCCAGCTGCTGGGTGGTACTTTCCTTTAGAGCTGTGTTTCAGCGCATTTCACAGTTCGATACAATGCTGCTGCTTCTCCCTTTAAAATAAGGAGAGGGGGAAAATCTGAGTGATTACAAATTTATTTTTTTATTTTTTAAAGATTTTATTTATTTATTTGACAGAGAGGGAACACAAGCAGGGGGAGTGGGAGAGGGAGAAGCAGGCTTCCCGCCGAGCAGGAAGCCCGAAGCGGGGCTCGATCCCAGGACCCCGGGATCATGACCTGAGCTGAAGGCAAACGCCCAACGACAGCCACCCAGGCGCCCCAGAGTGATTACAAATTTTAAAAAAATGCTATTTCTGCGAAAGCAGAAAGAGACCTTAATATGCACCCTTTTCATGTGAGTGTCTCCCAAAGGTGGCCAGAGGTATCTGATAAAATACAGAAGAATTTCGGGGGAGGTGGTGAAAGTGGAACCTTTGCCCTGAGCTGGGGATCCGTAGGCTTCTCTTTGGGAATGAGGGCAGGCCGGGCTGACATGGCCTTTTATCGTGTTGACTCTGGCTGAGTCCATTTGATTTGTCCGAAGGGCTTGAGAGCAGACAAAAGACCAGCTTTCTGCATGTTCCCCGCCCCCTCCCCCCCCTTCCTGCATTTTCTGACCCCTCTCTCTCAGAACCTGCCCAGAGAACCGGATCAGAGAGCCTGGAGAGCTCGCGTGAATTTTAGCCCTGGATTTGCCAGTTGAGCACGTGGTTGCCATCTGTGCTTGTTGAAAGGCGGATGCTGATGATGAGAGCGATCCTTCATTGGGATAATACGGTTTAAAGCCAAGTGCAAGATGTGCTGCTTGTACGAGAATCAGAAGGTCTCATGAGCCATGTGAACACAGCCCCTGACTTCCCAGTGGTTTGGTGGCCCATCGGTCACTGGCCACAGGTGGGCCTACAGCACATCCTCCAGGGAGGTGGCAGATACCCAGCCCCAGGTTCCCACTGCCCGTGAACAGACTCCATGAGATGGAGGGAGAGTAAGATGGGCCCCAGTCTTGTTTAGATGGACCCCTAGTGCTCTGACATTTGTTTTTCCAAATGTGTTTGTACAAAGCAAATGCTGGGAGTGGATGCTCTTCAGAAACAGCGAGATAGACCAGAGCCTTTGCCTCTCACAGGTGGTGGGGATCTCAGTCCAGCCGTGGCCTTGAGGATTCAGGTACCCCTCCAGCTGCTTTATCTTGAGGTGGTAGCAATCCCATTTTGCAAACAAGGGAAACCAGCTTGGTGACTCGCAGTGACTTGGTTAAAATGTCACACAACTTTGAAGCCGCAGAGCCTGGAATGTGTATCTGCTCTGCGTGACCCTCAGTCCCGCATTCTTTCCACCTGAGAGATCAGTTGTATATATAGAACCATCTCGGGATTGAGACCAGCATTTCTTCATTGCGGCACTATTGACATGTTGGGCTGGATAATTGTTAGGACTGTGCATTGTGGGATGTTTGGCAGCATCCCTGGTCCATCCCCCAGTTGTGAAAACTGAAAATGTCTCTCAACATTGTCCAGTGTCCCCTGGGGGTTAAAACGGTCCTGATGAGAACCTTTGAACTACACCCTTCAGGTATTTTCATATGGCGTTTTGATGGAACCATGCATGGCTGTGCCTTTTCTTGACGCAGTTGTGGAGGACTTGGTTCATTTAAGCTAGGTTTTAAGTTAGTTATAACCGTGTTTTGATTTTAGAAGTTTGACAGGTCATGCAATTGTTTCATCTGAGCAATGACCAGTGTGCTAAGTCGTGGATAAAACTTTGTGAAGAGTCCACATCTTACCAAAAAAGATTGCTCCTTTTCAACAGAAGGTCATTTCCCAGTGTGAAAATATGCATAGTATTTTAAAAGATTAAGTTGAATCAGAACAGTGGTGGAGACGAACGGAGGGTTTTCTTTCCCGCTGGGCTGGCTTCCTTCACGGAGAGGTGGCTTGGCGGAGGCAGAGCCTGGATCAGGATGCTGGCATGAGGTCGGTGCTGCCCGGTCACAGCTGGGTGGCCTTGGTGGATCAATCCGATAGAACACGCCTCAGCTTTCTTGTCTATTGGAGGACAGTGGGTTCGGCCATCCCTGCCTGTCAGGGTGATCGTGGAGCTCACTTGATGCTGTGGCTCTGAAAGCCCCCAGCAGCTATGACACAAGGTCATGTGTTCCTGTGTCACATAATTTCTGGGGGTCCTGCCCACATCAGACCGGTGGCTCCTCGGCTTCTTCTTAGACACCAACACTCCTGTCTGATTCCACTGTTCCTTGCCCTGTCTCCTACCTCTCTGTCTCCAACCTCTGCCCGTGCCTCTGGATCTCTCTATGTCCCTGATTTTCCTCCGAACGACCTCTGACATTTTAAGAGTTCCCTTTATTCTCTGGGCTCTGTTATTATTTTGTTGATTACTAATACAGTTTTTTTTGTTTATAAATGAGTATTTACGTATTACAAATATTACATGTAATTATATTATGTTGCTATTAGATTTGGGGTATTGTAATGGTAACTTGAATGAATTTTTATTTTTTTAATGTTTTATTTTTTCAAGCTTTATTGAAGTATGATTGACAAATAACTATATTTAGGTTATTTTTTTTAAGGTGTACATCATGATGATTTCATATACTTAGACATTATGAAATGATGACCACGATTAAGTTCATTAACAGACCCATCACCTGACATGGTTACCATTTTTAAAAAATGAACTTTGAGATTTTTAGTTGCCTCTCGCATGTCCCCGGTCTGGGGAATCTCACCTTCCCCACCTTGGCATTCACTTGGAATGTTCCTTTCCTTCCCTCACACAGGCCCTGGCTGATCCTCTAAGGTTGCTCTCAGGCACTTTCTCCTCTGGAAAGCCCTTTCTTGGTCCTTAAGTGGGTTAGACGCTGCCCTGCATTGCTCCAACCCCAGAACCTGGGCTCTGCCTGCCCATCACCATTCCCTTACGAACCTCTGAGCTTCTTCAAGGCAAGGACTCATTCACTGATTACACTAGTGAGCACGCTGGTGTGCCCTTTTTTTTTCCTTAATTGAGATGAAGTTCATATAACATAAAACTGTTTTAAAGCGAATAGTTTGGTGTCATTTCATTTATTTACAGTGTTGTACAACTGCCACCTCTGTCTGGTTCCAAAGCATTTTTATCACCTCAGATTAAACCCTGCTCCCAGGGTGATGGAAAAGTTGTGGAGATGGATGGTGGTGAGGGTTGTACAACAGTGTGAATATACTGTAATGCCATTGAACTCTACACCTAAAGAATGGTTATAATGTTGGGGTGCCATTGAACTCTACACTTGAAAATGGTTATAATGTTGGGGCGCCTGGGTGGCTCAGTCAGTTAAGTGTCTGCCTTCGGCTCAGGTCATGATCCCAGGGTCCTGGGATCAAGCCCTACATTGCGTTCCCGGCTCAGCGGGGAGTCTGCTTCTCCCTCTCCCTCTGCTGCTTCCCCTGCTTGTTGTGCTCTTTCTCTCTCAAATAAATAAATAAAATCTTTTTTTAAAAATGGTGATAATGCACAGAGGATTTTTAGGGCAGTAAAAATACTCTTGTGTCATACCATACTAATGAATACATGACATTATCCACTTGTCCAAGTTCACAGAACGTACACCACCAAGGATGAACCCTAATTTAACTGTGCACTTTGGGTGATAATGATGTACCAGAGTCAATTCATCAGTTATAACACATGTACCCTCTGGTGGGGGATATTGATAATGGGAGGCTGTGCATTTGTGGTGATAAGGGCGTATATGGGAAATTCGTCCCTTCTCCATTTTGCTATGAACCTAAAATGGCTCTAAAAAATAAAATCTTAAAGAGATGTCTATGATGCTAAATTTTACGTTAGGTATATTTTACCACAAAAAAAACAAAAGCCCGTACACATTAAGCAGGTAATTCCTATCTTCCTCTTCTCCACTCCCTGTGCTAGTATCTGGCAGTCACCCTGCCGGTGTTTTGTATTTTTTTCATCATTATACCCTTAGCCCCCAACATGGTTGTTGCTGAATAAAACTTTGGTCAGTGGGGCGCCTGGGTGGCTCAGTCATTAAGCGACTGCCTTCAGCTCAGGTCATGATCCCAGGGTCCCGGGATCGAGCCCTGCATCGGGCTCCCTGCTCGGCAGAAGCCTGCTTCTCCCTCTCCCACTCCCCCTGCTTGTGTTCCCTCTCTTGTTGTGTCTCTCTCTGTCAGATAAATAAAATCTTTAAAAAATAAAAATAAAAAAAATAAAACTTTGGTCAGTGATGAGCTTTTACTCTGGCACTGATTTGTCTTTGTGTATTTCTTCAACAGCCACATAATGAGAAATGTTATCTTTAAGGAAATTTCTTTGAAATGTTTCCCTCGTATTTAAGAGTTTTCTACTTGTCCACTGATACCTGCATAGAAGTGCCTCTGGAACCAAAGCTACTTTTGTAGTTTATCTGCGCATCTTGGTTATTTTTAGTTGATATTTTGGGTTGATAATGGTGGTCCTGGTTCTGTACCTGGTGGCATCCGTCTGACCCACTCGGAAACAAAGACTGAAACAAAGACTTACTGAATCTTTCAAATACATGTAGCGATGGCCAAATACATGCTTTTTCTTAGGATGTTAAACTTTTCAAATACTTTTCTTTTATGGAGGAGAAAAAAATAGCCGTCCTTTCAGAAATTAATATTTTTAAGCCGATTTCTTCCTTGAAGTATGTTTGTCTTTTTCTTTAGGCTCACAACTCATAAAATCTTGTTCTTCCCTGTTGCTCTGTAATTTATAAAATTGTATTGCAGTTGGCTTGGGTAGAATTTACTTAAGCATAGTTGAGCCTTTAGATTTTCTTTCTGAGGACAAAAGCCTCAATTATGAATATGAATTCCTTTTGCAAAATGACAAGATTGAACATTTCCTCATGCCAGTATCCCAGCTGTCTCATTCTGATGCTCAACAAAGACTTTTAGAGATTGTCTTTAATGGCCGTGCTATCAGATACTTAAAAAAAAAAAAAGAGAAACTAAAAAGAATACAAAATAGCTTACAGTTTTGTTTTTCTAGGAAAAATAATGAAAGGTTTTTGTTTTACTGCAGACGTTTTCTACTCTTGTGATGCATTTGTGGGCTCGAGGATTTGACCATGGCCACAAACCAAAGGATCATTTCTTCTCTCTAAAGTGTAGATACAAAATTCCATTTGCTTAGATGACCAGTACTTGGAGTCCCTAGGCTTAGGTCACCTTTTGCCCTCTGACCAGCTGAAGCTCGCTCTTGGTTTGGTGATGGAGATGGCAGTGGGCGTTGGTAGCTAGCCAACTCTGAGCCCCCACCGCACTGGTGCTGATTCATTATGGCCTCCCCATGTTCGCAGGGTAGCTAGTGTCTGGTCTGTTACCACCACTGGAGGGGGTGAACTGGGGCTTCAGTCCAAAGCCTCCAGAGGCTATGAGCCGCCATATTCTATTGCCTTGGTCCTGAGTGTGTCTGTTCAGCCATCGCTTGACCAATCTCAGTGCAATGGTTTTTCATATTCTCACTTGCCCTGCATCCTGTGGTGTTTGCTGCCAGAGGAATTGACCCAGATATGGCAGTTGGTTCCTTGGAGTTGGAACCCTTGTAAGAGGTGTTTCCACCTCTGGCCTCCAGCTGTGGTTTTCTTGTCTGGAGATGGATCTGTGTTGTTGCATTCCTTCCAGGCTGTCGAGGAAGCCAGCACTCCTGGAAATTCCCTCCTAAGTTCGGAGCCTAAGGTCCAGGGAGCGTGCTGAGTGTGCGTGCCTGTGTATGCGTGCGCGTGCCCATGTTTGATATTACGCTGCAGGCTGTTGGAAACCTTTTTTCTGTTCCCAATTCCTTGAGGGGGAGGATGTCTGGTGTTGCCACTCCTCTTCCATTTTTTTTTAATTTAAATTTGTTGTTTATTATTTATTTGTTTGCTTACTTTAACCGGAAGCTCCGTAACATTACACATGAGCCAATCATGCTTAGGTCCCATGAAAATAACCTGTGG
Source organism: Eumetopias jubatus (assembly GCF_037043125.1). Lineage (NCBI taxonomy): Eukaryota > Metazoa > Chordata > Mammalia > Carnivora > Otariidae > Eumetopias > Eumetopias jubatus. The sequence continues at coordinate 123,750,735 of NW_028274810.1, forward strand.
CCGGACAGTTCAGTGTGCTGTTGCTTCATTACTTTAGGAAGCCTCAGGATTGGAACCAAGATGGACTGGTTCCATTGGAGGCTGAGGAAGGAAGGGCGGCTGACCATTTGTCAGTGTTAGAAAAGCAAGACAAAGCAGTCATCCATAGTTCAAAGCCATCCATTTTTGTTTTTTGACAAGAACATGGTTAGGGGTGTGATTTGGCTTCAGAAACCCCCCTTGTTTTGTTTGACTGTGTTTAGTATGCATTTGGCTTCAAACGCTGTTTCACATTGTTGTGTCTGTTCCTTTGCTGTGTTGTCGTCCCTTCCCTGTGTTGTTCTCTGTCTCTGAGGTGGGGACTGCTGTTGCAGCTGCCCAGAGCTGGCCCTGCAGTCAGCCCTGGCCCAGGCAGCCAGCCTTCACCCTTGGCCTTCCGTCCAGCAGCCTGACCTCGCCCTTCCCGGCCCCAGGCTTCCTGCTCCCTCCCAAGGGCCAGAGTGGCCCCTCCAGTGGCCTCTTCCCTGTATTCTTGCCCTGCAGGCATTGAGGCAATGGCCAGAGCATTCCTGTTCTCTCTCTCTCTCTCTCTCTCTCTCTCTCTCTCTGTCTCTCTCGCAGCCTTAGAACCAAGCACTTACTCTCTGGAATGGGGCCGCTGTTCCCTGCCTCTGTGCTGCTCCTCATACCTGTGACCTTGCAGACAGAGGGCGGGGAAGCATGTTAGCTCTGGATCCTAGCTGCTTTGCCACCGCTGATGGCTGTGTCGCCCCCAGGGAGCACCAGCCAGTCAGTAAATAGGGTTGACCCCAGCACGAGGGAGGCTGCTGGAGGGGGGCACATGTGTGGATGAACCCTGCTCTCACTCCACAGAAACACGGCCCCCGAAATCATGTCAGTGTGAATTGTAAAAGAGGTTATATTTTTCTGGTGTGAATGCTGCCCAGCTGTTAGAGTTGAGAAATTACACAGCGTGCTGGTTAAGAACCTTCAATTTGGATTGAACCCTGGCCTGTGAATTTTTTTTTTTTTTTATTTGCAGTGTGACCTTTGGCAAACGGCTCTAATCTCTGCATACCTCAGTTTTCTTGTCTGTAAATTAGATGCGAAGATAGCACCCATGCAGGGCTGCAGGGAAATCTGTGTGTGTGTGTGTGTGTGTGTATGAGAGAGAGAGAGAGAGAGAGGGGCCTAGTTCAGGGCCTGGTCCATGGCAGACTTTATATGATAGCTATTATTTTTTTTTAAGATTTTATTTATTATTTGAGAGAGAGCATGAGCAGAGGGAGGGGCAGAGGGAGAGGGAGAAGCAGACTCTCCATTGAGCAGGGAGCTGATGTGGGGCTTGATCCCAGGACCCGGGGATCATGACCTGAACCAAAGGCAGACACTTAACCGACTGAGCCACCCCAGCATGTAAGCTGTTATCATGAAGATGGTAAGCTACTACTTGTCAGTACGTATGAATGTGTCAGGCAGTATGCTGTGCTTGCTGTAGATTATGTTAATTAATCTTTATAAAAGGTGGTTCTGAGAGAGGTGGTATTGATTTACACAGTGGCCGGGTTCCCTGAAAGAATTTGAAATATATTTAGAATGGGTACATTCTCATTGTGGACATTTAAAAAACTTCCACACACCCCAAACACACACCCACTCTCTCTCTTTCTCTCTCTCTCTCCCTCTCTCCCTCTCTCTCTCTCTCTCACACACACACACACACACACACACACACACACACCCCAAAAACAACTGGGTGTGGCATAAAAGCAGTACCTTTCATGACTGATGGATGATCCTGGGTGGAAGATTAGTTACTTGAGTTTGTCATTTGCCTTTTTTTTTTTTTAAAGATTGCCACAGCTTCCTGTGTTGTTTTAGATTTGATAGACACATTTGTGTAAGGTTTCCAAAGTCCAGCTTTTCACTCAGCAGGAAGCTGAGCACAACAATCCTCCTTTTTGTTTGCAATGCTGAACCTTGGAGTCTACTCCGTGGTGGGGGTGGGGGGAAACGTTTCTACTCTGTGCTCTGCCATTTAATCCCCAGGTGGCCTTGAAGAGATTATAAACTTGCTTAAATGTGATTAAGGAGCTCCCTTTCTGTGGTCCAAAGAAACCACTACTCTGGTCATGAGGGTCTTTGTGGCCCAGTGTATTCTTCTCCCGCAGGAATCAAGTCCGGGGTAAGGGCGTCAATGCAGAGCTGATAGCCTACCACAGCCTGGGTAGGGGTGAGGGCTCCGTGCGTCCTTACCTGTTTTGCTAAGGAGTGTGTCCTTCATTCATGCTGTGGAAGCACCGTGCCTGGCACCAGTGAATGTTCTTCAATACGTGGAGTGGGTGGTTGAGTTTCTCTATTGAGAGTATATTGGTGATCAGGTCCTGGATGTTCTTGAAAGAGATGAATATAACAGAAGTGTTAAAATGATGTACTGTTACATGCTGTTCATTCAATAGAAATGCTATATTGGGTTCTGGAACCTGAGTGCCTTTGTTGTGGCATATAAATAACCTTTGTTTTTTTCTTTTCTTTTTTTAAAAGATTTTATTTATTTATTTGACAGAGAGGGAACACAAGCAGGGGGAGTGGGAGAAGGAGAAGCAGGCTTCCCGCTGAGCAGGGAGCCGGATGCCAGGCCAGATCCCAGGACCCCGGGATCATGACCTGAGCCTAAGGCAGACGCTTAACGACTGAGCCACCTAAGCGCCCCAACCTTTGTTTTTTCTTATGATCATCTTCCCTACGTTTACCTTGGAGTAATCCCTCCATTCCCTCCTCTCCTACCCTAACATGTTCTCCCCTGGGGCTCAACTTCCAGGGGCTTCCTTCTTACCTACTTTTAGCTGAGAACAGGTGCAGCAGCTGGCTGGCAATGGCCCCCTGAGGTTTGATAGCTGGAGGAGGGAGGGCCTTCTTCTGGTGACTTGTCCCCTCCCTGTCCTGCTGCCTAACTCGGGGCCTTACCTGGTGCTCCTGAGCTGGAGATGGAGCTGACCTGCTCGGGAGCATCTGTATTCCAGGTGTAGGGTCTGATGCAGTGGTAAAGAAGTTGCCTTTCAAAAATCTCTTCCTGGGGCCCCATTCTGCCTTTTGTACTTTATGTACTGACAACTGAAACTCCAATACGACTCAATTTCTGTGTTTCCTAGGCTTCAATTCATTCATAAATATCGGTTGGGAGAACCTGACTTAACTGTTTTTGCAAATCCTAGATGCAAAAAAAGTTGTCCTGGAGTAAATGAGGAAAGCTAAGTTTAGAGAATGTCTTGGCAGTTGTTAGAGGTGATTTTAATCAAATCCCAAACTAGTGTGTATGTGAGGTTCATAACCCTTTTTTGATGGTGGCTGTTGGGGTTAGTCCTTGTCAACTGCAAGATGTGGGAGGTTTCGAGATTCTCACAGTCTATATAAATCTTCCATTGGCATTCTCAGATGTTCAGTGAGAGGCGAGTCGACTGGTATTGTGGATTTCTACACCACATGCAGCTCTTCCGTTGTGACCGAATGGCAGTTGGTTCCATGGTTCACCGAACAAACTCTGAACACATTCCACTTTTAGAGGACTGGGGCAGCTTCCGGAAAGGGCTTTTGAAGCCGATCAGGCAAGGATTTGGGCCCAATAGGGCTAACTGTCCAGAATGGGAAAGAATGCATGTATCTTCAACCCTGTTGCTCATAGGAAAAAGTGACCATTTCTGTGGAAACTGGAGTGTTTTTGAATCTTCATTGGTGGACCTTTGCCCAGGTGAAAATCTGATCTTTCAAAGCATAGGGAACCATGCAGGACAAGTACACACTCATGCAGAGATCAACTCCAAAGACCTGCAGGCCATTTGTCAGGGAGAATCTATTGTCATGTAAGTTAACCTTCTCACTGCAGTAAAAACAGAGAGAGGGAGATGGAAGGAGGGAGGTGGGGGACAGAGGGAACACAGCACACGTGCAGTTAAGCTTTAGAGGTAAGGAATTTGAATCTGTTTCTAATCAGGCTCTGCACCAGTTTTATTTAACTCGCATAATGGCTAGGCAGGGTTTGGGTATGACATCTAAGGGACAGGGCAGGTCACAGACATGAATGAGTGGAGTCCGGCTGCCAAGGGGAAAGCACGTGGCTTGTCTAAAGCAGGCAATGACCCTGTTGTCTTATTGGAAAGTAGGCTTAGGTCCTTGGATTTTTAGGAACAGTGCTGTCCAATAGAATTGTATTAGACTGTAATAGGACTGTAGTAACCATTGTATTGATGATGGAAACGTCATCATCCAGTAAGGCAGTCACGTGTGGCTGCTGAGCACTTGAAATGTGGCTGGTATGATCGAGGGACCATATTTTTAATTTTATTTCCATTGAATTGATTTACACTTAAATAGCCACGTGTGACTCATGGCTACCACATCGGGCAGCACAGTTGTAGAAGAAGCCAGAATCTGGGTATTGTGTACCATCTTCTGATTTTTAGGAGTTTGCAGGCTACATTTGGCTCATGGACTGTCACCTTACAACCTCTACCCAGACGAAAATCAGAAGAGCATTTAAAAAGTCCTGATACTTGGGCTTTGCTCTCAGATGGTCTGATTTAACTCCTCTGAAGTGGGGCTGGGCATCAGTATTTTCTAAAGCGCCTAGGTGGATTCTAAGTGCAGACCGGGTCAGAAACCACCTCTAAGACCCTGAACATTAGAGGGTGACTATACAATATCCTTAAGGATTTTCAAATGCTCAAAAGCCACTATAGTGTCCAGTTACTTTCAGTTTCTATACGTGTTCAATGGGGATGGTTATACTTGCCTCTTAGAGTAGTTGCAAAGACTAAATAAAATCTGTTAAATGAAGAAAACCAGAGTTGAGATGCAGGCACTAGGTTGGCTTACTTCCTAGCTAAAGGTCTTGCCTTCACAGACCAACCTTGCCTCTGTGGGGGAGGAACACTTTTTCCCAATACCTTCTGAGGTTCTCCAGCAAGGGACCCCATGAAATGGACTGACAAAAGGGAGATTAACAAGAGAAAAACATACACGTTTCTTTCGTATAAGTTTTATGCCAGACGGGAGCCTTCATAAGGAAATGAAGATTCTAAGAGATAGTTGAACCTGAGTGGATTTTTAAGTTTTGATGAGGAGTGGAAAGTCATGGGAAAATGTGATGGGACAAAAGGGTAGAAACTAAGGTAGTTACCGGGGGAAGTGTATCAAGGCCTGTTCATTCGGATTCCTTTAGATATCCCTCCGTGGGGAAGAGAATCCTTCCTGCACCTGCTGCTTCTCAAATCCTTCCAGCTTAAAGTATTTCTTATGTCAAAGTGGCCTATTTGGGGGCAGCATGTCCTGATCCCCCTCACCACCTATGGGATTCAGACCTTGCCTTGGCAAAACCATGTAACCCTCGCTATGGACTGTAGAATTTCTTAAGAAAGGAGTGCCTAAACAATGCCAACAATCTTCTGACGTCACGCTCTAGGGCAAGAATGACAGATACATGACAGACGTTGTGTGTTGATCTGCGTCTGTTAGATTCCAAAGCCGGTGCCACTCCCAGGTTAACAGGTTGGTGTGGAATTCAAAGTAGAGGAAGCAAAGGAGGATAGACGTTTTACCGTTTAAGGAGTGTTTTTAGGCATGCATGTGTGTTTTTAGTGAAAACAGGCAATGAGTTGCCATTGGTCTGTAAATTCCACAGTGGAGGAGACAGGGTTTGCCTTGTTCATTGTGTTCCTCGGGGCCCGGACATTATAGGGGCTCATTAAACCTTTGTTGAATAAGAGGGTGAATTAGTGCCAACCAGGCCTTGCACCAAAGTGTTGAGATATTTGAGAAAGATTGTTTTCATGTCTGTTCTCATAAAAGGTTTGGAGAGGTTAATTAGTTTTCTTTGGGTCACAGAGCTAAGTGGCAGAATTAGTATTTTAAAGTCTGGTATTGTTCCTTTAAGACCATGCTAACTTCATTGCCATAAATACATGTACTAACGACACATACACAGACAAACACATACACACACAAAAAAGGAAAAAAAATATGCTAACCTCAAGGTAAAATCATTTCTAAAATGCATGCAGTGGATCAAAGGGGGATCAACTGGGATTATGGATGCCTAGGATTAGGGATCAGCCCCAGTCTATCACTTCCATACTGAGGGTATATCACTGAAAACTGCCAGGGGTCAAAGACCTTTAGGGGAAAAGATGTGTTTTGATACCCTTTATATCCAACAGCATGTCCACTGCTGAGCCCACGAGAGGAATCTAAGGAGCACCGACCGATCTGATTCAGAAAATAGAAATAAGTATTCTCAAACTTCTTTTTCATGGAGGAGAGAGTGAAACACTTAACGTTTAGAAATAAGCAGGCATGTTTAAAATTTGTAGTCTTCTGCCAAGAAGTGATGAAAGGAGTTTTCAGACTTTCTTGGGATTCGTGTAACAGAGGTGGGTGCTTTCTTTCTGAAATGTACTGTTGTAAACATCTCCCATGCCTGGTTCTGTTGTGGTTTATGCACACCTCTAAATCTTTCCCCTCAACCCCCTCCCCCCAAAATAACCCCACATATACTGCATCCCTAACAAGCTGGCATCAACAATTTAGAGCAGGGTCGGGCAAACTAGACCCTGTGTGCCACATCCCCTCGCTGCCGGCCCATGAGCCGAGAATGTTTTTTTACACAGTTGAAAAAAGGGAGTCCTGTTTCACAACATGTAAAAATGAACATGAAGTTCAGACTGAAGGTTCATCCATAACGTTTTCTTGGAACACAGCCAGCCCGTTAGTGTTAAGGTCTGGTCTATGGCTAGTTTTGGACTTGAGTCGTAACAGAGACCCAATGGCCCACAAAGCCTAGGATATTTACCCTGTGACTCTTGACAGAAAAAGTTTGCTTTGATTTCAAGCAAAGTAGGTTGGGAGGAAGTAGTGTGGGGATGGAGGTAGAAGGTGTGTGTTTCCTTACCTTTTCCCTGCCTTTGGTAAAACTTAAATATTCCATATGAATCTTTCTTTAAAAAATTTTTTTTTGAGGGGGGGCGCCTGGGTGGCTCAGTCGTTAAGCGTCTGCCTTCGGCTCAGGTCAGGATCCCAGGGTCCTGGGATCGAACCCTGCATCGGGCTCCCTGCTCGGCAGGAAGCCTGCTTCTCCCTCTCCCACTCCCCCTGCTTGTGTTCCCTCTCTCGCTGTCTCTCGCTCTCTGTCAAATAAATAAATAAAATCTTAAAAAAAATTTTTTTTTTTCTCTCTCTCCTGATTTTGTGTATCCCTGAAATGAAAGTCTTGATGGAGGGGAGACAAGAAAAAAATGAACTATTGGTGACGGTGGAGGCCTCGCGATGTTGTTGAGCAAGAGCATTCTTACGGCTCTTGCTCTCTTCTGTGGCCCACCCCCAAAACCTTTACAATTCTGAATGGACAGTTTTTCTCTTTGTATCACATGGGGAACACAGTATGAGCGTGTTCATCTGACTGACTTTATTATGTATGCGGTGAGGAGTACTTGACATGACACAGTGAGTCGTGCCAAGTTGCGTCGGCTGCTCTGCGAGCCTGTGCCTGGCTGACTCTTGGGGATGGCAGCTGGCCGGCTTCCGTCCTCAGGTGAGACTGCATTTTGCCCTTTCAGGGGGCCTGTTGTATGGGGTTCACTTTGTATGCTGCATCTGAAGCCCCACACCTTGGATTTAAAAACGATTCCAGGGAACCAAGACTTTTTCATTGAGAGCTTCAGACTCTTGGCACCTCCGGGGAGGTGGTTCTCTTTGTGCGGCGGAAGAATGGTCTGGGCAGCCGAACAATGGGAACAGGAATGAGAACAATATTAGCCTTCCCAAGTCTAGATTTGAGCACATGATTCTTCCATCAGACCCCGCAAGTGCGGTGAAGGCCCTGAGGGTTCCTCAGGCCCACAGTTGCCTGGTGGTTGCCCGCCTGGCTTAAGGTATTGAGCTGGAAGTCTCTGGATGGTCGTGAAGGTATCCACTGGACGAAAATCGTTCCGGGCCATGGAAGGTCTGGGTGTCCTGAAGTCACTGAACTCGGTGGTGAAGAAGCGTGGGACCAGAGATGGGGAGCTTTGCTTTTGTTCTCCCCTGTGTTGCATTTCTCTCCACATTCCTGCAGTGTCTTCACTTTGGAAAGAATTTAATTCTTATTGCAGCCTTTACGTTTTTCATACAGGTTAGGGATAATGTCCAGTTTTGTAGACATCAGGTTACAGTCTCAGTTATGATCAATTTAAAAAGATCAAATCATGAATAAACACCTTTTCGTTCCTTTCTTCACAAAGTCTTCATGTGTCTGACTTGGCCTGGGAAGTCCTTCGCCATTTTTCTTGATTAAAACAAAGAAGGTTGGGCGGGGGAAGGATTTGAGTGTGATGAATTAATGAAGAGGGCAGCACACCCCAAATGTCATTCATAAGAGTAGGGTCTGTCTCACAAAGTTGTTAGAATCGAATGTAAAATTGCTTCAAGAGATGGAACCTGCTACAGGAATGTTTGTAGCAGCTCTAACAATAGCCAAAAGGTGGAAACAGCCCAGTGGTCCATCATGGGGTCAATGATAAACTGTGGTAGCTACACCCAACAGAATATTATTCAACCACCAAAAGGAATGAAGTACTGGTAATTTGCTACAACTTGGATGAACCTTGTAAACACGATGGTACGTGAAAGTCAGACACAAAAGGTCCCTATGATTCCGTTTATGTGAAACTTTCCGAAAAGGTAAACCCAGAGACAAATGGCAGGTTCGTGGTTGCTAGGAGTGGTGGGAGTGGGGAATGGGGACTTACGGCTTAATGGGCGTGGGAGTTTATTTTGGAGTGATGAAAACATTTTGGAACTAGGTAGAGGTGGTCTCTGCACAACATTGGGAATGTACTAAATGCCACTGAATTGTTCACTTTAAAATGGTTAATTTTATGTTGTGTTAATTTCACTAACATTAAAAAAAATATATTGGGGTTGCCTGGGTGGCTTGGTTGGGTGGCTGACTCTTGGTTTTGGCTCAGGTCATGATCTTGGCGTTGTGGGATTGAGCCCCCCATCCAGCTCTGCACTCAGTGGGGGATCTGCTTGAGATTCTCTCTCTTTGCCCCTCCCCTGGCTCGCACACCCTTGTGCACGCTCGTGCACACACACTCTCAAATCTTTATATATGTATGTGTGTGTGTGTGTGTGTATATATTTTATTTTATTTTATTTTATTTTTTATTGCTGTATTGCCAGGAGCTGTCAGTCCCTGACTGACAGCTTGGTCTACAACCTGTAACAGAGGAAGACACACCTTTACACAGGGGACCCTGAGGCTTGGATGATAGAACTTGTTCAAAGTCAGGTCATTGGGAAGATGGCAGTTTTCCTGCACATCTTTATTATTTCCACGTGATATTTGCCAGCAGGGCGACGGGAGAAGCCAGCAAAGTGGATAGGCTAGTGAAGGATCACTCTTCTTCTAGAAGCTTCAAACCTACCTCTCCGTGGAAGACAGTTTCTTGACAGTACCTGCCACGGAGCAGAAGGGTTAGTTTTTGCTCTGATTCTTACTGGCTATGTATTTTTGGCCTGGTTATTTCCTCTAGCTTTTTGAGCTTGTTTTCTCTCTTTTAAAATAAAAAGAACAAGAATTATAAGAGGATTATTCGGAGTTTTTAGTAAGACGTGCAGCCCCTGGGCGAGGTTTAGTAAATGTAATCCGTTACATACCTGCTCCTTCTACAGTCTCGTTCGCTACATGTCCCGGAAAGGCTTGAGGAGAAGCCTTGTGGCTTCAGAGGTCTATCTGCATAATGAAATGTCCTGTGGAAACCCCGGTCTACCTTAAGCCACATTCCAGCTTGGATGGGTGGCATTTTCCTTCTGCCTTCTGAGGAGGACGAGCTTTCCTGTGGCTCGAGGGGCTGGGATTGCTTTCACAGTTGGGTGGCACCCATGACACCGAAGGGTACTTAACCACTTACCAGCAGTGTCCCTTCTGCCATTTTTCAGGTGGATCTGGCGTTTGGTTCTGTGAAACAAGGCAGTGTTGGTGAAATGCTCTTAGGCTCTGAAAAAAGAGAAACAGTGCTTGCAGCTGCTTAACGCGTCACAGTTCCCGCTTCATGATGCCCTAACAGGAGGCGAGAGAAATACTGCTTCCAATCTGGGTCTCCTTATCTTCCTGTAGTAACAGAAATTGAAGCAGCCCATCTGTGCTGCTTCAGAACAAACAACAATGAAGTCATAGTGCTTAAAATAGCACAGGGTGGAATGGCGGAGAGAAGCCCGCTTTGCCTCACCTCCCTTGGGGACTCTCGCACAGCATTTCGGTGTCCTGGCCTTGCGCTGGGTCTCACTTGGTGTGTCCGTGTCTGGGTCACGCGTGTCCTTGTGAGCAACTCATAGCACCCTCGAGTGATTTTCTTGAAGAGGAACATACCGTTTGAAGGTGTGTGTGGTCTCCTCTCTGGCTTTGTATTTCATTTTATGTGGCTTTCCCTCTTCATCTCTACTCTGTTGTCCTTATACATTTGGTACCACTTTAAGACACGGCTCACCTTACTAACAGAACACAGCAGTCCAGTGTGGAATGTAGAGGAACTAAATTTCCTAGCTTTCGGAGACCCTGAAGGAAACTCTGACTGCTTAGTCTGGAGCCAAGGGCCTGGATTTGGTTCTTGAGGTTTAAATCAAGTGAAAAAGACAAAGTCACCTTCCTTCTCTTTCTTGGACGATACGTAAAAGGCCACAGTTCTCCATGATGCCCTTCTTCCTTCTCTATATTTTTAAGTGGACAAAAATAATATTACTGGGTTAATACTATCTTTGGGTCCCTTAGCGTCTGGGTGCATCTTATTATTTCACTCCACACATGCTGAAAAAAAGTAGATCCTTAATTAGCATTCTTTGAGATGATCGCAGAACATCTATTCCAGTTGACATTTGTAAAGTTATTGTATGGGCATGACTGCCTGAGTTCCTTAAAACTTCTACAGAACAGTATCTACTAAGTGTGGAGACATGTACCCTTAGTAGGTGTTGTGATAGGAATTTTTCTATGAAGTCACTGAATATAGCAAAAATTGAGCTTTTGTCTTATTATTGTCTTATACAAATGGTGTTGATCAGATGTGTTTATGAATGGAGAATCTCATTCCCCTTAAGTGATGTTTATAAAAGAAATGGCTATTGATCATAGGAGGTATTTCTTGGGGCAGGATGCTGTGTTCTTAATTAAGATGGTGGTTATATAAGAGGTATCTAGTGTTTCTCATCCAAGAGCTGTTATCTGAAGGCAGCTGTCTATAGTCACAAAAATCTCAAACTTGGACTTGGGACATCTTGAGCTAGTTTGCTACTGCCGTGAATCCTTCTCCAGAGTTTGAGCCACCGGTGGGAATGGGAATGTCTTGGAATGCTCTTTCTACTTTGGTCATCTTCTGAAAAGTTAGCTTGCTTCCTTCCTTATTTATTTATTTATTTTAGAGAGTGAGCAAGTGTGAGTGAGGGGAGGCACAGAGGTGGAGGGAGAGGGAGAGAATCCCAGGCAGGCTCTGTCCTGAGCACGGAGCCCAAGTTGGGACTCAGTCTCACCACCCTGAGATCATGACCTGAGCCGAACCTAAGAGTCGGACGCTTAGCCGACCAAGCCACCTAGGTGCCCCATGAAAAGTTATCTTTTCTTTATGAGAATTCTTGGTGTCCCTAGGTTCTTATGCTGTGAAGTTTTAGAAGACAAGGCAGTCAGTGAAGGTGAGGATAGTGAAGGAAGACTTCATGAAAGCAATGTGACTTTTCTGGTCCTGCAGGACTCAGTTTGGGTAGAAAGAGGGAGGACAGCTTGGCCCTAATGAGGACCATGTGGAGACTTCTCTCTGGAGGGGAGAATGGGTGAGTTGGAAGCAGTGAGAGAAGAGAGGTTGGCACAGTCAGAGAGGTAGGGGAAGCTCTGATTCTGGAGGAGGGCTCTGGAGGGTTCTTGAGATGAGAAGTGTTTGAGGGTAGCCTGCCATGAGGGACTGGAGCAGTCCAGACCCGATGAGCGTGTCAGGATGCACAGGTACTGCAGAAAACAAAACTGAAAAGCCACGTGTCCTAGAAGGTCTCCTCTGAACTGATGACAGTGGAAAATTAAGACTGCCTGAGTCTTGTACCGAAAATGGCAGCTCTGTGTTTAGTTTTGGCGACCGGGCCTCTTGGCACTCATGCGTGCATACCCCACGCCTCGTGAAAGGGATGATTTGAAGTCTTCAGAGGCAGGAGAGCCCTGAAGCCACCTCTTTCATCCACGGTCTCTGGAGTTTTCTTCCTTAACCACTTTAGAGACGGGATGAATCAGTTTCTTACTAATTAAGCGCTCGCAGTTCTTTTTACTGTTCCTCCTTAACCTCTGATGCTCCCTGCTCCAGTATAACCATGCGAATAAGATGACGTGGAGAAAGCTCTCGGTAACCCCTGGGGTGCTATACAAATGGTGTTTATCATAAACCCACTTCCTTATTTTTATCCTCTCAGACCATCAGTTCTAAGTGTATCACGTTTGCTGAGCTCGCCTGCACGTTTGTATTTAAAGTTGTAGCTCCGCATCGATTTAGAAGACTCCTTTGCTTGTAGGACGCAATCAGAAGTCCCCAGTGGCCTATGGGGCTGCATGGGAGGCCCCTTCAAGCCCCCTCCCCCAGCACTTGTTCCCAGAGTTGGTTGTGCTCAACCGTAAGGACCCAGCTCCTTTCCACGCCAGGATCACTGGCAGGAAATACTCGCAGTTCCCTCTGCCCGGAAGATCCTTCCCCAGACTTCTGTACAAGTTTCAGCTCAAATGTAATGTCAGAAAGGCCTTCTCTGAGTGCCCACCCACCCCAGGTTAAATACCCCTTCCTCCTTCTCTGCACTGCCCCCCTCCATTCCTTCTCTCTTCCACTGCCCTGTTTTATGGCTCTTGGAATCACATGAAGTTCTTACTCGCATGACCTCTTGGATCTGTTTTCTGTCCACTCGCATGTAAGCTTCACGAGGACAGAACTCTGTTCCACAGTACCTGGCCTTCAGGACAGACTTGAATGAATGAATGAATGCCTAAGAACTTGAAATGAATGAACTTAAAAATAGCTTGTGCTTGCAGACACATCCTTCTGTGGAGATGATATTTGGATACTATTAGGACAGGAGCGAGACGCTTGTACCATCTGCTTTTGTGTAGCATAGGGAGACTTGAGTGCTGTAGCTACCCGTTTTCTTTCACCAGGACTAAACTAAGAAGAGCAAATATTAACTTTGCTTAGTCAAGTGGAACCAGCAGATTTAGCACATGAGCTATAAAGGTCTTCGCTTTGCCTTGTATCCCTGAGTGTGTGTAGACAGAGATGTTGAACGTTAGTAAAAGCCAGCCAAAACTGTGTGGCTCACTGTCTTTGACTCATTTGTGCCTGGGACCTTTTGTAGTACCGTAGCATCCTATAAAACAAACAAAAATCATACTTCCTTGAATATATTCCCTAACTAGCTCTTTTATTTTTTTCCCCCCCTCCGGTCCAAGAAATCTGGGCTTTATCTAAAGGAATTGTTTCTGTGTTTCAGATGTCTGTCATTAAAAATGTATATATCGAGTTTGGAGCAAGCTGTCTCATAAAAGCTGGATGGTGAGATTGCCTGTGCAAACATCAGAGCCAAACGCGTTTTATTTACCCCTTGGTTTGCGTCATTTGTTACGGTATCTCTGTGTCGTAAGTTGGTGACACCCACGCAGTTTCTCAGGCTGTGCTTTCTGCGAATTGTTTGTTTAATTAGAAAATGAGTAAGTATTTATAGAGAAAAATAGAATCTAAAACTGTGGGGATGAAACCTTTTCTAATGGTACTGTGTTATCATGGTGTCCTAGAGATTGCATTTTTGGCGCTTAGAGGTGGGTGGGGGTCTTATTTTGCTGCTTGGTGTTTACCGAGAGATTCATTTCGCACTCAGCATTTCGAGTGGAGCGACGTGAAATCCAGCAGCAGTAAACCCAGTTGGAAAAGAGTTTCAAAGCCAGATACAGTCAAAATGTCTGTGTAAACCACGAGGCTTGTGTTCACTCAGCAGCTTTGATGGGGAAGGTGATGTATCCAGGGCCTCACGGAAGATACAGAGCTGTGTGCGAAAGAGCCCATGTGTACCAAAAGGTGTTTCTTTTGCATCACAAGAACACAGTGAGTCAGACCTTGATAGGTTTTGTAGAATTTGTTGGTAAAAGCTTGTATCAGATGAGGTCCTATAGATAGAGCTAAGGATGGACTTTGGGTCCGGGGTACAGGAGTTATTTTCAACACAGCAGTCAGTTTGGACTGGTTGCCCTGATACACGGAGGTCTTGGTTTCAACTTCTTGAGGCATCTTGATGTTTTTGTTTTCTGGTCACATTCAGAGGCATTGATTTTTTTTTTTATAACTGAGTCTGGTATGCGGTTGAAGAGCGTCAGGATATGTTAAGTTGACCTTGCGGTCTCTTTGCCATCCTGAAACAAAATGGCTGATGGGACGTTTGTAGCTGTCCATGACCACATGGAGTGAGGAATCCATTTGCAGACAGACCCACAAGGGTAGGAAAGAGAAGGGGGTGTTGAGAATGGGGAAGAGTGGGATGAATTCCTTCTGTAGTTGTGAACTGAGGGGTGGAAGCTCAGCTTTGGGTCTCTTGGGTCAAGCAGATCTGGTGACACCTCCTGTCCACAGTGCCATTCTCCACCAAGACCTTTGTAGGTTTAGGGCCAGGAGAAAACATGCTGGGAAAGATGTGGCTTTTGGAACTGGTTGTGCCCATAAGAAAACCAAATGGGGAGAGTGGAAGTACCATCCTCCTCCAGCCCGCTCGGCAGTTCTGCGGGAACACATGTGGCTGATCGTGCTGCGCCATCTTGAGTGAGCCAGTGGAGCTCAAGCCCTGGAGCCTTTGAACCTTAGTTCTCTGGTAGTTGTGCATCCGTGTGCTAATTACAGAACCTTTTCAAGACTCTTGTTTCCTCATTTGTCTGAAATGGTAATGATACCTACCTTGCAGGGTTATTACTTGTTTATTGTAGTAAAATACACATACCATAAAATTTACCATTTTTAACTTTATTTGTTTATTTTTAAAGATTTTATTTATTTGATAGAGAGAGGGAGCGAGTGAGCACAAGAAGGGGGAGCAGCAGAGGGGGAGGAAGAAGCAGACTCCCTGCTGAGCAGGGAGCTCAATGCAGGGCTTGATCCCAGGACCTTGGGATCATGACTTGAGCTGGAGGCAGTTGCTTAACCGACTAAGCCACACAGATGCCCCTAACTATTTTTTTTTAATTTATTTTTTAGACAGGGTAGGGGCAAAGGGAGAGAGAGAATCTTAAGCAGGCTCCATGCCTAGCACGGAGCCCGACGTGGGGTTCGGTCTCACAAGCCTGAGATCTTGACCTGGGCCGAAATCAAGAGTTGGACGCTCAACTGACTGCGCTACCCAGGCACTCCACCATTTTAACCATTCTTTTCTTTCTTTTTTTAAAGATTTTATTTATTTATTTGACAGAGAGATAGACAGAAGAGCACAAGCAGAGGGAATGGTAGAGGGAGAGGGAGAGGGAGAAGCAGGCTCTGCACTGAGTGAGGAGCCCGATGCGGGACTTGATCCCAGGACCCTGGGATCATGACCTGAGCCGAAGGCAGGTACTTAACCATCTGAGCCACCCAGGCGCCCCCATTTGAACCATTTCTAAAAAGTGTACATGTCAGTGGCATTAAGTACACTCACATTGTTCTGCAACCGTCACAACCATTGTCTCTAGAACTTTTCACTGTCCCAAACTGAAACTCTGTGCCCATCATATAATAACTCCCATTCTTCCGTAAAAGAGCTGAGATTTGAACCCAGGATTCTGGGCTCCGTGTGTCTAGTGTTCTTCCTACTACATTACAACTTAAGAAGGTTTGCCATCTTAAATGTTTGACATCTCCTAAGAACCTGTTGTGTTAATTGGTACTATCTACAAAAATCTGTTTTCTGAATAACCTCAGACCCTATCTAGTAGTGTGGGTGAAGAACCTGGAGCAGTGAGGCTGGAGTTCTTCCCAGTGACGGCTAAGCTCCATATCCCCCTGGGAGAGCTTCCCATGCAGGTCTGCCTACACCCCAAAACTCACAGTGGAAACTCAGATCCTGAGGGAGGGGGAAACGGGGTCACGCTCTCCCCTCCACCTGAATCCCAGCCTACTCCCTGGTTTCTTCTTCTTCTTCCTTTTTTTTTTCCCCCTTTCTACAGAGCTAGCAGGGCTCGACTTCTGTCTGGGGTTCGTATGAACTGTTCTTTCTTAAATGGGAATCTTGATTTCTGTCCTTGTCCCCACTCTTAGAGTCTGTCTCTCTTGCATGCCACCAGCGGCCTCCTAGCTGGTCTTCCTCTGCCTCCTCTCCCACGTGGCCTCCATGCTGCTGATGGGTTTTCTTTCTGGCAGTCCAGATCTGATCACCCCACTTTGCTATCTCAAAACCCTCCGTGACTCCCCATTGCGATGAAATAAAGCTCCCAACTCTGCTGAGTAGCATTCTCACCCTCTGCAAGGTGGCTTATCCTGAAACGTGTGACCCCCTTCCTTTGTTCTCCTTGTCCCCCAACTGGACACACTGACTCAGGGCTCTTCATCTCCCCTCTGAGGCAGTAATGAAAGCTGTGACCTCCTGCCTGGAAAGGTATGTATTCACCCAACTAACTGTCCACTCAATTTCAAGGGGTCTTGTGGATGCCAGCTGTGAACTCTGCCTGATGCTCTGCTGGACCATTCCTGGGAAGACTGCACTCGGAGCCTCTTTGCCTTTGCTCGTCCTCTTTCCTTCTAGCCTCCTGTCTCCATCCCTCCCACTTCCATCAGTATTTTTCTTCAGGGCACCTTCCTGCCAGAATTCAGTTTTCCTTCTATTGTTCTTGCCGAGTACATGACTGGAACACCTGTTTCACATCTGTATTAGAGTTGAGAGTCTGCATGGCTGCTTCACCTTTGTGTTCCAGAGCATGATGCCTTACACATGCTATACACCCAGGCATGCATTCCTTCCTTCAGCATATGTTTTTTGAGTCCTCTTGAGCTAGCTACAGTGCTGGGCCCTGGGGATATGCTAAGGGATATGACCCACTGTTTACCCCCAGAGAGATCAGTTTAATGCAAAATGTATACAGATAAATAGGTCTGAGAGAGGGAGGGAGGGGGGGAGGGGGGGAGAGAGAGAGCGAGAGCGAGAGAAAAGCCAGGAGGAAATCACTGAAGGCTTCCTGGAGGAGGGTGCAGAATGAGGATGGAGACAAAGTAAGCAAAGGCCCAAAAGTGAGACTAAGTGAATGAATGAACTTTGGATGACATTTTATGAACTGAGATCTCAAGAGATGGGAAAAGAGAGAAATGAAGTGTTCATTGATTAGATTCAGGAAGAAAAATAGAATTTGACACTGAACAGATTGTTGAATAGAGCGAAGGAATCTTTAAAGAATCCCAGAGGGAGAACCCTGCAGGACTAATTTTTGTCTTCAGGGTTGGAAGGCAGCCCTGCTCTTGGATATACACATGTATTCAAATCATTTAAGTGCTGAAAGGCACCCCACGGATTACCTGGTACAAACATTTGCCTTAGGGCGAGTTATTTACCCTCTGTGTGCTCACTGGCCATATCAAGAAGGGGGAGATAAAAATAGACACTTCCTCAAACCCGAGATACTGTCAGTTAAGCTGCACCTTTATTTTTTTATACCCGTAAAAAAAAAAAAAAAAAAGCCCTAATGTAAGTATGACGTGCTTTTTTTTAGAGCTATTAAGATATGGGGAGAAAAAGGATTGACTGTAGACTGAGTCTAGGTGTGGGCCTGAGCTCGGTGAAATATGGTTGTCTGCTTCACGGGGCTCAGGTGGACAGTGCTAGGCGCACAGTCATTACTCAGTCTGTGTTGATGATGGTGATGGTGGTGGCCGTGTTTATAGAAAGGGTGGAAAAAGTTCTGGAGGCCGAAGTGACTAATGGCTCCATGTAAGCCAAAGCGCTCTGGAAAGCGCTCTCGTTGCAGATTTGGCAGATTTCTGACCAGCCAGGTCCCCCGATGAGCAAGAGTCCCTGGTGGCCTGTAATTCCATGTGACCCTGGGTTGTGAGTGTGCCTGCTTCAGGGTATGAGAGGACCCCGTGGTCATCCGCCTTTTCCAAACCCAAGGGAAAATGAAGGGCTCGGTTTTTAGAGTGTGGCCTGTAATCTCGTATCCCCTAAACTCTGGTCTACACACTACCAACCATTAGAGAGACGTTTTGTAACCTTAAATGGTTGGGTTCAGACCTGAGTGCCTGGGTGCTACCAAATTAAAGGCCAGTGGGAAGCCGCGTGGAGGGCTCGGCCGCTGGGCCTCGTAGGGGGAGCCTTTATCTAGAGCCGCGGGTTGCCGGAAGGGAACGGCCACACCTGTGTCTCAGGCAACTTTAATTAGGGCCATCAACTAGGTTGCGCTCTGATGACAGGTTGAACTAAGGCCTGTGGTTCGAAGTCATGAAACCACTCCTGGGAAAAGGCCAGCAGAGCTGTGGGTGGCACCCTAAGGCCTCCAGAGGGGGTGGCCCTGCAGGCTCTGGCCTCTGCCCGCCAGTCCAGCCTGCCCCCCTGCCGCTCCCCACCTGGACGTCACCTCTTGTCCCGCCCAAGAGTCTGGGTAATTTCTTCCCACCTCCCTGGGCATGGGATGGCTTCTGTGCTTTGTCCCCGGTCCTTTGTCTGCCAACACCACGTGGCCATCACCAACTCATCTTCGGCTCTTAGACTCGAGCTGGGCACTGTCTCTTGAGAAGGCTTCCTGTGAGCCTCGCTTATCCCGTGTTCCCCTGATGCCCTGGCTTATCTCTTCCGTTGCATTTTCTATCATTTTCGGTTGTGTGTGTCTTTGCCCTTCTTGAAGAATGGGACTGCATCTTATTTTTCTTTGTATCTCCTGTGCTTTGTGCGTGCGTGGCAGGCCATTTACAAAAGGCCACTGGGATGGACAAAGACAAAATAGCAGAAGGTGATACTCCGGGGGCCCTTTGAGGAGGAGGAAGAGGAAAGCAGCCTTTGTATGTAGGTGAATAATGGGTCATGTGGCAGAGGAGCCAAGAAAGGGACAAGAATTCACAAAACCTATTGCATTAAGGAGTGTGGGATAAAGCAGAGGTGGGGACATTCCTATACTTGACGTTGGCAGGGGCATGGATGGGACAGGTGGGTCATTTGGGGTCGATGGTGCATACGTACGCAAGCCTGGGTTTCCTGCCAGGATCCTGAATCTCTGCCCTGGAGGCTTCGGGGAGGAGGGGACTGCAGTCCGGCCGGAGAACACAGGGCACTGGGGATTTTCTTTCCCGCCAGGGGACAAGTGTCCTTAAGCCTCACTTAGAGCTCTTTGCCAAAGCGTTTGTGGGAAGCCTCCTTGAGCAGAAGGGCACCTGAGGCTATGACTTTCTCAACAAATGTGTGTTGTTCACTTAGTATGAGGTTTTATCAAGTGGCCGAAGGAAAAACTTCCCAGCACAATGTGCTAGTTCTGAGAGCGAGTTTATGGCTGCGCTGCAGGTGCTCCTTTTCTGAAGGGACAGACTTGTAGGCCTCGGGTACAGGTCAGCGCAGGCCACCTGATTCTGTGCCCGAGGCCATCCAGACAGCACCTGATGCAGCGACTCAGTGTGGGGGTTGGGGTGGGGGGCGGGGCCCTGACAACCAGGGTCCTCATCTGGCTAAAGGTGAGTAGCTGCCCTTTGGATCAGAAGTGGCTCAGGGCCACATTTCTCAGTCACTCAGCCCCTTAGGAAGTTGCCCTTGATCTCTGCCTGCTTTGTCTGACTGCAGAGTGCTATGAGGTATAGGGAAGCTTTGATGCCTACAAATAAAAAAATATTACTGGCTTTGCTCCTCTCCCTGTGCCTATGTCCCAGTATTTATAAAGGCCACAGTGGCTTTATTTTACTCTGTGGGGGCAGAGATTCTCAGCTGTGTATTCACATCATTTGGGTAGCTGTTTGAAAAGTAGGTGTACCAGACCTTGTCTTCAGAGGTTATTCAGGAGGTCTGGAAAGAGCTTGGCTCCTGAGTATTTTGGAAAATCTCTCCATCTCCAGGTCATTTTCATGGGTGCCCTAGACCAAAAACCACTGCATTAGAAGGAAAAGCTTCCTGGTGGCAGAACCTGAGCCCTCTCTGTCTTGGTGTCCCCTGCTGTACCTGGCATTTAGTACCATTCAGCAATATTTATTGAACACCTGCCACGGGCCAGGCCCTAGAATACAGTGGTGAACATCACTGTTGGTGCTTCTGGAGCCCCCGTGGGGGCTGGGGTTGCTTGTTTGTGTTAGATGCTAAGAAAATGTGGAGACTGGCTTCTCTTCATTCTCAGGCATCGTTGGATTCTGGTCTTCCCAAACACCATCGGGAGGTACTCTGGGATATTGTTCAGCGTTAGCAGCAAATGAGATAAATAGACTTAAAACGCCACCCTTGCCTTTCCCATCGACTTTGAGACTAAAGAGCAGAGCCTGCAGACAAGACTGGGATAGAGCCTTTTCCTTTCTCTTCAACGTGAAACGAAGCTGAAGTTGGCTTCCTGTTCCCTTTTAATTGCCTCTGACATTCCCTCCACAAACATGTCTTGAGCACCTCCTATGTGCTAGACGACGTGGACACGAAGGTAAATAAAGCACAGCCCCAAAACGTAAGGCTTGCTTAGTCTAAGCGGGGGAGACAGGGAGAGCAGATGAATGCAGAGAAGCATAATAGGTTCTAAATGTGTGATGAGCAAACTGTGAACAGGCTCTTTGCTAAAGCGGCTTTGGTAATTTGAATAAATAGGGAAACCCTTTATGAGGCCCTGCTGTGCTGATTTGATTTCCCAGGTTCGTCCCCAGCCCCATTTTTGGAAGGTGGCATTTGTAGGAAGAGATGGGTCCAGGAAGGAAGCTTGCTGCCTCTCTCCTGGGCTGGGAAGGCTGTGGCTTGTGTTTTCTCCCAGAACTGTCTGTGCCTGTGGCTTTGCTAGGCTCCCACTACCTGATCATTTGGCCTTTTCGTGCATGATGGTCACAGGTATGTTCTCAACTGCAGATTCCTTTTGAATTAGCCTGAGAAACAGAAGAATGCATGCTTTGGTGGGCACTGGGGTACTGGGTCATGAAGCATGCTCTTTGTCTAGATACTGTAATTATCAGCCCACGCAGGCCTGGGCTGTTTACAAATATACATCTGTTTAGGAAAAAAAAAAACAACAGGAAGGAAGTAAACCTATATAATTTTGGAGTTGCTTCTGGGTGGTGGGGTTTCTGGGTGATGTTTTCCCAGGCTTTTTACTTTTCAGTATTACCCTTTCTTTTGGAAAAAGCAGATCGACTTCAGTTTTTAAAACCTAGATGTGTTAGTTGAGTGTTTCTTCCTGAAGCTCTTTACTGAAAGGATGAAGGTTCTGAGTGATAAACTTCCTAAAGACCAAGCGCATTCTCCTGCCCTGGGGCATCTTGCTGCAGGGCTGGGTCTGTTTTTTTCCTGTTCACTGATTGTTGTTGCCTCCCTGCCTGTCTGTTGATTGAAAATGGCCTCAGGGCATCAGTTCTTCCCACTTTGGCCCAGGTGGGGAAAGGAGCCTTCACAGTGGGGAGAACCAGGATGTCATGGGGGAGAATTTGCCATCAGAGGGAAGGGTTCTGCGCTTCCCTTGCCAAGTCAGCACGGTGTGCTGCCCCACGGTGAGGCTTTCAGCACCATTCACATTAGGTGCACTTAAGAGCATCCTTCATGGAAACGGGACTGCTTGAATTCCCTCACTAAGCCACAGCTTCCTTTTTGGTGTAGAGTGGGAGGCATCTCAGTCCAGGCAAGTAAGTGGGAGCGGGGGTTAAGCTATAACCCAGGAAGTTCCTGTTCTGTTGGAGGAGTTGGGGCAGTGATCTATGCTATGGTGGGGGAGGCCTTGCTGATTTATTGCCTCACCCCTGTGTGTGTGTGTGTGTGTGTGTGTGTGTGTGTGTGTGTGTGTGTGTTTCCTTCTCTCTAAACACCGTAATATACCTTCTAATTATAACCTTGTATCATTGGTTTCTTGCCCTTCCTTCCCCTGTTGACTTTCTTTTGGCTAAAATGCCGCCCTGTTCTAGGGCTTGTGTTTCTGTGGCACAACTTATTCCAAATTGCTCATATGGTTGTGCTTTTTTGAAACCTGACCCTAGACTGCCCTGCGTCTTGTCATCTCGCACAGTTGAGCCCAAAGATGGTGCAGGGCTTTTCAAAGTTCTTTTCTTTAATGTACATGTGTGGACTGCCTTGAAGCCCAAGGATATCATGGGGACAGTTGCTCGGTTTTGAGATCTAACTGGTTAGAATGGCCATCCCAGCTGCCATATTTTGTGGGGGTAGGGGGCAGTACCTTTGAGTAGGTAGAGACAGACTGTTTCTAATACTCTGTGGCTTTTGTTCCTCAACTTCCACGAGAAATGGATCACAAGGTCTGATTTTAACAGAGAGAGAGTCAGGAGGAAGGTTCCTCGTTACAATGGTGTGTCCCTGTTGGATGTTCCCACGGTATAGTGATTACCACATCTGCCCGACAGTGGTGTGTCCCTGTATTTATTTCTGTTGAGCTATTTTATTTGGACTCTCATTTAATTCCAGGATCACTCTCACTGTCTCAAGTTGATTTAATATCCATTCTTTAATGTCTTCACAGTACTTTAGTACATTCTTTTCTTTCCTGTATATTTTGTTAATTCCTCAGGATTATGGGTTCTCTGCTCATCCATCCATCCACCTTCTGTTCACTCAGCAGGCATTCGAATGCCAGCCATGAGCCAGGCACTGTGCTAGATGCTGCTGATTTGAAGATGCGTGAATCACAATCCTTCCCTTCAGGGTCTTGGTCAGGATAGAAGTATCTCTGGGAAAGCAGTCCCAGGGAAAATGTGATCCAGGGGCTGGGAGAAGTTTCTGTAAGAAGGGAGGGAGGGCACCCAGGTGAGAGTGGGGTGGTCCAGGTGTTATTCCATCACTCTGCTTAGGGAGAGGATCCAGAAGATGACCAGGTAATTTTACACAGTTCCCTTTGATGCTATGACAACTGTACCTTGTCTGTTTCCTCCCAAGAATTTCTATGGACTGGAAACAGTGTGGTTTAGGTGTTTGGGTCTTTGCTTCTGGAGTCAAGTCATAGTTCTTAGCCTTTAATCTCCTGAGAAATGAGCTGAGCGGCTCCATGTGATTTTTTTAGGTAGCTTTTCTGGAATAAGCCTAGAGTGCTGATCTGTGTGCTGTGATCCAAGTGTTTCACTGTATTTGAAGATAAACTTTCCTGATATTATCAGGTGAAGGCATATGCACATATATATGATCATTCCTGAGATGTGAGTCACTAAAATGGATCAAGAGTCATGGGGGAAACTATATAATAAATTATAGCTGGCGACCAGTAGAATCTGAGTTCTTAAACTAGTGTGGTAGTTGATAACCCTTTGGCTATTATGTATTTAAAGCTACCCTAATGTGAGAAATAACTGTTCTGAGCAGGACAGAAAGGTAATTTTCATAGCAACTTGTCTCTTTCATCTCAGATCATCCACGATTCTAGTTCTTAACTAGTGTTGAGTTCTTGTAAAGGAACTGTTTGTCAGAGTTAAGCTGGTAGATTATTAACGTCCTATACAACAAACTTCAGAATTGCTGGGATTTGTTCACCTTCTTTTGAAATAATGCAAAGATGGTATGTGGGTCAGTTTGAGCTTCTATGACAAAAATACCACAGGCTTAAACAAAAAATTTATTTCTCACAATTCTGGAGGCTAGGACATCCAAGGTCAAGGTGCTGGCTGATTGGGTTCCTTGTGAGGCTGTCTTCCTGATTTGTAGTTGGATGCCTCCTTGCCGTGTCTTCACATGGCAGAAAAAAATCTTATCTCTTGTGTCTTTTTTTTTTTTTTTTAATAAGGGCACTAATCCCATCCATGAGGGTTCTACACTCATAACCTGTTTCCCTTTCAAAGGCCCCACCTCCAAATACCATCACATTGGGGATTAGTGCTTCAGTATATGAATTTCTGGGGGGGACACAACATTCAGTCCATAGCAGATGGAGAAGGACTTCATTTTATAATGCTTGTAATTTGACAACTTGAAATGGGTTAATAATGAGGTTCAGCTGGGGGGTGGATGTATGAGCTGAGGGGTCTCATGCCTTTTTAAGGAGGTTGGTAGCTGGGGTTCCTGTGTGTCATTAGAAGGCCCTTGTCTCCTGGTTAAATTTGGACTGAGACAAGGGCTGTGTGTATCTGCCTTGTGCATGATGCTTGGGCGGTGGGCTTGAGGTGACCCTGGAACTCTCTTTGGCACAGAGTGGCTGCTGAGCCTTTGTGTCTTTGTGTTCTGTTTTGGCTCAGTGCAGAGGGAACTGGCCTCTGTTCACATGTAGTCCATCTGTGACTAAATGTCTTTTTTTTTTTTTTTTAAGCTTACTCTGCCTCTAAAATGACGTATATGTCAAGAAGAAGGAAATAGATCTTTCTAATTTTTGTGGCTTCATTTAAAAAACTTTTCAGTATGGGAATTTTTAAAAAGATTTTATTTATTAGAGGAAGAGAGAGAGAAAGGGCACGAGTGGTGGGGAGGGGTCCAGGGAGAGGGAGAAGCAGACCTCCGCTGAGCAGGGAACCTGACACGGGGCTCAATCCCAGGACTCCAAGATCATGACCTGAGCCAAAGTCAGACGCTTCACCAACTGAGCCACCCAGGTGCCCCTAGTATGGGAATTTTTAAACACACACACAAAAGGAGACCAGCTACTCTGACAAACCCCATTTACCCATTACTCAGGTCAACAACCATCAACTTGCTGCTAGGCTTATTTTCAGACATGCATGGCCCTCCTGTTTTGTGTGCTGCAGTATCTTCAAGCAGAAGGCACACATGATTTTACCCATCTACGCTTAAGCAGGAACCACTAACGGATTAGGCTTTAAAAAAACAACAGCCTGTAACCACAACACTGTTATCACTTCTAACAAAATTAACATAGTCATTTCTTCACACCATTAGTCTGTACTCAGTTTTCCTCAATGACTCAAATGTCTTTTATTTTTATTTTTTAGGAGTGGGGAGAGGGAGAGAGAGAGAGAATCTCAAGTAGACTCCACAGCCAGGGCAGAGCCTAACACGGGGCTCGATCCCAAGACCCTGAGATCACAACCTGAGCTGAAATCAAGTCAGATGCTTAACCCACCGAGCCACCCAGGCGCCTCTGACCCAAATGTCTTTTATGTTAGTTTGTTTGAATCAAAATACAGAGTCCTGTCATTGTATTTGTTGATATATGCTTAAATCTCTCTTAATCGAATCTAATCAGTAACCGCCCTTTCTCCTTTATTTACGTGTCCAGCTGACTGTCGCAACAGAGTTGGCATCGAACATCTTGCCTTTTTAGAATCATTTGCAGTGACTTTGGGAACAAACGCTTCTCTAGAAGGGCTCGGTGGACTTGCTTGGTACACGGGCGGGTCTCTGCTGGCCCCCTTGGCAAGTACCCACGCCTGGGGTGAGCCACAGGGCGCCTGCACTTAGCATGCCTGGCTCATAAGCCCATCATTTTCTGGTCCACATCTTGCTCTGCCCTTTATGGGCTGCAGAGCAGAAAAGGGAGGGTGGGGTAGTGCTTCACTGGGAAGTGGTTTTATGATGAGGAATAGAGTGCCTGACTGATCTTTAAGCATTCTTATTAGACTGTTAGAGGTTTTGGCATTAGACGACTAGAGCCCAACACCCTGTTCTAACTCGGTGGCCTTGAGCAAGTTATTTGAGCTTCAGGGTGTTCTTGTCAAAAATAGGCAGAAGATAACTGCATAGGTTGATGAGAAGTGTAAGTAAGCTGTAAAGAACTGTTCACATTGGTTATCGTGTTTGCTAATGTAGATCTTCCTTGACTTACAATGGGGTTATGTCCCCATAAACCCACCGCAAGTTGAAAATTACCATGAACAGATAAATGCATGTAATACACCTAATCTACTACGGAACATTGTAGCTTAGCATAGCCCACCTCACATATGCTCAGAACACTTACATTAGCCTATATATAGTTGGATAGAATCATCTAACACAAAGCCTATTTTATGAGAAGGTGTTGCATGTTTCATGTCATTTATTGGATACTATACTAAAAGTGACAAATGGTATGGCTGCATGGGTGCAGGATGGTTGTTGGTGTATCAGTTGTTGACTTTTGTGATCTCAGGGCTGACCGGGAGCCCCAGCGTCGCCGGAGAGGATCGTCCCGCATATTGTTAGCTGGGGAAAAGATCCAAATTCAAAATTCAGAGTACGTTTTCTCACGTATATGTATCACTTTCACACCGTTGTGAAGTTCAAAAAATCGTAAGTTGAACCGTTATAAGTCGGGGACCCTCTCTAGATATATCACGTTATGCTTATCCCAGAATAGTCATGGGACTTATTCTCTTTTTTAGTAAGGCCACTGGGACCTTGAAGGATACTCAGCTGGCAAAGGTCACCTTGCTAGTGGAGACTGAGCCGGGTCAGGGTAAAGTATCTCGACTCTGGAGTTCTTGACGTAAGACTATACTTCACGGGGTTTAGCATGAACCTTTGAGTGGTTTACACTTTGTGAAACTTTTGTTTTTCTCAAAATTCTTCAGAATTGTGAGTTGCCATTTCTTCTGATCTATGGGAAGGGAAGAAGTCTCCCGCTATATAATTTATTAATGTGCCTTACATTTTAGACACTATTATTCTCACCAGGAAAACTGACAGACGGTGAGAGAGTAGATGGGAACATTTGCTTCTGTAATGCTTCTCGAAACAGGGATTTTTTTTCTTTCTGAAGAACGCATTTCTTTATTTTTTTATTTTTTTAAATTTTTATTTTTATTTGACAGAGAGCGAGAGAAGGAACACAAGCAGGGGGAGAGGGAGAGGGAGAAGCGGGCTTCCCGCTGAGCAGGGCACTGATGGCGGGGCTCGATCCCAGGACCCTGGGATCACGACCTGAGCCGAAGGCAGACCACCTAACGACTGAGCCACCCAGGCGCCCCTAGAACGCATTTCTTTAAATGCAAACTGGATGGGAGAAGAGGGTCAAACATTTAAAAATAGGTTAATAGTTCATTTGGCAAGGAGTCTCATCCTCGGGATTTTCCTGGCAACTGTCCGCAGGAATGCTTCCGGCCTCTCCTTCCTTCCTTAGGAGTTGAGGCTGCTCTGTTAGCTGGCAGGTCAGTGATGATGATCCACCTCATCACCCTCATGGCGGGGAGGGGGGCGGGGGGGGGTTAGCAGCAGGAAGATATTTCTGGGAGCATCCAGAAGCTCTGGAATGTAAATAACCTGAGACATTGCTGCTTTGCCTGAGAATCTGTAATGGGAAAGAGGCCCTTTCCTGCAGCCAAGTCTATACAGCTGTCCTGTGATGGGCACTCAGGGGATCAGTGAGTTAAGATTATCTAAGTTTTCAGCGTTCTTTGAGTGCAGGTTACTTCTGGTGGTTCTGTTGACTGCGGACCTCCCCCAACATCCTCACAGAAGAAAGCCCTAGTTGTAGTATCGCCTACGAAGGAAAGGGGTATTTTTTTTTTTTTTTCAAAGTAAATGTTATAAAGGCCTCTTTGGTATTTTTTTTAAGCTACCACATACATCCTTTCCCCTGATAGTCTGTCAACATAGTTGTAATGAATAAAAACATACAAAAGATGTAGTATATGAAGAGTTATTAGCCAGACATTTCATTTCAAGATGGCAGACTAAGCCCCCCATTTCACTTGGGCATAACTTTGAGCTGATTCCTTTCTGGTCTGGCCCTAACCAGCTGTCATCCCACAGAGCATTGCTGGGTTTCCCTCTAATCTGTGGATTCCTTTTGACAGTTGTCCCAAAATGGATGGATAACTCGGATAGGTGGTCACAGGGTCCAGCAGAGAATTTGCTGCAGTCACGTCACAGAGTGAATGAGATCGCGGAGTGATAGGTAACCTACCACAGGTATTGGGCGGGGGCACAAACTTCAGAGTCTTTAGGGGGAGAGTCGTTAAAACAGACTCCATGAGATCATTCTTTAGAAGCGCTTTTCAGCAGTCATTACAGGTTACTATCCATTTTTGTAAGGTTCCCACAGTTCACTGTTAGTGTCCGTTAGAGGTGGAAGGAGGGGCGGGTATACTGCACATTTTGTGCTCTACTCCTAATTCAGAGGCATGCTTGGCTGTGCCTGTGGTTTTCTTCCTTGTTTGTTTTTTCTTACCCTATTCCTCAATCCCAGGTAAGGGTGGGAAGTGGACACTGGACGGAATTGGTGAGATTCTGTTGCATTTCCTAGATCTCAGAAATTTGGGGCTTTTTGGGAGAAAGCAGAGTTGTGTTGCCTTCTGTAACTGCCTTAATCTTAAATCTTAAAGTATGCCCTGACTTGCAGAGAGTGGTAACCAAGTAGATAGGTGTGTGTGTCCTATTAGTATTTGAAGAACCCTTGACTAGGTATGTAGATTTTAGGCCTCCCTGTGCTGTTGCTTATCTGTGTGACCTCAGGTTACTCACATTCATTTTCTGGGTGTCAGTCTTCTCACCTGTCAAGTTGGACCATGAGATCTCTGAAGTCCCTGTTGTAGTGAATTAACAGGGAAATGCTGGGACTGTGCATACGCCCTGTGTTTCTCACCCGGGGTAGCCTTTTCTAACTGACGTACCGGTGTGCTGTCTTTGTAGGGGGAATTGTGTTTTTTCCTTTGTGTGGTGGGAAGGAGCACACTCCCCTGCACTGTAGGAATGGCCACAGACAGCGGTGTAACCGTCCCGTCCCGTACTGTGGCTGCTGGCCGCTCGACGGCTGCGAAGCGCTTCAAATGTGACTGGTCTGTGTTGAGATATATTCTTCAGTGGAAAAATACACACTGGAGGGTGCCTGGGTGGCCCAGTCGGTTAAGTGATCGAGCCCTGCATCCGGCTCTCTGCTCAGTGGGGAGTCTGCCTCTCCCTTTGCCCCTCCCTCCTGCTCATGTTCTCTCTCTCTCTAGCACACACTCTCTCTAATAAATAAATGAAATCTTAAAAAAAAAAAAAAAAATACGCCCTGGATTCTAAAGAACTTGATATAAAAAATAGAATTAAAGTATCTCATCAAGTGATTTGTAGGTTGGTTTCATATTGAAATGACAATATTCTAGCTATATTGAGTTAAATAAAATATATTATGAAAATTAATCCCTCTGGTTTCTTTTAATGGTAACGTGGCCCCAGAAATTTAAAAATTACTCCTGTGGCTAACTTCGTGGGTTGCATCCTATTTCTCTTGGACAGTGCTGATGTAGAGAAGAAATTCCTCTACGGGGTCAGAAGTTGGAATAGATGTTTCCTGAGTCCCATCCAATCATTACAGAGTTTGTGATTCCTAGTAGACAGGGAAGTGTAACAGTGGTCAGAGCCTGTGGAAACAGCCCGGGAAAAGTGCCCAAGGGAGGTGGCCTTAGAACTGAGTTTTGAAGTTGGGGAGTGAAAATCCTTTAAGGAAAATGGAATGGACAGAGTGGGGCTCTCTGACAGACGAGGAACGGTCTCCCCCTGCCCCCACCCCTGAGGAGGAATGGGGCTCTGGGAGAGAGCACACGAGGAGCTCCCTCCCTCGGGACAGAGTGTGCTGCAACCCTGAGATCCAAAGGGATGAAGCCCAGCAAGCAGGAGGTCCCTGCTTCCCCTAATTCGGGGGTCAGGGTGACCCCGAGTCAGTGCATTTTCCTGTCGCTGAGCCCCTCGGATGATTTAGCAAGTTCTTCCTGCGCGAGGGTTTCTTTCTGCTGGGTGTGGGCTGGGACTCGGTGACCCGGTGGAGCGTCCTGAGCCAGAACAGCTGAAGGGACATCTTTTCTTGGGAAGCCTTTCATGTTGCTCTTTATCTGGTCCGTGGTTTGGGGGAAGGGCCCTTCTGCGGCCCGGAAGCAGTAGCAGCCTGTAGTTAGGGGACAGAACTCTGAAGAAATGTTTTGAATGTAATACGTTCGCTGTTGGAGTTGTCAATGGCCTAAATAAATAAATAAATAAATAGCCCCGGGGACGTAGCTGGGGCCCGGGAGTGCAGTGGGGTGTCGTTGACGGGCATGTGCTGAGGGTATTAAAGAAGTTCTCTTTGAGTGGACATGTCAGGCTCAAGTTTTCAGTTGAGGCTTGTGCACGTGACCGACCACGGCTATCGGCTTACTTTGTGGCACGTTATCAGCTTAAGCCAGATGGCTTTTTGAAAAAGGCTCTTGTTGCCTGATGCTTTAATACTGACATCCTAGGAGGTGGCTTTTCTCAGGTCATAATGTAAAAAAAATTGCTGTCTGTGTGTTTAGGGAATGACTATGTGAATGAGAAGGGCAGAAAGTGGTCCAGAGATGGGGATTGAGGTCAGGTAGATTCAACCCGGCCAGTAACAGGGTTGGCCCCAAGCCAGCAGTTAATGGACAGCTGCTTGGGGCCAAGCATTGTCTGAGCTCACTCGGGCCTCACGGGATAGGTTACTGTTATTTCCGTTTCACAGATGAACGAACTTGGGCAGAGAGAGAGGTCAGTTGACATCCCCAAGGTCAATGGCTAGTCAGTGGAAGAGTTGGAATTTGAACGTAGGCCCTGAATAACTGTGGACTTACCTGTATTAACTACCAAGGACTTGCCGGGCCCTGGGGTCGGGTATGGAGTGGTAGGTAAGTCCGACAGTTGTGACTTTGCTGTCAGGCCACAACTCCTTGCTGAGCCTCAGTTTTCCCAGCTGTGAAACTGATACCTAAACCCTGCCCGCCCACCTCCTGGGATTTGTATTTAAGATCAGTTGCCCTGAGGCAGGGAAATGTGAAGGGACGATCTAGGGGAAGCCTGGGGTGGTTGAAGGCTGTGCCTGGTTTTGGTTTGCAAATGTCAGAGGGGATGGGGTAGAATGGGAGGGTGGGGGAGAGGCTGAGACGTGGCTGCCTCTGGCCTAGGACATTGTCATGATATGGTCATGTTGGGCGCCTGCCCCTCACCATGTCCTGATTACCTTGTTTCTTGTCATTTGCTCTGTGTCCTGGCTGGCGTCACTTCTACCCACATGAAGCAACAGGGGTGGGATCTCACAGCCCTTGAAAACATCATCTCTTCACAGTTCTGGCTAGTCTGTGGTGGTGCGGTTTTGTCACTGTCTGGGGATACCCTGTTCTACTTGCTCTCTGTTAATAAGGTTAAACGCACAGTCTTCAAAGACCGACCCTAGATGGCTGAGCTCTGGGTCTTTTCCATATCCCCAAGGCTGCCTGAAATTTGGTATGGAAAGATTCTATCCAGAAACCGTTCACAGTATTTTTCCCCAAACACAAGAACATAAAATCCCGAGCCTTTAACTTTCTGTGACTCAACAAAGTGGGAGCATTGCGTCTTTTGTTTGGGTTATACTGCTCTGAGTCTGATCCTTTTTGAGATCATGGCAGAAGGGGCCATAATGACTGAAGGTCGGTATCTCAGTGATTCACGTTTCGTACTCAGATCACCATGGTTGGTGAAGGATGGGTGGTGGGTCATTGGCATTAATGGAGAACCTTGAGGAATACCAGAGCTGGTTTTAGGGGCTTTTTATATATGTCATCCTGTCCCATCCTCAAGACAGCTTTGTGAAGTAGGTATCTACGCCCTAACCATATAGCCAGAGGAGTGGAGACCTGCCAGAGTCCTGTGGTTGTCATGAAAGCTGGTAAGAAGCACAGCCCCTGTCTCAGGGCCCCCCCGCCCCCTCGGTCCGCTGCACCACTTTGAGGGCATTGTTTAGGTAAGGGCTGCTTCCTGCTGATGATGCTATGGACCTCCTAGAGGTTTAAACGCTTTGTACCGTTTAGGGTGCACTTTTTCTTTAAAGGCCACTGAGTAAATATTTCAGACTTTGAGAGATCCAGCATCTCTATTGCAGCTCTTCAATCCTGCTCTGTAGAGCAAAAGTAGCTGTAGAAAATAGCTAATATGGATGGCCCTGGTTGTGCTTCAGTAAAATTTTATTTACCACAACAGTGAGCCATAATTGGTCTGATGGCTATAGTTTGCCAGCTCTTGATTCAGGGTTCAGTCTGAATGGAAATGGCTATTTATTACTCTTCGGAAACTTTTGGAAGAATGACGGCGGGTAGCTCACAAAAGACCAAGGGGTAACTGTTTTGGAGAAGGTTAAATCACGATCCATTCTTGCAGGTTGGATATTGTAGAGGCTCCTCGAGGGCAGGCTTGTGTGTACCCCATGTGGTATGGACTCCATAGGTGTTGGATAAATAATGGTGTTTTTCATCCTGGCAAACTCACAGCCTCGTGGTGTCCATTTCACTGCAGCCCCTGAAGGGAGTCTCACCCTCCCTCTCTCACCTTGTGTTGAAACATCCCCTGGTCAGGAGCTGGGAATGGCTACTGTTGGAGGTGAAGGTGGCTTTTGCTTTCTGCATCCTAAGTCTGAGGTGAGGGTGTGGGTGGCTATAATAATAGGAAGAAATGAGAAGTTATTTGTCTTAGTACTTTTGAAATCGGCTAGATAATGGGGATAGGAGGAATGGTAACACTTCTCTCTCACACACACACACCTTTTTTTGTATATTGGAACCTGTTTTATTGAGGGTAAAACACAGAAACTGGTATGTAATAAAGGCCAAAAAAAATTCTGTTAAATAAAAGATCTTAAATATGGTTGTATCCAGACATGAATAACATAATACATATATAAAACAGAAGTAATATGAAATTATAGTTTGAGGTAGTTCTTGAGCATATAGATAAATTCCTTCTTTTTAAAGAAGGTATGTGTAATGATGCAGTGGGTTTTTTTTTTTTTTAAACTGTGTGGAAAATAGCTATTAGCTATGATCCAGTAAGTTGTACAACCTGTTTATGTAGTATAAACAGGTGATACCACTTTTCCTTCAGGGTGCTGGGTGATAGCTTTCTGATGACGGCCTTCTGTATGGAAGGCTTAGAACTCAGGGGCATTTATTCTTTCAAAGCAGTTGAGAAGCCTTATTCCCGTCACACCCAGATACCACATACTATTTTCTTGGATTTCTTGCAGGGTGTCTAAATAATGAAAGTATGCATTTAACAGCAGAATGATTTCTGATCATTTATTCCGTTTATTTACACAGAAATGCTGATTAGATGTCAGCCATATTCATTGTTACATGTTTTCCAGGCCATCAGCTGTTTAATATGTAATGGACTAAAACTGAGATAGCCCAGCCTTTGAGTTAGTGGACTAAGCTTGGGAACTTGGCCTTGACCATGTCACAGTGGAAAGAGGGGGAAAAAAAACCAGAAGGAATGGATGAAGGAGCTCAGACTGCTTTCAAAAACTGAGTTACGTACAGTTTTCTAAAAACCTCACTGTCCATTACACATATTTTAAATACTTCATTTTTTTTCTAAATAGATAAATGGAGAGAAGGGGAGGAACAGAGCGGGAACAGTTGGACCCCGTTTGCATTAGCAGCTCCTGAAGGTACCACAGTCTTTGAAATGGGGTGAGAGCTCCTGGCCTTACTGCCCTGAAGGAGGGTTGAATGGTTTTTGTGCAGGTTGGGCTGGGGGCAGAGGAGGAAGCTGGGCTCCTGGGTGCCCAGGTGAGGGTTTTTTTTTCTGTTTAGGAATATGAACAGCTGTTTTCGTTGAAAGCCTAGAGTGCCCGGGGGCCTGGGTGGTACAGTCGCTTAAGCGTCCAGCTCTTGGTTTTGTATCAAGTTGTGATCTCAGGGTCCTGGGATCGAGCCCTGCGATGGGCTCCACACTCAGCAGGGAGTCCACTTGAGATTCTCTCTCCCTCTGCCCCCCCTCCCTACTCGTGTGTTCGTGTGTGCGCACACACATTCTCTCTCTCTCTCTCTCCAAAAATAAATAAATCTTAAAAAAAAAACTTGTAGAGTGCTCAAAATAGTAAAATGTACGGTCATTTTCACTTTCTGGGCATTCATGATAAAGAATTTCAGTCAAGGGTTTGGGCTTAAAATTGAAAATCATGCTGAGTCTTAGTGGAGAAAATGAGATTTGGGAAAAATAGTTGAAGAAACCCACCACCAACAGAACAATAACCTGACGTGGTAAACTGGGGTGCTTTCAGCTTGTGATACCACAGTGTAGCTACTACCAGAAGTTCCACTAGCCACCCTGGGCATGGGAAAGCCCTGTGTGCCACTGCCCCCTGAAGATGTTTTTGATCCGCTAACCTGAGACCATCTCTGGGTCAGGTGTCCCTGAGGCCTATCACGGTGCCATGTTTTTCTTCCCAGAGTATAGTGTCCCCTCCCAGGTTTAAGGTATGTCTTCTTAAGCGCTTGAACTTAGAAATCTCCGAGTGAGTGAAAGCTTTATCCGCTATGATTCATTAAAAAAAATCTTAAGACCTGTTATGCTTAGTCCCTGATAGATGTTTATGGTTGAATGAGTCTGTGGGTGACACACCTGGCTTATCTAGGCAGACATTTTTGTAGAAAAATGCCTTTAAGGGGGAAAACACAAATTCTGTAAAATGTTTATTTATTTTTTTAAAGATTCTATTTATTTATTTGAGAGAGAGAGAGAATGAGAGAGAGCACGAGAGGGAAGAGGGTCAGAGGGAGAAGCAGACTCCCTGCTGAGCAGGGAGCCCGATGTGGGACTCGATCCCGGGACTCCAGGATCATGACCTGAGCCGAAGGCAGTCACTTAACCAACTGAGCCACCCAGGCGCCCTCTGTAAAATGTTTAAAGGCCCCTGATAGTTAACTGAATCATAAGTAGGTGACTTAAGTTACCCCATCCCTTTTTGAAATGATCCACTGGCTTCTTTATTTTTTTATTTTATTTTATTTTTTAAAAATATTTTATTCATTCATTTGACAGAGAGTACAAGCAGGGGGAGCTGCAGGTAGAGAGAGAGGGAGAAGCAGACTTTCTGCCGAGCAAGGAGCCCGACATGGGACTCGATCCCAGGACCCTGGGATCATGACCTGAGCTGAAGGCAGACACCCAACCAATTGAGCCACCCAGGCGCCCCTCCACTGGCTTCTTTGTAATATTCTGTCTGTAGTGTTCAGATGTCAAAGCCTTGCTCACCACCCCTGGCGGGAGGTTTTCCAGTTTGACATTCACCTGTTAAAATTAGGTCTGGAACGCCACCCCCCCGCCCCCAACTTGCTACTCAAGGGACCTGAGGTAGAAACAGCAGGTACGTGTTTAGACACTGTACTATTTAGTAAAGTTGGAGACGTCAATGTGATTTCCTTTTTCCTTTCACTTAGTGAGAAAGATTAATTATGTTTAGATGATGCTAAAATTAAATTTTGTTAATAGGAAATTCAGATAGTTTGGAACTCCGATGGTCAAGATTCACTTCTTTAAAATTGTTGTGGCATGAAGCTGATGTGAACAAATTTGTTAATTAGGATTTCTTAGCAAGTGAGCATCCTACCATGGTTGGCCACTCTGTAGTGGGCAGTGATCTCAGGGACTTTGCAGGACCAAGGCTGTATCATCTGTAGCTGAGGTAATAGAAGACAGAGATAAGGTTGCCAGGGAAACCACCAAAATGCTATAGAACTGTGTTGCTTATGCATGCAAATGTGGAGGTTTGGGAGGCTCCCCCCACACCCCCCAACCTCCACCCCTGCCAACACACAAATGATGGTACATGGAAATGAGCAATGCCCACGTGCCTGGGTCTTAAAGGAAATGACCCCAGGCTTAATGTAGTTCAAGCTGTGGGCCTGAGGGGGTCCTGTTCTGTTCCTTATTTCTGTGTGTTCAGATATTAGCTCCTAATGATGTGCTTCCAGTTCATTCTCATGGAAATGGTCTGTGGGACATCTCTAATGTACTTTTTTCTCTCCTCATCACACATACTTCATAAATTGTTTTTCCTGATTTTTAAAATAAACTTTTTAAGAATTTCAAAAACACAGAGCACTTATCTTTTTACAATGTATAAAAATTACCTGTAATTTCACCATCTGGAAATAGGTAACGTAATATTTTGTACTTCTGCAAATATTTTTCCATATTTTCCGTGTGTGTGTGTGTGTGTGTGTGTGTGTGTGTGTGTGTGTGTATAATTTAACTGTGTGAATGTGTAATATTTTAAATACATTTATATATGACATATAAGGTCTCCAAGTTTTGGCTACAGATTTTAAATTTTTTTTTAAGAGAGAGAGAGAGAGTGTGTGTGTATGTGTGTGTGTGCAGGAATGGAGGGGAGGGGCAGAGGGAGAGAGAGAGAGAATCTCAAGCAGACTCCCTGCTGAGCACAGAGCTGGACTGGGGCTTGATCTCAGAACCTTGAGATCATGACCTGAGCCAAAACCAAGAGTCGGACGTTAACCAAACTGAGCCACCCAGGTGCCCCTACAGATATTAATGTTTAAATTATCATATTGTAATAATTTTTTCATTATTAGAAACACTCATGTGAGCATTACAGACATTTATTGAACCATTTCTCGGCTGTTGGTTATACTTTGTTTCTAGTGTTCAGTATTGCAGGTGATGCTGCAGCAAGCATTCCTGTTGTTGCCAAATGCTTCTTTCCTAAGGGTTTAGATAGTTAATCCCCCACCAGTTGGGGAGACATCTCATTGAGACTAGACGTTAACCAATTTTTTTTTTTTTCAACTCTGCCAGTTTTACTGTTCAGAG
This sequence comes from Eumetopias jubatus, assembly GCF_037043125.1. Classification (NCBI taxonomy): domain Eukaryota; kingdom Metazoa; phylum Chordata; class Mammalia; order Carnivora; family Otariidae; genus Eumetopias; species Eumetopias jubatus. The sequence goes on from NW_028274810.1 coordinate 123,787,344, forward strand.
ATCCTTTTTGTTAATGATACAGAGCAGGAGAATGATAGCAGGATCGAGGAGTTATTGTACAGGATGCACTAAGTCTGATACGTATCTTTGGTTCTTACAACGCTAACTGAAATAGGTTCCACTATATCCCCATTTAACAGATGGAACAGCTGTGGCTTAGAGAAACAACAGACCATTGACTCTTCTCATATGGTCTTTTAAAAACACAGATGACAAGTGAGGCTGTCCTTAGAGAGTCATATTCTCAAATTGGGTGAGTTAATGCTTATGTTATTAGCTAAGGAGATGCCTGGAGACTTAATAGTGTTTTTTTTTTCTTTTTTTTAAGATGTATTTATTTATTTATTTGAGAGAGAGAGAATGAGCAGGGGGGAGGGAGAGGGAGAAACAGACTCCCTGCTAAGCAGGGAGCCTGATACAGAACTTGATCCCAGGACCCTGAGATCATGACCTGAGCCCAAGGCAGACGCTTAACTGGCTGAGCCCCCCAGGCGCCTTGAGACTTAATAGTTTTTGTTTTTTTTTTTTAAGATTTTATTTATTTTTTGACAGAGACCCAGCGAGAGAGGGAACACAAGCAGGGGGAGTGGGAGAGGGAGAAGCAGGCTTCCCTCTGAGCAGGGAGCCGGATGCGGGGCTCGATCCCAGGACCCTGGGATCATGACCCGAGCTGAAGGCAGACGCTTAACCGACTGAGCCCCCCAGGTGCCCTAAGACTTAATAGTTTTAAAGCTCAGTTGGGCCCACCAAAGATGGATTGTCAGAAAGAAGATGGGAATTAGCTAAAACTGAGAGGAGTAGGTTGATTTGGGGCTCCTGTTTAAAACTGAGATGTTTTTCTCCACAGAGTATAGTGTCCCCTCCCAGGTTTTAGGTATGGCTTTCGAAGCACTTTGAGCTTCCTGTAAACAAAAAATCTCCAGTGCATGAATGCTTTATCTCCTGTGACTCATTAAAAAAAAAAAAAAAAGATGTCCTATGCTTAGGGCCTTTCCATTTCTGCCTCTTTTCCATTCAAATTGTTTCTATCACTGAAAGCGTGTATCCGGCACCTGCTTCATTTCAGGATTTAAACATCTTTCCAGTTAACTGTGCCGTTTAGCACATGCGAAGTACTTGAAACCAAACCACATGGTGGTCCTTCTGGAACTATTTCCTTTTTAACTTTTGAGACTTGCTGTTTATTGAAAACTAAAGGTAAATAATTTACCTTTATGCTGGGTTTAGCCGTCTGTACATTTCTTTGTGACGCCCATGCTAATGTTGCTTCATTCTCAATAACTACATTTGGAAAGAAGGGGAAGGGGGGGAGATTTATCTACCAACGAGTCAGTTCTTTTCTTGAACATCCGGAACTGATGCTTTCACAATTCTCTTCTGCTTGTCTCTTTCCTTTATCCTTCCTTTTTTTCTCTCCCCATGCTCATTGGTAAAATTAGAATTCATTCATCATGGGGTAGGGAAAACTCTGATTCAGGATATAGCTTCTTGATTCATTTATTTGGGCCATTTGAGCCAAACAGTTTACTAAATTGAAGGGTTTTTAGGTCTTCCACCAGACCATTTGTCTGTCGGGCAGTCCATCCATCCATCCACCATCCATCCATCCATCCACCCATCCACCATCCATCCATCCATCCATCCACCCACCCACCATCCACCATCCATCCATCCACCCACCCACCATCCATCCATCCATCCACCCACCATCCATCCATCCATCCATCCACCATCCATCCATCCATCCATCCACCATCCATCCATCCATCCACCATCCACCATCCATCCATCCATCCATCCATCCATCCACCATCCATCCATCCATCCATCCATCCATCCACCATCCATCCATCCATCCATCCATCCACCATCCACCATCCATCCATCCATCCATCCATCCATCCACCATCCATCCATCCATCCATCCATCCATCCATCCACCATCCACCATCCATCCATCCATCCATCCATCCATCCACCATCCATCCATCCATCCACCCACCATCCATCCATCCATCCATCCATCCATCCATCCACCATCCATCCACCATCCATCCATCCACCATCCATCCATCCATCCATCCACCATCTACCATCCATCCATCCATCCATCCATCCACCATCCATCCATCCATCCATCCATCCACCATCCATCCATCCACCATCCATCCATCCACCATCCACCATCCATCCATCCATCCATCCATCCATCCATCCATCCACCATCCATCCATCCACCCACCATCCATCCATCCATCCATCCATCCATCTTCACAGCTTTCCCTTTGAAGTATGTTGCTAGGCGCTATGGAGGAAAGGTACATAAGACAGAGAAGGAACTCATGTTGGTGGAGCAGTTTTGTGTTTCAAGGCCAAGGCTGAGAGCTTTTACATATTCTTATTTAATTTTTGGGGCAGCTGCATGAGAAACGGCTCTGTTTTCTGATGGAAACTTTAACCCTTTGCCCCAAGGTGCTTACAGGTGTGTGTGATAGACGCTTTCTCAACTGGCCTCCAGGGGGCCTGCTGGCCAGGGTAACTGCTCTTTCCGTCCTCGAGGTCCCCGGGGGCTGTCACTGCTCTCTCCCAGTGAGTGCTGTGCTTACTGGGCGGTTGTGTTTTTTCCCTCCAAACTTGTTTTTACCGCTTGCACTTGCTTTTTGTGATTATGTAATTGAATGAAATATTATATAAGCTGATGAAATCTGAGTGTGAAGAGAAGTTGTTTTTCTGAAAACTACATTGTGTGTTTTGGAAAGACTTGAAAAGCAACTTTATTTAAAAAAAAGAAAGAATTTCCTGGGGTGCCTGGGTGGCTCAGTTAATTAGCGGTCCGACTTTTGATTTCGGCTCGGGTCATGATCTCAGGGTCGTGGGCTCGAGCCCCACATCGGGCTCAGCACAGAATCTGCTTGCTCCTGTCCTCCCGCCCCCCCCACTCTTTCTCTCTCTCTCTCAAATAAATAAATGAATAGAATCTTTTAAAAAATTCCTGTCGCTTTAAGTGTGGTTGAGACGCATCAATATAAACAAACAAGTGGTGGTTAAAATCTAGGAGGATTCTTCTCTTTACAAGTTAGTGAAACTCTCCTTGAAGGAAGTTGCACTGGGACCTTGCGGGTGTGGTTTTGCTAGAAAGACCATGGAACTTCAGTCAACAGATCAATCCTCAAAAGAAAAGACCTTGGCCCTTCATCACAAGATCGGGGCATGAATGTTTAAATTGTTTAAGGTATGTATATTTCATTTCTGAGTCCTTTCCTGCTCTGCCTTCTTAAATAAACATTCATCACAGCAGACAGGACGGTCTTTCTGCTGAACTGGAGTGACTGCATTTCTTCGCATCACCCCCCATTGCTTGGTGGGAAATAGGCCAGAGGGTGGAAGAACAGTGAGTGGGCTGGGAGTCCAGAGAGCTGGGTTCCTATCCCAGCTTGACCCACCTACCAACTGTGTGACCAAAGGGAAACTCAGTTTCCTCATCTGTAAAGTGGGAGGGCGTCCAGCACTGCAGTTGGGGAGGATCCAGCTAGTAAGTAGTATATGTGAAAGCGCTTTTCCACATAGTAGGTGCTCATTAAATGTCAGCTGACTGTGCTAGGCTCATTATACTGGTCTCTGTTATGTTTAACTCATTTACTAATATGATTATGAGGTATGGGGGCAAGAAGTGCCCCCCCCTAAAAATCTTATGTGATTAAACTTTGCAGACTCCAAGATTATAAACATTTAGACCATAACTGTCTTTTTTTTTATAAAAGATTTATTTACTCACTTTTGAGAGAGAGAGAATGTGCTCGCGAATGGGAAGAGGAGCAGAGGGAGAGGGAGAGAGAGAATCTCAAGCAGACTCCCCCCTGAGCATGGAACCCGAAGCGGGGCTCGATCCCAGGACCCTGAGATTATGACCTGAGCTGAAATAAGAGTCGGACCCTCAACCGACTGAGCCACCCAGGCGCCCCTAGACCATGACAGTCTTAACGCTACATAGAGAAGAAATCCAGGAAGCAAGTCACTACTATCGGAAAGATTGTCTGATCACATGCTCGCACAGCACTGGAGAGAAGCTTGTTGACACATTTTTGTTAGAAATTTATAGCTTCATTAAAGCAGGTGTTCTAGCCCTTCTGCTGGCCAAGAGCTGTTTAACCTCGCTCATTACCGTAGACGCATTTCAAAACCAGAAGTCCGGGGTGCCTGGGTGGCTCAGATGGTTAAGCGTCTGCCTTCGGCTCAGGTCATGATCCCAGGGTCCTAGGATCGAGCCCTGCATCGGGCTCCCTGCTCCGCGGGGAGCCTGCTTCTCCCTCTCCCTCTACTGCTCCCCCTGCTTGTGCTCTCTCGCTCTCTATCAAATAAATAAAATCTTTAAAAAAAAATAAAAACAAAACCAGAAGTCCTTTTCTCGTTAAACTGTAGAGTTCATACTTGCCAGTTCAGCCTTTTGATGAATTCAAACTGGTCTTCTCTGTGTTTCTTCTTCTTTTTCTTCTGTCTTTCCCCTGTAGGGTCTGTTTTTATATTTCCAAAATGATGTTATCATTTGTTTGCTTGTAACACGAAAGCAATGATTCCTAGTGATGAAGAAAAGCATCCTCCTCTCCTCTTCCGCATTCTTTTGTGGCCCCAAGGTCCTTGTCAGCCGCCTGTGTCCTGACCGCAGTGGTAGGGAATGGGTATGTGATGGGTGTTGCTCTAAAAACTCCTAGGTTATTAAAAGGGAAGCATTTGGGAGATATTTCCGCTTCATGCTTGAGTGGTGGTAATTAGCTCTGTGGCTTTTTCCAGTTCTCTGGGAGCTCGAGGAGAACAGAACTGCTCGAAGGATCAGGTGTCTGCTTCTGTCCTCATGGACCCTCCCGTTTCCTGACTGTGGCCCACAGGGCTCGGATCTCCGCCAGGGAAGGAACTTTGGAAGTGGAATGTCTGTGTGTGATCCCCTTTCCTGTTTCAGATGGAACTCTTCTCATTCCAAGCTTATTTTTGGATGATTTGGGCTTCCTTTGAAGCTCCACTCAGCAGTAGCGGATTTGATCACAAACACTTCTCTGTTTCCTCTTGACTCTGTCTTCTCCACTGATTGAAGAAAAAGACCCTGAAAACTGGGCAGCAGTATTCAAGCTTTAAACCTTTTGCAGTTATGAAATTTGAAATTTCCTTGGCTCTTTACAAGACAAAAAAATTCTGATTAATATCTCTGTTCGATTTATTGTTAGAGGCTACGTTCTCCATCTTAAATGATAACACCATGAAGGGAGTTGGCCTCTTCTTCCCTAAAAAGATACAGGAATCACAGAATTTTATGAGAAGGAAGAGACCCCATAGGGAAAGTTTCTGAGGTGATTCTTATTATGTACAGTAAAGTTTGGGAAACTCTGTCTTCCTCCTCACTGGAATTAATCTCCTTCCTCTAAACTCCCAAACCTGCTTCCCCTCCTTCATTCATCAAACTTGTGTGTAAGCCTTCTCTGAGATCAGATGTCCTTTGAGGGAAGGTTCAGCCTGATTTGGTATCATGTTCCCGCAGCAGTTTTCCCACCTGACTTCAAACATTTGCCTAAGATGAACGAATGAGCAAGTACATCCATCCAAAATGTATCTATGAAAGCAGCTGTGTAACTTGTAGGGGCAGATCACCCTTTTGCTTGAAGACTCCTCAGAATAATGTGGCTCTGGCCGAAGAATCTGAGGCCCACATGTGACACAGAAATTCCATTCCTGCCAGGATGTGAGTAGAGATGGCCGACCACCTGCTTCCTGCAGGCCCCAGCATGGAGCAGCAGCTGGGCCACAGCTAGGGGTTTGCAAATGCCCCGACCCCTCCCTTCTGCAAGTGTTCAGTGCTCAGCTGCCCATACCAAACCCACCACCAGCCCGTCCACACGGAGCCCCGTGCTCTGCTTCCCGCTTCCTGTGGGAGAGGGGCCTTCCTGGCGCTGCACCCCTGACCCCAGCCTACAAAGGCTCCTCCCCCTGGACACCCCTCCCTCGGGACTAGCTGTGGGTGACTTTAAAGTCATCATCCAAAACCTCCCTTGATTCTGTTTCCTGCCTTGGTTACCACCCCATTTCCCTGTTTCCTTTTTACAAAATAGACCCTCGGGTTGGATTGGATGAATAAATAAGTTCATTTTAAAATCTAGCTGTCTTCCTCCGAACTCTTTGTCTTGAAGGGAGCCAGGATGGCTCTTAGAGAAGCACAGAGAGGTGGCTCCCTGCCCAGAGCAAATACTGTGACCTGCAGGTTCTTCTAAAGAGGCTCGAAGATGGTCCTGCAAGGTTGTGATTGGGCAGAGAGCCCCATGAGCCCCAGGTGTGAAGCAGACCCCTTCCTCGTGGGCCTGCTCCGTCGGGGCTGGGGCTTTCAATTCACTGAAGGGGAATGCTTGGAGACTCTTGGTCTGGGAGATCCGTGGCTCTCAACGGACATCTGGGTGCATCTCCTCTGTGGGGACGATGAGGCTCCAGTGATGGCACTAAATGAACAGGGAAGGCTCTCAGCAAATTAAGCTTCATTTGTCATAGCTGTCAGAATGACCATGTCACGGCGGCTGCCCTTCAGAAAACTTTTGGGAGGCAAGCTCCCTGAGTTAATAACCTTTGTTACATTGGCCTAGTGTTTGTGGAGTCTCAAAACATGTTTGGAAGAAAAGAAGGGAAGACAAATCTGGCCGTAGCTGTGATTACATCCAGAGCTTTATCCAAGGCTGCTGTGTGCTTAAAACCCCGGGGAGCCTGACAACAGACCTGCTAACCTTTGTGTCTTTTTTTTTTTTAAAGATTTTATTTATTTATTTGAGAGAAAGAATGAGAGAGAGAGCACATGAGAGGGGAGAGGGTCAGAGGGAGAAGCAGACTCCCTGCCGAGCAGGGAGCCCGATGTGGGACTCGATTCCGGGACTCCAGGATCATGACCTGAGCCGAAGGCAGTGGCTTAACCAACTGAGCCACCCAGGCGCCCCACCTTTGTGTCTTTTAACCTTAGGAGCCAAGTGTCGACTTTCCTCATTCAGATACTTGGTACGGGTAGTAGGGTATTTTATTTGGCCTAGGTGAGCACATTGAGACCAGGTAACCTTTCTCCTGATTTTGTTCAGCATCCAGGTGGAAAGCATGCTAACCATCTAATAAAATGGAAATCTGGGAGTCACAAATTAAGTTTGGTTCCACCTAAAAATAGGGCAGTTGCATGAGAGACAGTGACAGTTCAGGACATCCATGAAGCAGCAATGATTGAGCACCTGCTGTCTACCAGATCATGCAGTGCTGCGGAGGGTGTAAAGATGAATCAGCCACTCTTCGCCTCAGGCAGCTTAGCTTGGCAGTTTGGAGATAAGCGGGAAGCTGCTAATCAGAGTCGCCAACTGTAATAAGGATTTTCGTGTGCTCTGGATGGGGGCGGATGTGGGGGATTTTATAGGAACGGGGATGTTTGGGCATTTGGCTGGGATATGTCAGGCATCACCCATTTCTCTGTTGACATATAGATTTACAGCTGAGCTGTGCAACCAAGAAGTCCTGAGTCTTCTCAAACTTCAGGGCCACGGCCTGCTGCTAGGACTAGTGGGCATGCAGTCTGGCGGGGGCACTGCCCCTGGCGATTCCACGTGCGCCCTCCCTCCTCCCACCTTGCAAGTTTATTTTCCAAGCAGACTAGAGTAGCTCTGTCCTGTGTCTTGTTCTTTGCATTTGTCTCTTTCCTCCTGTCTTTTTAACCCCAAAGTGAGGTTTATTTATGGGAAGAAAGAGGGAGGAGGAGGGAAGTGGTGTCCGGAGGGTAAAGACCCAGGGAGAATGTACAATGTTCCCTTTTAGTAGGTGGGGAACCAAGAGTCAGAGTTTATTATTCTGTAAAACTACAAAGTTCATTAGGACTTTTAAAAAGTCATTTGCTACCTTTTAAGGTTCTCACAGAGAACAGCACTTGTCAGTCTCTAAGGTGCATAGGAATTACCTGGCATCTTGTAAAATCAGGTTCTGATTCAGCAGGTGTGGGGAGGGGGGTCTGGGGTGCTTCATGTCCTTGAAGCCTCCTGGGCAGGGCCTGCTGCTGCAGATCCAGGGACCACACTCCAGATACCGAGGGTGCGGATTGTACACCTGCTTGGTGCTGTTAATGCTGTCTGTTCCAGCAACAGGGGAGAAAAAGGATTTAGGTCAAGGGAATGTAAAGGTTTGCTGCTCTCATCAGTTGATCACGAAAACCAGGCTGGTGACTTTTATTTTCCATTGTCATGACCCCTTTGGTGTCCTTGGTGACAGATCGAGATCTCTTCATATTTGTAAATATTTATACAATGTGGTTTGAGAGGATAGAGAAGAGAGGCATGAAGAAACATTGGGGGGGAGGATCGGGACATTTTATAGCTCCCATTTTAAGTAAAGAGTGGCCTCAATATTAACCTTCGTACTGGTCTCAAAGGAAGCTACGTAGAGAACATTGCTCTTTTGTCATTTTGAATAACTTAGATCTTCATACATAAATTTAGATCTGGATCACACCTTGAAGTATGAGAGAAGGAATGAATTATCCCTGGCAGCTAATTCCACTTGCTCCATCAGCTCCCATCGGCTCCACCTGGCCACTGCTCAGATTTTGGGGGCTGCCTCTTCTAGAACCACCATCAGAACTTAACGCAATATCAAATTAGAATCGACAAATGTTATTTTAAAAACCACTTACTGTGGTAAGTTTTCATGCACTGAGAGTAGACCTAATTTTTCCCTTTAGCGGCAAGAGTCAGGGCCAAGTCTTGGGACCAGGGTGGATGACAAAGCTGTTCAGTACTGTTTATGGTCAGAAGAGTGTTTGACTCTCAAGTTGAAGGACCGCTTTTCTCCAGTTCCTTATGAACCTAATTCTGAATGCTGTTCTTAAAATAGGAGTTCTCAAAAGTGTTTGCCCAACAGTAGGTTTATTAAAGCATTGGCTTCTAAGATGACAACCACCATTTGGTTGGAGAAATTCCGAGTTTGTAGCAAGAGCCACTTTATTTTTACCGACTTTTGTTTGTGGTATGTGTGTGCTGATAAAAGGCAGCATGGACGCTCCTTACCCTTTCTCCCCGTTCTGTTTGCTTTCTGTTAAAACCAAACCAGGCAAATAAGAACCCCGCCCGGCAAACTCCAGATCTGTCCCTCCAAGGGCTGCCGCAGAAGACCGGGAGTGGGTGGGTGGGCAGTGCTGGGAGCCGCTGCCTTTGAAGGACCATGGGTTGATACCCTAAACAGTAGAGCCACCCAAGGGCATGGTGGGGTCGGAGGTGTTGTATGGGGTTGACCAGGGAAGTGATGCTGAACAGGACTGAGCTGTAGAGAGACAGCCAGCAGACCCAGGGCTTTCATGATAAGAACCTGAGAGTGATTTGGGGAGTGAAGTGGACAGTACAGGGCTAGAGACCTCTTAGGACAGAGATGGTGTGCCTTGAGCTGAGTAAAGGACAGGCAAGCGGTTGACCAGGACTCCAGGCCAGGTGTGCGGTGAGGTGCAGAGGCCAGCATAGGATCTGACCCGGGCAGAGGTGTTAGGACCCTGTCGCGTAGACCCTACCTTTGCTTTGTATGTGTTACGTGCCTCCAGTGCCCGGAAGCGCTCACCTCTTGTGAAATCGGTGTGTTGTGTTTGCTGGCTCTGGAAGTAGAACATTTTGTGTCATTGGGGATATTTGTAGGTCAAGGTAGTGACCTTTGGTCTGGGCTGCCCTCAGGGCCTCCAGCGGTGGCAGCTTGTTGGAATCAGGGTCCAGAGTTGCTGGCCTGTCCCCTTTCTGCTGGCTTCCTCGTCTTTGACTTAAGCGCCCAGTCTCTGAGGTGCTTCAGGCTCAAGGGCAAAGCTTTGGGGTGCTGGCTGACCAAATGTTTAAGCACCACTACTAGTCATCATTTACTTTTCTTCTACAAGTGTGTCTTTGGCTCTAGGCGTGGTTGGCAGCTTTCTGTCGATAATGCTGTGTTAAATTATGTATTTAAGAACACACTGGTGAGTGCAGTGAGTGCAGTGTGTCACGCAGGCTCTGGAGTGCCATGACCACAGGTGATGACCATGACAAGAGGGGAAATCTGGTGACTTGGGCTCTGCCTTCAAGTTTTGATGACAGCTCGGCCAACTGCTTTGTTTTGCTTACTTTTACTTTACCTTTCAAGTAGGTACTGCTTTCCAGATGAGAGAATGCAGGCTACAGAGCTTGCTCTGGGTCCCATACAAGTAAGTAGTATTGCCGGAACCGGAACCCCGATTTTTCTGACCCCAAAGACTGTGCTCTAGATCAACGCTTCTCAAACTTTAAAGTGCCTGCAAATCACCTGGGGTCTTGTGGAGACGCAGGCGGGAGGTGGGGGCAGGAAGCCTGCACTGAGGCTCCCAGATCTTGCTGCCGATCCGTGGGTCCCCCTGTGTAGCAAGGGTCTACACCACCTGGTGTCTGGCTTAATTTCTTTTGAATCTCACTTCCAATACCTGTGAACCAAGGAGATGCAGTTACTGTGTGTCCCTTCTTCCTTAGAATCACCGGGAGAAACCCAACTGTAAATGTGAAATCTCTGTAAAGCAAATTAATGGGAAATATCCGTGGCCCTTCGTGTCCATTTTCCCCCTTCCGTCCTTTCTGAACCTCCTCTCCTTCCAGTTCTTTCCCTCTGCCCCCGCTCCCGCCTGTTGGTACCCTTATCCCTGAGGGGTTGACAGCCGTCTGCGGTCTGCGTCATGGGGGCCCACTTGTCTGCTGATGGCTTTGTTGACGCAAAGCCTAATGTGCACAATACGTTTGGAAAAAAGGTGACACCTAAAATGAAAAGGAAAACTTGTGGTTTGCTCAGAAAGGGAGCTTTAGTCGTTCGGATGATTCACCGAGAAAGTGGGGGAAAGCCTTGTAGGTGGAGTCTGGGAGAAGGGACTCTCGGGTCGGTGGGGCTGAGGAGAGGGCCCTGTGTCTGTGTTGGGATGGAAACAGCGCCCGCCCACCAGGACGGGAGGACACTCCTGTTGGAGGCCAACTGGCTGTCTCAGCGCGGCACAGAGAAGCTTGCTCTTAGGGGCTGTGGTAGGCGGGGCGTCCCCCAAGCCCAGCTATCCTGTGGTTCAGCGGGCGGATCTTGGGCATCTGAGCTAAATATCCGGCCCTAGCCTTCTGGGGCTCTGTGACTTGAGGCGACTGGACTTCCGCGAGTCTCCCATTCCCTCCTCCGTAAAATTAGGATGATAACAGTACCTCCTCACAGGGTTGTTGGAAGAATTAACACGAATTAATGTGTGTACAAAGCTTAGGCCTGGGCCCCCGCTCATGAGTGCTCAGTATAAGGTAGCTCTCATTCCTGGTTCCTTGTCCTCCTTAGCCCCGTGGACCTTCTTGGTGAATAAAAACTTTCCTGTAGATCATCTAGGATTACGCAAAAGGTATGCATGTTACTGTCACAGTGTGCCGTGGTGTCATGGGGCGCTGATGTGCAGACTTTGGGGCCGGATACCCTCTGGGTTTGACTCCTAGGTTTACCCACGTAGGGCGACTTTCTTGGAGCCTCAGGCTCCCCGTCTTCAAAATGGAGGGGAGGTAACAGCACACTTGCCTCAGAGGCCTGCCATAAGGACTGAATGAAATTATGTCAGGTGCTCCTCGCAGTTTCCGGCCCATCGGTGCACACCCCGTCAGAGGAATCTCTTAGCTCACAAAATGCCTGTAACTTGAGGTTTTGTAAATTGCTCGTCGGTGGGGAAAGAACCCCCCCTTTGGGGTTGGCGCATCCTGACAGCCTTGTGGTGCCGGACAGCAGACGTGATGGTGAGTGAGCCCTGGCTTCTCTGGATTCTGCATCAGGGAAGGTCTGCCCTTTTCCGGAGGCCCTGCTCCGGGGGCCTGTTGGGGAGGGAGGTGGAGGGTCCTGCTGGGCTCACTTGCCGTCCCCGGCTCCCTGGGAGAGCCGTGGGGAGCAGGAAACACAGCCTTCCTGCTAATCAGGGTCATAAATGCCAGCCCGCAGCTGAGTGAGCATCCTGCTGCTGGTTTGTGTCATTGGATTTAGGATCCTGTGGCGGTGGTCTAATTGGAAGAGATAATTGGTGCTGTGTTCCGGGGAACATGATCCGAGAGCAAGATGACCAGGAGCCGCTAGGCCGGTGGAGTTCACGCTTGCTTGACTGGGGCGGGAAGCATACATCTGCCCCCTGCCAAGCTTTTGGCGTCTGCTCCTTTGGTGGCCTGTGCAGTACTGTGCATCCCAGCTCGTGTTCTAGCCACGGGAAGGTTCTGTCTGAGGGAAATGGCAATGTCACGGTTTTCTTTCCACAGTGCAGTTCACGTTGCTTTCCTGTGCTGCTTTCTCTGACTTCCTGTTGCCTGTGGAGACTCCGACATCTGGGCTGGCACCTGACGTCCTCCTACATGACCTGCTCGACGGTGCCTGGGGGGCCCATGGCTCCGCGGGGGGCTCTGATCCCATTCTGCCCCTCTGTGACTGCTTCCTGGCACCCTCCGATTTCCTGGTTCCGTCACCTCTCCTCCTTGGCCGTGGCTTTGTGTTATGGGGGACTTGGGAATGCGGATTGCAATCTGATGGTTCTGGTTAGAATCCTGGCCCCAACACGTTCACGTTTTGTGACCTTGGATAAGTAACTTAACCTCTGGAGCCTCCGTCTTTTCCTTTATGAAGTAGAGGTGCCTGCCTTGTGGGGTCATGGAGAAGAGGAAGTGCCAAGTGCCTAACGCATGCAGTGGTGCTCAGTAACTAATGCAATGATTATGCTCCAGTTTCTCCCGGGTAGCCAGCCCTCATCCTTTGAGTGCCAACAGAATAACTTAATTGCACCAGTTTTAGATCGTTTAAGATGACTCCAGGTCTTCAGACGGCTCAAAGGCACTGCGAAGACGCCAAGGTCGGAGGTGCCAGGGAGTGGGAGAGGAGATCAGCACAACCTCACTTCTCTTTTGAGAACAGGGTGGCAGCCTCTTGAGGCCCCGGAGCGTTTTCTCTGTGCAGACTTTGGCCCAGGCTCTGCAGCTGCTTCGCAGGAAATGGGAATGAGTGTAGCACTAGGGAGGGACGTGGTACCCACGGCAGGCTTGCTTCTGACCCAAGCGTGCAGGCTGGGCAGGAGCTGCAAGCACACATCCAGAGATGCCTCAGGAGACCTGTCTTAGCACCGGGACCGCATGCATCATCAGACCCTGTGTCAGTCACAGGGATATACGATCCTTGCTTCCTTTCTCTGCTGTCTCTCAGAGCAGAGATTGGGATCACACGCAGAGGAAGAAACCTGCAAGCAGGTATTCTGGATGGAATTTGCTGGGGCACTCTGCTCTGTTCGCACTGGGCTCTGGTCGTTTCTCACCCCCCATCCCATGACCAGGGGCATCTTCATATCACCTCTTTTCCAATGGCGGATGGGGTACCTCCCAACAAACTGCCTTACAGAATGTAACCTCACTAGCTCCCCATCCCCACGCCCCCTGTTCTGTGGCCGAGATGGCTAATTTCTGGACTTCATGCTTCTCAAGGTCCTTTTGACTGGGGCTACCTTGACTATGGGATCATCTTTTAGCTCAAGCGTTCCGGCAGAGATGGCAGCTGAGAAACTTGTCAGTGGGCTGAACCAGCCCCATAGTGCATGTAGAAGAATGTTCCCAAGACAAGAACTTATGAGACATAGAATGGTTCTGTGTAGTGAGAGGCGAATTCCCCTCGTGGAAGACCCACGCCCCGTACCTCTCTCCCACAGCCCTTCAGGGTCACTGGTCTTTGCTTTTGCCGGCACCCCCCTCCTCCTCCATCATCATCCATCATCATCCATCATCATCCATCATCATCCATCATCATCATCCTCGCCTGCACAGTGCCCTGGAGTCATACTGAGACACAGTCTCTCCCTTCCTGTTGCTAGCAGACTCTGCCCAGGGCTCTGCTGCACATAGTAGGTGCTTGCTGTGCTTCAGCCAGAGTCACAGACCATGGAAAACGGACCCTGTAAGCCAGCTGAGAGGTGCAGAGACATTGCAGGGATGTGATCCTGTCATCTGGATTTCTTGGTTGGAAACTGCTCTGTATGAGGATGTGCTCATCAAAATGGATGTGTAGCCTTCCTCTTCTGCAGCCATGCCTGGGAGGCTGGTCATCAAGAAATAAAAGGAACAAGATGTGTTTACGGAGGGCAGCATAGCGCACCTGGAGCCTTTAAGCCCGTTTCACGATTGTCAAAGCTGCAGTTTTTGTGTGGGGGTGACTTAACTGGCCTTCTCTCTCTCTCTCAGAGCCAGGACTGGGCTGCCACTGGGCGTAGAGTTGCCTCGAAAGCAGATGGTCTGTAGCAGCTGAACTTTACTATGAAAGCTGCCTGTGTTGGAGAACTGAAAGTCAGTGTCCGAAAGTGCTGGTCTGTCTAAAGTTTCAGCTTTTGTGGTCCTTAAATTCTCAACCCTGCACTCATTTCTCTGCACCCGAATTCTGCCTAAGAACGAGTCAGAATTGTTGTGATAGGTTCAACACAAGGATCAGAAGTTTTCTGCTATTTGGCGAGAATCCCTGGCTCTTGTGGAGGGCTTTACCGTTTTATGGTGTGTTCTCCTGGGGTTTCGCTCACAGGTTCCTTAACTGCAGTCTTTTAAGGCCTGGAGAGAGTCCCACTTTACAGATGATCACGCTGAGGCTCAGAAAAATCCTTTCCAGGGGCATGTAACCAGAGGGAGGCAGAGCCTTGACGAGAGTCCTCCATACTGCTCAACAAGATGAGGATCACTTACACCTGCCTTCCTTCCCATTTACTCTCCTGCTGGCTCCCAAGCCCTGCCCACCAGACCATTTCCCTGAAAGGGGGTGATTTGCATATTTGGATCTGAAATCCACATACTCTGGCCCTGACAGATTTGGGGCTGCATGCTGTTACAGCTGTGAGGTCTGTAGCTGGGGAAATGTGAGCATGTTGTTGATAGTATGTATGAGAGAAGCGTCAGGAAAGTTCCAGGCACTTGCTAGACATCTGCCATTTGTAATGTGGAAGGCAGGAAACGGCTTTGTGTGTAGGCCACATTAATTCTGGTGCCCACACTCCCCTCTTCTGGGCAAATCCACCTCCTTGGGTTCGCTCCCAATCTCCTACTCCAGCCGTCTGCTGGTTGGTCTCCATCCATCCGAACAGACGCTGATTTCAGTGCCATCCACATACCTGGCACAGTACAGGGATATTGGTCCCCACCTGGTGGCACCTGAGACTCTGCCAAACCAAACTGCCTCCTCTTGATTTCCGTGTCTGTTCCTGGCCCTCTCAGGGAAGGTCCCCTGGCCCTGCGTCTTGATCACTCGCGTGCCGGCTGGCTCATAGCTGCTGCTCCCTGCAGTTCCCCTGTGCCCACCCCTTCCCTTTCTGCTTCTCTGGCACATCACCACCAAGACCAGGTTGCCGTTGGCCACCTCTGCTCTGAATGCTGATACTTACCTCTTGCCATTTCTCCTCTTACAACGTGGGCAACTGGTCTTTCAGGAAAAAGGCCCTGCCCTGCTCCAAAAATGGCACTCCCTTGCCATCAACACACAGTGCCGTTTGGTTTGGCGCTCTTCTGGAACTGATGATTGTAAACGACACACACATGTCCCTTTCTCTCCCACTCTGGTCTAGCCCTTGAGAGCAGGGGCTCTCTTAACTCTTCTCAGGTCCTGGCAGGCCTTCGCATGGTGTCCGGCCTTCGCATGGTGTCCAGCCTTCTCGAACTCATGCATGATGGCTGGCTGGCAAGCTTAAATGGAGATTGAGAGTGCACCTCTCCCCTTTGTTTTAAGCAGGCCTAACCAGTGCCTAGCTGCTCACCGACAGGAAGCAATGGTTGATGGCTTTGAGTTGATGACAAGAGGAGGAGAGATCGTTTTCCTATCTCCACAGGGAAGGGCAAGAGGGCAGCACATTTTAGGAGATGCTTCCTTGTTTTAGATGTTCTTTGTTTTCTGTGGGGTTTTGCTTTGTTTTAAAGTCAGATGTTTAAACCGGATGATTAATTTTATAAACTTCACTCTTTGAGGATGATTTGTTAATTCAACAGAAGTTCATTGTGCAGATGAGTTGTTTTGTGAGAGGGTCAGGGCACCCAACTATTCCGGGTGCTAGATTGACTTGTGTTTGGTAAAAAGAAAATGTGATGTTCACAGAATTGAGCCTCACCACGTTTTCCAGTAATTTTAGCCTTTCATTATTGCCACCCGCAAAAGTGATTGATCGATACCTTAACGGAAACTATCTGGGGAAATAGGGCACGTTTAATATCTACGTGTGAACACAAATGCATGCAGTTTAGTCCCTGGGGTCTTCATGAGAAGGATAAACATTGGTGTGAGTTCATATGATAGCAGATGGAGTTAAACATTTTCAGTAGGGGACCCGTATGCCTTGAAACTGGCACATCAAGTAGTTTGGGGCACCCTTCAATGACCCAGTCCTCTGGAACAGATAGCACTTGAATGCTTCACCTAATCCCTGTGGCTCCAGATCCTGGAAGGGCTGAGGAAGGCGGACGGGCTGGATCGTTCTTACTGTCCTGTTCTTGGACAGGGACAGGTTGTCTGTTCTCTGATCTCGCCCTAGGCCCCCTCCCCTTATTTTCTTGGGATGCTACTTGGGGAGAGTCTTCTCAACTGAAAGAGTAAAACCAGCTCATGGTAGCGTGTCACTTGAGGGAAGCAAAACCCAACCCAAACCTTAACCTTACAGTTCAGTGCCAGGAACCCATGTGAGAATCTTTTTCAGGGCTCTCCAAGGCTCAGTAAGGATTTCTCCGTGAGAGGTCATGGCCTCCGCTTCTGTGTGATGTGAGAGACAGTGCCACAGGGCTGTGGTGGCAGATGCCCGTCCCTTTCCTGCTCCTGGGCATGCTTTCCAGGTCTGGTATAGGGCCGCCTGCGCTCATCTAAGCAACTTGCTCTGCCTGGGAGCTGACTTTCTGCACTCGTGAGAGCATGGCCAGGGCCAGCAAGGCCCCAATGTATACAGTGCCTCAAACAAAACCTAAGGCCACTAAATATTTAATTGAATTATTTTGCTGTGAGGATATTGTGACTCATGTTGAAAACTAATCACCTGCCTTTTTAATCTGGCCCTTAAAAAATAGATCCCTGGTTAAACATTTAAAGGTCAGAGTCATGGTGATTGCAGTGGTGTCATTGTTTTCCTTCCTTGTGGGTTTGGGTGGTGAATGGGAAGGAAAGGGATGTGTGGGAAGGAAGATAGAAGTTGCCTTTATGGGTGAAGGGATTCCAGGCAGATCAGTATAACTCTGTGTGTGTGTGTGTGTGTGTGTGTGTGTGTGTGTGTGTACAATTTTTTTTTTTTTTTGGCCTTCCCTCGTCTTGCTTCTCCAGAGGGATGCCGGGAAGGGGCTGGAATGTGGGTGAGGACGACCTTTGAACTGGACAACTGTGCTCAATTGGAGAAACCGTATTCTGTGTCCAGTCACTCAAGATAGGGTTTCATTTGCACCGTCAGAGCTTGGTGAGGCATTGAAATTCCATTGTTCTGCCTTTTAATTTAATTTTTTATGCAGAAAGAAGGAAATATGTCGGAAAATTGCTGTGTTTTTCCTCAGAGCGCTGTTGCTGTACGTACAAAGTAATGTCTCTCCTCACACAATGGTTGGATCCTAGCTTTATTATTCTAGTAATAAGTGATTGGCCATAATTAACTTTTCAGGTGACTCCAAAAGTGCTTTGCCCTCTACCATCCTGACGGGAATTTCAGGAGAAGAACGGAGAGGGCCTCAAAAGTGAAATGGGTGTGGCCGACATTCCGTCTTTGTTGGTAAAAGACCAACTCGGAAAGATTTTGAATGTTCGCTGTGTGCCAAGACCTTGTGGGGCACCCTTGGGAATGAAAAAAGAGTGAGTCCGGTGCCTTCCACGAATACCCATCGAGAAGGGGGGAGCAAAAGCGATCCCTTAGAGAAGACAGATACTTTCCATTTCCCTAAGGACAAAAATGCCCACCTCTGAGTATGAAGTCCTAACTCCTCTAAGTTTTTGTGGATTTTTTTTTTTTTTTTGGCATCTGTTGGAGTTGATAGAAAGTTGAAGCAGTGGAAAGAAAAAAAAATTCTCTAATCTGTATACTGTGATTCTACAGAAAAACAGGCCTGCAGCTTATGGCTCTTCGGGGAGCAGCGTCTGCCAGGAAAACAGAGCATCAGTGATGTGCTCGACTCGGTGCAAGGCAGACACGTGTGCCCTGCATTATGCGGATATGGGGCCATGTGACCCCAGGATCCCTTCCAGTTCCATGAGTCTCAATTCTGCCATACTTACATCTAGCCAGCTGGAGATTGTAAAAAGCCTTTTTTTTCTCCTTTTTAAGTCTAGAAAGATCAACCTGATCTATTTTGTTTGCATTTCCATTGTCTTTAATGACACCCCCCCCCCCCTGCCCCGCATAATTCCTGGTGATTTCTTCCTTTCCATTTTCCGTCATTCAGCAAGTCTTTGTTGAGTGCTGCTCGGGCCAGGCACTGTGCAGTGGGCAGGACCCCCCCACCTGCAAGAAGCTTCGTCTCGGTGGAGGAGAGAAGCAGTAGAGACCGTGGCCGGACAGCGTGTCGGATGGTGGTGGGTGCAGAGTCCACACGGCGAGGGGGCCTAGGCAGCAGAACTCTGGGAGTGCCACTCAGGCTGGGGGACACCCAGGCACGGTCACAGGGATGCATAGAAGCCAGCAGGCAGGGCACCGTCCCAGCAGAGGGAACAGCGTGTCCAGAAGCCGAGAGGCGGCAGAAGGGAGGATGGGGCATTTGGGAGCTGCCAGAATGCCTGTCATCTGGAGCTCCAGTGTTGGCAGTTTGTGCCGATTTTGCTTTCTGTGAAGACTCTCAGGTGCCGGCTTCAGAGAACATTCACAGCTCTGCCTTTTTGTCTGTTAACTTTAATAGATGTCAGCTCCCTGAGATTCAGGTGAAATCCTCCTCCCGTGAATGCTAATTACCTCCCGTTAACGCATACAAGAAAATTTGAGATAAACTTAGCAAACATCTGTCCCAGTCATTCGGAGCAAAGCACTTCATCCTTGCCTGCCAGCCATCATACCCCCAAATATTATAAATCTGTTATTTTCAAATGATTCTAAGGCTGCAAAAGTCATTGTCAAGTCTGAGACCGTCTCGCATCTGTTCCCCTTTGTTCCTTAGAACAGTATTTCAGCTTGCTTATCGGTTGCTGCTTTTTGTGTGTGTGCTTTTTTTTGTTGTTTGTTTGTTTGTTTTCCTCCTTTGTCTGTCCCCGGGTCTGGGGAAGGCTGCTCTCCCGGGCTTCACCCGCATTACGGAGAGCTGCTGGGCACCAGGGTCCCTGCGGAGCCAATCGGGAAAGCCACAGGCCCGAAACCCCTCACGAGGTGTCCCTTTGGAATGAAAGGAAGGGGCCGCGGCTTCCTGCTGCTTTGCCATCCTTCAGCCTGGTCACGATGCATGTGGAGCACGTGTGGCCTTAGGAGCAGGGTCACTGGGTCTGCCCCACCAGCTGTCCGAGGATTAGTTTTGTCAACTGCAGATCAAATATGGAAGAACTGGTGCAGACTCGCTGCCCTGGTGACCTCCTCTTTGGAAATCTGTCTTGTGATACTGTGGAACATTGCGGCGGCGGCTTACTCTTGACACGAAAGAAAGCCAGGAATGTGGTGAAACAGAAGAGTGTGTTGTGGGTACTTGTCCGTTTGCTTGTGAACCCTGGTACCCGGAGGGTGGTGGCCAGTTCTCTGCAGCTTCCCCTGAGGCCTAGGCGGCCGTCTGAGGGCTTTAGGTGAGAGAAGCAGTGGGGTTTGGTGGAAAGAGCATGGGCTTTGGAGGTGTACACATCTGGTCTAACGCCCAGCTCCCTTATATTTGCTGTGTGACCTGTGGCAGGTTGCTTACCCTCTCTGTGTACGGGCAGCTTGAGAATATCGTTACATAGGAGTCTGGAAGGAGTACTTTACGTAATACTTTGCACAAGACTGAGGAAACATGCGTAGCCCAACAAAGAATCCCCCTTCCAAAACACAGTTGGTGTTGGGTGAGGGCCAACGCGCCAGGCCACCTCTTGGAATGAATGCCTTGGTCTCTATGCCTCGGTTTCCTCATCCGCAGTGGGAATATTAGTGTCCACCAAGCACAGCTGTTATGAATATTAGAAATAAAGTATATACAGTGCCTAGCATAAGGTTGCCCACTCCGAGTAAGGAGTGTAAAAGGTGGTGGTAAATCTTGTCAGCTGACTTCTTTAGATCTCTGAGGTCCCTAAAATGAGGGTAGGCTCTAAATTTTGAGTGGCATTATCAGATGGGTGAGCTCTCAGGTGTGCCCAGGGGGTTGGGGTAGAGAACAGTCTATGAGGGGCCCCTGCACTCCCCTGTGCCCCCCTCCCCCAGGCCAGCACTGGACCTCTTTTTCTCTGTAAAACATCTGAACTCAAAATAGGGTTTAAAAAAAATTACTTTGCAGATCTCTGGTTTAGGTGAGATCCCTTATGAAGTACCAGATGACTTTTCAAGGACCCTCCCAGATCCCCTGGTTTTCTCATTTGGAAGAAGTGGAAGAACAGACTTTTTGGTCTTTCGTACTTGACAGGCCAGGAAAATGAAGGTAAATGGATTAAAGCAGTTAATGGCCTATTGGGGCCCCAAAGTCTGCCCCCGGCCCCCGGTTGGGAACCCTGCGACCCCACTGGCCTTTTGGTGAGTCCTTGTTCTCCTGGAAATGGAAGCAAGAATCCTGGGGCCCCTGGAGGCGGCTGCTGGTCTCCGGGCCTGGGCTGCCCAGTGGCCACATCACCACCTCCAGGGAGGACGTCCTCACTGGATGCTGAGCCCTGCCTGAAAATCATCTTGTTGCCACCAGTGTTCTGGGAATGACTCCTGGGAAGAACATTAGGCACAGACTTTTAAGTCCTTCAAACTCTGTGCCAGAAGGAGACACTCTGCCCTCCCTCTGTGCGTGGACAGCCTTTCCAACTGTGGGTTCCTACTTACATAATCCTGATTGGAAAAACATTAGGATTTGTGGCAGGCCGGAGGGCAGATGAAATGCTTGGCCGTAGGTGTGGATCTCTGCTAGTTAATCTGAATTCTTTGCTAATCAATCCCTGTTTTTAAAGAAGCTCAAAAATGGGGGCGCCTGTGTGCCTCAGTCAGTTAAGCGACTGCCTTCAGCTCAGGTCATGATCCCAGGGTCCTGGGATCGAGCCCCGCGTCGGGCTCCCTGCTCTGTGGGAAGCCTGCTTCTCCCTCTCCCACTCCCCCTGCTTGTGTTCCCTCTCTTGCTGTCTCTCTCTCTCTCTCTCTCTCTGTCAATTAAATAAATAAAATCTTAAAAAAAAAAAAAAAAGCTCAGAAATGGAAATGAAAAAGCAGTCCGGATTTCAATAGCTAAATGCCTCGTTGCTCCAGGGGTGAATGAGAAGGGCTTAATTCTCTCCCGGATATCATCAGTCAAGAGCCTGCTTTGTAGCAGCAGAAATCACTTCAGACTCAGAGAAGGAATTTGTTGGAGGATGTGGGGGCGGGGGGCGCTCGCAGGACCCTGTTCTTCCCCCTTCTTCCTTTTGTGTTCCCCTACTCTGTCATCCCCCTGTCATGCGGGTGTACTTTATTTCATTCTCATGAGGCCATGGGTTCTGACAGTAGCCATGGTCTTACTTGCTGTGTCCCATCCCCTGTGCTGACCTGTGGGGGCTGAGTCACGGCAGCCAAACCCAGGCAGGAGGATGTCAGATGACCCGCGCTGGCCACCACACTCACGGAACAGAGCAGCGCCCAGGGGGTGGTTTTACTACCTGAAATAAACACACTTGCAGCAGAGGCCACACCCACAGAAAGAGAAGGTGCCCTGAGCTAATGCTCTTCCAACCCCCATCCCCCGCCCCCGCCCACTTCCCAGTCTACCCAAACGCCGGCGAACACAGGCTCGGTTTCCCAGTTCACTGCAGTGACCCCTTCTCTGCTGCACCCTCAAGCCTGGGACCCCGCACGGAGCGTTCTGACGTCACGCAGAGCCTTGGCATGTTCTGTCGAGTGTCTTCCTGTGAGGCCTGGCTTAATCTGTACCCTGCATGTGGAAATGGGAAATTGCAGTCCTGATTCGATCTGAGGCCGATAACGGTCCCGAGCCCTGACGCTTGTCACCTGTGATGCCGGCAGTGGGAAGAGCGCGCAGGAGGGACAGGAGGACTCTGAAGGGCAGAGGTCTTGGAGCCGCCAAAGCCCGAAGGAGGCTGACCAGAGAAGGGTGCACAGCTTAGCAGGTTGCCTTGTGATTCTTAATGACTCCTTCTGGGGCGCCCAGGCTGATCTGGTCCAGGAAAAGGGGTCACATTCCTGTTCTTGCATTAGCTTCTCCTCCAAAACCATTCCCAGAGAAGAAGCGGAAGCTGAGATGAGATCACTGAAATCTTTTGAAGTTCTTTTATCTTAATTTTTAAGATGGTAAAATACATATAAAATTTACCATCTTCTTGCCATTTTTAACCATTTGTAAGTATATGTAGCTCAGTAGTAGTAAGTGTATATACTTTGTCATGTAATCAATCCCCAGAACTTTCTCATCTTGCAGAAACTGACACTATACCCATTAGGCAATACCTCCCTGTTTTCCTTGTCCCCTAGCCCCTGGCAACCACCGTTCCACTTTCTGTGTCCATGAATTGGACAGCTGTAGATACCTGCAAGATTTATTTATTTATTTGAGAGCACGAGTGAGCATGAATGTGAGTGGGGGGAGGGCAGAGGGAGAGAATCTCAAGCAGACCCCCCCCCCCCCCCCCGCTGAGCTCAGAGCCTGATGTGGGGCTTGATCCCATGACCTTGAGATCATGACCTGAGCCAAAACCAAGAGTGGGGCACTGAACCCAGGCACCCCTCTCTTTCCTTTTCAAAGCTGAATTATATTCTGTTATATGCATATACCGCATTTTATTGATCCATTCATCCATTGATGGACCTGGATTCCTTCTGCTTGCTGGCCATGCCTCTTCTTTTAAACCTTTCCGTGGCTCTCCATTTGCCTTGGGGTGAAATTTCTTCCCCAGCCTGACCTTGTTGCTGAGGCCGTTTCAGGGCTGGGCCTCTTCCTGCCTCTCTCTCCAGCTTCATCCTCTGACTACCACCCCTCCATCCAAGATGCTCTAGTCACTTTGGACTCCCTGGAGGCCCCCAGACCTGTCCACTCTCGCTGCTGGTTCTTCCCCACTCTCTGGACTCAGCAGCACACTGTCTTAGCCTGGCTGGGCCTTGGCCCACTCAGCTTGGACAAGCTCTTCCCCCCCAAATCTGGGACCTTACGCAAGGTATTATCCATTTCTGTGTACTTCTCATTTTGTACCAGGGGCATGTGAGTCGTTTTTAGAGCAAGGACCATTTTATTGACGAATCCTAGCATCTGTGCATGGTAGGTGTGGCATGTCTATTAAAACACATGAGGAATATTGTCTTTTCAATTGCAGGAGGCTCTTCACTTCCTCTGCTCCACCCTTTTCTCCTTGCCACTAAAATCTATGACCCACGTAGAAACTGAGTGCTTTTTCCCATAGCCACACTGTGGCCAAACTGGTCCAGTTCCATAGTGCTAGGCTCAGGTATGTAATGGGTCACGTGTGTGGGCTAGCCTGAGAACTGCCGTCGTGGCATTATTTCTTTGCAGGGAAACAAAAAAAGTGTCTCCATTTTTGAAACAGCAAATACAAACAGTCTTCTGGAACATGCACCTCTTTGGTAAGTTGAGGTCTGCTGGTGATGCTGCTACTGGTTTAGAAATCAGAGATGTTTTTCCTTCCCTGTAATGAGGACAAAGGTGAGTGGGCCTTTGTACATCAGGAAAAGAAATCTACTCATCTATCCGCAAAGGAGAGCAAAAGGTGTTGCAACTTCATTCGTACTCAAGCACTTCATTCGTAGTCAAGCGATTCCTGAGAACGTGAGGGATGATTTTTCACAAATGGTGTGGGGCAGCGGCGTTAGCCCCTGGTCTCCACCTAAACAAGATTTCAGTAGCAGATAACCACCTGTTCTTTCCTCTGAGCTGTCTGGGGCGGGGGGAAGCTGTCCCTTTGCTGAGAGTGAATCAGTCTATTTTAAACTTTGCTAACAGACCAAGGGAAAAGAAAGGAGAGGGTAGGGGCTAGCAGACCTGGCGGTGCTGTGACTCAGCTTCCACTCCCATCTCCTTCTGGATTTGACTGGGGTTGAAACCAGCCTTTCGGAGGCCCGTGACGCACTGTCTGTGGGTGTGGTGTCCCCTAGAGTGTGGCAGTGCACCACCTATGCAGCCATACACATCAGTCCCAAGAGGCTTGAAGGGCCTTTCGGTGGCCATCTTTGAAGGCATTGACCGCTTCCTCCTAATCGGTCACTACAGACATTTCTGTTGCAGCTGAAGCATTAAACAGAAAACTGAAATGCATTTGGCAGTGAGGTGGGATGTAAATCCAAAACCAGATTTAGGTGAGAGGGTCTTGTGTGAAGCTGTGCCTGCAGAGAAGCTCGAGGGAAGAGATCTGCAATCAGACAGCTGTGGTCTTGAATGTTGATAGCATGACAATAGCAAGGGTCTATGAGTACTTGGGATGCATAGGGCCTGCACCGGTGCCCAGCATCTTACTTGCAAGGATTATGTCCCTCAGTCCTCAGTGGCCCTGTATGGAGGAAGTGCTGAGCTTCAGAGTGCATGCTGCCCAGGGTTATGCCACGGGTTGCAGGGAGAGCTGAAACAGTCGCTACGAATGGCTTCTGGGCTCAACTCAGAATGCAGCTACCCTGAGTGGATCTTGGGGGAGTAGCCAGGGGACTGGGTGCAGACGCGTAACCAGCAGGGCCTGCTGTTGTCCGTCTTGGGCAATTAGGCATCATGCTGTCCTTCTAGGGCCAGAGAAACACCCACTCAGCTCCTGTGCACTAGCATCATGCTTTGAGGAATCTGTTCATTCTGAGGAATGAGCTTGGAGGAGTAGCCTCAGTGCAGGGTTTGTCTGCTTGTCGAGTGGGGGCATTCACGACCAGGTGCTGTCTGTCCTGGGTTTGCTTAACCTACTCGATGGGTCTCGGTCTTTGAACTTAAAAAATAAGAAAATGGGCCTTACTCGGACTCATTTTGCGGCAGTTATTGAACCACTTTTGAATGCTGGTTTGTGGGTTGAATACAATTCCGTGTTAATCTAGCATCCTTGTATGGCTGGGGGATCTGCCCCTGCCCTGTGTTCCCTTGGTCTGTGTCGAGTACACAGATGTGCAGGTGCACACGTACCCACTCTTTAAATGGAAGTCATTCAAATGTCATTGCTTTTCCTGTTTTCTGGCTGGGGACAAGAAGGTCCCTGATGTTGAGATTTCTAGCTGAAAGGTCAGTCTCAGGTTTGTAATAACTGGGCAGTTGTCTCTTAAAATAAACTAGCATCTCCAGGGCTATAAGCTCATGTCTTAGCTGTCTGGATGCGGAGCTGTCTCACCTAATGGCTGGCTGCCTGTGCCATTTCCCGTGGCCCGCTGCAGCCATCTGGAAACGTGGCCAACAGTCCCATGGTGGGGGAGGGCCGGCTTCTTTTTCTGTAACAGGAACGTGCTCACTCCGGCCGGTCCCTCCACCCTTTGTGTTCCGCCTTCCGGTCAGGAGCCACTCTCCGTGCGTCTGTCCTCCCCGAGTTGTCACCCCTGGTTTGGGACAGGTACAGCGTCGTCTCTGTAGGATGCTCACCAAATCAATGCTAATTCCTGCCTCAAACTCGAGTCAGTGTGCTGATTCAGGACTGTTAAGTTTAGCTGGGCTTTTCTCTGAATGTGTGCTGGGTTCCTGATTGGGAATGTTGGTAGGAAACCCAGGGGGCTGCCTTGCAGCGTTCTGGGGAGACACCTGCACATGGGTGCTGTCTTATCTGTGAAAATGAGCCCCCCTGGGTGCTTGATTTCAATGAGAGTACTGTAGATCAGACAAATAGTTTCATCTTTTCAAGTTCTTCCTTAGGATGGTAGAAATTATTTATGAGACACTAAGTAAACTGGAGTTTAAGAACAGTTTTAAGAACAGAGATTAAGAACAGTTTTAAGAACAGATCTTTCTCCTATGAAATGAGCCTTTAAGCTTGCTTCAGGATGGTGGTCCCAGGTAGTGCTGCCCTGGCCCAGGGTGAAAGATACAGATGGTGTTCAGAGGCCATCCGGGAAGTGGTGAGCTAAGGGGCACAGTGTACTGAAGGAAGCTGAGGGTTCTGGACCGTTCTATCCTGGACAGGATGCAAGTAGGCACCCAGGAGAGCACCTGTAGTTTTGGAACCTCACTATAGGGGGGTGGTGTCAGGAAGACAGGTGGAGGTCATCTGTTCCAGGATCTGGAAGGCTCCTCGTCAGGCCGTGCTGCCCCTCACAGCAGTGCGTGTTGGTGGAATGTGGGGTCCTCCTTTAGCAATGCCTGAGTCCACTTTTATACGATGCAAATTATGTGCCCAGCTGTGCCCCCAGTTCAGCCGTGTCCCCTTCTCCTGATCCTGGTCTGCACAAGTGCGTTCCCCTGAGAGTTACCTAAGCATCCATATGCCTTCATCCCAAAGGGGTTTGATGCCTGGGGCCCTGGGAGAAGCTGTCCTTGGTGATGCTCCACGGAGGTGACTAAAGAGACACGTGTCATGGTGGCTTCCTCTCTCGTGGTCTGTGCACACGTGTATGTGTGCTCTGTGTACGTGTGGACACAAGGCATGTATGTTTTTGCCATATGCAGCCTCCCAAGTGGTTCACTGAATACCATGAGGGTCCCTGGTGAGCTGTGTCTGTTTCAGGTCACAGGAAGACAGTGACAATCATGAAATTTCCAGGTGGCATTTAATGGTTGGAATTAGAAATCAGTCCTGTACTTAAGACCTAGAAGAAGCTACCTTCCACGGCTGTCTTTGTTTTGTTTGGCCTCCTTGAGCTAATGGCAGGTGTTGCCAAAGAGGTCAGGGTGCTTTACTCAAACCTTCTGCCTGGAAGGGAGAGGTTCTTCAGATGAGAAGGGCTGCCCTTCCTAAAGCTTCGCCCGTGCTCACTTGACTCCAGGGATTGCCGAGGAAAGCTCCCTGCCCTCTCCCTCTGAGCATGGGACAGGGTGAGTTCTCTGGCCTGGGGGATATGTCACCTGAGTCTAGGTGACTGGTTGGCAGGGGTGGGAGAGGAAGAAATGCCAGAAACATGCTAAAGCTGGGCCACCCTTAGGTACCATTCAGCTTGTACATTCTCTAACTCCTAGATGCTGAAGCTGCTTTAGAAAGTGGCTTTAAGAAACCTCAGGGCTTACTGTCAAGAATAGCACTGGGTGGGTCCCCCGTCTTCTCTGTAACTCAGCCAAGTGACTGTTGTCCGGGCAGCAGAGCTGTGCCTGCAAAGGCTTTTCTAAGAGCCTATAAGGGGCTCTGGAGCCTCCTGAGGTTGTTGGTAATTATCTTAAAAAATATGTTCTGAATATTGTGAGCATTTTAGTGGGCCCTGTTCCATCCTGATGGGGACTTCCGAGGGCCATATCGGTTCCCTGTCTTCAAGTGAAAAGACTACTCTTCGTTTTGCCTTCTTGTTGTCGTTTTTTCCTTTTGTGCACGCTCTGATATGGAAGAAGAATTGCTATCCCATTGTTACATAATGCCTTGCACATAGTAGGTACACGAATAATTTTATTTGCGCAGGCAAAACAGACAAGCTTTAGATCTAAATATTCCTTATTAAATTAGCATTTAGATATACTCTTTTACTAAACGGTCTTGAACCTCAAGCCAGGCAGGCCTCCCAGAGTTCAAAGGGGTCAGAACTCCTGTCCCTTTTGGTTTTCACTCCACCAGTGAGCCTAACTCTGGTAAAGAACTGCTCATCACCCCCTTCTGGGAGCTCAGATGTAGCCTCAGCTACCAACTTGGTAGGGGTACCTGCTCTTCAGGATGGGTTATTGTCTGATTAAAACAATTTTATTTCTCTTTTGGTTTCCTTTATCTGCAAATACCTACTGAGCCTTTATTCTGGGCCATGCATCTTGCCAGACACTGGGAATTCAGAGATGGCCGGGACAATGTGGCTATCCACGGGAAGGTCACTGTCTAGCGGAGGACACGGGCCCAGGATGCAGTAAGCCCAGGACAGTGTTACAAGTGTGGTGATGCATGAACGTGCGTGGGAAGGAGGGAGGTGAGCTAGCAACCGTCTGGTCCCCTTGTCTCTCCTCTCCCTCCATTACCCCACCCTGAACTGCATGTGCTGGAGACCCCTGAGGTGCTAATTCTCCATAAGACAGAGGAAAGAGCTTACTCCGTGCCCAGCTTTTTATACCGAGTCACTCTGAAGGCTACTTAACATCCTAGGCCTGGGGGAACCAGAGGCTCACAGGAACCAAGGACCACTTTGTGACCTGTACTTAGCGTACATCCAGCCACTTTGCCCTCACATGCTGTCTGATGCTTCTGAGTTTTCTCTTTTTCTTGGGACCCAGATTTGCAGTTTCACTTGTTGGCAGGGGGACCTCTGGAGAGGGGTGGGAAGCTTCACCAGCAGGAGGCCCCAGTGTCTTCTGGGGGTACAATACAGTGAACAGTCTCATTCCCCATGTCCCTCCTCCAAGTCTGGGACATCTGGTCCACCTAGATTTCGCCTGGTAGGGTCCTTGTGGTGGTGGAGTTCTCGGGGATTTTGGGAAAGGGGTATTGGCTGATGAAATACCCCAGCCCCTTTGACCCAAAGCGTGGTTGCTGGTCTGGCAGTAAGTCAGCATCAGCTGGGAGCTAGTTAGAAATGCAGAGTCTCAGGTTCACTCCAGACCTTCTGAGTCAGAATCTGCATTTTTAGCAAAATCCCCTAGTGATCACATTAAAGGGTGAAAGCTTACTGCTCTAGTTCCTGTGAGACCTTACAGCCAGATTAGCAAATACAAGGCACGCATCCTTCCATGGTTCCTGCATTCATGGCAGACATTGCTAGCTGATCTAGGCACCCACTTCTCCATCAAGTCCAGATCCAGCCTCAGAATCCTTCTTAACACAGTGCTCCAGGCATCATTAGCAGGCAATCAGAATTAGCCGAGAAGATAAAAATCCATTTGCCCCACCCCCACCCTGCCTTTGTGAAGAAGTCATCTTAAAAAAAAAAAGGAATGCCTAGACCTTCAGGTTGAGAATTATGCCCCTAATCATTCGCCAGGGAAGAGGAAAGGAACACAAGAGCCCACTAAATGAACAGCTGTTGGCCACTGGAACATACACAGTGCAGTGGCCATAAATCAGACCCAGCTGGTCCTCGGGGTCAGGCAGCGAGCTGGACGGAGCAGGGAAAGCTGCTGTGTTCCCCTGGCTCCTGCATGCCCCCCCTCAGGACACAGGGCCAGTCCATGCTTTCTGGCAGCTTCCCGTGGGTTTTGTTTGATGGCTGAGCAGCAGTTAGGTTTAAACCACTCACGGGTGGCTATTGTCCTTGGGAAGTGTTTGTGCTCTGTTAGAAGACTAAGGAAAGAGGGTTCAGGGGAACAGAGAGCAGGAAGAAGATCAGGGGTAGCTCTGATCATCGAGTAGAAAGTTCATGTCCCATCGTCCCATCCCGTGACTGGCTCTTGGGGGCATCTCATGTGGGCTGGTTAGGTTAACCTTGAAGGGTCATCAGGATGCTAGGATTGTGTCCTGTTTTAATGGAAATTGGGCAGGACCAAGAAAATGTTTTGGGGGATGCATGTTTATCTTCTGCTTCCAGCAGCAGCTTCTAAACACTGAGGACTCCTTGCTTTTCCTGAACATCTATGGATGTACCTCAAGCTTTGGAAGATCTTATTTACTGAACAAATGACATTTCAAAGTAATATATGAGCTGTCTCCCCCCGCTCCCCCCCACTTTACTCTGGAGGACTCTAGTAACTGTGACTGTGGGATCATTTTTGCCAGATTTAATGCAGTTCCGGTACAACACAAAGGACTGTGGGTGGTTGAGTTGGCCAGAGCAGTAAAGAGATATAGAAATAACAGAATAGTCTGGTTCACTTCACTACTGGCTTGACCTTGAGACTCAGCTGGGGAACTCGAAACTAAAACCGGTTTATGCCCTTGCATTGAACAGATGGTGGATGGGGGGGGGGGTGGTGGCCGGCCCTAGGGTCCTGTGGATGCTTGCGTTGCATCACGATGCTGATTTCCTGCCTGCCTGAGCCCTATACCTGCTTTCTCTGGTTGGAAGAGCCAGCCTCCTGTTTGCTGTTTCAGGGTTACTTAGAAGAAACCTGATCAGAAACGATCCACAGATTCATCCAGAAACCATTTGGCATAGGTGTGGCCTGAGATAGAAATGGAGGGGAGGAAGAGGAGGAGATGAGAGTGACCTTCAATGAATCTGGGTAGGAAATTAGCTGCAACACAGAAGTCTGTCGGAGTCTTGGCCAATGTGGCCACTCTTCTGATAGAATCTGACATCTGAGCTTCTTGCTTTTCCCTGTCACAGTGGCAGGTGGGGTGGGCAGCACGCACGGAGAGAGGGCTGGGGAGCGGGGGAGGTACTAAGAGAATTGGGAAGAGCCAGTGTTACAAGCCTGGAACTCGGAGGTCAGCACACCTGCCAATTCCCACGTACGGAGGTTTGCTGAGCACCTACTGTGTCCAGAGATGTGAACACATCCCGTGATGTGCAGTTTGATGAGATGTCAGTGTTTCTAGAAAACAAAGAGATCTCGAATGAGACTAAGCATGGATGAGGTCTCCACAAAACTGTGCTATAGAGGCTCCTCCTGGGACAGGTCAGTAGCCAAAAGGGTGATTTTGGGAAGGACACTCCTAATGAGTAGGGAAGGGTCCTTTGCACCTGTCCAAAGGAAGCTGGCAGTTGGTGACCTGCTGAGACCATCCGTGTCTGCCCGGGAGCCAGGGCCCTGCATGCAGACCGACCAGCTACACACAGTCCGGCAGGGATGTGGCAACAGTGGTTTGAGTCTCGCTGATGAAACAGATGTTTGAGTGGAGGGGTTTTTATTTTCCTTCAGTTACAGCAAGGCAGGGGGCAGAAATCTGATTTCTCATCCATCAGCTATTCTGAGATGTATTTGCAACAGTGAGCTGTCCTGAAGAACGTTTAAAAGGTCCATAGACTCAGGGGCGCCTGGGTGGCTCAGATGGTTAAGCATCTGCCTTCGGCTCAGGTCATGATCCCAGGGTCCTGGGATCGAGTCCCGCATCGGGCTCCTTGCTCAGCAGGGAGTCTGCTTCTCCCTCTCCCTCTGCCTCTCCCCCTGCTTGTTCTCTCTCTGTCTCTCTCTCTCGCAAATGAATACATAAAATCTTAGGGGAAAAAAAAAAAAGGCCCATAGACTCAGCCCTGGATACAGATCCTGAATTCTACTGTGTGACCTTCGGCAAATGACTTCACTTCTCTGAGCTTCCCTGGCCTCATCTGTAAAGTGAGGATAATAATACCTATCTTATAATGATACCTATATGAGGAGTAGAATGGGGTTAAAAATTGATTTCCGTGGGCTTGCAACTCGCTCTTTGCTCACAAGCCCTTAGTAAACAGTAGATATTCGTAATAATTTGGAAAGCAACAAGATTGCTTCCTGAGAGTTGATGAAGTCAGCACATTCTGGCATAGTTTAGGGATGTACAGAAGCCCCTTAAAGGACTAGAGCAGTTCATAGGCCAGCAACACATTTCTGGATAGCAGAGGTTTTAAGGATAAATTGTTAGTCACAGGGAGGGTCTGGTCACCAGCGGAAGCAGAACCAGGGGATGGCTAAAGAGACCGCATCAAGGGCTCAGTCTCAGGGGTTTCGTCACTTCTGGGGAGGTGGATGCATCAGGCTTTCTCTGATCCCCAAGATACAGCTGCCCTATTCTGTGTCCATATTGTTCATCAGGCCCCCTTCTACATGATCTGGCCTTCCCCGAAGGCCGCCTGGGAGGTGATGCTCAGATCAGTGGCTGTAAGCATCTTATCTGCCCGGTGGTTCAGTTTCACCAGCTAAGAAAACATAGCAGCCCACATCCGCCTTGCCTGCACGAGTTGGCTTCCTTGAGTTGAGTACCTGGCTCCAGTGGGGGTGTCTTTCTGCACCCCTGCATCAGAGGCAGACCCTTGTGGGGAGCGCTGGTGGTGGCAGCTGTCTGGGAGGCCATTGGCATTTCCTGGTTCATACCCGTCCCCCCCCAGCATTTTCCAACTGGGTACCATTGCGTCTGAAACGGCGGCAGGGAAGGTTCCCAGTCGAAGTGCATTTGCTCCTGCCCTGTCTTCCCCAGAGCGTGAGCCGGTCTGCGTGTTTGTGTTTCCATATTACCACTCTTGCTTTGCTTTTGAAACAGCAACAAAGAAAGAGGAATATTGGTCTCTGTGGCTGCCAGTACCGTGCATGCCAGAATCTCGTGCTTGCTGAAGCCGCCAGATGGTGGTGGGACTGTGTGTGGTTTTGTTTCCTCTGCTTTTTGAAAAGTCGTGAAGTGGGAGAGGCTGGGGAGTGTGAGCTTGGCTGCAAGATTGTCAGCTGATAACAGTTTGCAGTGTCTTCCACCCTGCATGTGGGCACAAGGGTGTCTTCCCAAACTGTGTTGCTGACCCTGTCCAGCATTTGCTGAGTACACGGTATTAGCTGTCCCGTAAACACCAGCTGGATTGTCCATCGCCTGTAAGCCACAGTGTAGCTGAATAATACAGTTTTTCAAACAGGAAACTCCATGTGTTTTTCTCTTCCGTGAAGATGGAAGCGGGTGGTTGAGATTACCATTGTAGCAAAAGGGAAGTTCGGCTTCCTTTGTGGGGGAGATTTAAGGGTTTATTTTTAAAAATCTTTATACTTCTTTTTTTTTCCACTTTTGTCCTAAGGGACCCCATGAGGACAAAAGGGGGCAGATCCTTCCACTGCTTAAAATACTGCTCACATTTCTCATCTGTTAGTTTCCTTGAAATGAGGTTGTGGATTTGTTGTAAGAACATTTGGGTGATCCAAGTAGCACATGGAAAAGTGTTGGGTGTTCTTGAAACCATGGTCAGGGTTAACATAAGGTGTTTGGATGCTGTTCCGTGATTGAAGTCTGACAAATGTCTCCACTGAGCGGAGCTGCTTACGTAGCTAATGTGAATGGTAAACTGTCTGTATGGTAACCCGCGATACCAGGAACTGGTTGTTTCTTTCCCCTTCTCCTCCCCTCCGCTCCCTGCCCCATCCCCTCCATTAAAGAAATGTAGGGCATCAAATGATGCCACCTTTTCCCTGTTGTCCATCTCTCTGTGCCCAAGGATAAAAATAAAATGCTGATGAAGCCAAAAGAAACACAGTTAATTTGTTCTTAATATCCTGAGTGCCTTCTTTGACCTTTAAATGAAAATGATGGTGCCCCTGACAGGAACCACCTGCCTCACAAATGCGCAGGGACAGACTTGGGTGTGTTTCCCAAACATGAGGAAGGACAGCCAGTGTGGGACTCCTGAGAGGGCATCAGGAGCTTCTTTGCTAATTAAAGGCAAGAGTGTGATGTTGAGCATTAAGGAACTGCTGGTTTGTTGCTTAGTGAGTTTTCCAAGGGACCTTCCAGCCCAAAGGTCACCCTGAAAATTCCCTGCTTCCACGTTTGGGTGAGCTGTGCGTTCCATGAGGACTGGGGCTGTCTCCCTGTCCATGGCATGGGAATGGGACCGCAGTAGCATTTCTTCAGTGTTTGTTGAGTGTAGGAATGCTGTCCTGTCTCTTCTCCAGCATCCTGGCTGCCATAAGATGCTTTTCCTTAGAGGAAGAAAGAGGGTCAGCCTGGAGGTCACCCGGAAAGTCCACTTTCTAGAGCCTCAGGCCGGTCTGCCCACCTCCAGCTGAGGTCCAGTTGGTCCCCTGTCTGGAGTGCCGAGTGCTCCCTACAGACCCATTATGTTGTTGGTCCAGCTGTGGTGGGGCCCCTGATGACCCTTTGGACTTGGCCCCTTGGATTGGATATGTGGGTAATGCGTGGTCTTTGTTAGGGCATCATGGTTGAGCTTCTCTTAAGGATAAGAACTGAGCTCCCCTCTTTCTTATTAGAATTCAGGCTCACACTCAGGTCCCCGAGACACTTTTACTCCCCCTTTCGGAGTCCGGGTACCACCACTCAGAGCTGTGAGAACCCCAAAACCCACCTGCAAGATGGCAGAAGTGGGGCGCCAGCTTCCCCGTCAGGTGAGGCGCCGGCGTGTGTGCGGAGACATGGTGGCCGTGGCGAGGGTAGCAGATGGAGTCCCCAGCCGTGCCCTGCGTGGTCTAGCCAGAGCCGCAGCTGATGCACGCCAAGGCAGCTTCTGTGATGCCACGCCCGGGTGGTCTTCTGGCTGGCCAGCAAGGTGAAAGACCCCTGACGTTTCAAGACTCTGGGGCTCTTGAAGAGCAGCGGCTGGAGAGAAAGGACAGACATGCTCTTCCCTCCTATTCTGAACCCACGATGCTGCACCCTGCCAGGCCATTGGCAGGATAGCCCCTGAGTGCCCTGTGAGGGTACCAAGCGTTGGAGTCCACGGGACCTTTCCTTTCCATCCTTTACTGGAAGGAGGGTGGTGACACACCTGTCTTGATCTTTGCAACATAAAATAAACTGCAGAGAAGGAGAGCTGGGGACACCTTCAAAAGCTGGCTAGCCAAGGACAGCTTGCCTGCCTGTTGCGGAGGCCTGGGGGCACCGAGAGATTGAAGCTCCGGCAGCCGGCTGACCGTGAATCTCTTGATACCACAGCTCTGAGTTCCATCAGATGACCACTTTGTTGATGCATAGCTAAGCAGACCTTTCCAAGGCAGACCCTCTGGACCGCTCCTTCTCAGCCTTTGGTCTCCTGAGATGTTTGGAAAGAAGGAATAATCCGGGCTTTCGCAGAAAACACCCTTTGTACTGTTAACTTGCCTTCCATGTTCTCATCAGCCAGCTGCTTGGAGAAGGGCCATATTCCACGTGGGAGAAGTGAGGGCCATCCTCTGGTGGCTGGCACACTGATGTGGACAGTCGCTCCAGCCAGGCCAGAGTTACTTTGGCCCCTGCCTTCCTGTTGGACTTGGCTGATTATGGCCACACCAGAGCCCTACTTAATTGGCCCATTGATGTAACCAGTGCTCTTTCTCTAGAAACTGTACCAACCTCTGCCTTTAGCAAGCTCATAGTTGGTGGGCTTCTCTCTGTATATCCACACAGTATGGACCATTGCTAAATTATTTAATTATAAGGTATGTAAATCTTTGGAATATGAGTGTAAAATCAAGATTGATTATTTCTATGAAATAAGTGGAATGCTTGGGGCGCCTGGGTGGCTCAGTTGGTTAAGTGACTGCCTTCGGCTCAGGTCATGATCCTGGAGTCCTGGGATCGAGTCCCGCATCAGCAGGGAGCCTGCTTCTCCCTCTGACCCTCCCCCCGTCTCATGTGCTCTCTCTCTCATTCTCTGTCTTTCAAATAAATAAATAAATAAATCTTTACCAAAAAAAAAAAAAAAGAAATAAGTGGAATGCTTAAAATATGGGATAGAAGCAAGTTGCTTTTAAAAAGAAATATCGCCATCGAATGCCATATGGATGAGGCAATTGTGAAAGATTGGGGACAAGATTGTAAAAAATCTGGGATACTCAGGCTGTTTCACAAGAAGCCCAAACTCTGAATCATAGGTGATGCATTTCGGGTGTGATGTGCGCAGCAGAGATGACCCGAAACACGAACTGGCACTACTGTTTAGTAGAATACAGTCATCCACATTTGAGTCTAAGCAAGTTAGACCCTTCGCGAGGTCACACAGCTAGCGAGTGGGGGAGCTGGGCTTTGAATCCACATTATTTCCCTTCAAAGCCTAGCTTACTTAACCCTTTTGCTCTACTCCTTTTCTTCTTGGTCCCCGTGTTAATTCGGGAGATGGCAGGGCTCTGACTCCAGATCAGCCATGGTGCGCATGCTGCTGTGGGATCTCCATGGCCTGCAGGCTACATGGGGTCCGCATTGTCACTCAGGTATGCAGCACTGGGGCGGGGGAGGGGGTAGTGGAATATAGCTGGGAAGGGGCCCCCAGAACTCTTTTGAGGTCAGTGGGGAGGGGACGGGGTCACATACCACAACAGGTAAGATCTGTTGTGGATTAAAACAGATACATTTTGGGACAAGGTTCCTGATACAAATACGTCACAGGGTGACGTAACAGTCTTATTTGGTATATGTGGCGTATCTGGCATGTTTGGTGGTTGTGTACCCAGGAACCACGCACAGCCACCCCTCTGAGATCTCTTAAACTTTAACCAGGTGGGCGCGGGGAGCGATTGCACGCATTTGCGTGCACAAGGACGGAGCACCTGCCCGGGCTAGGGTTGCATGGCACCTGTGTATGGTGTCCAGTGTCACTGATCTTCGGAGACACTGTGGGGCTGTCAGTGCTTTGCTGGCCTGTGTCCAGACAGAAGTCACGAGCCGTTGAGTGGCTAGAGGTCACTTTCGTATTCTACTGCCCTTGTTCCTCTGAGCCCCTGTCTGTCCCACGAAGGAGCTCTTCCTAACTGCATGGACGGTGGAGCTTCGGTGCCTGGGATCGGGCCCATCTCTGGCCCCTTTCATGGCTGTGTGGATCCTTCTGGTATTTCACCCTGGAACATCAGCTACCTCTGGTGGAATCCATGTGTCCCTAGGGCTGCAGGGGAGGGAGTCAGTGCCTGTTGACTTTGTGGGGAATGTCAGTTGCGTGTTTTGGAATTAATGTTTCTCTGACGGCAAGTGGAGTCGTTTCTTCATCACATGAACAGGGGGTGCCTGTTACCTCTGCTCAGGATGCTCGGGGTGGGCAGCGAACCCGCCTCTTGGAGTGGCTGCAGTGTCTGTTGGTGGGGCCACCACCGTCCCAGGGAAGATGTCAGCTGTGGCTTGTCCAGGCCCAGCGCCGAGATCAGAGAGCTGTCCTTATGGGAGACAGTCACTGTTCCCCTTGGCTGGTGGCTCTCAACAGGCGTGATTCTGCGCCCTCCCCCTGCCCCAGGGGACATTTGACAGTATGGAGACATTTCTGGTCATCCTGACCTGGGGCATGCTATTGGCACCTGGAGGGCCAGGGACGGACACTGTGGGACACCCCACAGCGCTCAGGGCAGCCCCGCACCACAGACAAGGCTCTGGTCCAAGACATGAGCCATGCTGGGGTTGAGAACCCCTGCAGTAGGTAAGCGGCCCTGCCCCTTTGAGCCCTCCCCTGCAGAGGCTTCGGAGAGCCTTCCCCTGTCCTGTGGCTCTTTCGGGCTGCTAATTAGGCTCCCAACAACATGAGCCCTCAGAGGGCCACCGGGAGGTACAGTGACTTATTGTGGCCCTGTGCTTCTTAAATCTTGCTCCCCCTTCCCCCCTTCTGCTGCAGAAGCTGGGTCCGACAGACCGGCTTTTCAGCCTTCGCTGGCCACCTGCACGCCGGAGACCCCACCATGGCCAGTGCATTAGTCCCCCGCTGTGTGGGGAGATGGAAGCTGCCTGCCAATGAGGTGGCGTGGAGGGATGGGGACGGGGCCACTGGACGCATGCCACTGTCCCGCCTCTCTGCAGAGCCACCGTGTGGCAAGCTATAGTCTGAAAGGGTGTAGCCCTCGTGGACTTTTCGGGAGATGACTGTGGCACGGTGCCTCCCCATTTTTCCTGTCGTCCCCCAAATGGCATAAAACAGTTCGTATTCTGTTTGTGACTTTAATGTGTCTCTTTGTCCTCAGTTGGGAATGTGTCCAGTTTGTCATAGTGGGCGAGGGCCTTTGGGTGTCAGTGAAAGGGGGGCTTGGATCTTCGCTCTACCACTTCCCAATCCTGGGGCCCTCAGCAAGTCAGTTCACCCACCTGAGCTCCAGTTTTTCCGTTTATAAAATGGGGACAAGAATACCAACCCCACGGCGTTGCTGCAAAGATAGCGTTCCCTGCACCATTTTGTAGCTGCCCCCCCACCCCCAGCCAGTCCACTGGCCCCTCAAGGGTCAGGCCCTTGTCATCATCTTTGGATTCACTTCAATTCTTGCTGCAGGCAGATCCTTATTATGGGGTGCATTGAGTCTCACAAAGAGATAAGTCGAAGTCTTAACCCCCCCAGTACCTGAGAATGTGACCTTATTTGAATATGAGGTCTTTGCAGGTGTAATCAAATTAAGGTGAGATCATTAGGGTAGGCCCTAACCCAGTACAGCTGGTGTCTGTAAGAAGAGAGAAATTTGGACACAGATGTGTGCAGAGGACAGAATGCCTTCACAAGTACCTCGTGTGAAGACGGAGACACACAGGAGGCTGCCCCTCGACAACGAAGACAGACTGGAGTGATGCATCGACAAGCCAAGGGTTGTCTGTAACCACCAGCAGCTGGGAAGAGGGGGGAAGGATCCCCCCGTGCGGGTTTCCGTGGGAGCCCGGCCCTCCCCACACCTTCATGTCAGACCTCTGGCCTCAAAGTGTGAGACAGTACATTGTGGTTGTTCTAAGCCAGCTGGTTCGGGGTCCTTTGTTACGGCAGCCCTGGGAAACGGATGCAATACTCAATAGGCATTGGTGGAGTTTTTAAGTGTCTTCAGGTGCAAAACGGAGTATTCTGCCCCAGCATTCATACCCTGATAGCCTAGCCTCTGGACTTTCATCTTTTTTCTCCACCGTTTGTGTCCTTTGCAATTCATCCAGTGTAGATCATTGACTAATTTTGTGCTACTTTATTATAAAAACCTTTGCTTCTTGCAGCAGAAAGTTCTCATGTGTACCACGTTGGAAAGAATTAAGATCTTTGCCATAAAGCATCTTTGTGTAGCTCAGCAGCTACTGCCCAGACTGCGATTTCTTTCAGCAGCAGGTTGCTTCTTGGTGCTCGAGGGAAGCGCAGGAGGCCCGTGCTCCCTTCCCTCTTCTCCTTTCAACTGGCAAGAAACAGAACCAAATCAGAGTGGCTTTAAAAATAAGGAAATGTATGCTCTTGCAAAACGGGAGCTCCAGGCCCAGAGGTTGCTCAGGGGCTGTGTGTTAGTGTCTCGGCTCAGGGAGGTCACCGGGGTTGCCGGCCCCTCTGTCTTCTGTCTGGAGGACAGATCTCATCCTAAGGCAGGTGTCCCCATGACCATAATGATAGCTGACTGCAGCAGATGGGCAGCCTGCTTTCTGTTCGTGACCTGTGGGGTCTCTTTGGTGTGTTGATGTTAAGATCAGGGACATTTTCCCCATGGGCCTCCACAACAACTTTCTCTCTTCTTTGTCCCATCCCTGAACCAGCCACTGCCAAAGGGGGTGGAATTAAGTCATTGGCCCAGACTTAACCATCTGAGGATGAATGGGCTCTGGAGAGAGACACATGGTGCCCCTGGGCACTCTCCAAATTAGTGACTCTTATGCAGTGTTGGTGGGCAGAATACCGCCCTCCCCAAAGGTGTCTCCAATCTTCATCCCAAAGGAGACTCTGCAGCTGTGATGCAGTTAAGGATCTTGAGGCGGGGAGATTATGCTGGATTATCCAGCTGGGTCTGTGTAATCACAACGGTTCTTATAAGAAGGAGGTAGAGGATCAGTGTCAGAGAAGATGTGAGGACCCTGCAGAGGTCAGAGAAGAGAAAAGATGCTAAGCTGCTGGCTTTGAAGATGCTGGAAGAGACCACAAGCCAAGGGATGCAGGCAGCCCCTAGAGGCTGGAAAAGGCAAGGAACAGATTCGTCCCTAGAGCCTCCAGAAGAAACACAGCCCTCCTGACACCTTGAGTTTAGCCCAGTGTAACAGATTTTGGACTTCTGACTTCTAGAACTGTAAGATAATAAATGTGTATTGCTTTAAGCCATTAAGTTTGTAGTGATTGATTATAAAAGCAATAGGAAGTGAATATACCATTGTTCCTTTGGATGGAATTTGCATCAGTCTAGACCTTTTCTAAGAGAAGACTCTTGTATTTATTTTGAATAGTCTGTAGTGTGTACGTAGAAGACACACAAAGATGTATGGATTAAACAAAAGACAAACCCAACCCCCCAGGTCCTGCCTCCAGGTATAGGCCTGCCCGCCTGGTGATCCGCTCTCAGAATGGTAGATGGTGGCTCCTTCCTTCAGCACCAGTGCTGGGTGCGGGGAATCCAAAAACAAGTAAGCTCTTGTCCTCACTCACAAGCTGCTGAGTGTCTCAGCTATCCATTTGATTCCATAAATATTCTCACTGTCAGATCGGAGCCCTTCCAGATGTCTGCTCTGTCTTTGTAGCTAAAGCCGGTTTCCTCTGAAGCTTTTTCAAACTTGCTGATTTTTTTTTTTTTTTTTTTTGGTGAGTTTTAGCAAGGGTCAGGAAGAGCATAAGATGTTAAGCACATCCACAGATAGAGCTATTTTTAGGGTGCCCCATGTTGCTGCGATCAGCAGTAATTCCCGCGGACGGGTCCCGGGGTCCGTGGAGGTCACCCGCCTGTCTTCTGCCCTGTGCCAGTTGGACAGAGACGCGCTGTTTGGAAGTTGTCTTTGCCGTTTTCATTTCCTCCCCTCTCAGGCTTTCCTGTGCTGCGGGGCCCGTGTAGGACCTGCTTGTTATTGTACCATAGACCGGCTGTTTCTGGGAAGGAACAGAAGGAAGCCTCCGGCTTTCCTGGGGGTGACACACGACCGGTGGCCATCTAGGGAAAATGTCTGGGAACGTAACAGAAATAATGGAGAGGAGAAATGGGGTGAGGGAACCGACCTTGAGTGATCTTTTCCAAGCCCGGAAGCCCGTCTTGGGGAAACTGAGGCAGGGGTTATCCGTGAAGCACTTGCCCATCCCTGCGCTCTCGGGGGTAGCTTAGCAAGGACAGGAGCTCAGTCCTGTGGTACCAGTTCGACATTTCTGGGCTGCACAGCCAGAATTTGAGAGCGGGGCTTTAAAGACCTAACGGCCCTCATAGCGTGTCGCTCAGTAAATTCAGTGGTATTCATTCTAGGCTCTTGGCTCTGCCCCTGCCCCACCTTCCACTGTCTGTAGTCAGAGCCATATGCTGAGTGGTGAAACGCATAGGTTCTGGAGGCTCGGCCTGGGTTGGAACCCCACTTAACTAGAAGCATGACCTTGGGCAAATTCCACAAGACACTTTTCCTGTCTATAAAATGGGGATATAATTGTACTAGCAGAACCAGGAGCGTTTCGAGGGTTGAGGGAGTTCCTGTGTGCACGGCACTTCTCCCTGCGCCCAGCACAGCCTGAGCTCCATCCAGGTGACTCACCTTCTCACGACCTTCAGCACCGCCAGCCTTGCCTGGAGAGGACTACATTGCTACTCCAGCGCCGGTCTGTGTTCTATGCTTTATTTACCCTGCTCCCCAGAATGGGATTCTGCTTCCAGTTTTTACTGTTGTCAGCATTTCGAGGACTGTCCTCCTGGGGAAGGATTTGCTCTCGTCCTTAATTGTTTTCTTTGGTTAAATTTCTAGTAGTAGAATTGCCGTGTCGAAGAGGGGACTCGTTTTTAAAGGCTTTCCTGGATGGATACTGCCAGATTCTCCTCCAGAAAAGGGACTAGTTTACACTCCTTCCAGCAGTGCATGAGTGTGCCAGCTTCCTTGCATGGCCAGGTTATTAACTTTTAATCAAATGAAGGCCCAGGAAAAATAGGAGTTATTTCCCTGGGGATAAAGTGTTCCTTGCCTTTGCTCGTTAAGCAATAAAAGCTTGCCTGTGGCGCGTGTGCAGGCAGCGCCCTCTACTGGTTTTCTCTGGTGGAGAATGGTGAGCAGCAGTAGATGGGGATGCCCAGGTGGGTCTCTAACTTCCACGAGTGGCTGCAGGTGCCAGGGGCTAAAGGGTGACATTTTGCCAAGACTCCCGGCTGGCTCTGCCCAGCCTCAGGTGACCTTTAGCTCTTGCTCGGTTTTCTTACAACAGTGCTTCACAAACTGGGATTTTGCTCCCCAGGGAACTACTGTCTGGAGACATATCTAGATGTCACAGATTGGGGGGCGGCTACTGATTTGTGGACGGTCAAGGCCAGGGATGCTGCTAAACATCCTACAATGCACAGGATCCCCCACCCCCCAAACAAAGACTCATCTGGCCCACATGTCAGTAGTATTCAGGCCAAGAAGAGGAATGGGAGAATTGTTCTAGAAGGCTTTTCTTTTCAGACTAAAATAGGATATAGAAATAGTAATATTTGATATATATTACTATTATCACTAACTTTTTTGGTTCTGGAAATCTGTTGTGCCGAATAAAATGGAAAACAGGAAGAACTGAATAGCGCACTGACGTTTCTAAAAGAGCAGGCAGAGGGGGGGAGGCATGCACTGTAGTAATGTCATCAGTGCTAATAAGGGAGGGCATTTTTTTTTTTCCTGTTAACTTGGCTTGGTTAAACCTACCATAAATGCCTGCAGCTTTCCCTTGAAGGCCTTGTCTGTGGAAAAGAGTGCTTTACTGACACTTCCCTGCCCCGATTTCATGAGTCCTAGTATTTTCATAACATTTATAATTGCGCTTTCCAGTGCTTGATGCTGAATTCCCATCTGTGGTTGCAGTTTGCTCCCCACACCCAACTAAGTGCTGATTCAGGCACTGTTTCTAGGAGGGGGAAGGAGGGAAACTTCACAAGTAATCTGAAAGGGGGTGTGCCCGAGGGGGCGGTAGGACAAGAATTTTGGGGAAATCAAACCGAATTACAGCTTACTTTGACATTTGTCGAGTCTGAGGACCTCTTTCACCAGCCTTACCCCAGACCCCTCAGGAAAATGCTCCCCTATTTCATCTTGCTTTGGCCTCACTTGTCTCCGAATGACTTGTATTCTAGACTATGTGTTTTGAAACAGCTAGAGTGTCCTTATTGGCTGTTCTAAATAATGCTAAGGGGGTTATTTGGCCAGAAGTGGAAAGCAAAACAAAACAGAACAAAAACAACAGCTTTTCCTTAAATATCAGATACTATTTTGATCGTCTTCCTTGGGAAGTTATTTTTCACATTGCAGGTCACGATCCGTTAGTGGGTCGTAAAATCAATTTCTGGGTCACAGTTGGCATTTAGAGAAAATCAGGATAGAAAGTCTTACCGGGCATTGTGTATAGTAAGGGTAGCTTTTATTTTGGCGATTATGGAAAAATGCGTCACCATGTATATTTACACGTGTGCGTGCGTGCGGGCATGTATGCACGCCTGGCGAGAGGCAAGTGGCTTGGGTTTTACCCCGTGGTGAAATCCGGCTTCTTCCAGATGATTTCATTCTCTCTTCAAGATTTCAGTGATCGCGGCTTGTCTCCTGTCCTCAGCTTTGCCTGTGTTTCTTTCTTTTTCAGGTGGAACCAGGGAGATTGGCTCCGCCCTGACCAGGATGTGCATGAGACACAGAAGCATAGAAGCCAAGCTCAGGCAGTTTTCGAGGTGAGGAGCGCGTCTCGCCAGGATCTCACTGGCCCTTGCTGGTTTCCGGAGAAGGGGCAGCATTTTCCCCCCGCAGCGTTGCAGTGCCCACAGCCCGTGATGCTCCTCCCTCACTGATCAAGCGTTCATGGACCGCCTGCCGCGTGCCAGGCTCTGGGTGGGGTGCTGGGGGTGCAGCGGACAACCGGACGGCCCGGGTCCCTGCCCTCATGGAGCCCTCACCCCACTTTTTGCTCCTTGTGGGTCTCTCCTGGCCTGCCGCCGGCGTGCGAGCAGGGCATGCACCCTCTGCAGGAGCCTCTGGAAGGGGAGCCATGGTGCTGGGGAGTGGGGCACGCGCTGTTCCCCGGGGGCATCCTCTCTACCCACCACGGATAGCTCCCCCATGGAGCCCTCCGTGCTGCCGGCCTCTTGTCTGTCTTACCAGCATCCGGAGTGGGTAGAACTGGCCATGGTTGGCCACGGGGATTTGGAGTCACCAGTGTTCCAGTGGGGGGCGGCGGGGAGGGACATTCTTCCAAGCAGATCGGAGCATTCTGCTTTACAGATCGCAAGTTGTGTGAGGGGTTGCCGATGGGAAAGGCCTCTGGCCCACGTGGCTGGGCCACCATGGGAAGTGGCAGAACGTGGTGGGAAGTGCCTGGTCTTGGAGACTGGTAGGCCTGGGTTTGAACCCCAGGCTGGCCGCTCAGGCACGGGCCTCTTGGCTGGAATCTCAGCTACTATAAATTGGGGTGCTTGTGAGAATTTATGGAATGTCCACACATTTCCAGCAGAAAGCACCTGGGTAGCAGGTGATAACATCTGCCCGCCTTCCCTCCTGCTCGCTCCCAGACCATGCAATGCCTCCTCTCCCACGTGTCATCTGGGTTTATTTGCAGTAAAGAATGAATGAATGAATGAATGAATGAATGGCGGTGCCCTACCCCGTTTTAGGGATGAGGAGACACTGGTTCAACAGCCAGTGTTTATGGAGCACCTACTATGTGCCAGGCACTGTCTTAAGGCGTGTGGGCTATAGCAGTGAATAGAACCATGCCCTGTCCTCACGGGGCTTACACTCTAGACACTGCATACACCTCCCACAGCGTCAGGCCGTGGGAAATGCCACGAGGCGAAATCTGTGGGCTAGGAGACAGGTGGCCACTGTTCCACCCTGGGTGGTTAGGGAGCAAGTCTGTTCAGAAGGACGATTTGAACAGAGACCTGGAAGAAAGGAGGGAGTGAGCTGTGCTGATGGCTGGTGTGTGTGTGTGAGGGAGGGGAGACCCTGATGGGGAAAGGAGGGAATTGTACCAAGAACTTGAGGATCTTCAGGAGGCCTACGATCAAAAAGTAGTCTGAGAGCACCTTTGTAGTAATTCTCACCAGGGCAATTCGAGCGATTTATGGGCACTTGCTAATTTTTCTACAACATCTCTGTGATGTAGGAATGTATCCATTTTCTTCTGTTACACGGACATAAACCCTGGGGGTCTGTGCCTCGCACGGTTCCTCTGTGTGGGGAGGTACCTGGGGATGCCTTCTCCGCTCTTCTCCAGAAGCTGGCCATTCAGCTTTTCCTTCTC
Source organism: Eumetopias jubatus (assembly GCF_037043125.1). Classification (NCBI taxonomy): domain Eukaryota; kingdom Metazoa; phylum Chordata; class Mammalia; order Carnivora; family Otariidae; genus Eumetopias; species Eumetopias jubatus. The sequence goes on from NW_028274810.1 coordinate 123,832,144, forward strand.
CAGGCTGTCCACAGTTAGTCTACACTCATGACTTCTAATTCTTTTTTTTTTTTTTAAGATTTATTTATTTATTTGAAAGAGAGAGAGAGAGAGAGAGCACATGAGAGGGGGGAGGGTCAGAGGGTGAAGCAGACTCCCCGCTGAGCAGGGAGCCCGATGCGGGACTCGATCCCGGGACTCCAGGATCATGACCTGAGCCGAAGGCAGTCGCTTAACCAACTGAGCCGCCCAGGCGCCCCATGACTTCTAATTCTGAATGCACATCAGAATCAATGTGGCTTTAAAAAAAAAAAAAATAGTAATACTATCCCACCCTCCAGGTTTCTCTCAGGCATGAGGTCTGGGGTGTAGCCCTAATGTCTTTACCTTTTTGAAGCTCTCCAGGAGCTTCTGTTGTGCAGCCAGAGGGGTGACCCCACAGGTCTGTGACCATGCCTGTGAACACAAGAGAGAGAATATAAGCAGGGGAAATGAGAAGAGGGCTCGCTCCATCCAGTCATGTTGACAGCCTCCTACCAGTCCTTGGAGAGCATTCTGAGAATAAGGTTGTTAACAAAATGGGGAGATTTGGACGTGAACTTGGGCTTAGGTGCTGCCTTGCCTTGCACCCAGTTGTCATGACTTGGGTAGTTTTGACAACCTCACAACAGGATGTATCTGTTTAACTTCTCCTTGTCTTCCCCCCCCCTATTTTTTTTTTTTGGGTGAAAGTGCTTTAATCGATTGTCTGATAAACCCACTTCAAGAACAGATGGAAGAATGGAAGAAAGTGGCCAACCAGCTGGATAAAGACCACGCGAAAGGTATGGGGGCAGGCTGCCTGCTGCCTAGCAGCACGTGCCCCGAGCAGAGCTGCGGATGTTGCCTCGTGCCTTTGCTGGTGTCCCCCACAGGGCCCCCTCTGGTTCCACTTCTCCCGTTTTGGCGTTGGAGGATAAAGACTCCCGAAACCTCCCTCAGCGGCTGATGGCCCAGGCTCTCAGTGGTCTTAGCTGTGATCGGCTGAATGAAACGTGAACGGTATTGCCAGGCTTCAGTGCCAAAGATTCACATGTAAGGCATTCCAGCACGTTTTGAAAGCCAACCTTTTAAAGAGAGAAGCTGACCTTGGGTCTCCTGCCCGGAACCACCACCCTCTCTGGACATGCTTCAACGAAAGCGCCTCAGCACCTCGTGTGCCGTGCTCTGGGGGCAGAGTTGTCCAGATGGACACCTCACCAGTTGGTCCTCCTGGACCCAAAGGCTGGGGTACTGGCAGCGTGGAAGGGGCAGGTTGCTCCTAGGATCATACGACCTGCAGTGAGTGCTGGGGAGAGAAGGCCTATGGAGAGATCAGAGGCGGGAGGAAGCCAGAAGGAAGGATTGGTGCATAGCGGATCCCAGGAACGTGGGACTGAGGGCCCTGAGTGGCAGCATGGGGCTGGGGGGGGGGGGGCTCGGGGGAGGGAAGCGTCCGGGAAGGCTGCAAGGGAACTGGTCAAACGGACAGTTATTTGAATATGAGGGCAGCAAAGGAGGAGAGAGGTGTCAGAGGCGGTTGTCACCTCAGGTGTCCGCATCTGGGTGATGGAGGCGCCAGCGACAGAAATGGGAAGTCCAGGAGCAGGTGTAGACTGGTGGGGGACGAGGAAGTCGTTGTTGGGGGACGTGGTGTACGTGTGTGGGCCGCCCCTCCTCGGGGTCCAGCACCAGCCTTGGTGTGGGTGTGAGAGTAAGGCTAAGGCAGCTGGGCCTTCCTCCGTTTGCCCCCACGCCGTCCGATCTCTCACGCCAGGGTCTCGGGGGCTCTTTGCCGAATTGTAACCCACATGGGTTCCTTTTTGAGCAAAGCACTGCAAATTATGGCCTTTGGGAAAGCAAATCGTATTTTTCAATTTCCTGACATGTGGGCCGAGAAATTGTGGATTTTTCACTTTTAGTAAAATATCCCCGAATGACGTCTTTCTTCACAGCTGATATGAGTGAATACTATCAGGAAAAGACCAAGGTGCATTTTGTGGCTTTTCACGTTAATAATCACCCCTGGGCTATAAAATGTCAGCGTGAGATTGTCATCGTATGGCATTCTGGATGAAGCTCTTCATTGCATGTCATCGTTCGGTTGTTCCTTAAAATATTTTCCGTTGCGCAAAGTGGTAAAATGATTCAATATTCTGCCTTCTTTTAGAATATAAAAAAGCTCGCCAAGAGATAAAAAAGAAGTCCTCAGATACACTGAAACTGCAGAAGAAAGCAAAGAAAGGTAACTGTATGAGTTCTGCCATTAATAGTGTTCCTTTGGGGAAACGAGCAGGTGCTTGGTTTGTCTTTGAAGCAGAAAGCACTGGATTCAGACGGCCCTGGGGAGCAGGAGCACCTAGAATCCATCTGAATTAAAGTTCTCAAGTGCAGAATACCTATTAATTTGAGGCCCTTGCAAAGTTGTATTTGACTTGTTCCCTCCCCCCTACCTTTGTCTCCAAAATTTGACAGTTTCCATGCCTATTGTGCGTTGTAATGAAACCTATAAATTTCTTGGAAGCCTTGGGATAATGCATAAAAGCCTTCATGCCAATGTCCTCTAGTAATTATTACAGGAATTATGTCGTTTTCTCCTCCATCGTTCACAGCCTGTAATCTCCGAAACCCTTTATTAAGCCTTGTGAGAACGTTAGAAATGGCTGCAGTGGGAGCCTGGGAGCATGTGCTTTATAGAGAGCTTTTCCATGGTGTTCGTGAGTGTGGGGACTCCCAGGGAAAACCAGACTGGGGCAGCGTGGCCCTCTGCCCGCCTCCCTGCTTGCTGTCATCCACACACTGGCCCCCTGTCAGATCTGTGACCTAGCTCTGCTCTTCCAGCGTGGACTGGGAATGTGCAGAGGAAGATCTAGCTATATCCACTTTGCAAGCATTTGTGACATTTTCCTAAGACCGAAAATCTAGGCACTTGAACTTGAGAGGGTGACATTCTTTCCAGGCTATTCTTTTTTTTTTTTATTGTTATGTTAATCACCATACATTACATCATTAGTTTGTGATGTAGTGTTCCATGATTCATTGTTTGTGCATAACACCCAGTGCTCCACGCAGAACGTGCCCTCCTTAATACCCATCACCAGGCTAACCCATCCCCCCACCCCCCTCCCCTCTAGAACCCTCAGTTTGTTTTTCAGAGTCCATCGTCTCTCATGGTTCCTCTCCCCCTCCGATTTACTCCCCTTCATTCTTCCCCTCCTGCTATCTTCTTCTTCTTTTTTTTCTTAACATATGTTGCATTATTCGTTTCAGAGGTACAGATCTGTGATTCAACAGTCTTGCACAATTCACAGCGCTCACCATAGCACATTTCCAGGCTATTCTTGATACCAGCTTTTTGAATTTGTTGTCTCACAACTGTTGAAATGTTTTTGTTTTTTCCCATGAGGAAAAAAACTGTGTTTAGTGTTTGTTTGGGACAATGTTTGGGACAATTTTTAGGTAGAAACCCCCAAAACCAAATTTCCTCTTTTCCTAAATGGGCAGTTCTCATTTGGAATTAGAGGAAAATACATTCAGAGAGCTGGAGTAGTTTGGTGGAAGCAGGGCAAGGACTGGACAAAGTTTTCAAGCTTTGACATTTTTCAAAAATGTCTTCCCAGTTCTTGTAAAAACCGTAAAAACATTTCACGATAAGGGCAGGAGAATTTTCACCCATAACCAGATTTTCTGTCAGTTTTGGCCTCACCCTTTTGTTTTGGATGTGTTTTCTTGGTACTTTTCAAACGTATGTTCTATCTCCCTGGCACATCTGGGAGCTAGCATTGGACAAGTAACAGGGTTTGCGGCCAGTAACATTTTAGTGAGTCCAGAGGTAAATGCTTATAAATCAAACGGCCATCGCCTCCATCGAATCTGGGGTCCCATGGAAGATCTGGCTGGTAAACATTCAGGACTGATTTCCATGTCGTTGACGGCTTGGTAGCTTTGAGATGAAAGGGATTTGGAAGGAAGGTCCAGGGAAGACACTTAAAGGTTGGGAAAGGTTTGGAAGTTTGGTAAAAAGGAGGAGGGAAGAAAAAGTAGCTGTTTTCCCTTAGCTGTTCCAGAGTTCTCTTTCCAGAGGTCTTAAGTTCTTGGCTGCAGTGATAATCCTTTTATCTGAATTCTGCACGGAGGCTGAAACAGTGTGCCTCTATCACTCAAAAGTCCCCGGCATTGTCCAATTAGCAGAATTTGGACCTCCAGGGAAAGGCTGATGGGTTGATTGCAGTGCAACACAAAAGGAAGTTTCTGGCAATTAGACTTGCCCAAGCACTGGCTCAGGCTGCCTAGAGAGGATAATGAGTTCCCCATCGAGGCACCCAAGGGAAGGATTCAGGATGCCTAGGGTGCTGGACTGTGTAACATGAAGAGATGCTTCTGGTTCCAGGGCTCAGTAGAATTGGCATTTGGTTGGGAGGCTTCGTGGGGCACTTGGGCCTGAAGGCAGAGGGTGGAGGCTGTGACCAGGGATTTCCGGAAGCATTCTGTCTCAGCCCTAGCCACATAGCTGGTGGTCTCAGGCACCATGTCCTTCCAGACAAGGTGGCCACCGTGGTATAGTTATGTACACGCACCAAGTCAGATCAGTTGCTTGGAATGTTCCAGATGATTTTCTCGTTACTCCAGAGTACAACCAGAAAACAGTTTTCTTTCTTTCCTTTACAAAAATATTTTTTTCTAAAATATATAAGTGCATTTTTTTTGACCGAGTGCACATATTTGTGTATGTCTGAGGTGAATGGAACCTTCTAGAAGGCACCAGAGTCATCATTCTGTTTATAATAGAGTGCTCTCCTAGAAGATGGGTAGCCTGAGGATGGAGCAGGAATGCTGCAAGTTAAGGGCCAGCAGAAATCTGGTTATTTGAGGCTTCCAGTGATTTGGGGTCTGGTTACCTGAAGTTTCCCTTTCTGCCAGAACTCCTCTTGAGGCATCTGCATCACCTTCCACAGGTGGTGGGTTTCTGGACTCTTGGCTTATAAAGCGTTGGTAGTTTCTTCTGAGATTTACACAATGTGTTATGATAGACACATGCTTCAGATACCTTTTTTTTTTTTTTTTTTTTGTCCTGATAGAACTGAGTCTGGTAACCAGATAATCACTTCGCTTTTAATGTGTTTTCAGGAGATCACCAAGCAGCTTTCTGCCGTGTCTTTTTAAAAAACTGTGATCCTTGATCTAAAAGCTCTTCTGACTCTCCTTTTCAAAATTTCAAATGCCTTTGTGCAGTTAAACATGGTGGTAGCACTGCCCTTGACGTAGGCAGACACATAGGGGATGTCAGTTTTGTATGTGACTAATTTACTTTAATTTTCACTCTGCAGATACCACCTTTTGTCACATGCTTTATTGGGCTCTTTTTTTCCCCCTATAATAAAGACAGTGATAATTTATAATCTAAAGGTATTTAAGTATTACCATCAAAAAAAACACTTCAAATATTTTTGGGGGGATTTGGTTAGATTTTAGCTCAAAACCATTTTAAAACAACTTGGCATCTGCTCCAGCTGTGGGTGGGTGTACCTATTTCCGTGGAAGGCAGGGTTACCAAATACCTACCAGGAATAAACATGAGGCAGATGTTGGGGGCTGCAGAGATGGTACCCGTCCTCCGAGAAGTTCCAGGCTGATGCCCGGGGTTAGGGACCCAGAACAGAGCCAGCCTGATTGACAGGCGATGGGGAGAAGACCCAAGGCAGCAGGAAGGTAGGGATGTGCTGTGGAGCTGACCCAATAGTCCGAGCTCTAGAAGATGTCCGATGAGTCCTCATCAAGCCCTGCTGCTTGATGTCGGCTCAGGTCCTGGAGGCTGGCCAAAACTTCACTGGGGAAGTGAGCGTGGATGGATTGTGGGAAACGTGTTCTGTTCTTTGCTTGCTTTTGCCACCTTACTGTACAAAGTCAGCAGCCTTCTCATTTAATTAACTCCCAGATTACTATTAATTTAAATGTAAAAATTAATTATGGTCAAGCCTTCTGTTTCCATCTGAAACTACTGAAAGCTTATCAGGACTTTCTTTGAGTCTGCTAAAACTGGATGGTTCTACTATATTAACCCTGGAGCCTGACATTTCAATAGTTCAATCTATCATTTTTGAGCAGAGGCTGCAAAAAGCCAGTACTATAAACCTAATAAACAGACTCACAGAGGTCCAGATGAAGACGTTATTTGCTCTTCTACTAAAATTTTAACTTTATTATTTTTTTTTCATTTTTCACCCCAGTTTAAATTTTGTTTCCTGGGTTTCCCCAATTACTTTTCAAGTTATAGTAAATTGCACTTGAAAGATTTTCTTGGTGTAAAGCATCTTAATTGGCTTCTTTGGGGAATATAGTCTTCATCTCTCTTCTTAGAAACCGTGCTGTGATCTCTAGGGGGTGATGCTTACTAACGAGGAAGGTTTCTGTTTAGAGGAGAAAGAAAAGTTTTAGCAAGTCAGGGAAGGGACCGTGGATGCGCAGCTGTTGGTGGAGGTGGGTTTAATTGCCCCGACAGAAAATCCGGTGGCAAACCACGGACTGTTTAACACGTGAAAGGAAGGTAAGACTGCTGCTCGAATCCCAGTTTGACTTTATTATTTTCCTTTTTGTGTCAATTGTGTATCCTGCACTTTCTCACCGTGCGCCCCCCGCCAGTGGACGCTCTCGGTAAGTCTACCAACCCGACTCTCTGGTGGCTGGTCACGATGTGGTCCTTGCTGTGGGCTTTCCGTGGTTGTCCAGACCTATGCTAGTTGCCCAAGTTTTCCTGCCAGCTCAGAACAATCAGTTGTGCCTACTTAATTTTCCATAACTTTAAGACAATCGTGTGTGTATGTGTGTGTTTTAATCATTTTCCTTTTTCGGTGTTTGGCCCTTTCACGGGTTAGCCTGACATCCTGAGGGCCTTTGCATCATCATAATTCAGTATTAGACTCATGGAAAGAAGAAATACAGAGTGATTTGCACTGGAAATAAACGTATTTATACATACATATATATCTGAGTATATATGTATGCGTGTATTTATATCACAAAATGTGTAGAACTGCACTAAATAAACCCTCAAAATAATTCCCAAATCAGATTTGGTTGTATTAAGCTAGCAAAATTTCTTTAACTTTGTCTCCCCAGGACCATCTAGTTCTTTTCAAAATGAATAATTCGTTGTCTTTTTAAAAAACAAACAAACAAACAAACAAAAAACAAAAGTATTTCTTATTTCAGCGGAGTTTGTGAAATGTTTCATTTCAAATTTCAGCGGAGTTTGTGAAATGTTTCATTTCAAAGGTATCAGATCTTCAAATTCAGTAATCCCAGTGATTCTTCTTGACTGAATGTTGAACTTCATCCTCTGGGTGATTTGCTCTTGGAGTCTCGTGGCTATCCCCTGTCTTGGAAAGGTCTGTCTGAGGCGTCCGTGTGGTTTATCTTGCCTTGAGTGTACCTGAGTGTCCTCTGAGACCATTTTTACTGAACAGCTCCAGAGAGGTTTTTGAATTGGAATCTATCCTCTCCAACAAACACCCAAGTGGCCTGGGTCTCCTGTGATAGGTGGGGGGCCGAGATGGTCTGCTATCATTCGCGTGGGACCCCGCTCTGCCTCTACTTCCCCTCATGGCGATGTTGGCGTAGTCGTTCCCCAGCTTCATAAGCAGTGATCTTCTCCAGTCCTCAGTGTTGTGATTGTGAAACACTTTGAACAAAACTTAGTGTACTTTTGGGAGGAAGGTAAGATAGCCCCCCCTTTTTAAAATTTTTTTGCATATTATTACGATTACATTTATATAACCTAAAATTCACCATTTTAAAGCGTACGTTTCCGTGGCTTGTAGTACATTCACAGTGTTGTGCGACCATCGCCACTGACGCCATAACATTTGCACCGCCCCCGAAAAGACACCCCCTGCCTTTTGAGCAGCCAGTCCCCATTCTCCCTGCCCCCAGCCCCGGACACCCACTCATCTGCGTTCTGTCTCTACGGATTTGCCTCTTCTGGACATTTCATATAAAAGGAACTGCACGATAGGTGTCCTTACGATGACACAGAGTTTTACTAGAACCTTCGCTAAGAGCCTGGCGTGAGTCCATCTGTGGAGTAAACTGGGCATTTTATTCGTTTTGAATGATGGGCAGTAGGGTTGGGGATGAGGAAAGAAACCACACAGCCCTTTGGCTCCATAGCGTAACCTCTGCTCATCTCAGGAGAAATTGCCACAGCTCCCTCTGTTTCTTTCTCTTGCGGGGTCCACAAGGCTAAGCCACAGGGACATGTAATCGTAGCAGTGAACTTGGGCACAAAGACATAAGAGAGTGGTATGGCTTGAAACCCTCATAAACTTTTTTTTTGCAAGTTTTAAATCCTTTTTGAACCTGGACATCTACATTTTAACACAGTTTCACACTAGTTAAAATGTCCTGGTTCAACAAGAGAAAAAAATATATAAATGAAACTATCCTTTGGTCTACTTAGAAGTATTTACCTTGAACCCTGGGTTCCTGCATAAGCTTGGCTGGGGGCCTCCATGAGGGAAGGAATTTACAACTCAAAATGTATTCTGCAGGGATATCCTGCCCCCCTCGAGGAATTGAGACTCTAGTGGAAATAAGCCAGCTAGTATAGTCTGGTGTGCTCAGCGCTGTGAGGAGTATGAGCAAAAGGTATAGCAGTGGGCAAAGAAGGAACTCAGCTCAGCCTGGAGGCAGGGAGGTGATAGTGAGCAAGATGGAAAGCAGTCAGCTGGTGGAAAATAGGACAAGGGATGTTCAAGGTAGAGGGGACAGTGTATGCCCACACATGGCTGTCACCATTTAGACGGCAGCACCAGAACCCTGGTCAAAGGTGACCGTGTCCCGAGGGGGCACTCCAAGGGCAAGGGTGTGTGCTACCCTGAGTCAGCTTTTCTGGAGGCTGCCAGTCTCCCCACAGGTGGACTGGACCCATACGAGATCCACAGGGATCCCTCCCCTTGCTCGGCCTCAGCTCCCTGGCTACCCCAGCCTGCCTCCAGAGGGTTCCGTGCCTGGGCCTCATTTGTGCTCAGACTCCAAACTGGACTAAACTTCTCTGCCATCAGTGCTGAGTGCCTGCCAGCAGGAGCGTGGTTTATGCGTCCCACGGCCACAGCGGGTGTACGCCCACGTACCTGTGCACGTTTCTTCTATACTTAGAAAGCCGGCAGAAACCACCGTCAGAATGCCCCTCAGACCTACAGTGTGGGTCGTTCTCCTTGCCTCCCCAAAACTGGACGTGTCTGGGTCTCTTCCAGCCACCCCTGCCTTTGGTTCTGGAAGAGGGATAGTTCTAGGAGCCCTCTTCCCCAGAGGGAGTTCCCACCTAAACATCTACAGTCTGAGCTGTTACTGGGTCGCCTGGCTCTCTTGCCTGGCACGGGGCAGAAGACCTCTCTGCTCTGTTCCTGCTGCTGAGCCCGAGGGACAACTGGCTGCTCAGAAGCTGGCGTGGCTGGCATGAGGGGCCCCGCACGGCTGTCTACCACCCGTGTCCTGGGTGTGTCTCTGAAAGTCGTCAGGAATCGCCAGCCCCTTAGGGCTTCCTGGGCCACTGGAGGAGGGATGGAGCCCAGAGCGCCCCCCCCCCCCCCCGCCACCGCCCCGGTTGCTTCTGGCTATCTAGGTTCCAAGACCTGGCCCTGGAAATCTCTGACTACTCTCTGCGGTCACCACCTCACTAACACGTGTCGGCTGTCTGCAGAGCAACATCCCAGCCCCTGTCCTTCCTAAATCCTGCCGTAGGTGGTGAGGCGCTGGCCCGTGGTCCAGCTGCTTCCCCCATCTGTGCTCACACCAGTGCAGAAGGTAAAAGTGTGCTTTGGGCCCGAACAGATGATTGCTCTGTGGAAACTGAAGCTGGAACAGTTCCTTCTGAAATCGGGGGACAGGTGATGGCTTCAGCCTTCGGAGGTGGTTTGGCCACGAGCAGCTTTGCGATGTGTCTGGGGATTTGGATCCAGCTGTAACTCAGCGGGGAAGGCTGTTGAGTCACGGCTTTGCTCCAGGCTTGGGGAAGGCATTTCAGGAGCACGCACATTTAATTATGCGGGAAATGATTGAATGGTTACCAGCCTTAATGGGAAGACCTGTGCGACATGGACAGCAAAGGACTTTGTAATAATGGGTCAGCACTAGGGAGCCACGGCATGTTGGGCGTCCCGGCCCTCGGAGCACCAGGCAGAATTGCCGGCAGAGTGAGAGGCGCAGCCAGCCGGTGGGTGACACAGCCAGCCCGTGGAGGCCAAGCCCAGGGCTAGCGGGCCGGTGGGGAAAAGCACAGCCAGGAGACAGCCCTATCCTTCCACCTTGGTGGAAGCAGGAGTGGCGAATTTTCCTTTTTATACCTGGTGCGGCATTCTGGAAGGCTGTCCCTGCCTGAAATCAGTAGAGATGTTGGAATTGAACCTGGAGAAACTCCTGCAAAGGGCTGTTGCATTGGAGAAGAAAGCCGGTGGTCCTCAGAGGCAGGGGGATTCCTTGGCCGTATTTCACAGCTGAGAATTGTAGGTAAAAACAGGCCACGCAGACTGCCCGCCCCAACCCCCCGGGGGCCCAGAGCTGCCAACCCCCTTCCTTTGCAGAGCTGGTCTGTGGGAAAGCCTCACCCCCACACAGCTCACCAGGGGCCTCGCCTGCGACTCTGGTTGCGGATGGCTGACCCCAGGAGCTGAAATGCTGAACTGTCCCTTACACAGTGAGGCTGTTGTCATGGGCTGGAGCGCCTGGCTTCCCTGTGGCTGCCCTCAGGAGCCATGGGAGAGGTATTTACAGTGGCCTGGAGGGGATACAACAGGAGCCCAGTGGAAAGGCCAAGAATTGAAAGAACAGCTTGCTTGCAATACTGATTTCTTACACAGTGTGGTTTTCACCTCCTCAGTGACTGGTGCGGTGATTCAGGGGGGTGGGGGTGGCAGGTCTGCCTCGCTAGAGCTGCAAGCCATCCCCAGTTTTCATGGGGTAATTAGTTCCCAGATGGTGCAGTCTCTGTCATTCATCAACGTCCTGCGGGAGGACTGCAGATGCGCGCTGTGCAGCAAGCCATTGGTGGGGCTAGGTGTGAGTGCCCCCCACCCCACGGTAGCCCCCGTGTGCAGCTAAGCAAGCAGAAGTGGCCTCTGCCCCCAAGTGTCCCCAGGGTGGCAAAGGCATTTATGTTCTAACGTCAGTTGTCTGATGCCTAGGACTGGAGCCAGTTCTGACACTAAATACCCAGAGTTGGCATGGGTCCCAGAGGCTAAGGGCCCAGTCCCACAAGACCGCCCCCACCTCAGTCACTAGCCACAAGTGGGGGTCCCCAGGCTGCCCACACTTTGGCCTGGCCAACCTCGAAGTCAGGGTTTCCTATGGACTCCCCTCAGGTTTGCTAATTCGTTAAAACAACTCCCAGAACTCAGGGAAGCACTGTACTTAGGATTGCTGGTTTGTTCTCAAGGATACAGATGAACACCCCGGTGAAGAGATGCACAGGGTGGTGGTGGGGCGTGTGCAGAGCGGCCGGGCCTCCCCGGGGGTACCACCCCCCCCCAACATGTCGGTATATTCCCCGGTCAGGAATTCCTCCTGAAACTGGCTGTTCACGTTTTTATCCCGGCTTCATTACAGAGGTACGATTGAGTAGGCATCGGCCATTGGTGACTAAAAGCCCACTCCCTCTCCCCTCCCTGGAGGTCAGGGGTGGGGGCCAAAAGTTCAAGCCTCTAATCCTCTGGTTGGTTTTCCTGGCCAGCATCTCCCATTCTGCAGCTGTCTATCTAGCCCCCTACCCTCCCTGTCACCTCGTTAGCACGACAGAGACACTCCTGTCATTCTGGAAATTCTAAGGCTTTGGGGAAGTTCTGTGCCAGGAACCGGGGCAAAGACCAAATATATGGGTATCTGTGTTCTGTTCTAAGACAACATCCTAACGTCTTATGACAACCCTGTGACATGGCAGCATCAATACAGTTCGTTATGAAGAAAATGCTGGTGCTCACGGAGGAGGCAGGGGCTGGATTTTGCTTGGGGGAGCTGAAGGTTTCCAGGAGGAGGCAACACTCCAGTGGACTCCTGAAGGTTGAATCAAGAGTGCCTGTAGAGACAGGGGCGGGCGGGAGAAGAGAGGAGTGTATGTTCCAGGGGTGGGCACGCACAACATCAGTGCGGCTGGAAGCTGGAGGTGGGTTTTCGTTGATGTTCGATTCAGTTAATATGGAGTGGTGCCTGCTAGGCGTCCTGTCGGGGGCTAGGTGCTGGGGTCGTGTTCTCCCCGTGCTGAGGGAAGATGGAAGGACGTGCTGTATAGACCTTCCGTGGATGGGAGTGGTCTTGCATCTTCCTTCAGGTGCAGGCCTAGGCACAGGTGAGCCGGCTGACCGGTCACAGCCTTTTTACCACGTTCAAGACGTGACTTTCAGGACCGTGAAGCCCTTGTAGGCTCCTTGGCTTCTGGAGAATTCTTCTGTGACCATGTGCATTTGGATTAGGTAGTGACCCAGCTGGATGCCCACGAACACTTGTGGCTGTTGCTGTCCAGGGGTGGGATGACCGTGGCCAGGGCTCGGGAAGTGGCCCCAGGGATGGAGAGAGGCAGGTGGGTTCAAGAGCTTTTTAGGGGAAATGTGAGAAAGCGGAGTTGAAGGGGAGGCAAATTTCAGGCAAGCAGGTGATGGATGGGAGAGCGTGTCCTTGACCACGGAGGAGGACTCCTTTCAGTGACCAAGGATCCTGAGACACCACGGGTTGGCAGGGGACATTTCCTAGTTGTCCTCTGAGCCTGTCTTCACTTTGATTAAATAGCTGATTGCTCAGGGGCCAGCGAATCCTGATGGATTCACCCTGATGAATGTTGGGATGTTATGCATTTCTGCACTGCACAGAGGACATGGAACTGAAAGCTCCTTTGAAACAACCCCGTGTGCCCTGCACGCTGTCCCCTGCTGAGGCGCCCAGGGCGGGGAGGATGGCTTCAGACGTGCTGATAGCACTGGACACAGGGTGATCACCACACACGGGCGCTGGGCTGACTGCCTCCTGTGAATGACCTCCTGTGGTCTCCAGACCACCATGCGAGCTAGGGACGGTCATTTACATCTCACAGATGGGGGGACATGGAGGGCACAGCCTGGTGAAAGAATAAGAGAAATTGAGTTTGAAAATGCTAAGTCAAAAAGCCTTCAATCTGGTCTGATCAGATCTATCAGTCTTTTGATTTCCGGTGGTTTTCCCTTTGGGCAATCACTCAAAAACTGCTACAGGATAGCAGAGCGGAAGATTTATACCCGGATGACAAGGACAGCCGCCTTTTGATGGGAAAGGGGAATTATCATTCCAGTTCTCACCCCCAGCCTCACCTTGCACGTCCATTTCCGTATTTGTATCCCAAATTTCAGTATTTCTGTCCCATATGATTCGTGAGCTAGAACAATATGAACAAGTGGGTGCCTCCGATGAAGTGCTGTTGTGTGTGTGTGCACACTCGTGCGTGTGTCAGGGGCAGGTGGAAGTCACTTTGTGGGATTCTGCTGGTTTCCCTGTGCTTCTGTCTCAGGAGAAAGAGATGACTTCGGGTATTTTCCTGACGGTGGTCTTGACCCCGTGTGTCCTGGGCTGGGTCTTCCCAGTCAGAAAGCCCTTTGTCTGAGAATGTGTCTAGCTTGGTTCAGCCCCCGGGCTCAGGTGTGGGCTACAGTGTGTGTGTGAATGGCTGGGAGGTTCCGGATCATGCTCATCACAGTTGACTGGCTTTTTCCTTTGGGCTGTTGAGGACACAGAGCACGTAGCTACTGGCAGCTTGTGTGCAGGGTTTATGCTTGCTGTGAGCCTGAAGTAGAGAGCATGGGCCTCTGAACAAGAAAGACCTCCGGGTGGAGTCTGGCCGTGCCCATTCCTAGCTTGGTGGCTCTCCGCAAGCCACTTTGCCTCCCTTGGTCTCAGTTTTCCCCTCTGTCAATGGGGGGTATTAATTCCTGCCTTGAACATTGATGTAAAGATTAAGGAAAATAAAACGTAAAATGTTTGGAAGATACAGGATCTTCCTATCATTCCAGACAGCTTTGTAAACTCTCCCTACTTAATTAAAATAAAAAATCCTTTCTCCTTTAAGGATGCTGCTTTGGCCCATGACGTTGTGCCCATTATTGGTACTTTGTCCCAGCAGCATTTTCTGTAAAGAGAACCATCCTATGACTTCTGGGGGAGTAAAGGACTCCTGGCTATTGTTCATTAGAATTCTCCAGCATGAATACAACCAAGGCCTGGAAACTGGCGGTGGGGGGAAGAAATTCTCAAGACTTAAGGTGACTTGGGTTTTAGGGAAAAGGTCGTAAGTGACTCTTTGCCCAGGAATTTTATCTGGAAGGCCCGCTGTGACTGCTTGGCAGTCCTGGGATTGGTGAGTTTTATAGCGTTAGACCCTTTAAGGGCAGGATGGTCAAGGCCACTGAGCAATCTCAGGCCAGGTTTTTCTATCAGTGCCTCATTCACTGGCAGATATCTGGGTGCCTGTCTTGCAGGCACGTGTGCTGGGCAAGAAGGTACAGCACTGAACCGAAACTTCTGCGGGGTTCCCGATCAGTAGGGCAGACTGGCATCAATCGAAGACCTAGAAAAATAAAGATGAAATTTGTACTGGGAGGAGTGTCCTTTGGGATCCGTGTAGGGGACTTCTGAGATCAAGTAAGAAAACCCCAGTCGGGTGAGAGAGTTCAAGAAGGACGTTCACGAAGGCAGGAGAGTTGCCAGGTGAACAGGCGCTTAGGTGGGTGCGAGGAGGAGAGCATGTATGAGGATGGGACGGAGCTGGACCCCAGACCCCAGAGAAGGGCCTGTAAGGTGGGGGAAGGAGGGAAGGGAGAGTGTAGCCTGAAAAGGTTCCTGAGAGGCCGCCAGGGGGAGCGCTGACCGGGCATGCCTTGCAGGGCAGGCGGTGTTGAAGACATTGGACTTTTCTTGAAAGCACCGGGAGCTGTTGAAACGAAAGTGGTACTTTGCATTTTGCAAGTGATCTGGCGCTGCCCTGGGTGGGCATAGGAGGTGACAAATTAGGGGACGTTGTAGCTGTCCAGACTAGACATGGAGGTGACCCAGGGAGGGTGGCCATAGCAGAGGTGAGCCAAGAGGATGGAGTCCAGCCCGGTGGGAGCTGGAGGGGCCGGCTGCGCGGGGCGAGTTGGCACGGGCTCCCCGAACGTTGCCGGCGGGATCCATGAGAACGGGCTTTTGTATGTTGGCTCAGCGCCCATACAGCTCTGGATTGTGTCTTAAAAGCAGTGCAACCAACTAGGACATGGAATAATTTCTTCCACAGTTTTTTAATAAATATAATTATATGTTGTGTTGGTGAATTTAAGAAATACACATTGTGTTTTTAGGTTATGATATATCTGAATGGAAATGTACTCACCATGCCTATAATTGTAGCAGTCTTTACCGATTGTACTTATTTTAGAATACTACAGTTTGAAAGTCTTTTAATTATAATGTAATACATATTTAAGATAACTTTGCTGTAATTATAGAATAATTGAAATTTATATTTACCAGATTAGATGACACTGGGTTCCCGTCACTTTGCATTCCTATGGAGGTATATGCTTAAAAGTCAGTGTTAATTAATTGCAGATAGAATTGTTCCTTATACCCTGTGAAAGGAAGAGAAGAGCCACATTTTCCTGATTTCTTATAGGCTGATATGAAGAGAAATTGCTCCCGTAATCAAAGCACATCCCGGTGGGCTTGGTCAAGCACTGTGGGTTTTAACCTATCTTCCTGGCTCCCCTCCACCCTCGTCCGCTGCAACTGAGAACATTCTGATGCCTGGGGCCCTCCACGTTTTGTTAGAACATCATAGAAGAGATGGAGAGACTTAAAGAGGCCTTAGACCAGCCCCGGAGAGGGGCCCGGTGGTTTTGTAGGCTGCAGAACAGCGGAGAATGTTGAGAAAGCGTCCCAGAGCTTGACTACCAGAGGCTTGTGCTAGGTACACCTTCGGTGTCTATGGATTCAGCTGAACAAATCAGGAATTTAAGAGTGGAAGACAGAGCCCCCATTTCTCATAGGGCCAACAACACCCCAGCCTTCCCTCCTAGAGCATGTGCCCACGGACAGTGGGTATCCTCAGTGGGGAGCACCTGTCCCCTCCCTGGCCAGTCCCCGGTGAGAAGGGGCATGCGCTCTCTTGGGTCCCCTGTCTGCTGCAGATGCGTGGCACCTGGGGTCCGGGGCCAGGTTCATGTGTGGGATGATGCCCCACATCCTTGGGGAGACACCAGAGGCAGTGGTGGGGAACCTGTAGGAGGTGCTAGAATTATCCTGAGGGGTAGGCAGTGACTAACTGGAGGAATGGGTGGGCGGTCAGCTTGGACATAGGCAGGCTCTCCCGTAGGGAATTGTTGGATCAAGTCCCTGCATGGAATTCACTCCTGCCTGTTGTAGACATCTCCGTGCTTTACCCGCCATCCAAGGCTTTTTCAGGGTTGGCTTTTGACTACGGAGGATTTTCCCTCTGCGTGCTCACCTATAACCTCATCCCCGCCCAGGAAGTGCCTTTTCCTTAATAAAATCCAGAGACCTTTTCTGTTGGGATGTTCTTGAAGCCTGACCACCTCTTGCTCCAAATTAAGCTTTCTCATCTGCTTATGAGAGAAAACGTGGAACTTATTCCTACTTTCAAGGCAATTTCCCCTGACCCATTCCTTCTTCAGACCAAATAGCACATTGCATTTAATGTTCTCTACATCTTTTTAAAGAGGGGCAGATGGTGACTGCTCAGGCCCCTTGCCAGGAGGCAAGTGGGGTTCCTTCGTGCGGCTGAGGCCGTGGGGCAGAGGAGAAGGAGTCCAGCCTCCGGGGGGTCAGGCCGTGTGGGCTCTGTCCTGGCTCTCCAGCTTTCCCTGAATGACGCTGGACAAGCCGCTCACCTTCTCGAGGCCTCTGCCTCTACCAAAACAGAAGCAGGTTGGACAACCCCGAAGGCCCCCTCCGTCTCTAACATTCTGTGGTTAAAATGACAATTTATTGAGCGCCTGCTGTATACACACATGGCACTGACATGGGTAGGGGCTGGGCGGGGAGAGTTCCAAGGCCCTGCTCTGAAGGGGTGTAGAAATGTTTTCTCTGTTCAGGTGATAGGCGAAGCCCCTGCGTGGGGACATGAGCACGGAGGCCTTTGAGCTGGGCTCTCGGGTGGTCACCCCCTTGTCCGCACCTACAAATCAGGTCTGCAGTCACCTCTCCTTCTGACACAGTGCCTGTATTTGTCTTCTAGCATAGCAAACCTTTTCTCGAAAGAAGTAGAGCGTAAATATCCTTAGTCTAGGGGCCATACAGTGTGTGTTACGATTCCACTCTGCTGTTGTAGCAAGAGCAGGTATAGTGGTATCTGAACGAGTGGGCGTGGCTGTGTGCTAATACAACTTTATTTATGGAGATAGTTTGCTGACTTTAGAAAGTTCGAGTTTATAAAAGGTTACCGCTCCAAAAAAATAAATAAATAAACGGTTAACACTGTGTCTTAAACTCTAGAAATGGTTGCCTCATCGTAACTGGGTCTGTGGACATGGCCGGGGATTACCTCACAACGGGGCAGGCTCAGCACTGACTCTTCCTTTAGGTTTTCACCAGCGGAGACCTGACTGGAGGTCTTTTTGTTCCTGGGCTTGTTTTATAAGAGGAATATTCAGGACTCTCCACTGGGGAGTTACACTGACTGCCAGGGATTCCCAGGGGCCTCCCCGAGACAGGAGAGCGGAGGCTTGCCATCTTTGTCTTCAGGGACAGAAGCTTCTGCCCGAACAGAGGCTCTTTGATTGCGGCTGACCCAACAAACCAGCGTGTACCCATTTTGGGAAACAACTACAGGCCCTCACCTTATTCATCCCTTAGGCTCTCCGGAATGTTCTAAAAAGAAAGAATATTGTCTGGCTGCCACATCTGGGGTTTTGTTGGCAGAAGTCTCTGTGGGGTTGCACAAGGCAAGCAGGCCAGTCAGGAGGGGTCACCCAGGAAGTCTTCCTGGTCGGGAGGATAAAGGTGCCCTCCGGGCATTGGAAACAACCGGAAATGGCCGGTCCTCAGAAAACAGCAACCTTACATCCTGAGTATTCCTAAATAGTTGTTTTGAGTCTGGGAAAGAGGTGATGTCCACTCCGGCCAGGACTCGAGGGAGGAAGGGCATTTATTTTAGGGCTGGTGTTTCAGCGAGCCACGCTTGGGCCTTTGTTTTGTTTCCAGGGAGAGGCGATATCCAGCCTCAGTTGGACAGTGCTCTCCAGGATGTCAACGACAAGTATCTCCTCCTGGAAGAAACAGAAAAGCAGGCGGTCCGGAAGGCTTTGATTGAGGAGCGTGGCCGATTCTGCACCTTCATTGCTATGCTGCGGCCAGTGATTGTAAGTTAGTGGAAAGCTCTGGAAGGCTTCAGCTGCCAGTTTGGAGGAGACTTTCCTTTATCCATCCACCTGTCCGTGAGTCCCGGGGAATTTGCTGTGTGTCAGGCATCATGATGGCAGAAGTGCTTCCGTCGGCCGGTGACGCTCTCCGGGTCACCGTTCCTTGTTCACGGTTCTTAGCACCGGTTATTCACTTACTCTTTCTCCCCAAGTCAGGAAGGCCTTGCAGGGTGGTTCTTAAGGTGTGGGGGTCCCTAGGTCGGCAGTGTCCCCTGGGAACTGGTTAGAAATGCAGCTTCTTGGGGCGCCTAGGTGGCTCAGTTGTTAAGCGTCTGCCTTCGGCTCGGGTCATGGTCCCAGGGTCCTGGGATCGAGCCCCGCATCGGGCTCCCTGCTCGGCAGGGAGTTTGCTTCTGCCTCTGACCCTCCCCCTGCTGTGTCCCTTTCTTGCTGTATCTCTCTCTGTCAAATAAATAAATAAAATCTTAAAAAAAAAAAATGCAGCTTCTTGAGCCCAACCCAGACCCTCCTGAATCCAAACCTCTGGGGTGGGGACCCAGTCATGTGGGTTTTAAACAAGGCCTCGGGGTGGTTTTGAGACTCGGTGGCGGACTTCAACACCAGTGAGTGACTGTGAAATTAATATGGGAAGATCCTCAATGAATCAATGCAGACTTAATTTTTTTAAGTAAATCATTTGCATGCGATAATTGAGGACTTCTGCTGTCGGCCTTCTTGACGCTGATAAGAAGACACCAGCTCATTTCCCTCAGCGCTAGCAAAATGCCCAAATATGAGTCATGCCTCTGAGCATAGAACCTTTCCGTGGCTCATTCTTGCCCAGGCCTGCAGTCCCAGCTTGGCACTTCAGTGGAGCGGATGACTTCCTTCCGTAGTCTCCTGCTCCTGTCTCGCTTGCCATTTATTAAGTTGGTGGAAAACACAAGAGAGAAGGGGGATAGTTAATGCCAGTGTACACACGTGGGCTGTTACAGAGATCCGTTATCCGATCTGGACCCAAATCACTCCCACCCGGGCCAGCCACTGAAGCGGAGTGACTTCAGAGCAGGGCCTCAGCCCGTGGAGGGGGCTGTGCTGCAGGATCCCGTGAGAATATGCAGGCAGACCATCTGAGCAGATGTGCTAACCACCCCCCCGCCCCCACACTGCAAGGAAGGCCACGTGTTTGCTTTGACTTGCTCACCATGTCTGGGGGGCACAGTCACTCCATAAGTATGGCAGATTCCTTTTTCCCTTTCTGTTTCCCAAGAGAGAGGGAAGGTGGTAGTGCCTTCAGCACAGATGTGCCAGTCTCGGGGCACCTTTTCTGAAAAGTTGAAAGCGTTAGACAGAAAAACAGTTGGACCAAGACAAGGAAGTGAATCACTCATGATGACAACATGTTGTGAATTACTCTCCTTCAGGAAGAAGAAATCTCAATGCTAGGGGAAATAACTCACCTTCAGACCATATCAGAAGATCTGAAAAGCCTGACCATGGACCCTCACAAACTGCCGTCCTCAAGTGAACAGGTAGGAGGCGTGGGTTGAGCACTCAGGAGAGCAAACCAAAGACATAAAGGTTCAAGGTCTTGAGGGTTCCTTGAGGCATTATCTCATTTAAAATCCTATTGGTGTTTCACATGGTGATATATAGTCGTCATCACTGCGAGCCATTATAGAGCCCCTGCTGTGTGCCAGGTAGTGTTCTAAGCTCTTTACGTAGACTTCCTCAGCTAATCGTCACTATTATTCCCATTTTATAGAGCAGGACAGTGAGGCATGGAGAGATAAAGTCACTTAGCCAGGTTCACCTAGCTAATTAGTGGCAGAACTGGGATTTGAACCAAGTAGTCAAGAGCCCGTGGTCTTAACCATTGTGTTTATCTGTCTTCTAGAAATAAACTCTTATAGGAACATGACAGTGATCTTGGTCATCCCTGTGAACCAGTCTCACTGAATTTCTCCTATTCTAATTAATTAATGCGTGAGGCTCTCTCTTATGAAAAAGATGACATTTTTTTGTGCTTATTCATTTAGTTCACATGACAGTAACATTATATCAGGTGGGAACAGCTGATGAATCACGTGCTGGCTTTTGCCCTTTGTACAAAATTCTTATTGCCTCCCTGGAGAACCAACTCCGAAGACAAACACAAGAGTGTATATTTTCCGTTCTATGAAATTGCTTTTGTTAAAGCTCAGCCGGCGTGCATTGACTCAATAAATAGACATTTATTGAGCATCTACTGTAAGAATGAAAGGTAGACCTCACATTCACGTACTTACTTGTCAGGCGGGGGAGCCAGATGCAGAAGTAACTGCGAAAGAATTGGCTTTTGCTCCTGATTCTGCCAGGTTTTCAAATACCAAGTTGTGGTCAGATAGGGCACAAGTGACCACCGAATATCAAGCAGCTAAAATGCAAGATCAACCAATCCTGAAACCGTGACTGAAACTGTTGTGCTCGAAGGCAAAAATCCTATAAATTCTAGCCTGGATTATAAATGACTCTTGTAAATTGTTTATCTGTAACTGTAAATCAATCTCTCTGTCTTTCTCTCTCTCTTAGACTGATATTCATGGTCCCTTCCCTCCCCCTCCAATTTTTTTTATATTTTTGCTTGTGTCAGAAAAAGGGTGAGGACATTGATGGATTGGTAGTATGGTTCTTTAATTTAAAAAAAGACCTGAACAACAGTTTTTACATTACACCTCTGGATGATGGCAGAATTTTGATGTTACTGGTAAAGATTTGATGGATAACGTTTTCCTGCTCAGCTCCT
Organism: Eumetopias jubatus; assembly: GCF_037043125.1. Taxonomy (NCBI): domain Eukaryota; kingdom Metazoa; phylum Chordata; class Mammalia; order Carnivora; family Otariidae; genus Eumetopias; species Eumetopias jubatus. The sequence goes on from NW_028274810.1 coordinate 123,853,288, forward strand.
TGCTTACGCACTTGGCTCTGTCCCCTTAGGTGATTTTGGACTTGAAAGGCTCTGATTACAGTTGGTCGTACCAGACGCCACCCTCTTCCCCCAGCACGACCATGTCCCGCAAGTCCAGCGTCTGCAGGTAAGTCAAGCTGGACCCTGCTCCTCCTGACACACTCGAGAAGCATCTAGAATAGTTCTGCCATCTGCAGAATTGTTTCCTAGCAGTTTTCTGTTTGACCGTTCTTGGCTTGCTGACTGCAGAGTTTACTGGCCTCCTCTTGAAGGATGGAAGGTTCACCATGCATCCCTGATCCCCCTTGGTGTCCTCGACCGACTGATCTTTTTCTTTGACTTTCCGAAGCCAAATGAACTTCCCCTTCTTGTGAATGAATGTTGAGAGTAAAGAGCAGGTTGGATCTGCCAAATTTGTGTCTGGTTGTGTCTCTGTACACACTTGTGTGTGTGTCCTTTCATATTTGAGCGTGTCTGGTAAACAATGAACAGTGATTTCAGACTGAAGATGCTACATCCTGACGTTCCGGAACCTGAAAATGTTGGTTGCTTTAGTGTCCTCTTTTGTAGGCTGTGTGTGTGTGTGTGTGTGTGTGTGTCTTTGACAAATCTACTGGGTTTTCAGTTTGGTGACCAAGAAAACCATCTCACTGGCATAAAACGAAGCTGCACAAGTATCTTTTCTCAGTGTTAGCTTCAGTCAAAACTCCCATAGCACTGACGGCATCAGCTATGAACTTGGTGGAGCGCAGATGCCCTCTTCTGGCTGATTGGCAGGCTGTGGGGTGGGGAGGGGGGAAGCAGAAATTATGATGATCACCCCCAGCTGCAGTGATTTCCTCTGGCACACTCCCCTGTATCTGTCGGAGCGTCTGCACCAAGTGATTCTAGCGTGGGGCAGTCACACAGCCTTGACCACATTAGCTGTCAGCGTTGGATGAAATTTGACAAGACTCTCTTGCCAGGAGAAGAAACCGCAAACTTTCTAATCCTGGGCTGGGTTGTTTGTTCTCTCCCTTCTGATACTTCTATGACTGTACTTTATATATCAGTTCTGGTGGTTTGGACCACAGAACTCTGTTCAGGTTTCTGGTTTTCGTAATTTGAGTAATTACCGTGCACAGCGTTATTCATTAGGGCTGGAAATGGAAGCAGACAACACCTCCAGGGAGTGTATCACTTCTCGACATCCTGTTGACTGTTCATCTCAGAAGCAAACAGCTTAGCACTGACTCCCTGGTGGTGTTGAAAGCTGCCTGCCTCTCGCCAGGTGTGCTGGTCACACCCAGCCCACAGATATTGTCACAGACTCCTGTGGTCAGGGTAAAGCCATTCATTAAAGCATCAACTTTTTAAATAAGAGGTAAAGCACGGTGACACGGACACACTGAGTTGATTTGCTGATGTTCTTTACGATGGTCTTGAACCAGGTTCATGTAGGATGGAATCACCTTGAGGAGTCCCTTGGCACCTGCACTTCCAAGGTGTCGGTTGTCTGGGTTGACCTTGGTTTCCTGGCTCTAGATGGTCCATCTGAGGGAGACACTCGAATATTCTAACCGGGTGGCGCCGCAGCCTCCTGGTTTTTGCTACAGGGTCATGGGATTCTGCGAGCAGCTGAACAGAGACAACTAGCGCCATCTTCTCCTGCCACAGACGTTAGGTCTCTAGCTTTGGTGGTAGATGACGTGGCAGCATCGGGTAGCGCTGAACTCTTTAGAATCATGGGCCTCCATGCTAAGGGCACCTCATGGCACCATCAGAGAAGTGAGTTCTGGCAGACTCCTGGTTGATGATTGCTCCAGTTTTCTCTCCCCTGCTCACGTGAAGAAGCTTTTGTTTGCTAGCTGAATCATCCGGTGGTTTTGAAACCATGCCTTACCGTTGGCCCCACTTCTCTGTGGCAGGTAGCTGACTGCATTATGTTCTGCCCCTCCCCCACCCCCACCCCGTTTTCCGTGTCGCTCCTTCCCCCCCCCACGCCTGCCCCCTCTGCTTGCCCCCACAGCAGCCTGAACAGTGTGAATAGCAGCGACTCGCGCTCCAGCGGCTCCCACTCCCACTCCCCCAGCTCCCACTACCGCTACCGCAGCTCCAACCTGGCCCAGCAGGCGCCCGTCCGCCTGTCCAGCGTGTCCTCCCACGACTCAGGATTCATTTCCCAGGACGCCTTCCAGTCCAAGTCACCGTCCCCCATGCCGCCAGAGGCCCCCAACCAGGTAAGGGGGCCCCGGGCTCCAGAAGCGGCTGTGGCGTCTAGTGCCCGGGCCCCTGCCCGTGGCTGCAGCCAGGGGAGGACGTTGGCTCGGACAGACCCCTGCCCTCTTCCCACGAGACACACCTCTGGTCTAAGCTCTCACCTTTAGGTGAGTTGTTTCCCCAAAGGGCGAGAACTCGAAGTTGGGGTTGAAGCCTGTCTCCGTGGTGGTGATGGTCATGTCACCCCGCTGGGTTGGGGAGTTCTCTTGCGCAAGGAGACGGACCACGCTCTGGCGTCCCTGTAAGTGTCCGGCTCAGCATGGTGCTTACGTAACGACACTGGTGCAGAGGGGGGCCCCGCCCCTACCGCCGTCTCCGCTTCCCTCTGAGCGGTGGAGATTCCTGGAAGCCTTCCGGGGTGCTGCCCGGTTCCCTGTCGCAGTTGGTGCAAGAATGAGAATGGATCCTGAGAGGCCTTGCGGATGGTTTCTGTTGGCATTCTGCTCCCCGGAGGAGGGAAGATGGGGAATCTTTCAACCACAGCTGGGTTAGGCGGCGGCGCGAGACCCAGCGCGGCCCAGCCCAGCGGTTGCAGCAGGGGCAGGGGCTGGAGGGGGCATTGGGACGCCCTCCCCCTGCTGCCCTCTCGGTCCCCTCCCCCCCACCCTTATCCCCTAGCGTCAGGGGCCCGGCTTCCCCCTTAGTAAGCGGCCCGCGCGCCATCTGCTGGGGAGCGAGGTGCCTCAGGGCCCGCTGCGCTCCCTGGGGCTGCCCCACAGCCTTTGGTCCGGGAGCCTGTGGACTCAGAAGGTCATGTGCTCGTCTTGTTTATCCAGGTACCCAATTTGCGTCACAGCCCCTGAGTATCTACCGTGTACCCGGCACCACCCTAGGACCCCCCCCCCCACCCCCCGCATGCTGTCTCTGTCGTCCTTCCGACAGCCACGGGGAGTATTGTTATGCCTACTCGGTTGTGGAGACAGGGCCTCAGAGATGTGACTTCCCCATGTTGCGCTACCATGTGACCTGCAGGTGGTGGTGGGGGGGCGCAGAACAAGGGCTTCTGGTGCCTGATCCAGAGCCCTTTCTGTTCTTTCTCAGCCGTAAGGTGTTCTTGGAAGTGTTTGGGGGGCACTTCATGGAGAGGAAGCAGCTGCACTGTTGTGGGAATTTAAGCCAGAAGGCTGCTTGCCTGACGTGCCTGACATTGCTGAACCCAGAGGCTCTCAGCTCAGTGGGCCTTCTGGCATTTTCCAGCGCTCTCAGGAGACTCTCGCTCCGTCCTCCTGGGATGGAGACGCGACCTCACACAGAAACATCGAGGGCCGAGAGCCTTGGCTTTAAGCGCTAACATGCTTGTCCTCGCGGGGGCACTCCGGCCTGGTCTGTCAGGTGTCCCCCGCCTGTCGCCCGCCTGTGCGCACTAAACCACACCTGTGTGTCTTGAAATCAGTGTGACTGGTTGGAAGGAAAACAGGAATGTTCGACTCTTCCAAGGCTGTTCCTCTGCGCAGCCGAATTCTGTGTGTGTTGTTAGCGGACACGGTAACATGGTATGGTGTGCTGACGCTCCTTTCTAAAAAAGGGGAGGCCTTGTGCGCCAGCCTTCCTGTCACACTGTGTGTGTGGATCAGGCTGAAGCGAGTGCTTCTGCCTCCAGCTACGCTGAGGGAAGCAGAAGGTGGCGTGTGGGGATTTACTCAAATCTGAACGCTGGTGCCCAAGATCTGCTTGGCTGGCAACTCTAGGGTAGTCTTAATAAGCTCAGGGATGCTGCAGAATTTAATAGAGAATTCTAGTTTTACAAAAAGGCATTAGGGCTGCGTATAGTTGTGAGGTACAGGGGAGGTTTAAGGAAATCGTACAAATCACATAGGCCGGAGCAGTTATTGAGGACGTGAGGAAGGGAACACACATCTCTAAGGGGCAAGACCCCTTCATTGCTCCCCTCAGTCTCATGGCTCGAAGTGAGTGCCGTGTGATGGAGCACGTTAAGAATTCTCCCGTTTTCCTACCCGGTGCTCTTTTCAAGTCGTACCTTAGTACCTTAGGAACGGGGCTGTGTCTGTGGTGAGGGCCTCATCCTAGGGCTGTCCATTCCATCAGGGTGAGAGGATCTTTAGGAAAAATGAACAGAAGTCAAAGGAAATAGGAACCCACAGCCCTGCGCTGGTTTACGGGCTTTCTTTTCAAGTTGAACAGACTTGAATTGGAGGGACCAAAATGAACAGCCCTGGCAAATTACAGAGATAACCGGCTTCTCTGGACACAGACGCACACATACCCGTACGCTTTCGCCTTATCGTCATCCATTAAAGTCTCATTTTGTCGTCTTCTGTTCGATATTACTGATTCCTAAAGATGAAAGAAATTGAGGTTTAGATTAAGCCCAAGTTTCCTCCACTGAGAAGTGACAGAAATGTTACTTGAATCCGAACCCCTCAAACTTTGGTTCCGGGACCGGTTCACCAGACCCCGAGCTTGAGGGGCCGCCAGGGCACCTGCCACGGAGCCTGTCCTTGCTCTGGTTCCACGGGGCCCCGTGCAGCCGGGTGTCTTCTTGGAGCCTCGCTGCTTGCAGGACGGAGAGCCCGGATGGAGATGGTTGGCAAGAACTTTTCTTTTTCTGGCGGTGAAAGAAGTGGACAGAAACATGAGTCCGGCCTCCTTGGCAGGGGATTCGGGAACACTTTGGGGGAAGTAATAGTAGACCCCAGTAGGGTTGGGCTTATTTAAACTAAAGGACGAGCCAGGGATTGCAGTTAGCTGTGAACAAAACTTACAGCAAATACCTGGGTGTGCCCAAAGCACTATCCCAGGGGACTCAGTTTCTACGGAAGAGATGGTCATTGTCACGCATCCATTCAGTAATTCTGAGCACCTGCCACATGCCAGGACAGGACTAGAAAGTTGAGACGGATTGGTGAGCCCCCTGGCCCAGTCCCTGCCTGAACTGAATGTCAGGAGACTGACCTGGGAGCACAGACCCTGGCCGATGGCGGGGCGGGGCGGCGGGGGGGGGGGGGGATCCCGCAGACTGGAGGTTTAATAAAGATCGCACAAAGGGATGTTGTCCCAAGTCAGACCTCCTTTCTGTAATGGCCCCGATCTCTCCAAATGCTTCCTCCCTCCCTGGATGCCACTGGAAACATTGCGCTGAGCTCAGGGCTTCACTGTCCCAAACCTCAGAATCATTTCCCAGGCAGAGAAACCGAAAAACCTGTCCTGCGAAGATGCAGCTTCAGAGCTGGAAACCGCCCTTCATGGGCGCAGAGGCTGCACGTGACCAAGGGCGAGGCCGGGAGTTGGAGACGTTGGAGCTGAAGCCCAAACTGGGGGGGGGCGGGGGGGCGGTGTGTGGAGGGGTGCTGGGGTGTCCTCAGCTAATAGAGGGGCCTGTGCACTTGGGAGATGCCAGAGGCAGCCCTCCCCTGGGACCTGGGCTTGTGGCGTGAGGAGAGATGCCCGAGGGAACGCCGGGAGTTCCCGCCCCTGACCTGCGCCCTGCACAGACTAGACACACCCAAATTGGGGTCCCGGGTGCGGGGTGCTGACAGACTGGCAGGTCTGGGCCTTGCCGCGTCTCTGGCTTCTTTTCGAGGGCTTGGAAGCCTGTGTGTGTGTGTGTGTGTGTGTGTGTGCAGTTTTGGGGGGAAAAAATAACCCTAACCCTCTGCTTCTCTCATCCTTCCCTCTTCTGTGTATATGTCTCTCTCTCTCTCTCTCTCTCTCTCTGTGCGTGCCCTCCCCCCGCCCCATCTTCTGTTTCGGTTTCCTGCTACTTTTGGTGGCACGTGGTCCCTCCCTGCCGGCAGAACTCGTCCAGCTCGGCCTCCTCCGAAGCCTCCGAAACCTGCCAGTCCGTGAGCGAGTGCAGCTCGCCCACCTCGGTCAGCTCAGGCTCCACCATGGGCGCCTGGGCGTCCACAGAGAAGGTGACCGGCTGGGCCCCCGGCCACTGCGGCAACCCCCCCCCCCCCACCTGCCGCTGGCCCTCACCGCCGGGACCTGAAACTTGAAATCGACCAAAGGCACACCCAGAGCAGTGCCTTTGGGGACAGAGAGAGGGACAAGGCTGAGGGCTTTTTCTTGAATGGGCGCCGGGCTCCTGAGCCATGACCTTGCCTTCGTCCTGAGGGAGAGGAAGGGGTATATGGGGAACTCGGAGGTGGAAGGCTCCTTCCCAGAACAGTGCCGTGTGCTCATCCATCTCCCCCTTGCCCTCCCAAGCCCCCCTCCCCCACCGTGGCCCCCTTGTCGCCGTAGCCACACCGCCCGACGGGACCTCCCGCTGCATCAGAGGCTGTGTGCTTTTCTGCCTTTTTGTTTGCTGACCCCTCCTCCCTCTTCACCCCAATTTGGAATCTGCTCCTGAACAGTGTGATGATTTCGGAAACCTAGAATGAACAGATTTAGTTGACGCTTGACAATGTTTAAATTTGCATAATGAGATGAGCAGATCACGATCACCGTGAAACTCTGCTTCGTTGGCTAAATGATCAAAAACCATTGCGAACGCCACAAATGAAGGACACTGTCAGTTTCCACACTATTCCAGAATGTGGATAAGTTATGTCCTTGACCGAGCACTTACCTGGTGTCCCACGTGCACTCTGCCCCGTGGCCCTTTCCGCCCCACGGATCATCCACGAGCAGCAGAGCCCCGCCGCTTGTTTGATGGATAAAGGCTCCGGTCCCCTCCTCCCTTGAATGTCAATGCCATCTTGTACCTCCACACTCATCCTGTTATATTAATTTTATTTTCCTTTCTCCCCCCCCCCTTTTTTTGTTTTGTTTCCAGTTGTCTAACGGGTTTTCTCACTGTAGTTTGCCAAGTGAATCCCATGTGGGGTCCATGGGGGCAAGCCTTTCCCTTCATTGCCTGCCTGCCTCCCGCCTGCTCCCTCGGGTCACCTCTGTCCACCTTCCAGACTTCGCTCATTGTCACACCATGGGGCCTGGCATGTTCCCGTCATCTCAGATCCCTAGCTGGAAGGTTTGTGTCTCTCCTCCCTCCCCTCCTCTCCCTCCGCCCCCTCTCATGGCTCTGTGCTCCCCCCATTCTGTCCCACGATCCCTCATCCTGACCCCCCTCACCCCTCCCTTCCACACTCTGCCTTCCTCCCCATAGAACCCCTCTCCCTAGGAAAGTTCCCACCGGGAAGAACCAAAAAGCAGCAGTTAGATCTGAGGGAGAAATTTCCACGTGGAGCTGAGATGGGAGAGGCTCCCCGTAGCGCACCTTCCCTAAGCCCGGGTAGCCGGTAGCGCCAGACGCGGCCGTGTGCAGTTCGGCGCTGCTGGGGGCCGCTGCAGGGTGTCAGTGTTAACAGGGGCTGGGAGCCACTGCCCTCCCCAGCCACGTGCCCCAGACTTCTCCCTCGAGTCCCTTACTGGGCCGTGGCAACAGAACCATAATGCAAACTGTGGGTTGGCTTACCATGCTTTATCTCAAAAGTAAATGCAGACTTTATTTTTTAGTCTCATTTGTTTACTCTCAAAATGTGTTTGCCTTAATACAAAAACAAAGTTTTAAAATGAGTTCCTAGCAAGTCCAATCCTATTCTGAGAGCTGGTGTCCCTGATTTGAATAGTAGGTGACCCCAGACTGTGGCATTTTGAGGTCTCGACTTAATCCCTCACAACTAGTGTGGACCCCTCGTGCTCCTCAGAAATCTGCTGACCCCAGAGGCCTTCCCTCCCTATGTGAGGGCCTCAGAGGGGCACATCCCGGGTGCCCTTTGGGGCCCAGTTTCCTGGAGGCGGAGGTTTCAGCCTCCGCGGGAGTGGCTGACTCCCGTTAGTGCCCCCTGGTGGCCACTTGGCTCAAGTGAAGCCATTTGGGCTGGAGGAGAGGGGGTCCCTTCAGACACCCGAAGGGAGGGCCTGGTCCCCGGGGCATGTGCTCGCCACTGGCTGGGGCCTTCAGACACCTTAGACAGTTGGTCAGCTGCAGGTGGCTACTAACTAAGAGTCACCCACAGGTACCTGCCTGGTTGGTGAGGGTTTTTCATCATTGGGCAGATGGGAGGAAAGGGGAGGTTCCCGGGGGGGGGGGGGCCCGCCCCGCCAAAGGATTTTCCAGTCCCTTCTTTGAGAGCCGGGTGAGGACGCAGTAGAAGGGCCTGCTGGCCTGTCGTAGCCCGAGCTTCCCCAGAGGCCAGCTGCCTTCTGTGGGCAGCTGTCCGGAGGGTTCTACAGCCTTCCAGATGGCGGCGGAGGCCCGGGCGCTTGACGGCGTGCCTTCTGCTTAGGACTGGGCCAAGCCAGGACCTTACGATCAGCCTCTGGTGAACACCCTACAGCGCCGCAAAGAGAAGCGGGAGCCGGACCCCAGTGGAGGAGGGCCCACCGCCGCAGGTGGCGCGCCGGCAGCGGCTGACGAAGCTCAGAGACCGCGGAGCATGACCGTGTCAGCTGCCACCAGGGTGACGTTTTTTTTTTTTTTTTAAAGATGTTATTTATCTGACAGAGAGACAGCGAGAGAGGGAACACAAGCAGGGGGAGTGGGGGAGGGAGAAGCAGGCTTCCCGCGGAGCAGGGAGCCCGATGCGGGGCTCGATCCCAGGACCCCGGGGTCATGACCTGAGCCGAAGGCAGAGGCTTAACGACTGAGCCACCCAGGCGCCCCAGGGGTGACGCTTTTATTCTCTACGGCTGGTTGGACCCCTCTAGACCTGGCTGGTGGCCGTGTGCTGGCCAGCACCGGGGCCGAGTCAGCCCGGCATCTGGAGGGACCTGAGCCCCGTTCCCCCACTCCCTGTTCTATAGTGATTAGAGGCCCCCCAGGGAAGAGCCTGGCACTGAAATCGGACTCAGAACTTTCTAGAGCCTGGGTAGGACCCACAGACGGGTGATTTTCACGGGAGCGGGTTAGGAGTAACACTGAGGCTCCCACTTGAAGTATGCGGAAAGGCTCTGGGGACATGGGACAGGGGATTCACGGCCCTGGTGGCTTGTCTGTGTGTGTGTCGCCTCCCCGCTGCAGCCTGGTGAGGAGATGGAGGCGTGCGAGGAACTGGCGCTGGCCCTGTCGCGGGGCCTCCAGCTGGACACCCAGAGGAGCAGCCGGGACTCGCTGCAGTGCTCCAGCGGCTACAGCACCCAGACCACCACCCCGTGCTGCTCGGAGGACACCATCCCCTCCCAAGGTACGAGGCAGCCCAGGCTTCCCAGCGGGGCTTCCCGAGCAGTGCCGGCTGAGAAGGGGCGGCCTCCCTCCTGGGGGGAGGCAGAAGGGCGGGGAGGCCGCGGAAGCTCAGTGACTGCGCCGGCGGCCTCCTCTTGGAGCGCGTTGGAGCGCTCTCTGTGGTGGTCGGGTCTCCCCGAGCCCGAAGCCCCGGGGTCGGAACCCATTCGCGCCCAGTCCTCCGTGAGCCGTGCCTCCCTCGGCGCCGCGCGCGCCAGCCAGATGGCAGCCCAGGGGCCAGAGGAGATGGGGCGGGCGGTGACCAATCCGACTTGCGGCCCGTCGCTCCAAGCCTCTCAGACTGCGTGGGTCTCCGGAGGGCCGTTTTGCTGTCCAGGGGGCAGCGGGCGGTGCGTGGAGTCCTCCGGGGCGACACCCGCTCTGAGCCCCGCCGCCCTCGGGCCCCCGGCTGCCGGGACGAAGCGCGCGCGCCTCGCGCTGCAGCCCGACTCTGCGCGTGTTTTCGGGGGCTCAGGGCCCGGAGCTCCGATCTCTCTCCTGCCTTTGCCCGACGCGTGACTGAGGGGGGCGGTGAGAGTCCGGCTGAGGCTGGCTCCTCGCGTCCGTTTCTGGACCGGCGGCGGTGTGGCGTTCCTCCTCTCTTCCCGCGCGCCCCGCTTATTCCTCCGGGAGACGCTGGGAGGCGGCGAGCCCGCTGCCGGCGTCCGCTGCCGTCCTGGGGCCCAGGGCTACAGCGGGGAACCGAACGAAGACCCGCCCTGCGGGGACTGCTCAGCCGTCTAGGGCTTCTCAGGATGGTGCAGAGATTGGGGGAGGCTGGGGATGAGGTGGCGGGTAAAGCACCTTGCCTCTTGGGCGTCTTGTTCCTCCGACACCAAAGAACCGAAAAGCAGAGCTGCTGCGGAGAGTGCTAATCAAATCTTATCATCAGTTTCAGATTATGATTATTTCTCTGTAAGTGGCGACCAGGAGGCGGATCAGCAGGAGTTTGACAAATCCTCCACCATCCCGAGAAACAGCGACATCAGCCAGTCCTACCGACGGATGTTCCAGGCCAAGCGCCCAGCCTCAACGGCTGGCCTCCCCACCACCCTCGGACCTGCTATGGTCACCCCGGGGGTTGCAACCATCCGACGGACCCCTTCCACCAAGCCTTCTGTCCGCCGGGGGACCATCGGAGCCGGCCCCATCCCCATCAAGACCCCCGTGATCCCCGTCAAGACCCCAACCGTCCCAGACCTCCCCGGGGTGTTGCCCGCGCCCCCGGATGGGCCAGAGGAGAGGGGTGAGCACAGCCCCGAGTCGCCGTCTGTGGGCGAGGGCCCCCAGGGTGTCACCAGCATGCCCTCCTCCATGTGGAGCGGCCAAGCCTCCGTCAACCCTCCTCTCCCAGGCCCGAAGCCAAGTATCCCCGAGGAGCACAGACAGGCGATTCCAGAGAGCGAGGCCAAAGACCAGGAGAGGGATCCCCCAAGTGCCAGTGCTTCCCCAGGCCAGATCCCGGAGAGCGACGCTGCAGAGCTGAGCCCGAGAGATACTCCGCAAGGGGAAGACATGCTGAATGCCATCCGAAGGGGCGTGAAACTGAAGAAGACCACGACGAACGACCGCTCAGCCCCTCGCTTCTCGTAGGCTCGCTAGGCTCCCAAGAAACGCTGCCAGTGGGGGAGGGAACTGTTTAATTCATAAAACCTAATTTGTCTCGATCCATTCCAATCTATAATCAGACAAAAGATTTTGTAGGCAACTCAGAATACAGCTCTTTTGAAAGTACTCGACACCTTTAGATAAGAATTAAAAGCAACATATGTAACTGACATAACTTTGATCTTTTAATTTGTAAATATTGACCGTTTTCTTTCTGCACATTTTAATCTTAGTTTCCCTTTTGATTTTTCTGAAGGTGCCAAATTCCATTTAACTTTTTTACAAGTCTTTGTAAAATTTTAAATGCATAATAGGTGGGGGGGTGGTCGGGGCAAGGGGAAACACAAAGTAGTTAATTTCAGAAAAAAGGGTAACTCTACTTAGCCTTTTCTTTTCTCTCTCCTTTTTTTCCTGCAAGCTTTTGTAGATGCATTGTAGTAGTCTGGCTTAGAAGCAAATTCAAGTTATTTTAATGTACAAACAAAATGGATCAAGGGTTAAAATCTTCATTTACTTGTAGTATGCTCTGGCTGAGAAAAGCAGGAGTAACAGTTGAGCAATATTCAGAGTGAAGTAAATCCGGAAATGGTAGACTGTTGGGATTGGGGGGGAGGGCCGTGGGAGGGGCACACAGTCAACATAGCCGATCCTGTTAACATAAGAGTAGCCTCGTAGGTTGAATTTCTAGTAGCTTCATGGTAAATGCATCCGAATAAGCCATACTGGATTGCAGTGTTTGTTTCTGTAGGGTGTTTAAGGACTTCCTTTGTCCCACGATTCCTCTTGACTGCACACAGCACCCACCTCCAGTCCCGTGCATGCTGCCGCCACCAGGTACACCCAGAGCGCCCCCCCCCGCCCCCCTTCAGTTACTCGTCTCTCGTACCCACGTTCACTGAATCCAAATACATCCAAAAAGGGTAAGGCAGTTTTAAAAATGTGAAAACATTTTAAAATGATAGCAGGGAATTCTTAGATATAGCCAATGCCTTTTACTTAACCGTGCCCAGCAGGCTGGGCACGTTGAAAAGCCCAAATATTTTGAACAAACTCGAGCGGATTTAACAAGGGTAACCAGCTTGGAATCTAGCAACTTGCCAATGTGTTTACCGACCTGGGGGCTTGTTTTTCTTCTCTTCTTTTAAATAAGTGGCAGTTAATTGGCATCATACCAAACATTGAAGAGCGGAGGATTGATTTATTATCACTGGGAATCTGACCACTATACTGTCCTTTTTTTTTGGTATTCTAGGTAATGTTTTTTGGAATGGACTTATGTCTTTTCTTTTTTAAGTGAAAGTTAAATTTGTTCTAATGCCCATTCCCTAAAGCCAACAGAGATTTGTAGATTTAAAGGGATCTTGTTTGGAGAAGACATGTTCAAAAAGACCAAGCAAGCCCCTTAGCACTCGGGTCAGTTTCTCTTGAAGAAACCGGAGCTTGGTGGGTCCCGCAGACCCTGCAGGTTTCTGTTGGCTCTAATCTTCAATTACATAATCTTATGCTTTAATACCTAACTGCATTGGGTGTGAGAGTAACGTACCTGTACAGTCACTGTTCTATATATTAACATTTAACACTGCTGTGATTGCTCAAGGGCATTTTATGTTACGGCTTTAAAGCAAAGGCATGATTATTAGAAACTATTTAAGCTTTTTTTCCTTTGAAAAACAAGCTCCTTCTACAGAATATAAGGAACAGTAGTGCCTGTGGTTTAGCCCACCAATCTTGATGACTAAAAGTAGCTGATGCATTGTGCATATGATGCTTGAGATGGTTTTTGCAAAAGCAGAAATCACTGCAAGGTAATTACGATAGATAAAAAGTGGTCTTTTAAACCTTGGAAATAAATGGATGTAACTGTACCTTGGTACAGCTTTTCACTTGTTTAGTTTTTAAACGTTAGTATAATCTGAATAAATTTAATATAAAATGTTGCCAAATTCAATGTAGAAAGAATGTGACAACACATCTTGGGTAGTTCTGTTTGTGTTTTTGCATATTGTAAAAGCAGTGTCACAGCTAAAAATAAAGAAATCGTTTCTAAAGGTAAATTATTGTGGTTTAGTTGCTAGTTTGTACTGAGAGTTGACCTCTCCCTGTGGTTTTTTTGTTCTAAACTTGTATAAATAACAACTGTGTAATGTGTCTCCCTTCTACCTTGTAACAATTGCTTCAGCCTACATTATAAATAAAGAACCACTAGAAAAAGTCCTGGATGTCAAGACTTATTAAAATTCAGTTGCAAGTCTCCATCAACTATTAGGAGATGCACTGAGACTCCGACTGGGCTTACTTAGGAAACCGAAGAGAACATTACTTCTGGGATGGCCCTGGGTCCTAAGAACACTAGCAGCCTCCACTCGTCAACTGTCTGAACGTAATTCTGGTGAGTTATCACCAACTAAAAGCCAATGGGTTTGGTTGATGGTTTTAAAAATGGCTCTACCTTTTAAAGACGCTTCTTCCAACACTTAAGAGTCCCGCTGTCCCCTGCCTGGGAGTCCGCAGACCATCCAAGCTACGGTAGAGAGGCAGAGCTGGAAAACCGTCCCGGGGAAGCTTCACCCCAGCCCCCAAAGCTCCGCTCTCGAGCGAAGCCCGTGAACTCCAGGCCGATTCGTTGAGTAGGTGCTGCTTAGAGTTAACCTTTTCATCACACTAAGATGTCATTCCTGGCATCTTTACAAAACCAAAGAGGTTTTCTCAAGTCCTCAGGATTTGCATACCTTCTCTTGACTTCATATTCCTCCCAGTCACTGAGCCTTCAAATAGGGTTTGTTCAACTAAAATCCTCAGAGTAAATCTTGTATCTGGTTCTCCTGTTTTCCCTGATAACACGTGCTAGCAATAGGACTCCCTGGGGCAGAGGACACTCGGCCACACTTCCCGTACTTCCCCGCGCAAGTGGGAAGAGACGGCGGGGGCACAGGCGCTTGGCGTCGTGCAGACCCTCGGAAGAACACAGCAGTCATACCGTGTTGAGTTACTTTTATTAGGGCAAGTGTGTCTACGTACTGTAAACTATTTCACTTGCAAGCGCGACTGGCTGGTGGGGTGTTTCCCTCTCCCTCTACATGGGCCGCTCCCGGGGCCTGGTCACAACGTTCCACCACAGCGGGGGCAGATCACCTTCCTTCCGGGCCGGGGGCAGAGCTTCAGTGCTGGGACCACCAACTGGGGTTTCCTCCTGCAGCTGCTTAACCTGGAAAGGGGGAAGGGAGGAACCATTAGAGTCGAACTGACTGGAAAATCTGCTGCGGGGTTTTTTAGATATACCTGCGTTATGTTTATACCCACAGTTTAACTCAGAAAAACAATTCTCCTTAAAGGTTTTCCCATTCTTAAAACAGCAAAGCTGAGAAACCCTCCCACCCCATCTCTTACACTGCAAAACTGTGACCATTCCTAGTCCCATTCCCTTTGTTATGATCCCCTGCCTGTACCCCCTAAGAAAATATTTTTATGTCTCAGCTAAGTGCTCTCCAAAAGCACCGTTAGGAAACCTTAATTCATATGTATTAGAGATGTTCATTTTAAAGCCCCCCCACCCCCCAACAGCAACCAGGACAAGAAATCCCATGAAATCCCATGTGAAGATGTGCTCTGTGCTGCCTGATCCCGCCCACCCACCGCAGGTTCCAGTGATCTTCAGGACTATCACTGTCCCCAGAGAAGAGGACACGTAAGGGACCCCCTCCCCAGATAATGGTTTTCGAAAGCTTCCTCCAGAAAACTCAATTCTGGATCGTGGGTGACCCGAGTCTCCAGCGTGTGTGCTGTTTAATGACGGCAGTGAGACGAACGAGGGAAGGAAGGGGTTCGTGGAGAGGAGAGGGTCATCCGGCACCAACCGAAGAGCAAACCTGCTGCTCTCCACGGACAAACACACCTCCTGTTTCCAAATGAGGAGACATTTCTTAGCAAGCACTGCCCTCCTTGGTCACAATGACCCTCCTTTCACTCCACCTGGGCCAACAACTTCTGCGGTCAACATCTTGGACCTTATCACCAGAACATGTAACATAGAAGTCATGAATCAGGGGCGCCTGGGTGGCTCTGTCGGTGAAGTGTCTGGCTCTTGGTTTTGGCTCAGGTCGTGATCTCAGGGTCCTGGGATCAAGCCCCATATGGGGCTCTGCCCTGAGCAGGGAGCCTGCTCGAGGATTCTCTCCCTCTGCCCCTCCCCCAGCTCGAGTGCGCGCTCTCTAAATCTTAAAAAAACAATTGTGACTCAAATCTCCCACTCTCTAACCACCGAAGCCCTCTCCAGCTCATGTGCTTAAATGTCCCCTTGAAAATGCTTTTTGAAACGCAGAAATTGCCAGTTCACAGATTCTCTGACCCAATTTGTCCTTCTCTGCATCAGCCTCCTGACTCCGTGCCTGCTTTAGCCGCTTCCATCCCATCATGACGATCACTCCCTTTTGAATAACCTCTAGTCTCTTGACACTCTCCACTGGACACACCACACCACCCACCTCCCAGACTGCACCCAGGCAGCTGGTATTGCTAGAAAGAAAAACCTGCTGCAACAAACCAATGTCACAACACATTAATTATTCCCAACTTCAAATGGGCCTTCGCCACTACCTGGCAATCCTATTATTATTCCCAGCGAGCTCATCCTCTGCCGTGACTCCCACATCTTCTCCACATTCTCCAAAACACGCTGCGCCCACCTCACGCCTTTTCCCTCTTTGCTAAAACAGAGAAGCTGTCACCTAGAACTCTCATTTTCCCATCGTCCAAGCTTCTAGCCCGGACGTGTGTACGTGCACCGGCCGTGTAATTCTAGTGGAGGAAGAACCCGTTCTCCGTTCAGAGGCCCTCACACAGGCGTGCGACCCCGTCGCTCTTCTCCAGAGCTTTCCCCCTTGACCTCTTCCCCCCCTGCTTCAACACTGTCCATTCCTTCCTCGCCCCGAATCTTCTCTCAGCACACACGCATCATTTCTTATCTTAAAAAGAAAATAATGCCTTGGCCTCCAGTTACTGTTCCAGCGAAACTTCTCAAGAATTCCCCGCCCCCCGTCTTCTCTCTCTTACATTCTGCTCACTCTTACCCTCCAGAAGAGGCTCTCCAAGGTCACGGATGCCCTTCCTACAGCCACAGTCCGTGGGCATTATTTCCGGTCCTCACTCTAGTCCACCTTTTAGCAACTTTCAGCAAAGATGACCACCCCTGACCGGCTGTTCCTGAAACCCTTTCTCGTGGCTTGGACTCGCCGTCACCCCTCTCCCCTTGGGGGGTGCTTTGCTGCCTCCTTCCCTCACCTCCACAAGTGGGAGCGCCTGTGACTTTTCTGCTCTCTCTCCTCTCTCTTAAGGATCTCCTTCATTTCCACAGCTTTTAAAACAATGGATAACTCACAAATTTGTTTCGAGCTCAAATCTCTCCTCTGAGTTCCAGGTGCCTACACCCAAAGTCGCCTATTGACATCTCACTTGGGTGTCTCACAGCATTCTCAAATTTAACAAATTTAAAACCAAACACTTACTTGTCCCCCGACACCTGTTTTATCTTTCTTTTTTTTTTTTTATTTATCTGAGAGAGAGAGACAGAGAGAGAGAGAGAGAGAACATGCAGGGGCAGGGGCAGAGAAGCAGACTCCGCACTGAGCGTGGAGCCGGACATGGGGCTCCATCTCACAACTCTGAGATCACGACCTGAGCAGAAATCGCGAGTCAGATGTTTAACAGACTGGTGCCTGTTTTTTCCTCTTCTTCATCTTCATGAACCATCACCAGACTCCAGGTGTTAACGTGGATCTCATTCTCGATTCCTCCCTGTCCCTCATGCCTCCCCCACACCCAGTCAGCCTTCATATCCCGCCAAATGATACCCTGAATTGATTTCTTTCCCTCTTCACTGCAGCCCCCCACCCCGTGCTGGCTGCCATAATCTTCTGACCAAACTGCAACAACCCCAAATTGGTCTCTCCACTTCTCCTCTTGCCCTCTCCAATATACTCTTCACACTACAGTGAAGTTGAGCTTTTAAAAATGTACATCAGACCCACGAATGAAAAATGTCCAAGACGCTGGCGGAGAGGAAAGTTCAGGGACCGGAGGGTACGGAAGATGGTCAGGCGGAGGACGGAGGAGAAGGAGGGGAGAAGCAAAACCAAGGAGCAGAAAACCCAAAGAGACCAGCGACACCCTGTCACCCATTTGCAAGAAGCCTGTAAAGGTCACGTTTACATTTAGAAATGCAAGTATATCTGAGAGGCAAGGGGCCGCAGTAACTGTCATAACTGGACTCTGGACTTCTGCACCTGGGGAACAGAACCTGAGCCCCTTCCAGGCGCGGACCACGTGGGCCAAGCTGTGAAGCGAAAGGCAGGGAAAACTCACCTCCCGCTCCCAGCTTTCCATCCGCAGCTTCTTCCACTGCTCTCTCTTGGCAAAGTAATCAGGATACATCGCCTTCTCGGAGGGATGCCAGTCATCTAAGCACCACTCGGGCACCTGTTGGGAGGGGAAATCACCGCCATCAGCCCACAGGAGGTGCGGGCATGCCGCCTGCAGGGCCTGCTCAGGAGGCAGAAGGCAAAAATGACAGTGTATTTTTATAACCACTGCAAGCATCAGATGTTTCAGGCGCTGCACAACGACCAGCGGAAGGTGAGCTCACACCGACACAAAGAACAGCTCAGAGTCAGAGCCAAGGGCTGAGAAACCTCAAGGTCAGTTCAGAGACAGCTGGCACCGATCCTCCCTGATCTGCATTCTCTAATTACGCAGAGCAGCTTGACGCGGCACGGGACTGTTACCTGTAATTGCTCCAAAATACTAAGCACCAGTCCGAACTGGTTAACTTTAAGATCCCAAAATGAGTTATATACCAAGTAATTTAGCACACTGCTTTGCCAAAAAGATACTGCCAGCCCTTGGCGCTGAATTCAGAAAGACAAAGCAACAAGAATGTCACCTGGGACAGGGAAAATGGACACCTGCAAATAGAAAACTATTTACCACTGGCAGGAAAGAACTTTGCCTAGCTGCCCCTAACGGGACAAGCGGATTTGGGGCTGAGGTTTGGGACGGGAGAAAGAGGGTCTGCCTCTCCGAAGGCAGTCACCACTGCAGTGCTCACCTACCTTGTAACACTCATATCTCTCATAGGAGGTCCCTCCCGGAGACTCAGGGAAGATGTATGGCTGAGGATGCTGATTGTGCCAGAATTCTTCCTCCGCCGCCCTCAGCAGTTGGGTGGCCTTCACCATGTCCTTCTCATTCTTATGTTCTTCAAACCGGGCTCTCATCAAACAAGCAAAGTACCGGTATTTGTCCCTTTAACCAAAATCGTTTTGGAGATTAGAAACGTTATCCACTCAGCTGAGCAGATTACTGTCTGACAAGAGGCTGCACTTCTACTAACGTCCTCTGAATGTGTAGCGCAACTACCTGGAAGCACCCCAGACCCTGCCAATGAAGCAGCCACATCAATATGACTGCCTCCTCAGCAGTCCCCCACACGGCGGCAGCAGCAAAAAAAAAAAAAATACTGTATTAAACACAACCTAACCACTTTCCTCCCTCTCTCCTCCAAAAAAGGAATGCTGATTCAAACACACACACAAAAAGATAATTTGCAAGAGAGAAAAACTAGAGCCTCTGTCAGATCATTCAATACTCATTGAATGACAACTTACTGAGATTCCTCCTACCTTGTGCTAGGCACTGTGCTAAATTCTGGAGATACAAAGGTGAGTGGGAAGGGAGGTGTTACCCAGTGGAAACGGTATTGCTTGAATCACACAGATCTGGGTTTGAATCCTAATTCTGACACTAACTCCACGACTGTAGGCAAGTTCAGGTCAGGTTCTAAAAGAAACGGAAGGCAGAGATCATTTGGCTTCGACAATAATCCAAGCCACAGATGAGAGGGGCCTGAAGCAGGCACCTGTGATGGTAGGAGACAGGAGAGAAACGTTTACATTACAGAATTGAGAGTGTCTGCTAAAATCAGATCGTTTCAGACTAAATCTTAGTTTACTAGCTGTGTAATCTGGGTCAATTAATGTCTTTAGGCCATGGGTTCCTCTACAAAAGTGTTAGTAACAATATCTAGATCTTCAAAGTATCCTAAAGATTTGAGGACTT
The DNA here is from genome assembly GCF_037043125.1 of Eumetopias jubatus. Lineage (NCBI taxonomy): Eukaryota > Metazoa > Chordata > Mammalia > Carnivora > Otariidae > Eumetopias > Eumetopias jubatus. Next base: position 123,872,393 of record NW_028274810.1, read on the forward strand.
AAAACATTATCAACACACTTCAGACAGATGCCTGGTACCTCCTCTGCTCAATGTCAGTTACAATATTATTACACTGTGGAGAGAATTTACAAGTATCAGTGTCCAAATACACACTGCACACAAGCACATGTGTCACTGGCATCGGAATGAGTACGGAGTACTTAAGAACGACTCTAAGACTTAAAGCTGAGTGACTGAATTACTAATCAATGCTATTAGCTGAGACGGAATTTAGGAAGAAAATCAAAATGAGGTAAAGAGTTTGGTTTTAAGGCATTAAGACAAGCTGAGTTTCAGAGAACTGTAGGTTTTCTAACAAATAAATGGAAAACAGCTCTAGAGACAAGTGAGCCTAGGTGGTAACTCAAGTCCCAGCATTAGATGAGGCTGTCCAAAGCATATACACCACCACCAAGGACCTGGGATGGAACCATGGAGAATAGCACGAGGAACAAATGGATGAAGAAAAGTCCTGGGAGAGGACGTCAGTGAGACTTAAAAACCACTGAGTCAGTGTTATCATACGAGTTGCTTTCAACTTCTCCTCCAGGACTATGGATTTTAATATTCCCAGATGCAGTTCAGTGTTATCTGAATTCTTGACAGCTCAGCTTCCTTCATCTTTATAAGATTGGTCATTCTCTTATCTATTTGTTTACATGTCCATCTTCCCCATTAATCCGTGAGCTCCTATAGCTGAGAAAGAGGACTTACTGGTTTTTTTTATTCAGTAGCCAGCATAGAACCTGAGTTGCAAATTTTGTCAGATGACCGAATGAGGAAAAATCAGGGAAGAAACTAACAACGTTACAATGAACCTGGCCATCTTTCTGTCTAGCAAAGAGAAGTAGGTCAATGACTTTCCAAGAATCACAAATACGCAATGTGGGCTTTAAGGATATCCTCCACAACTTTTCCAGACCTACTTAGTTTCCCATCGTTTAGAGGTTTCTCCCAGAAGCCCTGCTCCTGGGACTAGGCTTTCGGACTCCTATGAGGCAGTGGAGGCCCAGGATCCACACACATGCACTGCCTTCAGGTAACGAAAATCTATGTGTTTTAAGACTCTGTCCTAAGACTACTCTCAGATGGAGAGAAGAGAACGACGTGGCTGGTAAAGAATTATGTGGATGTGAAAATAGTGGAAAGGGCTGAAGCTAAAAAGAGGAAAGTTGACTGGAGAAGTGGGAGACTGGTGATGCTCCGGGGTTAGCACCGGAGTTTTAATCCTGGCCCGGCCACTCACCAGCTCTAGGACCTTGACAAGTTACTCTCCATGCCCATTTTCTTACTTGTAAATTAAGGCTAAATAATCCCTAACTCCTGGAGTTGTTATGGGGACTACAGAAAACAATGCACATATTCCTGCTGCTAATATTAGCAACAAGAAGGTCAGGAAGAAAGCTCTTATACAGTGAGCGCTGCACGCACAACTAAGAGTTTTAGGCACTTTCCTTTATTTCATTTAATCGTCAGGCAACCCTCTGCGCTGGTCCTGCGTCGCTCTTCCTGAACAGAAAACTGAGGCCTGGGCCAGATAAGCAACTCTTCAAGGTCTCGCAGCTAGAAGCGACGACGCGTGGATTTGAACCCGGGTCTATGGCCACCTTCCCACTTCGTCCCCCATGTCCTTGAGCCGCTCGGTCCCTCAAGGCCACTCAGCCTCTGTGAGGATCCCCGGGGTCACCTCCCCGAGCCCCAGCTCTCCCTCTCCCACCTGTGGACGCAATACGACTCCAGGTGGCGCAGCGCCCGCTTATAAAGCCGCAACACCTTCTGCTGGTGGGTCAGGTAGGCACCCGGCCCGCAGAACGCCATGACGACCCGCTTCCTCCAGCGGCCGCGGGGGTTCCCGGGAAGCCGGAGGCTGGGCCTAGGGGCGGGGCAGCCGGAAGGGCGGGGCGACAGCGACTACTTCCGCTTCCGCCGGGGAGGAAACCGTGCTGCTAACATGAGTCGCTTCAAGTTCGTGGGTAAGCGTCTTCTCGGTTCTTGGGCTTTTCGGACCACCCACGGGCGTCGCTTACCGCAGCCAGGGGCCCAGGACTTGAGCTCTCTGGCTTTCTGAAGGTCGAGAGAGCACTCAGTGGAAGAGGGCGCGGGGAGGCTTCTGGGTGCCGTTAATATTCTGCTTCTCGGCCTGGGTGCTGGTATCACACATCTGTGAAAATTAACGAGCTGTACAATGATGTATGCTCTTTTCAGCGTATGTGTCGTATTCAGTAAAAAGAAAAAAAGGAAGCAAAAGTAGGCCAAAAAAAGAGGCCACTCACCATATTCCCCTCCATCCCATGTGCACCTCCCGCCCCTTCCCCTCTCGGTGTCGGACCCGTTGACTCACTAATTCGTGCGTTCATAGCACAGTTATTGAGCGCTCCCGGGGGGCCAGGCACCGGCTAGGAACACAGGGCGCAAAGACCCGGCCCCTGATCTGCTGGCATCACCATCTGGTGCAGGAACTGGAGGACACAAATAGTGGGGAGAAAAACAAGTTCTATTACTTGGCAAGAACAATAATCTGTTCACCATCAGTAGAACAAGAGGGGGTAAGATGCGACAGGAACCAAAGGGATAAGAATATTTACTACCAGGCACATGGGAAAAGCTGGAGAGCTAGGATTGGAAGGGTAACTTGGGACTCAAAGGTCTGGCTGAGTTTACTTTTACTGTGTGTAGAGTGGAGCTTCGCTGGAGGCTTTCAGCCTTTCTTCATCAAGTAAATCATGCAGTGCCAGTTATGTACCAGGAACCTGGGTGCTGTGTGTTACAACAGTGTGATTCTTGTCTTTGTGGTGTTTCCAGCTACTTGAAGGTGGGAAAGGGCAATGACCACCACATCTCTGCTTTAATAAGGCGGTCCTGATAGTTACTGTAAGTTCTGTGGGGGAGGGGGAGAGATGGGGAAACATTTCCGAGCTTGAACTAGGGAAGTGGAAAAGGGAGAGAGAGAAGAGATGTACATATGCAGCATTTGGCAGCTGTGTTTATGGAAGTAAGGGAGCGTGAACAGTCAGATAGATGACTCAGAGTTGGGATAAATACCTAAATATGAAATGGAAGGATGATCAGTTTGGCAATGGGTAGGAGATGTAGCGAGATCCATGTGGATTAGGTTAAGTTTGAGAGTCTTACAGGACATCCAGCTGGAAACATTTGCTGGGCAATTGGAAATGTAGCCTTAGATCTGAGAGTTATTTTAAGCGATATTTTTTCCACAGACTTTGTGCTAACTTTTTGGAACTATGAAAGATACGAGTGGTGCAGTTATTTTTCAGACTAGAGAGAGATGTACAAAGCAAGTGCAGGGGAGAATGTTTTCAGTGCCACAAAAGAAGTTTAAAAATGCTGTGGGAGAGCCAGGGGTTGGGGTTGGGGTGTAGTCCTCAGTAGTTGTAGGTGTGGTGTCTGTCTGCTTCTCTTCTCCAATCTGTGATATAATTAGTGGGGGAGATGGGCTAAGGGCCATGAGAGATTCCCCAAGGAAAAGACAACTTATTATTTGTGATATAAAACGAAATCCCTGCCTCCAGTCATGTCTCCTTAAATGCATCATACATACAGCCTTCAGTGTGGTCTGTGCAAAAATCAACTACAGTTTTCTTCTGCTTCCAATCCTTCAGTTACTGTCCCAGGATAGCTGAAGTACCTTGACACAGCATACAAAACCGATCCGTGCTCTGGTCCTGCCCTCTGTTCCAGCCTCATCCCTTTTATCTTTGACAAACACTTGGACATGCTGTTTCTTGCCTTGGACGAGGTTTTAGAGTGGCAGTTCGGGACCATAATGTCACTTTTGCCCCTAATATCTCACTGACTACCTTCTTGCTTGGTTGATTTTTACTTGCAAGAGCAGACTTCCTAACTCTACCCTTTGATGCATTATTTTATAATTAAATATTTATGTGTCTCTCCCACTAGACCACACACTCTTAAGGCAAATACTCCGTAGTGTTTGTTTCCCAGGGACTTAGTACAGTGATGGTCAATGGAAGTATGAATGAATGGGTAAAACAATATACGTAGTTTTAGTACCATGGTGATAAGAAAATTGATAAAGGAATTTGAACCTTTTGGTAAGATGAGTTCGGAAAGACTTCTTGAAGGTGCGTTTATTTTGAATACATTTTTTTTCCTACTCTCTTGAGATAGCCGGTGTTAAACTTTTTAAGTCTATCCTTCCCTAGGTGTTTAATAGATTTATGCGTAGAAGGAAGCATATTCCAGGGGTGGTGGGGTGGCGGCAGTGATGGGTAACTAACTCTTGATGCATTTACATTTCTTCGGATGTTTTGTGTTTATCTTTGAAATAATATAGTGCCCTTTTTAAATTAAGATACTTTATCCCCTAAGTCTTCCGAAGTAAAATTGAAACTCCATGAAATCTCGAAGTGTTACATACTCTGTGGAACACCCATAATTTTGTTTGTTTTTTAGAGGATTGATTTATTTTAGAGCCCGAGAGTATGCGTGCTCAAGTAGGGGGAGGGGCAAACGGAGAGGGAGAGAGAATCCTCAAGCAGACTCCCTGCTGAGTGCGGAGCCCCAAGTGGGGCTCGATCCCAGGACCCTGAGATCATGACCTGAACCCAGACCAAGAGTTGGAAGCTTAACTGACTGGGCCACCAGGTGTCCCGGAACACCCCTAGTTTGAGAAGCGCGGCTTTAGATGATTCCTAGTTTAGCAGTCCCCGCCCCCCTCCATGAGCCAATGAGAGAGCAGCTGACAGTATTTAGTAGCATAACTATCCCTTCGGGCCATCCAGCTTTTCCGTACCTAGGATTAATCTGTAGTTGTCTTTTTTCAACAGGATTCTGATCCTGCCCTGTGGCCCTAGAAGCAAGCCAGTTGGGGCTTTTGGCCACCTTTTTTGTATAAATTCCATTTCTCTAGGGATTGGATCGTATTTCCTATGTCTTCGATTCCCTTAAGCAACCCAGTCATTCATTCACTTTAAAGTATTTACTGTGAAAGTATTTACTGAGTTTCTACTGTGTGCCATCCCGTGTGCTAAATGCTAGGAAGCAGTGGTGGTCAGAAACTAGGTCACATCTCGTGGTGGAGACCGCCGCATGAATGCACTAAAGGCTTTACCACAGTTACAGAGATGAGGGCACTGAAGAAAGGGAGCATGGTCCTCTGGGTATTTGTGAGGAACAAAACAGTCTGGCAGGTCAGAAAAGGTTTCCTTGAGGAAGTGACACTTGGACTGAGCTCTGAAAAATTGAGTTCAGTAGGCCAAGAAAGGCAGAGGGTTCCAAACAGAACAGCCTGTGCAAACATCCTGTGGCAAGAGGATACATGGTCCTTTTGAGGAACTGAAAAAATGACCAGTGGGTCTGGAACAGAGAGAAATGGGGAAGGGGCTGAGAGGGTGGGAGGATGGTATAGAATGAGCTAAAGAGATTAGCAGAGCCAAGGTCCTACCCTGTTAGGACCTTGATTCTCATCCTAATAGTGAGAAGTCCAGTTAAGAGTGTCACGATCTGATTTATGAATGAAAGAAACCATGGGTCGGGTGGAGAGCAGAACAGAAGGGGAGTCAAAGTGGCGTTTGGGCCAGAGTTGGCCGACTGGAGTCTTATGGTAGGGGGGAGGCGGAAAGAAGTGCACGGGTTTGATAGACTGGGAGGTAAAATCCACCTACTTGGTAAGTACACCTTGAGAGAGAAGCTGATGTTATAGATTGCCTTTGTCCATTTGGGCTGTTAGAAGAGAATATTGCAGATGGAGTGACTTATAAATAAGAAATGTATTTCTCGCAGTTCTGGAGGCTGGGAAGTCCATGGTCAGGGCACTAGCATGTTTGCGTTCTGGTGAGTACCCCCTCCCTGGTTTCTAGCTGCTGCCTTCTCATTGTGTCCTCATGTGATGGAACAAGGGGCCTCTCTAGAGCCTCTTTTATAAGGTGGTCGTGTCCAAAACAGTATCCAATCCAGAGCCACATATTTGGATGCCCTTAAGTTTTGTATCTAGTACAGAGGTTGGCCAACTTTTCCCTTAAGGGCCGTATAGTATGTATTTTTTATTTTGTGGACCATATGATCACTACCACAAATACTCTGATCTTGTCACTCAAAAGCAGGCATAGACACTATATAAACAGATGGGTGTGGCTGTGTTCCAGTAAAACTTTTTGGACACCGAAACTTGAGTTTCTTATAATTTTTAGGTTTCACAAAATCCTATTATTGTTTTGATTCCCCCCCCCCCCCGCCCCCAGCTATTTAAAAATGTAAAACCATTTTTACTCAGGGGCAAAGAAAGATAGGGGTTGGTCTGCCAGCAACAGCTTGCCAACCCCTTGATCTAGCACATTTCTTTCCTCGTGGCATTGTCTCGGAGAAGCACTTGGCTGGTGGCCCCACAGAAGTCTTTTGAATTTGTCTGATTGCTGTGTGCTGGTGTTTAGCTTTTCCTCTAATTTCCTGTATTTCCTGTAAAGTTGAAGTTCTGTCTGAAGGCTAAGCAAATCCGAAGCAATTTTAAACGCCCTGTTTACTGTCCATTTGTATCCCTAGATCATAGGTGACAGTGATAGGACGTGTTTCACTGAGCCCAGTGAGGCATCAGTTTGGAGATGTGGTTTTGTTTTGGTTGCAAGCAGTTTTCCACTCTTGTTTTGAGAAATCTCATTAATACCAGAAGTAGTTTTTAGCAGTAAAGCAATTAACTGCTTTTAAAGCCAGCCAGTTAAAAAAAACGGAAAAGAAACATCACTGATCCTTACAAGATGATGACGTGCCACTAAATGTATGACTCCCTCCATTTCCCCCATCAGAAGTAGTCATTTCCTACCTTTTTCCTATCATGCTCTCATCCCATCTGTCTTAGTTTTTCAAGCTATTTCAAGCTAGAAATTGATTCTCATATACTATTTACTTTTTTTGAGTTTGTTGACAACGCATCCTTGTGATAGGAACTTTTTTTTAAGATTTTATTTGAACACTACATCAAAAACTAATGATGTATGATGATGAACACAACATAAAAAAATAAAATTTAAAAAATATAAAAAAATTTTATTTGAGCGAGCCCTCTTGAGTTGGCAGAGGGCCAGGGGGGGAGAGAGAGGGAAAGAGAGAATCTTAAGCCGACTTTGCACTGAGCACAGAACCTGACAGGCTCAGTCTCACCACCCTGAGATCATGACCTGAGCCAAAACCAAGAGTCAGATGCTTTACCTGACTGAGCCACCCAGGTGCCCCTGTGATAGGAACTTTTTAATTGAAAAGATAGTATCCCTTATACTAAATTAGGACATTCTGAACAATTTAAATGAGTAGGATTTTGAGTGGCTTTATTTTCGTAGCTGCATCATGAGTTAGGTATAAAAAGATGGACTCACTTTGGCTACTGAATAATGAATTGAGAGTGTTAACCACTGAAGGTGGTATGGCAGGGTAGCTAATGTTGACTAAAATTCCATGTGTTACTGGCATGTTACAGAACGTATACTGTGCTCAGTAATAATAGTAAGTAGATTTTATAAGGCTTTTAATTTGCAAAGTGCTTTCACATTCATTTTCCAGTTTGAGCCACATTTCATCCGGGAAGGAGAAATGTTGTGCCCTATTAGTGGGGAAACAGGCCCAGAAGGCCCAGTGATTTGCCCAACATCATTGTTTATTCGTCATAATGCCAGGAATTCTGACTCCTGAACCCATTCTTTTTCCATAACTGCAGTTCCTCCATTTCATTGCATTTCTTGGAACTTGCTCACAAATTTACACTTTTTGGTGATCGTGTTCAACTTTTCTTTGACCCCCTCCATATACTGACCTCTTGATTATCTTAACCACCCTGCAGGTGTTTGCTGGTGGCTAGGTAGATGGGGAGTGGGAGGCCCAGAGGCCAGCCAGTATAGGGGAGGAGAAACGTAAGTGACTCAGCGTCCAGAAGAAGAGCGTATTTGCCTCTATAGAGGAGGAGAAGCTTCCTCCTACCCTGTTAGGTTCTGTGGCTGGTGGAAGAATTAAACTGACATAAGACATTAACAGGAGAAAAGCATGGACATTTTTTTGGGTATCTGGGAGTCTTCAGAAGGAAAATGAAGCCCCAAAGAAGCCATTAGGCCCAAAAGCATAAATGGCAATGTGATAAAAGGGCTTAAACTGTCTTGAGTTGTGGGACCATGACGAGGAAATGTATGGGGAAACTAACGGGAGATGATGAGGGTTATTTGGGTCTGTTTGTACACATTCATTTTGACTCTGACTCCCAGGCTGGTGATAACAGTATTACAGTGATAACCATATTCTTCTGTTCTTGATATAGGGAGGGGGTCTCTCTCATGGGAATTTTATGACCTTTTCATTACAAAGTGGGGAGACCAGAGAGCCTTGCCTACATCTGCTCTTTTCTCCAGTGCATTCAGCTCAAAATAACTGAGATGCCAAAGTGGCATATTTTGGGGTGGTATGTTCTGACCCCCTTTACCAGACCTGACTAACGGAAAGCATTCCATTCAAGGTAGAAAACAGCTCTAATAGCTGGCTAAGGAATACACTTCAAGCAAACCATATGTCAGAAAGAAAAGGGCCAAGGGCTGTAAGTCAGGAGAGATTTCTTGCAGCAGAGGGAAGAAATTGGTGGCTGAGCCAGGGTAGGATATCCTAAAGCCCAAGGCTCACCTGGGTCCAAAGCTGAATACAGGTTTTTGAACTACACTGTGACTTAGGGCCTGAAGGACTGACCCACATCTAGAAGTGGGTTCTAAGAGGCAGTGTATCACCTTGAATTGGCTTCAGCCATATCTGCCTCAGCATAAAGTGCTGAAGAACGATTCAGCATCCAGTCCAGTGAGGGTTGAGACAAGGACATGGGAAGGCTTCAGAAACTGAGCCCCCAAGTTAATCTTCAGTTTGCCTTTTTAAAATTATTGTTTTTTAAAGATTTTATTTTATTTGTTTTAGAGAGTGAGTGCAAGCCGGGGCTGGGCAGCAGGGAGGGAGAGGGACAGGGACAAGCAGACTCCGTAATGAGTGTGGAGCCTGATGCGGGCCTGATCGCAGGCCCCTGAGACCACGACCTGAACCAAAATCAAAAGTTGGACACCTGGGGTACCTGGGTGGCTCAGTCGGTTAAGCGTCAGCCTTCAGCTCAGGTCATGCTCTCGGGGTCCTAAGATTGAGGCCCAAGTCGGGCTCCCTGCTCAGCGGGAGTCTGCTTCTCCCTCTCCCTCTGCCCCTCCTCCCACTCATGCACGTTCGCTTGCTCTCTCTCTTAAATATATGAATCAAATCTTAAAAGAAGTTGGATGCTTAACTGACTGAGCCACCCAGGCACCCCTCCGTTGCTTTTAAAGTAACATAAAGTTTACTTGCTAAATTTGCTTTTGTTTCCTTTGTTTTTCACTGTTTTCTAGTAAAAAGATGGCTTTGGAAAAATACTAATCTCTTTGCTGCACAAAGGGGAAATGAGTAGAAGACATACAGACCAGGTCTGTGCTCCTAACCATCGTCCATGGTGGGTGATTGTAGATGGAGCTCTGTGAAGGATTCTTCGAGGCAGAAAAGCCTCTCCTCTCTTCCCTGGGCTCCCTTTCTCAGTCTGCCCCCTGCCCTATCTAGTTTCCTTTCCTTGACTGAAAAAAAAAAAAAAATGCTGAATTCTTGTGATTTGGGCCATTCCATTGAACGCCTATATTATATTTACTGTGGTCAGTGTTTGTGTGTTAATAATCCTTTAAAGGGTACCGGTGTGAATTCATCTCCTGCCCTCTATTGACATATATACTGTTGCTGAAATATCTTTCAAGTTTTCTGCATTGTGCCCTTCTTTTGCTTGTTCCAAATGTCTGGACTACTCTCTCCACCATCCCTTATTAGATCATCCAAACTCCCATCCATCACCTCAAGTCTGTCTTCATGTGGAAGCAGCACAGCTTACTGAGGGCCAGAAATCAGGGTGAAAACATTACCAAGAGGAAGCTGAAAGTAAGCAGAAGTAATGTAAGGGTCTGTAGGAAGGCACGTGCCCCCAACCATCATGAACTTGGAGCATGAACTCCTGGTGCTAAATGCTAAAGAGTGTGTATTTTAAATAAGGAAGGTATTATTATTTTTTAAAAAGATTTTATTTGAGAGCGAGCGAGCAAGAGCACAAGTCGGGGGAGAGGCGGAGGGAGCAGGAGAAGCAGACTCCCTGCTGAGCAGGAAGCCCAATGTGGGGCTCTATCCCAGGACCCCCGGATCTCGACCAGAGCCGATGGCAGACGCCCAACTGGCTGAGCCTCCCAGGTGCCCCATAAGGAAGGTATTATTATTGCCCGGGGCCAGTACGGTCTGACTTCACATCCTGTTATTCTCCCTGTACTCTGCAGCAGGACTTATCAAGAAATGGCCCTTGATGTTGGGGGTCAGATAATCCCTTCTTGCGGGAAGTTATCCTGTTCGTTATAAAGTATTTAGCAGCATCCATGGCCTCAAGCCTGGATGCCAGTAACTCTCTCCTCAGTTGTGCCAACTAGAAATGAACATGGACATTGCTAAATGCTGTCCAAGGAGGGAGGTTAGGAGGAGAGAGGGGCTGCAGAATTGCTCTCCATTGAGGACCACTGCTCTGTAGGCACAATGAATTTCTTCTCGTCTTCTAGATAGAGTTGGTGCCCGCACGCATCCATAGTTGTAGAACGCCCTTTCCGTTTGTCATCTTGTAAGCTTTAGCTTTGTTCAAGATCCAGCTCTGCTGGGAGGCTTTTCTTGTCACGTTTGCCAGAACTGTTAATGCCCCTTCTTTGTGCTCCCAAACACATAATAATTATAGACTTAGCATGTATAGAGCTCCTACTACGGGGCAACCATTATGTTAGGTTTTAGGAATATAGCAATAAAGAAAAACATTCTTGCCTTGTGTTGCTTAGTCTAACATATCACCAAGTATATTTGTAGTTCCCATAGAGACCATGAATTCCTGGAGGGCAGGGACCAAGTGTTGGGTCTTATTCCCTTCTGTATCCCCTAACTCCTTACATAGTAAGGACACAGGCTTGGTCTTCAGAGTATTTGGTGAATAAAGAAATTCATTCTGCTCTCTGCATCTCTCCTTACGTTACCCCAATTCAGGTTCTCCTCATTGTAAATATGAGCTCTTGCCTGTTTCCAAGTGAAATCTGTGGACTCCATTTGCCCCCCCCTTCAAATCCTACCTTCTGCAAAGACGCCAGAATGAGATGTCCAGAAGACAAAACCTCAGCGCCTCTGCTTAAAAGCCATCTGTGCTTCTGGTTGCATCTGGTGTTTCAAAGACCAATGTCTGTAACATAGCTGAGTCTGGACTTTTCTGGCCACTCCCTTCCCTACATTTCTCTCCAGCAGCCGAACAGCCTATAGATCGCCACAGTCACTGCTATTCCACACCCCAGACGCACTGCTCCCGCTTCCTCTGTCTGCAATTTCCCCTCGTCCTCTGGGTAACTCAAACTTACCCTTTAATATTCAGTTCAGGGATCCATTCTTTCTGGAAACTTCTGGGCCATCTACCAGACTAGGTTGGGTGTTTCTCATCTGTGTCCCACAGTGCCAGTGTCTACTTAGAATTATTTCTTAACTGTTAATGGGTCTGCCTTTCCAATTCTGCGGTGAGTTTCTTGCAAGCTAGAATTCTGTCTTACTCCTCTTTGTGTCCCAGGTGTCTAGCTCAGTAACTGACAAGTGGTAGGCACTTAGATTTTGTTTGAATGAAAAATTTCATAACAGGAACTTTTATTTAACATAGAAATTTAAAATAGCTCTTAATACTTATTTTTGCTTTCCACAGATATTGGTATCAACTTGACAGATCCTATGTTCAGAGGAATTTATAGGGGAGTTCAGAAGCATCAAGGTAAATGTTTCTTTTATTAAGATAAATAGTTTCTCTATGAAGACAAGTTTTCTGCCTCAAGGAGATCATGAGAAGCATAATCACTTTACAACTGAAATATTAAAAGGATTTATTATGCATCTTGGATGCATATAGTTTAAAACTGTAGGGCGCCTGGGTGGCTCAGTTGGTTAAGCGACTGCCTTCGGCTCAGGTCATGATCCTGGAGTCGTGGGATCGAGTCCCGCATCGGGCTCCCTGCTCAGCGGGGAGTCTGCTTCTCCCTCTGACCCTCTTCCCTCTCGTGCTCTCTTTCTCTCATTCTCTCTCTAACAAATAAAATCTTAAAAAAATAAAACTGTAAACCAAGTGAAATGTACATAAGCTACATGGGTAAATCACAACCATGAGCATTTATAAAGCACCTGTAATAACAGTGTTACCAAAGCCTCCTTATCTGAGGAAGTTTATAATTTCGAATATAGAAATGTGTAAAAGCCATACGCATAAAAGCCAAACAATGGTTGATGTTTAATTAGTCTTTTAAGCAATTGAACATGACGGCACATAATTTAAAAATCACATGCAGTTGAACATCAAAATCACATGCAGTTGAACATCACTGTAATACCTAGACTTTTGGAAATGTTTTCAGCTGAGTGACAAAGTGGTAATGTGGTTAAGGAGTGGGTGCCCTGCTCTCCAGCTTCCCTGTCTTGCCTTACCCCCTTTCTTCCAAGTCCTGCTAGAGCCCAGATCCCTGTGGTGTAGGTGGGAATACACAGTAGTTTCTCAAAGATTGATGGAAAGCTTAGCCAAAAGCAAAATGGCTTCTATTTATCATATCAAGATCATTCGTGTATTTTGTCATCTGAGTTGAGGAAGCAGGAAATGATGGTGACAACACGTTTTTGAAAGAATTTCTCCAGTAAAACTGGCTTATGAATATTGCCTTAGAAAATTACTGTCCTTGTTATGTAAATGCAAACAGGAAAATTTTGGTTTCTGGTCTGGGTGAAGAGGAATTACACATTTCTTTCAACAATTAAGTCAGAGCCAGTTTCACTTGTGCTTCTAGGTGATACTAAGTGAAAGCTTCTCTAAATATTGGGAATGTCAGATGCCACTTGAAAGAAGAAAGTTAAATGTTAGCTTTCATAAGCCTTACCTCAAAACTTACCTTTTCTACTGCACTTAGAAGTTTCGATAATGTTTTTATGTTTTATAAGATGTTAGGTACTACAGATGATTGAATAAATTGTATTCTGATTTTCTTGCCATTGTAGCACTTCATAGATTTCATGCTTTGTGACTCTTAACGTGTGTGTTTGTGAAATAAGTTTTATTATCATCAGTATCAGTAGCACTCTGGTTTACAATATTTAGCAAAACTAGTTGGCTTAGTAGAAGTTCACTAAATTGATAGTTTTTGTCTAAAATTTTATAGCTACTCTAGAAATAATTGAATTCTAACTAAATTTCCTGTGATAATTAAATATGAAATTAATAAGTGGATTTTTATGATAGAATTGTTGGATTTTGCTGTCCACTTACCTCAGGCCTCTTAAAGCTTAGCTTTCTATTGATCTCCCCAGAAAAGCCTGTTACTTAACAAGAAACTTTGGGGAAAAAGCAAAAAGCTGTCAGAGAAAATAAAAATTATCCTTCCCCAGTGGGAATGGGAATTATAGAAATACAGCATTGACTGCAGTTTACAAAGAGATGTTTTATCATGTTTTGGGAGGCGTTACAGATATATTTTGAAAAGCCCTAGTAAAAATAACAATTTTAATGATTGTTTCATTTTTATTTTAAAAAATACAGTACCAACAAGTTTCAAACTTAAGGCAAGTAATTTAAATTGTAGTGAGCAAATTCACCTTTCGTTGGAACCCCCTGATTTTTGTCACTTTTCTCCCTTTTGGTCAACAGAATAAAATATAATTAAATGGATAACTAGTCATCTAGTTTGCCTCATATGGGTTTCTTTTTTTTTTCCCCTCGGGTTATTGCTGGTTATTATAAGTACTCATCAAACTATTGATTTGGTAAATATAATTGTTTCTATGTATTTTTCTTTCAAGAAGGGATAAGTGAAATTTTTTTTAACAAGTTTTCTTAATGGGTTTGCTTTTTACAGATGACTTACAAGATGTAATAGAGAGAGCTGTCCAGATTGGTGTTAAAAAGGTAAATTTTTGTTTTTTTAAAAATTAAATTTTGGTTAAGATACTGTAGAATAGAAGAGAAAGAGCTAATGCCACACTTGGCATTTTGGGATATGTACTGTCAACAAGTAATATTAGCATGTAAATGAAGTAAAATACCAAACTTAAGTGAAACAGACCTCATGCTTGGATAGTTCTTTATGTGAGCAGAAATGTGGTAAATGGCAAAGTCTCTTTGAAAAAAAATTTTTCCTATCTGAATTACCAGGCAACTCTTAATAATAAATTTTGTAACATAACTTAGCATTTGTTAGAATTCAGTGGTCTTTTGTTGGAACTCAGTGGTCATCAGAAAGACTTGTATCTGTGTATGGATATACCTTTTCAAATAACTGAGAAGACACTTTTAAGTTTTATAGTACTAATTTGATTATCAGGAAAATTCTGCTTTTTAGAGTTCTAAGCAAATGAATATTAGCTCTGTGTCGAATTCTTTGAATAGATACTTCTTTTTAACTAGGATTTTTTAAAAAAATATCAAGGTAACCCACATATGCACACATAAGGTTAAGTTCCCCAATGGTATTGAGTAGATACTTCTTTTTAACTAGGATTTTTTTAAAAAATATCAAGGTAACCCACATATGCACACATAAGGTTAAGTTCCCCAGTGTGGTGTCTGGAGACTTGGTAGCTGCGGCTTCTGGTTTAATTACCTCCGTTGTAAGAGAGGACCCTGCTGGCTCCTGAGATCTGCAGTCCCAGCTCTACACGGTAGAGTCACTGCTCACAATAAGAAAGGATAAAAGTTACAGCATTCCCTTCTCATTATGCTTGGTAAATCACTTTATAAAATGCTTTTCTGCAGACTCTGAAATACCAAGCTCCTAAATTTTCATGTGTCAGCCGTGAGTAGTTTAATCTAACATTTGGAAACGTACACACACCGATGTAAGAATGTCAGAAATGGAATTTACTCAGTCTTGGTTCCTAGGTGGAATCTAACTTAGTGTCTTGCAGTGAAGTTGTAGTGATGAAAAGCACAGTTATGGCCTCACACCGCTGGGTTCCAGCCCCAGCTTCATTCTTCAAAGCTTCGTAACATGGGTGCTTCTCTCTCTAGGCTTCAGTTTTCGCATCTGTAATTCGAGAATGATAATAATGCCTAATTGAGGGAGTTGTAAGAGTTAAATAAGCTGGAGTGCAAAGCACTTGGTATTGTACCTGCGTAAACACCCTTTATTCTCTCAGGTTTATGGTGGAAGCCACCATCATCCTAATATCATCATTGTGACCTGGGAGAGGAAATTACGTTCTCTAGTCTTGTCCTTGCTTTTTCATCTATTTGGGAAAGTTATAGATAAAATAAAAGATAGACTTGAATAGAAACTATTTTACAGAATAGAAATACTAGATCTGGGCACCTGGTCTTGTATTAAAGAATTAGGTAGTGTTAGTAAACAGTCAAGTTCTCCCAATATTTTTAAGATATACCCTGTGTTTTACAAGCAGTTGAGGATTTAATAATGGCTGTGCATTCCCTGAATTAGATACTCAGTGCCTATTATATTAGAAGTTTAGGTTGCTATATGAAAACATCTGTTCATTTGCACCTCCTCCGGTGTTTTTTATGTTTTCTCTTTAGGCGCATACCTAGAAGGAATTCTTCATTTTAGCTCAGTGAGGCGCTTGAAGTGAGATGCTTAAAAAAATCTACATCAGTGTGCTTAGTAAGTCCCTTCTTTAGAAGGACACACACTTCGGCAGCACTGCCTCAGTAGCCAGCACTCACACACCACTCTTTGTGACATTTTCCTTTTGATACAGTCGTCCTGCCGGTGGACCCTGAGGGTGCCTCTTTAGAAATGTGCTTTTTGCCAGGAGCCATGCGTTTCCTCACGAAGAATTCAATATGCCTTAATCCGGTGATGGTCAAACTTTTGGTCTCAAAACCCATTCATGTTCTTCAATATTCCTGAAGACCCCAAAGAGTTTTTCTTTATGTGGGTTTTATTTGCTGATATTGGAAATTAGAACTAAGAATGTAAAATATCTATTAACAGTAAACCATTATATAACATTAAGTAGCATATTTTTATGAAAAATAAGTATTTTCCAAACCAAAAAAATGTGATGTAAGTGGAATTGTTTGATCTCTCTTTTTTTTAAACATCTCTTGAATGTCTGGCTCTTAATAGAAGACTGCTAAACTTGGATGTCTGTTTTTGCTGTCAGTCTGTTGTGATATTACACATCATGTAGCCTCTGGAATATCTTATTGCACACTTGGGGCCGGGTGAGAGTGAAAAAGGCAAATAGCATCTTAGAATTATTATGAAAATAGTTTTGACCTCACATTCTCCCGGGGGTTCCGGGACCACACTTGGAGAACTGTTGAATTAATAAACACTACTGAATCTCCAATTTAGATTAAAAGAATTTTTATTTTTTTAAGATTTTTAATTTATTTGACAGAGAGAGACACAGCGAGAGAGGGAACACAAGCAGGGGGGGTGGGAGAGGGAGAAGCAGGTTTCCTGTGGAGCAGGGAACCCGATGTGGGGCTCGATCCCAGGAACCTGGGATCATGACCTGAGCCGAAGGCAGCCTCTTCACCGACTGAGCCACCCAGGTGCCCCAGATTAAAAGAATTCTAAATTCTTTAGTTATTCGGTCTTTCATAATGTGATCTCTGTCCTTAAGGAGCTCTTGATCTAACTGGAAAAACAGACATGTGAATACATTTTAATGGGAAGGCGTGACAAATTCTGTGTTGTATGTATGCTTGTATGGAGAGGGGTGGTCAGGGACCACTCTAAATAGGCGATGACCTTCCAGCCAAATTTTAAAGGAAGGGTAAGTGTGGGGCGCCTGGGTGGCTCAGTCATTGGGCGTCTGCCTTCGGCTCAGGTCATGATCCCGGGGTCCTGGGATCAAGCCCCGCATCGGGCTCCCTGCTCGGCGGTAGGCCTACTTCTCCCTCTCCCACTCTCCCTGCTTGTGTTCCTGCTCTCGCTCTCTCTGTGTCAAATAAACAAATAAGATCTTAAAAAAAATAAAAGGAAGGGTAAGTGTGTGACAGTCAAAGAGAGAAAAGCATTCTGGAAAACAACAGGAAGGCATGTTTCGGAAACTGTTGTTGATGCTCTGTTCAAGTAGGCTTATTTTATTTCTTTCTATTTCAGTTTATGATTACAGGTGGAAATCTGCAGGACAGTAAAGAGGCACTGCATTTGGCACAAACAAATGGTATCCTCATATTACTTTTACCCCCCCCAAATATGAGTTATTTTGAAGAAATCTTTCTAAAAACTGCCTCAGATACAATGGATTGTGACTGTAGAAGTAACAGAAAAAGACTGATTGCAATGGGACATGATTAAAATGCAAGAATTCTAAGTGCCCACTAGCCTATCAGATGTGATTAAACCCTCTCTCTCACTGTATTTAACCATTATTTTAAGATTCCAGTTAATGAGAATTAAGTTCACTGGGTATACAGTTTAGCCTCACATATTTCTGATGCAAGATTTTTGTATGTTGTAATGTGCTTAAGATGTGAGTTGCTTTTTATTTGCATTTTTTAAACTGTTAAGGGTCATTTATTAAATATTTATCATGTAGACCGTTGTTGTAAGGCCCCAGGAATGCAAGTAATAAATAAATAATCTCTCGGCTCACTTTATGTTCATACATTTTGCATTTTATTTAAAATCTATGAAGTTTTGGAATTGGTTCCTAAGGAAATCCTACTTACAGAAAACCTTTATCTGGCATTCATTCTACCTAACTTATTTTGGTTTTGTGTTTTGGCATGCATGCTGCTTTTGCTAGACATTGAAGATTAGGCATTCCATGTTATTTTTCAAAATACTGATTTACTTAAGTTATTTTTTATGGAAATCTTTTTAAAATGCATACTTTTCAGGATCCACTGACATTTTTTCTTAGTGATTAAAAGTAGTCACCTTCCCAGATGCCTTTGGGGGTATAAGAATATGGTCTTCTATACTTTTAATTCCCAAAGAGATATGCTTTTAAAAGTTCTTGAAGCTCCCCTTGTCAGCCGTCTTCACTCCTCCTCCCGTACCTGTGTCCTCACTGCTTTAAAACCTCTGCCTCCTTTATATGTAAACACCTGCAGGAGAGGCTGAGGAAGGCTCCCCACCTCTCCCGTGGGTTCAGGTGCAGGCCACTCAGAAGCCCTTTTTGACTTGTTATTCATGTTCCATACAATTACAGCTATCAAGGTGTGGTCTCCAAATAAGTGAGCTTTATTTTTTATTAGAAAAACCAATCCCAGGGCGTCTGGGTCAGTCAGTTAAGCTTCTGTCGTGGGCTCAGGGCATGATCCCAGGCGTCCTGGGATTGAGCCCAGAGTGCTCCCTGCTCAGGGGAGAGCCTGCTTCTCCCTCTCCCTCTGCCCCTCCCCCACCTTGTGCTCTCTTTCTTTCTCTCAAATAAGTAAATAAAATCTTAAAAAAAAAAAAAATCCCCCTTCCATCTCTTTAAGTCACCCTTTTTAAGCGGAAGAAATACATTCTTATATTAAATATGTGAAACAAGACAGTGATGTGAATAGTGAATATAACAGATATAATTAGGTTATGATATTTCATTCTCCAAGAAATTGTTTCATTTTCTATTCTACAAGACTCAGTGAATACCAAGCTTTGGAAAGTTGAATTAATTCTTTTTACTAATATGTTATGGCAGTTTTCATATTCATGTCCTGCTTTGTTAAGGTATTCCAAAAACTATCATCTGATTGACCTTAATCAATTCTTGTGGTTCAAATAGTTTATGGCTATTGTTAAAAATTAACCAGTTGAACTTATTCTTATCATTTTTGCATATTAAATGTAATATGAAAAATATTTTGAAAATAATCCTAAGACATTATTTTGTGCTAGATATGTTTTTCAGTACAGTTGGATGTCATCCTACAAGATGTGATGAATTTGAAAAGAATGATCCTGATCTTTACTTAAGGGAGTTGTTAAATCTTGCTGAAAACAATAAGGGGAAAGTTGTAGCAATAGGGGAGTGTGGACTGGGTAAGTGCCAACCTAGCCCTGTTAGAGTGACTTTGAAAGTGATTTGTTCTGCACAAGGTAATGAGTTGTTACTGGTTCTTTTTTTATCTTTTAAAGATTTTGACCGACTACAGTTCTGTCCCAAAGATACTCAGCTCAAGTAAGGAAATTTTTTGATTTTTGTAATTATCATACAATCTTACGAGTGATTTTTTTAAAATAGCTTTTATCTGTTCAGAATGTAGTTGGATTAAGCATCAAGATTTTTTGTTTTTCCCTTTGTATATCAAAAGTTAAGTGAAATGGAAGGGATGGAAGCATATAGTTTCTAATTGATTAACCATCTAACTTAATTTTAATGGTAGAAATAAGGGATGAGTTTTACGTGATGGAGACTTTCGTTGTTCTTTGCCTCATGAATGTATTCATGCATGAACCATTCCAATGAAATGATTTAAATTCAGTTGGGGCATGATTTAAGAGCCAAGGGTATTAAAAAGAGATATAGGATCAATCACCAAAGTAGGAAAAACCTCCTCTTGCTGGGCACTGGATATAGTCAACTTAGAATGTGAGGGTCTTTTCACAGGACCCATATGGAGAGTGGTGGCGTCTCAGAAAATTCCAAAGTTCCCAACCCTTGTAGACTTCCTACAACCCACTGCCTATACCTTTTAGTTGGAGCTCCCGTCAGCATATCGGTGGGTAGTGTGATAGGCCAAAAAGAAAAATTAGGTCATAGACTTAATTTAAGACATGAGCATTTTGTTGCATTTCAAAAACAATGTATTAATAATCCCGGTAATAAAACAGTAGAATAAATCCTCTCAGAGCTGTTTAGTGATGTATGATGCTGTGGTTTTCAGGGACATTCACATGATTACCAGCAGGATTACTAAATCCTTAACCTCTCTTGAATATCATTTATAGGTCGCTCATCTTAAAAGTTCACATATTCACATTTAAATAGAAGAATAGTTTGTGTTTCTTAGGTAAAGCCCACAGATCATAATTCCTCCACTTTAGAGTCTGTTTTTGGCCAAGATGAGTGTCGTGAAGCAAACAGACGGTGTGGGGTGTGACAATGAAGGGCAGTGGCAGAGTCCCTCAGGATTCCCTGCTCATAAGACTTTGATCCAGATGCATTCAAACTGATTCTAAAATGCAACCTAAATACCCTAAACTCGATTTCTTTTGTATTTAATGAAAACATCGATAGTTCTGTTTTACTGCTCTGAGAATATTTCCAGCATCACCTTAAGATCAGAACTTAAAACAGTATGTATAGCAGGGTATAGTTTATGCTTGAACACAGATACCAATTGCCCAGGTATTAATCCGTACTAGAGAGTTTAAACTCCATTCAGTGAATGATTACGAAGTGCCTCCTCAGTGTAATACAAAGAATAGGCTTGGTTCTGATGCCTTTATAGACAAGAGAGGACATAGACAAGAGAGGACATAAATAATTAAAATGGTTTGGAAAATGCTAACAAAAAGGTGTATGACAGCAGGGGGAAGGACTTTCTGGGGGAGTTAGGGAAGGCTTTGCTAATAAGGTGAGGGGATGTGAGCTAGGTCTCTTCCAGAATAGATAAAGCTAAGGACAAACTAAAGTATGGTATAAATTTTGAAAAGACGGGCAGTTCAATTTGAGATTTTTTTAAATTATAAAACATCGAATGATTTAGTAAAAAAAAAAAAACACCAGTAGGAATCCCATTTAGATTGATGTTAAGGAAACAACCTCCCCCGCCCCACTTGTGCTGATGCTCCCTCCCTTTCCCCTAGCATATGCTCCCAGCGTGCAGCTCCCTCCCTGCACACGAGGTGCTCTGTACTTGTTTCAGCATTTTGCACATTGTCCTGGAATATGTTTATGTCACCCCTTCCCGTCCCACAGCAGACTAGTGTCTGAGTTCTCTGGAGTCACATACCCAGCCTCACTCATGTTGTTGTGCCCATAGCACCATGTGCAGTACTCCCAGCACACGGCGGGTACTCCGTAAATGTTCACTGAGTTTTTAATAAGGGGAAAGGGGTCTTTTTGATTCCTGGAGAGCAGCATGGATTAAAAAGCCTATACTTCAGCTTTCACTGTTGGATCTTTTCTTGGAAGAATTTAAATTTGGGGGCTGTTCTTTTATACCATCTGAGACAATTAACCAGTGTATGGTTTGTTGCTTTTGTTTAAGTAAAAATGCAGTCAGGAAAAAGATGTATCAGAGAAAAATAGAAAATGGTGTGATGTGAGAAGGCAAGACAGAACTAATGTGCAGTAGACACAGTGGCTAAAAAATACTGTCTGAGACCTACTGGTAAGTAAAGGCAGTATATAACTGTGCAAAGTAGTTATCTTTAGAATCAACAGCTTTGGGTTTAAATCGTAAATGCTATTTGGTGGCTCTATGTCTCTTTGTAAATCTCCATTTCCTCATCATTAAAATGGGGCTAATACTGCCTACCTTTCTTAACACTTGGTATGTAAAGCCCATCTTAACATGCTTGCCACAAAGTATATGCTCCAGAAATTGTGGCTGTGGGGGTAGTCTTAGAAATACTTTCTTCCGAAAGAAAATACAGACTCTTCTTTTTCCTTGGGGTTTTTTAAAAGATTTTTTAAAGAGCATGAAAAGGAAGAAGCCGGAGTTGCCAAGGAAAGGTTTTCCTTGAAGCATACGCTGTATTTTTCAGTTTCTGCCCCATGCTACATTCCCTTTCCTTGTTGCAAGTTCAGAGCTTAGTTCGCTTGAGTTGGAGGAATTTGCTGTGGGATTTTCCTTGGGGCTTTAAAATGTTAATACTGGGCAGGTCTGTTTTGGAAAAAGAAATCCGACATCAGACAAGATTTCAAAATAACCGTCTGGGGATTTAGGGAACCTCAGAGATGAGAGAGTGAGGCTGTCCTTGCCATGGGCCAGTCCAGAGGCGGCCCCACTCTGTGGATTAAGGTGCAGTGCTGTAAGGCTCTGGGCTTTTGGGAGTTGCCTCAGTCTGAATTACTAACAACTACTCGGAAGCTGACCTTGTGCAAGCCCTTGTCCTCAGTTATTGTTGACCCTAAAATGGAAGAAGCAGTAATACAATCAGAAGCAAATTACAGCTTCACTAAAATGAGCAAATCTAACTCAAACAGAGCTTTTTGTATGTGAATTAAGAAAAAAAAATCTCTTGATAGGTGCCATTTTCTGCTGCCCTGTAACTTATGCGATTTCTAGTTACCATGGTGGGTTTTTTCTTTAAAGGCAACAGGTACTTAATGTCAAGCACTAGTTATCCTCAATTTATGTCATTAGGAGTACTTGGCCTCCTTAAGATACCTAGCTAGCTTGAGTGCACGGACCTTTCTTTTCTCATATGCAGAATTCTGGAGGCACGTTGCTTGAGCATCTGTTATTTTCATTATTTTTACTTTTGCCTGCTGTGATAGGCTTATTCTCAAGGGGATCATTAGATTCTGTAAATCTGTGGCTCGGTTGTGTGGCTTTGCACATAGAATTGTGTGTGAAAGAAATGATCCGTGTAGAGTGGGGAGCCGTAAAGCAGAGAGTGCGGTGCGTAGCCAGAAGCCAGATCCACGGTGAAGTTTACGTAATGACTGGAGCACATTTCATTGCTGACATTTGAATTACTTTAGAGGTTATGGAAATAGTGACTTTTCTTTCGATATTTCATTTCTATTTCCTGCAGTCTGAAATTTCAGCACTTTGTTAACTAAAATTATTTTTGCTTATTCTAGCCCAGCAGAATCTGAAAAGGTGATTTAAAAGCATAAACACTGGGTAATAAAGACAAAGACCACCAACATTATGAAAGCTATTTAAGAAGTACACTTATATTTCTAATTTTAAAATTTAGCATTTTCAAGAGGACAAAGGGGTACTCCAGGAAAATGGTTGTCCTGTATTTCAGGGAGACAAGATAGAGGAATATATAGCAAGAGATTTAAATTAAACACCGAGAAATTGTTCCCGAAAATAAAGGTGCCTAGAAGAGGTAAACTCCTGTAGGAAAATAAGACCCTTACTGTCTGTAACTCTTGGTTTCATTTGAACTGCATGACCATGAGTGGAGAATGAGTAAGCCCACGCTGAGTGAGAAGACCCGAACACCCACCCCGTTATATCATCTGGCTATTGTCATTATGCTGTGCGACCAGAAAGGGCTTCTTAGAAACGTCACAACTTTGTCAATTTGGCTGGGACCTGGAATTAGAGCACTCAAGTTCTGGGTCCAAGTTTGTCATGTTGTGTTGTGATCTTGGATGAGGTCCTACATACCCTGACACCAACCCTTAACCTATTCTAGGGTTATTTTGTGGATCAGATGAGATAATGGCATGTGGCACTTGAAAAAACCTTTTTATAAAGTTTTTATAAACTTTAGAGTTTAAAGTTTAAAGAGAGTTTAAAAACTCTCCAAACATTCACAGCTGCCATTTTATTTTTTTTTAAGATTTTATTTGTTAGAGAGAGAGAGAGAGAGCACTGCATGGGGAGTGGCAGGCAGAGGGAGAGGGAGAAGCAGGCTTTCCACTGGGCGAGGAGCCCGATGCAAGGCTCAATCCCAGGCTTGATCCCAGGACCCTGGGATCACGACCTGAGCCGAAGGCAGACGCTTAACCGACAACCACCCAGGTGCCCCACGGCTGCCATTTTATCATATCATTTTTATATCTTTGAAAAATAGTGTTTCAGTTTTTGTGCTACTTATATTTAATAAATCCTTGTGTTTAGTGGTAGTAATTTCTTGTATAACAGCACATGGAAAACAGTATAAAGCCTTCCCTGGCCCCTTGCTGGAGCGAACTGACTTCCACTGATGGTGCTCAGCCAGCTCTCAGGGCAAGACGCTGGTGATGTATTCACCTCCAACACATGCTGCAGGGAAGGGATCCCACGGGTGATGGGAGGGTGTCTGCTTCATTTGCTGGGGTTTGGTGGGAAAAGCTAGTTAAAAGTAATTATTTGAGGGGCGCCTGGGTGGCTCATTCGGTTATGTGTCTGCCTTCAGCTCAGGTCATGATCCTGGGGTTCTAGGATTGAGCCCTACGTCAGGCTCCCTGCTCCTGTTTCTCCCTCTCCTGCTACCTACCCCGCCCCCCCTTGTGTTCTCTCTAGCTGTCTCTCTCTCTCTCAAAATCTTTTTTTAAAAAAAGTAATTATTTGAGGGAACAGCTCCCATCACTATAAACTTAAACATTATAGCTATTTCTAGTGATGAGTAGTAAAGTGCTATCTAATTTACCTAGCATTTATAATGGAAAGCTAACCAACATTTTTGAAAATAATTTTGTAATCCCTGAAAATGAAGTATCCTTTTCTGGAAGTTTGTTATAAAGCCTTTGGCTAAGCCAGATGTGTTTTAAATGTCTGAGTTCATACTTCTGTCCTATGATCTCAAAATAATAAAAGTCCTTTAACTTAAAAAAAAATATTTAACATAATTATTTTTCTCACGCTAAATTAAACAAGGAAATTTTTTTTTGGTGTCATACAGATATTTTGAAAAACAGTTTGAACTGGCAGAACAAACAAAATTACCAATGTTTCTTCACTGTAGGAACTCACATGCTGAATTTTTGGGTGAGTTAAAGCTAAAATCTAATTTAGAATTTAAGAATTTTGCAGAAATCAAGCAAGGTATTTGCCAACAGTTGTTTGTTTTTAATTCACAGACATAATGAAAAGAAACAGAGACCGGTGTGTGGGGGGAGTGGTAAGTAGAAGAGTTGTTTTTACTAGATGATGCCCAGAAGCTTTCTTGTTCCTCAGGTTGGTGAAGTAATCCAGGTATCAGCAGTAGATGTTCTTCCCCCTGTTACTGAAGGACATACATTTACGATAGAATCTATGGACCAGATGTGATACATAAATCACACTGACTTAATTACATGTATTTTGTTCAAAGTACAAGAATGATAAAGAATTCGGTTCACAAGAAAACCCCATGAATTTACTCACATTTTAGGAGTGTGGGTGATACTTCTTCTCTGCCTCTTCCAGCAGACGTTCCTCAGCGTTTTCCAATTGAAATTCTGAACAGAGTATAAACTAATTTTAATCAAGTATTTTAATCCTCACTTCAGGTTTGCCTTCTTAATTTCTTGTCAGCTGTATTCATTTACTGTTAACCACTCTGATTAGAGACCCCTTCTTTCTGTAATTTGCTTCTACTCTAAACACTTCTGTGTGGTCATTTCAGTCAGTTCCCATAAATCTTATCTGCCTTAGCTCAGGCATCCAAAGCAGTGTTTTTTAAAATCTTTTGGATTATGGGTTCTTTTGAAAATCTGCCTCAGAAAAATTCTCAGATGCACAAATTTTCACCTGTAATTTTAGGAGCGATTCACTAAGTCTCTAGCAGAAAAGCTATGATCCAGATATATAAAATCAGTCGTACTAAGTCCAACTAAAGAAAGAGGAAGTGGCACTGAGCACTCACTGCATACCCACACTGTGTTGCTTTGAGTGTCGCCTGTATTCTTTCGTTTGTAGCCTCTGCTTCATGTCCCCCAGACGCTGGTGATAATGTTTTCTGCAGTGCTGTGCACATTTTTATCTACAGTTTACTGACCCTGCAATTTATCCTTTAGGAACTGTACCTGGGAACTGAGAGAGGCTTAGAGGCTCTGATTAACGTCCTTGGGATTAATGGTTCCACCTCTTAGCCCATTTGCTTTACAGCAACATATCCAACCTAAATGTTTGACGTTTATCAAAAAAAGATATTACCAAGGGGCACCTGGCTGGCTCAGTTGGTAGAATGTGTGACTCTTGATCTTGGAGTTGTAAGTTCAACCCTCACATTGGGTGTAGAGATTACTTAAAAATAAAAAAACTGCCAAATAAAGTATAACTAATTTTCTGAAATGGTTTATGAAGAGTCTTATTTAAAATTATTTTGATATTAATGGAGGATATATTTTCTAGTCAGCTGGAAATGCTGAAGGGAAGACTAAACCCTTCTGGGCAGTTGTGTAACACAGTTTTATTTTATTTTATTTTTTTAAAGATTTTATTTATTTATTTGAGAGAGAGAGAGAATGAGAGATAGAAAGCACGAGAGGGAAGAGGGTCAGAGGGAGAAGCAGACTCCCCGCTAAGCAGGAAGCCCGATGTGGGACTCGATCCCGGGACTCCAGGATCATGACCTGAGCCGAAGGCAGTCGCTCAACCAACTGAGCCACCCAGGCGCCCAACACAATTTTATTTTTGAGAAGCATGTTATTCATAGTGGATTCGGACCCTGGACCCTGGATGCTGTATGAACGTATTAATGACATCACTTGTTAGGTGTGTGTGCTTATTTATTTATAAAAAGATTTATTTAAAAGAACATGCACACATGAGCGGGGGAAGGGCAGAGGGAGAGGAGAGTGAGAATCCCAAGCAGACTCCACACTGAGCCCCACATGGGGCTCGACCCCATGACCCATGAGATCATGACCTGAACTGAAACCAAGAGTTGGATGCTTAACCAACTGAGCCACCCAGGTGCCCCCACTTGTTAGGTGTATTTAAAGAAGTGTTGTTACTTACTGTTTTGGTTACAAAAATACATCCGAAGTGTGAAAAACTATGCTTGAAACCCTGTCTCTCTGAAGGAGAACACCACCATCTTACTCCTTTTTGCCTCCTGAGGTGATTATTACTGTTTTTTTTAGTGACATTCTCACAACTCTGAATAGATCTTAAAATTTGTCTCTTAAGTCCTCTCTTCTAGAAAAAAGTATCCCGTAACATAAAAATTGAACATTTGAAGATACACTTTACATGGTTTTGTCACATTTTTAACTTCATGCTTTTGCCTGAGAATGTGGCTCCCACCGCCGGTCCCCTTCCTGGGGGCACCGCAGGAATGCTGGAACAGAGCCATCAGCCAGCCCCGGATAGAAATTCCAGGCGGCCGTCTCCCCTCTTGCCTCACACCAGTGGAGATGTTGACCCATTTTAATTGTGAGATTGGATTTGAAAATAAAAATTGTAGGGGACACTGCATTTGAAACCCTCTGGCCCAAAAAACCCTAATGCATTTATATTTTTGCTAAGAAAGTCTTATTAGTGTTATTTAGGATTTTAAAGAAAGAGTAATCATTCAATGAAATTGTACCTGTACCTCCTTAGGTGCATTCATTTGATGGTACGAAGGAAGCAGCAGCCGCCTTGACTGACTTGGATCTCTACATAGGATTTAATGGCTGGTAGGTCCTTAAATTTGCTTGTTTTATATTAAGTAGATTCCTTGTTTTACAGTGAATTGCAGATAAGGATTTAAATGTATTTATTTATCACATTGATCTTGGCCTGTGAATTTCCATAAATATGTAAGAAATTAAACTACATTACTCCTGCAAGTAAACTTGAAAGTTACAGGGTACCTGGCTGGCTCAGATGGTAGAGCATGCGGCTCTTGATCTTGGGGTGGTGAGTTCAAGCCCCACTTTGGTCACAGAGTCTACTTAAAAAAAACTTGCAGGTTATAAACTACTAACCCTGTATCGCAGTTATAGAAACAGTTTTGTGTGGAGATTGACAGCTTTCTCTAGCAACGCAATTTTTCCTCCAGTCATTTTATCCCTTTAAAACATACGTGTTCTCAGCATTGTGTATGCATATACACAAGTGATGTCTGCCCCGGGGGAAAGTCCTACTATGACATAATCATTTTGTGTATCTCTATAGGCCAAGAAACTGAGGCTCACAGAAGTTAAGAAACAGGCATAAAGTAACTCACAGCATGAGAACCAGTGTCCTCTGGCCCCACACTCGCTGGCCTTCCTGCTATCCCACCACACCAGTCTGCGTAAGCCCAGCATAGTCAGCGAGCACTGCCGAGCCCCTGGGCTCGCCTTCTCCAGTGTCTCATTCCTTTTAAAACTACCACTTAGCTGACTACATTATTTTTTACTAAAATATCTCTTCAGGGAAATAGAACCAAGAAATTATTTGCTATAGAGTTCAGATTTATTTATATGTCCTAGATGCTACTTCTATATTTTAATGATTTAATTAATAAACCACTATGGAAAGGAATACATGAATAACAGATTATAAAGTAGTTCTAAAAAGCTTAACAAACACAGTCTCCCCACCATACTCTACCTGTAAGTCAGCTTTTCCAGAGACGCGCACTTTGCTCTTTATCGTCCTGTGTCTAAGTAATATTTATATATGTGCGGTTATCTCTTAATTCATCTCCTCTGTTTCCATGAAGGAGTACGAGCGTCTTCGTTCTATATCCAGCACTTTCCTGCCACCTGCATTCTTTCCTCCACAGGCTTATCGGTATACTTCAGAATTTTAGGTTGTATGCATCTTTAAGTGTTTTCATTATTAGGTCTGTGTAAATATTGACTGCTGAACTACAGGATATACCACTTTTTTTATTTTCCTAGAGCAGCTTTCCTTGTTTTCATTTACTTGGTTTTCTTCAAAAGTTGAAGCCTTCTCACACTTTGCACCCGCTCTGTAAAATGCCCTTTCTCTGTTTTTCTGCATGAGGAAAACTGTCTAGATAATCTGTCTAGTTCCTGACCTTGCCAGCTTCATTTTGGACCACTGTCTGCTCTATGATGGAACTCTTATATCCCATGTATTCAGTTTTGTTGAATGGATTTACTTTGCTCTTGAAAGTTTGCCTGGATAGCTAATGAACGAAAAACAAAAACCCACATGGTATTTTTCCTGGGCATAAAATTCTGGACTAGAAATAATTTTCATAGGAATTTACAGGGCTCCATTTCTAGGTTTAATGTCAGTAAATCAGTGGCTATTCTGATTACCAGTCCTTACCCTGTGACCTACTATTTTCTCCTAGTGGAATATTTTATTTCTTTACCTTTGGTATTATCAGACTTCACAAAGGTGTTTTGATGGGTTTGTCATTCAGAGTTTCTGCATTTTCTACTGGCCCATTCCAGCTAGAAGCTCATCTCTGTCAGTCCTGGGAAATTTTTTCTGTTCTTTCTTTGGACCTCCCAAGCTCATACTGTGATCTCAACTTTTTTCCCCTTGTAATTTCTATCTCTGTTTTTCCCCCTACTTTCAAAAATATTTTTCAACTTTTTAATAAAATTTCAGCTTTCTGGTTTTAATCTCTGAAAGCTCTTCCCTACCATTATCTAGTTTGACAGATGCAGATGCATCTTCTTATCTCTCTAAAGATAGGAATTATAGTTATTTTTTTGTTTGCCATAGGATGCTTTTATTTCCTCTTGAGTTCCTTTTAGTCTCCGTCATGACTTTTCTTCAAATGTCAGGCAATTCTTACGCAGTTTTATAAAAAATTAAGAAAAAAAGCTCTTTGGAATCTCTGTGGGGAGACAGCCCATCAACTGGCAGGCCAGCTGACCTCACCAGGGATTCCTAAATGTCAGTTTGCCAGGATCTTTCTGGGTTACTTCATTTTCTTCAGAGAGGGATCCTCCAATCTCTGCTGGAAAAACGGTGGGGATTCATCAGTGTACCTGTGTTCTGGAGCAGAATTAGGTTGGAGAGAGGACCTCACCGAAAAGTCAGCATTCAGACTGGTCTCTGTTTTCAGCCCCATGCTTCCCCCTGCGCTCCTCTGTGCTGCTGCTTGTTCTCTGATTTAGCTTCTCCAGAGACTGTGCACACAACCTCTGCCCCCTTCTCTCTCTGAAGCCACTGCACCAGGTTCACTGGAAAGTAATCTGAGACTTCTGTCTTTTCTGTTCCCCACCTTTTAAAACAGTTCCCACTCAGTCCCTTGCCTTATGCCATTATCCCAGCCTAAGTACCTAGATCTTCCAGTTCTTAGAAATTCCTTGGGTGAATTGGTTTGTCTTCAGCATCTCGCTCTGCAGTCACATGGCACTTAAATCACTTAGCACATAAACAGATCATTTATCATTTTACCATCTACTTTCTGCTTTATATTTTGTGACTAGGAGTCGAAAACATCTCCTAGTTTTATAAAAAAATGTGGGTTTTTTATTATTTTGAAATTATTTTTAAGAGAAGACAGTAGGGGTGCCTGGGTGGCTCGGTTGAACATCTGACTCTTGGTTTTGGCTCAGGTCATGATCTTAGGGTCATGGGATTGGGCCCCACGTCAGGCTCCATGCTCACCATGGAGTCTGCTGGAGATCCTCTCTCTCCTTCTGCCCTGCTTGCACTCTTACTCTCTCTATAATTTTTTTTTTTTAAAGGGAGAGGGTAGAAGGTCTTTATTTCACCAACTTGAAATGTACATTTGTCTTAAGAGATTTCTACATGACCTTGAATTTATAAAGGTTTGGCTTTAATGACATGAGATTTTTTTTTACTGTGTTAACTCAGAATTAAGGTTAGTCGTTTAATCAGTCAGTATTTCTATTCTTATTCTTAGATTCAATTTATTGCAGTCTTTAATCTGAGTCTCTGAGTTACGGCAATTTAATCTATACTACCTATGACATAAAGTCTGGTTTCTAAGGGTTAAATTATAACATTTTCCTCCAAGAAAATGGGAAAGTTTCAAATTTGACTACAGAATCATAGCTGCTCTCCCTTAAATGGAAAACCTCATTAAAGATATAATTGGCTTTGATTTAAAAGTATTTCTTCGTAGTATATATTTCTGTATTTAGATCAGTTTTTACAAGCATGGAGTATATGTAGGAAGCATCTAAGTCAGATGTTTCTTTTCAAGAGATTAAAAATATGCAACTGGTAGCTGGAAGTTTTAAATACCCATATCAAGCATATCAATATAGTTTTTGAAAATATTCATATTGATCAACTGTTAAGTTGGCCGAAAAATAAAGAGTTTTGTTTTTTTTCTAGAGAACAGTAATAAA
The DNA here is from genome assembly GCF_037043125.1 of Eumetopias jubatus. NCBI lineage: Eukaryota > Metazoa > Chordata > Mammalia > Carnivora > Otariidae > Eumetopias > Eumetopias jubatus. Next base: position 123,903,203 of record NW_028274810.1, read on the forward strand.
AAGGCTGATATTTATGGCAAACTAGACACACATTTCCCTTTCACTCCTCCTAGAATCATTCTAAAGTAAAATCCTACGTATTCAAAATGGAAAACCTCTAAGAGCAAAGAAACAAGGCTGGAGTTTCTGGAAGAGACCACTTAGACTAAAGGGCCCCAAAGGAGGTGAGAACAAATTTAGCATGCAGAATCACAGAGAGGACTTTGGGTTTAGAATTAGTGATAAACAGGACCAAGTTCGGGGCATTCAGGGCCTCTGTAGGGAAAGCTATCACTCCCTAGAGTCACGGCCAGGCACAGAGTACAGGTGCAGCAAGCATTTCTACTCAGAGGGAAATCTCTTTTCTCAAGAAAACTGGACAAATTGTGCGAGCCAAGACTTGGCAATTCAGACGTTGATCCCAGAGGAAAGCATTTAGAGGAGCAAAAGCCTCACAGCCCCCTCCCTTCTCACTCTTAAATGAAATTGCAGATCAGTATGCCCAGTCCTGGCCTGTCCCACAAGGAGCTTCCAGTTAGACTCCCCACTCAGAGAACTGACAGTAAAACAGTCCTCTGTCTTCACAAAAGCAGAGGGAACACAACACTGGCGACTCAAGCCTCCTTAAGTATAAACTGATAATTGAGGACCACGGGATAAATGAGGTGAACCAATAAGAAGAAAAAGACCAAGATAAATAGAAAAATTAACACCAGAGGAAACAAGGAAAAATTTAAAAGAGACCTGATATAAAATATGAACAGAATATTACAAGAAAAAAACATAAAAGTTCCTTAGTGATTAAAAATTGAATGTCTGTGTTAAAATACCACTACCATTGGAGGAAGTGAGGGAATCCACACATTCGACAGGAAGATACATAATCTTCCCCTCTCCCAACTACACTGGGTACCTAATAGTAGACACAGGAATTTTTATACAAGTATTCTAGTGAATAAAGGGCTGACAGAGTTCTATCAACATTCTGCAATTCCTGGTGAACAAAGAGGTCTTAAGCACTGGGCAGCCATGGCTGCCTCCTATCACTAAAATACAGCCAGACACTGTGTGCCTCTCTAAACAATAGAAGATCATACCACCAACTATGAAAGTCTTGCCAAAAAAAGAAGAAGAAAAAAATCCAACCTGAATCTGGTCAAGACTCTAGATATCCTGTAAGAAATACAGAAGGCAAAGTTTCCTTCGTGTTGACATGACCAGGGAACACGGTGGATGGAGTAGGAGGATCCCAACTCCTCCCACAGACACACCCATGCAACAACTATACGTAATGCAACGCGTTCAGAGAATGACCTGATTAGAACAGCTCTTCCACACTATAAAGAAAAAGCCACACTGTGAAGGGTAAGGAGGAGCAGAGACATGGTAGGGAACCAAACGTGGTATGGCAACTCACAACCAGGAGGGATATCACAGGTGTAGAGGTCCTCCCAGAGGAGCAAGGAGATCAAGCCCCACATCAGGTGCCCCCTGCCCCTGCCTGCCCTGGGGATCTGCACCAGGAAGACAAGCCCCCATCACATTTGGCTTTGATAACCAGCAGGACTTCACTCCAGCAGAGCCGGAGTGCTATAAGAAACTGAGACTGTACTCTTAAAGGGCCAGCACACTGTATTACTCACTCCAAGATCCAGTGGCGAGGCAGCAGTTGAAAAAGTATCTGGGTTATACAGGAGGGAGATTTATTGGCTAATTTTAGGGTGTGTGCTGGAGGGGCAGGGATCTGTAGAAAATCTCTCCAGGACTGGGAATGCTAGCAGGTGCCATTTCTTTTGCTCTTCTCCAGCCTTTCTGGCCTGATGCTAACAAGAGTCAGTTCTGACACTCCCTGTCTTGATAGCACAGCCCACCCTGCTCTGGCATTCCCTGTCAGACCCACTCCACCCAACCTGCCAGTTTAGGCAGGTGACCTTCCGAAGTGGCTCCTGCCCAGCAACACCCAGGGGTCACCTTGTTTGGGACTGGTGAACCCACAAAGCAACTACTGCCCCCAACGCCCACACCTTGTGGACAGCTCCAGCTAGGATCACGTCCCAGCCCCACCCAGCTTGCCTGCAGTGACTCCAGGAGGGCTTCTCAGCCAGCTGGACTTGGGGACAGCCCTGCCCACCAGCACACCCACAGCGGTTGCCACACACAACAGGAGGGCATAGGCAGCCCACATGGGACACACCCCTGGAGTGCTTGGTTCTGGCGACCATGGGGGATATTATGCTGCTTAACCCCACAGGATGCTTCCCTACACAAGGCCACTGCTTACAAGGCTAGCAGGTGTAAGTGACATAATACAAAGAGGAAAAAAGAAAAAGGCAAAGTAGGAAGACAGAGGAATTTATTCCAATTGAAAGAACAAGACAAAACCTCACAAAAAGAACTAAACAAAATCAAGACAATCTACCTGATAAAGAGTTCAAAGTCATGGTCATAAAGATGCTCGGCGAACTTGAAAGGAGTGGATGAAATCAGAAAAAGAGAAAATATTAAAAAGAACCAATTAGAGATAATACAATAACTGAAGTGAAAAATAACAGATTGGTGACCTGGAAGACAGGGTAGTGGAAACCATCCAAGCTGAACAGAAAAGGAATTTTTTAAAATAAGGATAGGTTAGAGACCTCTAGGACATCAAGTGTGCTAAAGGAGTCCCAGAAGGAGAAGAGAGAGGGGCAGAAAATCTGAAGAAACAGTTGAAAGCTTTCTTAACTTGGGGAAGGAAATAGATGTCCAGGAAGCACGTAGAGCCCCAAACAAGATGAACTCAATGAAGTCCACACCAAGGCACATAATAAAAAGGCCAAAAGTTAAAGAGAAAGTCTTTAAAGCAGTGAGAGAAAAGCAACTAGTTATATACAACTGATTTTTTTAGCTAAAACTTTGCAGGCCAGAAGGGAGTGGTGTGATGATATATTCAAAGTGCTGAAAGGAAAAAGTCTACAATCAAGAATACTGTGCCTGGCAAGGTTATCATTTAGAATGCAAGGAGAGAGAGCATTTCTCAGACAAAATTTGAGAGTTCATTACCACTAAACCGTCTTTACAAGAAATGGTAAACATACTTTAAGCAGATAAGAAAAGGCTAACTAGAAGAAAATCATAAAAAGTTTCTCTGGTAGAAGCAAACATACAGTTAAGATAGTAGAGCATTTACTTATAAAACTAGTATGAAGATTAAAAAGCTCAGTAAAATCAGTTCTCTAATAATTACACAAAAAGATGTAAAATGACACCATATACATAAAACTTGGAAAGGAGGAAATAATGTAGTGCTTTTAGAATGTGTTCAAACTTAAGTGAACATCAACTGAAAATAGACTGTTACAAACATAGGATGTTGTATATGAACCTCATGGTAACCACAAACTGAAAACTTATCATAGATACACAAAAAGTAAAGAGAAAGGAATCTAAATGTAATACTAAAGAAAGCCATCAAACCATAAGGGAAGAAAACAAGAGAAGAAAGAACTACAGAAGCAACCAGAAAACAATTAACAAAATGGTAATAAGCACATACCTACCAATAATTACCTTAAACATTAATGGATCAAATACTCCAATCAAAAAGCATGGGGTGACTGGATTTAAAAAACAAAAAACAAACAAAAAACCCTTCTATACGCTGCCTATGAGAGACTCACTTCAGACCTAAAGACACATACAGACTGAAAGTGTGAGGAAAATGATATTAAGCAGGAGCAACAACAAAAAGCTGCAGTAGCAATACTGAAATGATAGTCTTTGTTTTGAAGTAAACTATAAGAGACAAGGGCACTGCACAATGATAAAGGGATCCAACAAGAGGAAATAACAGTTGTAAATATCTGCACCCAACATAGCATCAAAATACATAAAGCAATTCATTAACAGACAAAAGGGGGGAAATTGATAGTAATACAATTATAGTACAGGACTTTAACACCCCACTTACATCAATGGATAGATCATTCAAACAGAAGCTCAATAAGGAAACAGTGGCTTTGAACGAAGTATTAGACCAAATACACTTAATAGATATACAGAACACTCCATCCAAACATAGAATACACATTCAAGTGTACATGGAACGTTATCCATGATAGTTCACATGTGAGGCCACAAAACAAGTCTCCATAAACTTAAGAAGACTGAAATCCTGTCAAGCATCTTTTCTGATTACAACAGTATGGAAAAAAAAAAAAAAAACAGTATGAAAGTAGAAATCAATCACAGAGGGATGCCTGGCTGGCTCAGTTGGTAGAAGATGCAACTTGATCTCAGGATTGTGAGTTCAAGCCCCACGATGGATATAGAGATTACTTAAAAAAAAAAAAAATTCTTAAAAAAAAAATCTATTACAGGAAAAACGTTAAAAAAAAAAAAACAAACACATGGAGGCCAAAGAACATGCCACTGAACAGTAGATTGAGGAAATCAAAAAATACCTTGAGACAAATGAAAACACAACAGTTCAAAATATTTAGGATGCAGCAAAAGCAGTTCTAAAAGGGAAGTCTGGAGGAATACAGGCCTATCTCAAGAAAACAAAAGTCTCAATCTAACGTTATACCTAAAGAAACTAGAAAAAGGAGAAGAAATGAAGTCGAAAATTAGAAGATAAGAGAGAATAAAGATCAGAACAGAAATAAATGAAATAGACTTAAAAAGAGAAAAAACAGTCAATGAAACTAGAGCTGGTTCTTTGAAAAAATAAGCAAAATAGATAAACCTATAGCCAGACTTTTAAACAAAAGACTCAAAATCAGAAATGAAGGGGAAGAAACAGCCAACACCACAAAATACAGTGGATTATGAGACTACTTTGAAAAATTATACACCAACAAATCAGACAACCTAGAAGAAATGGATAAATTCCTAGAAAAATATAATCTTCCAAGAACGAGTTAGGAAGAAACAAAATCTGAACAGACTGATCACTAGTAATGAAATTGAACTGGTGATAAAAACTCCTAAAAAACAAAAGTCTGGAAGCATATGGCTTTACAGGTGAATCCTACCAAACATTTAAATAAGTGTTAATACCTCTTCTTCCCAAACTATTCCAAAAAATTGAAGAGGAAGGAATGCTTCCAAATTCATTCTATGAAACCAGCATTACCCTGGTAACCAAAACCAAAGGCACTACAAAATAGAAAATTACAAGCAAATATCCCTGATAAACATGATAAAGCATTCCTCAACAAAATATCAGCAAATTGAATTCAATTAAAAGGATCATTCACCACGACCATGTGGGATTTGTTCCAGGCATGCAAGAATGGTTATGTCTGCCAACTGAACAGCACATTAACAAAATGAAGGACAAAAATCATATGATCTCAATAGATACAGAAAAAGCATTTGACAAAATTCAACAAATCCACTCATGATAGAAACTCTCAACAAAGTGGGTACAAAGGGAACATACCTCAATATAATAAAGACCATATATGTCATATATGACAAACCCACATCATAATCAGTGGTGAAAAGTTGAAAGCTTTTCCTCTGAGATTAGGAACAATATAAGGATGTCCACTCTAGCCACTCATATTCAACACAGTACTGGAAGTCATAACCACAGCAATCAGACAAGAAAAAGAAAAGGCATCCAGATTGGCAAGGAAGAAGTAAAACTGTCACTATTTGCAGGTGACGTAGTATTTTTAGAAAAAGTCCTAAGGACTCCACCATAAAACCATTAGAATAAATGAATTCAGTAAAGTTGCAGGATTGAAAGTTAATATACAAAAATCAGTTGGGTCTCTATACACTAAAATGAGCTAGCCGAAAGAGAAATTAAGAAAACAGTCCCACTGACAATTGTGTCAAAAAGGAAAAAAATACCTAGGAATAAATTTAACCAAAGAAGTTAAAGACCTATACTCTGAAAACTGTAAGACACTGATGAATGAAACAGATAAATGTAAAGATACACCATGCTCATGGATTGGAAGAATTAATATTGTTAAAATGTCCACTCAACCCAAAGCAATCCACAGATTCAGTGCAATCCCTATCAAAACACCAATAGTATTTTTCACAGAACTAAAATTCTAAAATGTGCACGGAACCATAGAACACCCTGAAGATCCAAAGTAATCTTGAAAAAGAACAAAGGTGCAGTTAATCACAATCCTAGATTTCAAACTGTCCTACAAAGCTATAGTAATCAAAACTATGTGGTACTGGCACAAGTATTTATGCAGTCACATTTTTCAATTTTAGAAGTTGATTAAGCCTAAGTACTTAAAAATGGGATGTCAGAGTATGTGGTAACTAAGGAGATGTAATTATAAATATTTTATTAAACAAGCAGTCTTAATGTATCTCACCTTGGGGTTTCAAAAACTTGAGAATTTTTTTTTTTTTTTTTTTACACAGTGTCATCTTTGTAATAGCTTAATTCTACAATACTTTTCAAATAAAGTACATCCAGTGTGGAGCCTACTTAAATAAGTGAGCAAACAAAAAACATTTAACTCAAAAATATGGAGAACTGGTGGCTGTTTTAAGGGTACTGAGGTACAAACTCCAGTTACAAATTAGTCATGTGGATGCAAAGCACAATATAGAGAAGATAGTCAATAATATTCTAATAAGTTTGTATGGTGACAGATGGTTACACTTACGGTATTTGGTGATGTAAACAAATGTCAAATCTCTATGGTTTACACCTACAACTAATATAATATTGTATGTCCACGATACTTCTACTAAAAAAAACATACATTAGGAACCTACTAAACAGACATCTAGATCAGTGGAACAGAATACAGAGCCCAGAGACACAAATCCAGATGAACACAGATGAAATCAAGACTGGGAAACTCTTCAGGGCAAACAACTGGGTTTCTTTAACAAATTTTAAAGGGAAAAAGAGATGCAGGAAAACTTAATAGGTTAAGAGATTTAGAACACTGACCAGTTGCAGTGTGGCCCTCATTTGGATCCTTAGTCAGACAAACTTAAGAAGAATGTAGGACACTGAAGACAGTTTGAATACTGGATATATTATGATAAAAGACTTGGGTTTTCTTAGGCATGATTAATAGTATTGTGGTTACATTTAAAAAAAAAACTTCATGCTTAGAGACAGATGCTAAAATATTTTCTGAAATAAATGCTAGAATGCTGAAACTATGCAACATTTTCAATTTCCTTCAAGATAATACTGGAGAGGTTTGGGATGAGTGAATGGCACAGTATCAGCCAGGAGTTGATAATAGATCGGGGCTGGGTAATAAATACATGGGGGTTCTGTATTCTAGTTTTAACATATATTTTAATCTCTCCATAATAAAAAGTTAAATATATGCTAAAATTAAAAATATAACATAAGAACAGTATTAATCATCATCACATTATATAACAAACCATCCTAAAACTCACTGGCATATTACAGTATTTTTTCATACTCCTGGGTCTTAGGATCAGCTGAGGGTTGACTGATAGAGGCAGATCTCTCTGCCACAGGCACATGTTGAATTCAGATCTGAGCTGGGTTTTCATTCTGGGTGCCCAGGCTGAAGAGGTAATGGCTATTTAGTGCAAGCTACTTTCAGATCACAAAAGTGCCATCAATTAAAAAAAAAAGTGCATTTTCAAGCCTCTGGCCATGTCATCTGGTCAAAGCAAGTCTTGAGGCCATGGCCAGATTCAACTCCTCCTCCTTCCTACTAAGAACCATCATAAGGGTGCAGATACATTTCTATTAAAGGAAAGTGAAGAATTGGGACCAATTATCCAGTCTGTCTCAGGGTCTGAAAATGAAAGTTAAGGAAATGAAAGTTAATTTCCCAGGAAAGGATAAAAGAAACAGGGCCATAGCAGACCAATTCAGGAGTTGTAAAACTGACTAATACAAGTCCCAGAAAGAGATGAGAGAGAGAAAAAAAAGGGGAAAATTCCTTTACCCCATAATTTTTCTGAGTTGGGGGGAGGATCTAAATTGGAAGGGTTCTAACTCCCCTAAATGAAAGAAAAAAGTTTCTTGCCCAGACACATTAAGCTTCAGAATGTCAAGAGCAATGGAAGATCCTGTTTCCAGATGTGGGGAAAAGGACATCTCCTTGTTACATACTCCTAGTTCTAGGATTGTGATTTTCATCCTTTGTGAAGACTGTATTGCTGATTAGTGAAACATTAACTTCGATTCCTTCAGAGCAGTATTTGGCCCATAACAGAACTGGCCATACCTTCAAACTCAGCATTTTGAGCCTAAGTTATGCAAATTACCCAGGGAAACAAACGAATTCTTGAAAAAGTTGTTTTACACAGACTGATTCAGAAAGTTACTGGACAGTCAGCTGATAAACACAAAAAATTGCATCCTGCTAGAGTGTGGTTAGAATAGATCCTAATATCGATTCTGTAAGGATAGAAATGTGTATATTGCCCTTTTAGCCAACCAAAGTTTTGTTTGGGGACTTTAGGTTTTGTAAGCTGTTTTAGATAAGTTTGTAATATGAAAAAAAGTTGGTTAAATATATCTATAAATTTTTTTTAAGCTCACTGAAAACTGAGGCTAATTTGGAAGTTCTGAAGTCAATACCTAGTGAAAAACTAATGATTGAAACTGGTAAGTTTATGCTCTTAGAACTTTGATTTTCATATTAAACCATACCAAAAAAGAGCCAGACAAAAAAAATTTTAAAACAGCTCACTCATAGCTTCAGCAGTTATACTTTTCAGAAAACCTTTGGGTTTTTTATCAATTGATAGAAAAGTATTTATGCAATCAAGTTTTTCAGTTTTAGAAGTCTGATTAAGCCTAAGCACTTAAAAAAAGAATATTAGGATATTTAACTAAGGGGGTTGTAATTATAAATATTTTATTAAACAAGTAGTCTTAATGAAGTTATCTCACTTGGGGTTTCAAAAACTTCAGAATTTTTTTTGTAAAATTGTAATGGCTTAATTCTACAATACTTTTTTTTTTTTAAGATTTTTATTTATTGAGAGAGAGAATGGTAGAGAGAGAGCACGAGAGGGAAGAAGGTCAGAGGGAGAGGCAGACTCCCCGCTGAGCAGGGAGCCCGATGTGGGACTCGATCCCGGGACTCCAGGATCATGACCTGAGCCGAAGGCAGTCGCTTAACCAACTGAGCCACCCAGGCGCCCTACAATACTTTTCAAATAAGGTACAAGAATTTAAATCAAACTGGTTTAGTCAAGGAATTTTAGAAATTAATCTGTTGCCTCTTATAATAAGCTTAGAAGCTAAACATTTTACCTAACCCTGAACTCAAGGCTTTACTTATACATAGGGACTTTTTTAGGAAAGTCAAGACTAAGCCATTCTGAAGAAATCAGCTTTATTTTCTTGGAGAGTCATGAAAATGAAATGATCTTATTAAAAGTACAATGCAGGGCGCCTGGATGGCTCAGATGGTTAAGCCTCTGCCTTGGGCTCAGGTCATGATCCCAGGGTCCTGGGATCGAGTCCGCATCGGGCTCCCTGCTCAGTGCAGAGCCTGCTTCTCCCTCTCCCTCTGCCATTCCCTCTGCTGTGCTCTTCTGTCAAATAAATGAAAAATCTTTAAAAAAAAAAAAAAGAAAAGAAAATGGTTAATATGGTAAATTAAAAAAAAAGTACAATGCTTGTAAAATGTGTGAATTCTTATAATTCTTTATGAAAGAAAGAGGTAAGTGAATAATCCCAGTATTTTTTTAAAAAAAGATTTAGTTAGAGAACATAAGCGGAGAGGAGGAGCAGAGGGAGAGGGAGAAGCAGACTCCCCTGCTGAGCAGGGAGCCTGATGTGGGGCTGGATCCCAAGACCCCAGGATCATGACCGACTGAGCCACCCCGATGCCCCAATGCCAGTATTTAAAGCCACTGTTTCACATTCTGTAGAGGCAAATAGAGGCTTAACTTAAATGTTTTCAGGTTACAATTTGTATTTCTTTTAGCTTTCTTTTTTTAAAGTATGCCATACACCAACAGTAATGTTAGCAGAAAAAAATGTAATGAAAGTGAGTCTTAAAAAGCACTTAAAATTTTTTTAAAAGGCATTTAAAATTTTGTACAGTTCAAGGTTTAATCTTGTGCTTAGAATTGTTGTTTTACCATTTTTAAAGGTGAATCATGACTTATATTTTAGAAGTTATGTATTTGATAACGTTAATTAAGAAAACAGTGATTTCAAAGATAAACCTCATAAGAGACTACTATCTTTGCTTAACTCTAGACGCACCTTGGTGTGGAGTGAAAAGTACACATGCTGGATCAAAATACATAAAAACTTCATTTCCTACCAAAAAGAAGTGGGAAAATGGGCACTGTGTAAAAGACAGGAATGAGCCCTGCCATATAATGTAAGTATTTTGTTTTCATGGTCTTCAGAACATTAAAGTCAACACCAAATGCCATTTACAAAATGAACTCAAGGGACCGAATTAAAGTTGGGTGACATCCAAATGAAGTTCACATCAAAAGCTACCATTTTAATGCAGTGATTTGGAAGGCTCTGCACCTGAACTGCTCTATCTAGGCTCCTCTTTTCCCATCATCTCAACCTCTCAACTCATTAAAAATGGTTTAATTACAGGAGTGAAAACTTCATGTGATTTTGGTCATTTGTCATTTTGTAGGAAAGGGAAAAAAAGATTCTCATGCAGCCTCCTTGCTGATGGTTATAAAAAATACACTCTTAGCAGGAGACCTTTTTGTGTATTTTAAATTATTTGACAACCTGAATAAACCTAAGTAGTAACACATTTCTTGAAGCCTCTGAACAAAAAGGTCAAGTTATGAAAGGATTTCCTTTTTCTAACCCAAAAGGTGGGGGAGGGGGACCAAGCAGTAATTCAGCATCATTTTTTGATTATAATACATAGCATGTGAAAAGAGGGGCTGTTTACCATCCAACTGTTAAGCAGCTATAGAGCTTATAACTTACAAGATAAGTTTGTATCATGTTCATGGGCACATCATCCAGTTTTTGTTTGCATAAGCAGATAATTTAAATATAGATTATATCAGTCTAGTATGGTTTACCAGTTCAGGCAACTGAACTGTTACTTTTAGGTTGTAGTAATTCCTTCCATATGTACTTTTTTAGTTTTTAACAGATAAGAGTATTAGGTAAGCCGGATCTAAAATTCAGCAGGCAGAGAACTGCAGATTTATTCTATAAAAATTATACTGGAAAGATTTTCCTTTATTAACATGCTCGTGTTGGCAGAGATTTTAAAACCGAATGTTTTAAAACCCATAGGCTGAGGAATGTATTTAAATTCTGATTAGTAAAGAATCACTTGTAACTTTTATGAAATGTAGGTAGTTGCAAATTCAGTCAGAAGACAGAAGACAATTATTACTGAATCATTCTTTATAAAGATTTAATAGGACACTAGAGACAAGAAACTGGTATTTTTCTAGTAACCAGCTCAGGGGAAGTATTTGCCAACCGTGTATCCACATCAGTTTTATATACTGCCTTAATGTTAAGTACAATATTGCTGTTGACTTTAGAGACACATTTGAAAAACAAAATTCTAAGGTCTTCCAAATGCAGACTGTTAAGAACCAAGAAAGCTTGAGTTTCATCAGCAATCATGAATACCAGTTGAGGAGGCGGAGCTTGGGAAAGCCAGCATTTACAAACTGAAAATTTTTAAACCACATTTCAAAAACACACATGCCTCTAGTCTAATGCTAATTACTAATTAATTCCTACTTACAAAGTCATTTTTATCAAACCCATCTATTAACAATTTTTTTTATGTTTTAATTATTTTTATAGAGATCTTGCTTCCCTTTTAGATTTTAAATTCCTTGAAACACATTTTGAAGCTCCTGCATGTCAGGAAAGGTACAAGTTACTGAGGCTACCTAGAACAATCAGGACAATCCCTGCCCTGCATCCGTCCACCAGATGACTAGGTACATTCTGCCAGGCACTTTGGATAAGACATTGAAGGAATCAGACAGGGATCCTTAACCCTCCTGGAGCAAATAAGTAGAAAGTATAGTCCAAGATGTTAGTGCTGTTACAGAGGTGTAAGTATATGATGAGGACCCTAGGACATAGCAGCTGCCTTCCTTGAGGAGAAATAGCTCAGCTAAGGTGACACTTCAGCTGTTCACGGGGTACAACTGGGTGTTGTGCCAGACCAAGACAAACACCTCAAGCAAAGGCGGACTGCAGAAGGGCTTGGCTGCTCTGGGGAAAACAGTGAGTTTAGTGTGGCAAAAAGTAGGATGCACGGGTAAGTGATAAGCCTAGGAAGGTACAGTGAGACCAGATTGGTGAGGGCTCTCATATGCCAACTTAGTAGTTCAGATTTCATCAGGACTCAAAGGATTTTAAGCAGGAAAGGGGCGGTTCTTTTTTTTTTTTTTTTAAAGCTGTAGCGTATCAGCATAGAGAAAGGACTGAAAGGGAGACGGGTGGCAGGAATCATACTGATTTCACACAGTATTATGCAGGTAAGTTCCAACTGAGTAGATAAGAGGAAAATTCTGTAGTCTACTACTAAGAAAATTGGGTCTTTACTGTCAATTTAAATGCTAATATATTTGCTTTTAGCACATTTTGACTTACTCAGATAAAAATTTAGTCCATATTAAGTGTGGCTGCTGCGTTACGATTATATAATTAAAAAATTCCAGTTCATCTCTAATTCCTTTAGGTGTTCATATTTAAGAAACCCATACCAGGGACGAAAATCTTAACGAATATTTGAATGTTTAATTTGGACTTTAGAACTTCTTATTCATGTATAAAAACATCTATATATAGTATTGCTAGAGAACAGTACTACTGATTATTATTCTAGGCACAGACTGAAAGATTTGACACCTGGGCTAGTCTCGCTCTTGCAGGGAATTAAGTGCAGGAAGAGAAAGCATCTCTCCTCCCCCCACCGCGATAACAATACATTGTTCCAAGTAAATAACTTCTAACTTCCTTTGCTGACATTGTGCTGGTCATGATGCACCAAATTCTTGCTGCTTCTGGGACTAATTCTCTTAGCAGTGGCTTTCAAACTTTGCTATACCCACAATGCCACAATACCTTGTGACTCAGCACACATGTACATATATAAAACCCAAACAGAAATGAAACAGTACTTCCCTTACTGTGATGTACTTTTCCTTGTCTATTTTTTGAAAGCTCATTATGACCCACTAATGAATGCATAATGACCACAGTTTAAAGGAACTCTTCATTTTCACTGGGTTAGTTCCATTAGTTGTGGTTGACATAATATGGGCTGGTTTTCGAATTTATTTGAACCTGGACCTTGGCTCTAGTTATATGCAAGACTGCCCCAGAAGTTTGTCTCAGATTACTCTATTTTAAATATAACAGTTAAACTTTTCTGTTGATGGTGCTGAAAACCTTATACCTGTTAAGCTTATTATGTTAAGAGTGCTAGTACAATAGTTTATGTGGAAACTAGTATCTTTAAAACTGAGCATATACCTGGAAATTGAACCATTTTGTTTTCTTTTAGTCAAATACTGGAGATAATGTCAGCAGTGAGAGAGCAGGATCCATTGGAATTAGCCAATACACTATATAACAACACCATTAAAATATTTTTTTCCTGATGGTATGTTCTTTCCATTTCCCATCATTTATGTAAAATTTCATGGTAAAACCTACTGAAAGATTGAATAAAGGAATTCTCTGGAAGTTGTCTTGAGTTATTCCATATTACTACATACTATACCCCCATTTTTATCCATCAAGTCAGATCAGAATTTTAGTATCAATTGAGGTCTTAGTTTACAACAATGAAAATTCCCAAATATTTTGTAATCGCTTCAAAAGTCTGAAAGGACAATTTTATGTCAACACTGCAAACAGAATGGCCAACAAATATACTGGTTTTATTTACATCAAAATTAAACAATTAGCACATTCTGGTTTTTATACCAAAGTTTAGTTGATAAAAGCCTGTTTCTCAACTCTTACACAGTCTCTGAATCATGACTTTTGAACCTAGCTCAGCCACGTGCTACACTCAGATTTCAAAAAAGTCTCTTCTGGCAGCCTATTTTCTCCTTCGTTTTAAAATACTCTACATGTATAGCTTTTATCCTCTGGTCCAAATTATTTCCTTGACTTAATGTGGTTTCCTCTGATTTGCATTTTCATTTTCCCACCCATTTTAAAGAAAAACTAGGGTCCAGAGTTAGATACTTTTATATGCTTTCATTGAGGAATCTTTGGCACAGTTGACGCACTGTATTATATCATTACATCTATTAAAAAGCTGTTTGTTCAAATTTTGTCATAAAAACGTGAAAACATTTTATTCTATGTACAATAATGTACACAAATTTAAATAGGTCACCAAAGAGACCAGAAGTAATTAAAGAGGTATATTTACAGTAGCACATCACAGTAAACGGAAAACCATTCACAGATTCAACATGGATACTGTTTTTGTGCTTGGTTACACACTGAAGTGAAGCATATTACTCCATTTTGGATGAACTGAATTTTAAACAAATAACCTCAATGATTAGTAAATGCTATTTTAATCAGTATCATCATTAAGTTCTTCAGCTGCTGGGCCTGTGTGCTGAATCACTCCATTTCTTTCTCTTTGAACATCATCATCACAATCTGTACTGTCATCTTCGTTCAATTCCCTGTCAGATTCAGCAGCAGCTTCTCTTACAGCTTCCTCTGGATTTTCATTGGGTGCAATAAATCCATTGTTGTTAGATATATTTGAATTATCCTTAATATCATCTTCGATGTACACTTTCTGATGGCACATTGGACAAGTATCTTGGATGTACAGCCACTTCCGAAGGCAAAGTGCATGGAAGTAATGATTACATGGTGTGATGCGAGCAGATGTTGTAAACTCATGATAGCAGATTGCACATACATCATCTATTTCTTGTAAGCGGCTCCCTTTTATTTCAGGAAGTGAATTAATTTTCTTAACAGCAGTCCTACGGTTCATGAATGTCTTCCAGCCATTTTTTGCTTGTAAGTAGATGTTAAAATATGCATGTAGACACATCATACAAGCCCGAATTTTACTTCCTGACTCAAACATCATAGTGTAAGCCCCATTTCCAAACATTACTACTCCAAATATAAATTCAATTATATTGCCTGTTGAACGAACATAGTAGACATAATCATCAAGCTTTTCCCAAAGGACATTATAGTAGCCATCAATCATGAATAACGTATACACAGTGAGAGAAACAATTACTTTTAAGCAGAGTTCCACACAAAAGGCTGTAACTGCGAACAACCATGTATTTAGTGCATAGTGATGCCAAAGAATGTAACTGAGTAAAACAGGAAGAATAAACAGGCAAGCAGAGACAAAGAGCACAGGAAAATGTCTACGGAAAGATGACACATGAGAGGCACTGAGAGACATTAATACAGGGTCTGTCATTCCGTGGATGAAATGCAGGACTGCAGTTAATAAAAGGCACATGTTTCTACTTAAGCGAATAAGTCTCTCTTCTGGTCTTAGCCCACTTAAACCAGTCTGAAGAGCCAAAATAAAAAATAAAACAGGTGCTACGAAGCCAAGCCGCCTGTCGTCTTCTTCGGTTGATCCAATAAAGGCCAATATTCCAAGGCCCAAATAATGGGCTATTGAGGAAATTACAGCACTCATGCCCAGTACAGTTAGTGTAGAATCACATCCACTAATTATAAGATTGCAAATGAGGTCCCAGAAGTCATCCCAAGAAATAAAGAAGGAATCCGTTTCATTTGCCATCCTTAAAATGTACACCAACACTGTAGCCTGAGCTGTAATTCTCGTTAGCCAAAAGACTCTCAGTATATCTGGGAAACGAATCCTCTTCCATGTGTCCTCCAGTAATAACTGTAATCCATAAATTCTATACATGTGCCTCACCAAAAGATAAACATATCGTGTAGAATAATAAAACCACTTAAGTTTCACTGCCAAGACAAGCACTGTGTTTAATGTGAGAATCAAGGAAGAAGTAAAAACTAAAGTCTCTCGGATGTGTAATGGGAGTTCTGTGATTAAGCCTATTACAGGAACCAAGAGATCCAAAATAATTAATTGTGAATAGATGGAATGAATTTGTAATAGTGTAATGTATCCAATTCCTAAGGTGAGCTGTAGAACGATGAGTGCCATCCACAGCGAGGGCCCTTTTCGAGGAAGCAGCTCAATTCCGAAAGCTGATGTGTTGTAGGCACCATAGAAGTCAATGTGCAAAGAAGCATAATAATTTACCAACACTGAAGTTGCAGCTAATAGAAAGGCTGAACTGTACATGTAAAACTTGAAAAGTGATCGTTGTGACAAGATCAGAACAATACTGGATACAAATATACCTAAAAAAAAAAAAGAAGAAGAAGAAGGAAAGAAAGGTCATTTGAGTGCAACATTTTTTTTAAGATTTTATTTATTTGAGAGAGAGAGAGAATGCCCGTGCGAGCACAAGCGGGGAAAGGGGTAGAGGGAAAAGCAGACCCCAGCTAAGCAGGGAGCCTCATGCGGGGTGCAATCCCAGGACCCCGAGATCATGACCTGAGCAGAAGGCAGACACTTAACCAACATTTTTAAGAATGTTTTTGTACTAACAGTTATGCCCCTCTTCCCTTAATTAGGAAATAACAGTATTTTCGAAGTTATGAACATTAAGTCTCAAGACAATTTAGGTTTAAAGGCCATGAAAAGTTTTGTAAAGTCAGAGTTCAACAGACCAATCATACTATTTTTTAAAATATTATTCCTTATCTTTTAAGTTACAAATTCAAGTAGTACTATATATCCAGACACCAAATTACTAAATGATCTTCAAGATTAGTTATTAGTGATACCTACATTTTAATAAGTTTTTAAATCTTGAAAGAACATGTCCTTTATAATTTCATAACCACTAAAAATAACCAAAATGCAAATATTTGTTCCTATTAAATCTTAGATTTCTTTTTCTTAAAAGTGTTCTTTAGGAAATCAAGTGTTTAACTTTTATACTTACACCTAATGCCGCCTTTTTCTCAGTGAACTCCTGCTGGCTTTTATTTTTCCTGCTTCTTAAATTTGGGGGGGGGGCTTTTGTTTTCCCCTCTCTACATACTTTCCGACAGATTTCAGAAACATCATCCAAGTTCTTTTTCCTGTACATTACTGTATTTCTTACTACAGTCAACCCTTTTTATTCTTCAAATTACAAAAACATTCAGAAAACCAAAGCATGTTTTAAAAAAATGGAATAAGTATCCCCCACACTCCATATGTAACAAAGTATAGTGTGATATGTGTGATGCGCATCCAGCATCATCTTTCTTTGTGCTCTGACAAATTTTGTGAGATCACAATAAACATTATTGCCCAAGGTTTCAATATGGAAAGGATATCCAAATATACACCTGATTCCACTTCTACGTTACAAGTGCAACACTCAAGATTTCTAAAACCTAACGGACTTCAAATAACTCTTGAGATTTCCAGTTTCAGTTAAAGGTACCATTATTCTCTTAATGCCACCTCCAGCCCCGAACCCTAAAACTTTGACAGTTATTTGCCAATTCTACTAACACCTGTTACCTCCCCCCTTTTCTCAGTGACACCAACCTGTTAGCCAGTCTCTAAACTCTTGTCCAAATCTATCTACAAGCCCATCTAGCCAAAAAGTGCCTTTCTGCATTTCTTTGCTCAAAAGCAGCAGCCCTTGAAATTACTATCAACAAAAATCTACATTCCTTGTCCACCCACTCAAGGATCCAATGTGGTATTCCTTCCCACACACACCCCACCACTCCAGACTTTCTCCAACACACCCCTTTCTCTGCCATAACCGCAGGTATGTTTACATTCTTCTTTTTGCCTGCTACAGTGAGCTTCCCAAATCCCTGACTGTTCAAATCCTACCCATCCAGTAGACCAATTTTCTCTGATAGTTACTGATCTTTGAAATTACCAAGAGAACTCAGTGAAATGCCCAATACTCATACACTACCTGATATTGTAGTTTGTAGTTATCTGAGGAGGTCATCTACCCTGTTATATAATGTATCCTTGTGATAGCAAGCAAGGATTCTACCTTGCACGTTATGAATCCCAAAATATTCTGCAGAAAATAAATTATTTCATTGTTTATTGAAATAACTAGGGAAATGTTAATGTAGAATTCTGGATTATATTTTTCAAGGCAACCACAAAACGCAGCCCACATGGAAACTGAAACCTATGAAAAGCTAAGACAAAGCTGAGAAACCAGAGCTTGGAGTACAGCAAAAGTGGCAAACCCCAAATTAATCATCTGTCCACCTTATTTCAGCACGTAATCAAGAAAGGACACTGCATATTACAATAGAAGCATTTTACAATCTATTGCATATAAAAGCAAGGGCTAGTTCTTCTAAATGATGACTTTCCCCATGAACTTAAGATTTATCCTGTGCCAACCTGTCAGGTCATTTGTGAAAAGGAGAAAAGGACACAAACACCTGAAAGACACATGAGT
Source organism: Eumetopias jubatus (assembly GCF_037043125.1). NCBI lineage: Eukaryota > Metazoa > Chordata > Mammalia > Carnivora > Otariidae > Eumetopias > Eumetopias jubatus. The sequence continues at coordinate 123,921,629 of NW_028274810.1, forward strand.
TTCTGCATAAGAACCATCTGATTCCTGGAACAAATGGGCCATTAATAATCTCCCAAAGAGTTGACAGCTGGGAATAGGCCCTTTCAATAGAAAATAACTTTTTTTGGAGGTTTAGAAACATTTTCCCATAAGGTAACAGGAAATGGAAGCCACTATATGTAATCTTGCTTTCTCTACATAGAAAAACAAAAGTCAGTATTTTTCCTGAGACAAAACTCAATCTCCTAAAACAAGTCAAAACAACACCCAAATAAGTTAAGTTCTATTTTATGCCACTTATAAGGAGAAAGCCAAACAGGGACTGTTTTTTTGTCAACTTGCTATTCACAAAGGGGTAAATTAATCTTTACCTGTGAATATTCATGAACTCTGCTGTAATTTATAAACCAGTCCTTTTTATTCTAATAGCTTTTTTCCTTGAAGCTTATTTTTACACACAAATGAAGGAATGATTTGATTTTTAGAAATGTTTCTGTAGAAAAAGTGTATTTTGCTTCATGCAAATGTATCAAAGGGACAAAAGGGGAAGAGATGATAGACAATGTAGTGAGACTATACTCAAAGTCTGGATGTATCCTAGCAAATAACAGTAAGATACCACTCTTCTCGGGGCGCCTGGGTGGCTCAGATGGTTAAGCTTCTGCCTTCAGCTCAGGTCATGATCTCCAGATCCTGGGAATGAGCCCCACGTAGGGCTCCCTGCTCAGCAGGGAGTTTGCTTCTGCCTCTCCTCCTGCTCATGCCCTCTCTGTCTCAAATGAATTTAAAAAAAAAAAAAGATACCACTCTTCTCTTGATTAAAATTATACCCCAAGACATAATGATGAAACATTTCAAGAATAGTACAAAATTATTTTAATTCCTACCCAAAAGTTGCATGTATGTAAGGTGCTTACATTTTTCTTTTATACTCATGTTCCTATGTATGGAATGTAGGAAAAATCAGCTCTAATTTCACAGAGATCTCTCCAGTAACACTCCTCCAATACTTTAGGGAGTATTGTCAATAGCATCAAAGTTTGTTGCCTTTTCACAACTTCAGATATAAAACTCTTGGTATTTATCCGAGAGGCCTAAGAAAATTAAGCCCAGGTGTAGTTTCTCATTAGGATTTAAGAGTGATCCGAAGAAGTAATCAAGACTATATATAAATGCTACTTTATGAAGAAAAATCACCGTGGGACACTGGAGAATAGAAGTAACTGAAAGCACATCTCAGGGATCCAGTTCTCCAGTGACTGGAGTTTTACTGAAGTCTTCAGGGTAGGAAAACAGGCAAGGAGCAAAATCAATTCAGGAACTTTGAAGATACATAGAACTCAATTCAGGAGAGAGTTCAGGAAGGACCTTTGCAATTTGACTATCAGAAACAAGCAAACAAAACAAACACTACCCAGGCACAGTGTACAACAAAGCATTTAACCCCTTTATGTGTAAAACACATTCATACCTTCTTTAACCTTGTCTGGAAATTTAGGACTATAAATTAGAAGGAAATAAGACATTATATTTATAACTATCCAGGTATCTTTAAGGACCTTTTAAACATGAGCTAAAGAAAACTGTGGAAAAACATTTAAATGCCTAACAGAGTAAAGATGGAACAGCACAGAAATGTTATGATTACCTTAATCCAAAGGGAGCCCTCAGCAATGAAATGTGGACAAATAAAATATCTTGAAATGTTAATCTATAGGTATACTTGATAAACCAGAGCATAGAGAAAATTTTTCTATCAAACTCTCATTTTGGGTTAAAAAGGGTATTCTAACTCTTTTATTAATCAGAACACTAAGTTTTTGCTTCTAAGATTTTTAACATGTTTTTATTAAAAAGAAATCTGAATATAATTTTTTAAAGTAAACCTTATAGGTATTAGAGGAAGAATAAAACAAAGTTTTTCATAAATATATTCATAAACACGTTCTTTTTTGCTTTTTACCCAAAGGGGATCTCATTGTAAACGTGGAGATTTTTTTACCTTTTTTACTTTTTACCTCCCTAAAAAAAAAATGCATTTCTGATTACTTATCAAAGAAGGTATCTTCCAATTTATTGGCCATTCATGTTTCTTCCTCTGAACTGCCAATTTATCTTTTGCCCATTCATCTATGGAGTTGTTTTTCCTTCTTGAGTTGTAGACACTTAAAAATAATCTGACTACAAATTCTTTGTCAGTTACCTGTACTGCAAGTATCTTCTCCAGGTATGTGGCTGGTCTTTTCACGTTTTTTATTTTTTACGTTTTTAATTTTAATGTTGTTGGATTTATCAATCTTTATTTATAAATTTACTTTCAAATATATGTGTATGTACGTGTGTGTGTATGTGTTCTTTTTTGAGGAGTAGAGGGACAGTGGGAAAGGGAGAGAGAGACTCTTAAGGAGGCTCCACACCCAGCACGGAGCCTGATGCAGGGCTCAATCTCAGAACCCAGAGATCATGACCTGAACCAAAATCAAGAGTCCGAGGCTTAACGAACTGAGCTACCAGGCGCCCTGACTTTCATATATTTTTAAATGTATTTGTCAGAGAGAGAGGAGATCGCACAAGCAGGGGGAGGGGCAGGCAGAGGGAGAAACAGGCTCCCTGCTGAGCAAGGAGCCTGATGCAGGACTCCATCCCAGGACCCAGGGATCATGACCTGAGCTGAAGGCAGATGCTTAACCGAATGAGCCACCCAGGCATCCCGACTTTCATATATTTTTAAAGAATTTCTCCCTTACTCTAAAAACCAAAAACCTCTGTATTCTCATATATTTTCTTCTAAAAATTTTAAAGTTCTGCTTTTCACATTTAGGTATTAGGCCACTTAGAATTGTTTATATACTGGTAGTTAGGGATCCAGTATATTTTCCATACAACTAAATCACCATTACCTGAATAGTCTATATTTACCTCAATGAATATACTTCAATGCTAACTCAAACACATCAGGTTTCTCTATATACATGGGTGCACTGTTTCTGGGCTTTCTATTCTGTGCTATTGGTCTATTGTTGATCTCAGTGATTCTTAACAAGGATAAGATTTTGCACCAACCCCACCTCCCTACCCCCACACCAGGCATTTGGTAATATCTAAGTATCTAGAGACATTTTTAGCAATCACAAAAGGGGGAAGAAGGGTGCTAATGGATATGCAATGGGTAGAAGACAAGGACACTGCTAAAAATCCTACAATTCACAGAACAGCACCCCCCACCTCCCCAAGAATTACCCAGTCCAAAACGTCAATAGTGTTGTTGAGAATTCCTAACCTGTCCCTATCGTTTCAAAATTACTACCGCTTCAATGTTTTCTCACTTCAAAGGTTTTCTGAGTTCTTTCTACAGCACCAAAAATAATTCTTTCTTTTCAAAAAAAGTTATTGTATGTCTAAAGCTAATAAAAGAACAGATTCCCTTTTAACAGATATTTAGATTAACTATTTTGTTATTACCAACAATGCTGCAATGAAAATCCTTTCCCATAGTCTTTGAACAAGTACAACTATGTCTCTAGGTAAAATTCTTAGAATTCTGAGTCAAAAGGTGTATGATGAATTTCAATAGCTAGTGCCAAAAGCCTTTACACAGAAGTGACAGCACACCAAAATTGTATAACTTTACTCATTTCCCCACACCTTTGACAAACTAGTTTTTATATGAATGTTGAACTCTTCACCAATCTGATAACTGAAATTTTGTTCTGACTGCATTTCTTTCATTATAAATGAGGCTGAGTTATTTTTGTTTTGCATACTGACCACTTGCATTTCATTTATTGGGAACTGCTTATCCTGGACCCATTTTTCTCTAGGAGTATACATTTTTCTTAAAGAGAGTAAAACTTTTATTCAATTTCATATGCGAATAGTATCCTCAGTTTGTCATTTAAAAGAGCTAAAAAAGTTTTGTCATAAGAAAGTTTTTTTTTATGTATTCAGATTTATCGAATTTTCCCTTGTAATTCTGGGGTTTTGTGTGTTTAGAAAGGCCTTTCCACTTCAATGAATTATCATTACATGAGTAATACTATTAAACTCCTATGCTTGTATTTTCTGCCTTGGATTTAGATTTGTTAATTCAGTATTATGCTGCACTGGGTTACGTTTCATTTAGCATTTAACACCTCCTAAGGATAGCTTAATATTCTTAAATACTCTATATACTGTGATTTGATTTTATTTGGATCTCTAAAATGAGATGCTTTATATTCTGATCTGCTGAAATTCTCATATTAGTTTGATACCAAAAGTGCAGCGATAGTACTTTTCTGTAGGGGGAGGGGAGTTAATTCTTTAGAGATGAGATATAAAATTGGTAATGCTTTTTAGAGAATAGATTTCCATTTTTACAATCTCATTTTAAAGAAAAAGGTGAGACTGACAAGTTTTGAGATTTATATAGAATACTGAGAGATCTACAATTATTAAAAAAAAAAACTGACCAGGTGTAGAACAATTAATTTCAACTATCCTTTGGTATCTTTTACACACAAACCTGTCACTTTCAATAACAACAATAGCTGCCTCATTGAATGGGCCTCAAATATTGAAGACATTTGTTTTTATTCAGGGTGAATTTTTAGCAAGAAAACCAGTTTTTAATAATTTTATCATTCTCGGGGCACCTGGGTGGTGCAGTCTGTTAAGTGTCTGATTCTTGGTTTCAGCTCAGGTCAAGATCTCAGGGTCGTGAGATGGAGCCCCGTTGTCAGGCTCTGCACTCAGTGGGGAGTCTACTTGGGATTCTCTCCCTCTCCCACTTGTGCTCCCTCTCTAAAATGAATAAATCTTAAAAAAATTTTTTTATCATTCTCACAAATGTGAAAATTTGGCAAACTACACTAGCATAAAGTAAGGGGCGGTCCAGGTAATAGATTTGGAAAATATTTTGTATTTCTCACAAAGTGTGAACAAAAATTCTGGGAACAAAGCACCAAAATTACGCTGATGCCTTCTAAAGACCAAAATATCTGTACCATCTTAAATGAAGTATGGAAATATTTTTTTAAAGTTATCAAGCTTATTAAGAGCTAACACTTAGTAGCCTATACTAGGTCCCAGGTACTATTCTGAGAACTTACATCCTAACTCATTTATTATCCTTAACACCTTATGACAGACCATTATTGCCCAACTTTAAAAACGTAAAGGTAAGCAAAGAGGGGTACAGAGCAGTTAAATAACTCGCCTGAGGTCACATTCTACTTAACTTGTCAAATACAAACTTCCATGATTTACTACAAAAATAAGCATGAATGACAAGGAAAATACCAAAATTACTGTTTAGTGTTCTTAAACTACAAATGATTTAATAAGGAAAATACTCCCTTTTCCTTAAAGCTCCTTAGCCTAAAGCTCAACTCTGAGAGCACTGCATTAAAGCACCTGGTCACAAAGGGATTGTCAGAGGATATGTAGTCACAGGCCAAAAGAACATTCAAGGCAGTGGCTACACTATTTGCCAATGAATACATGAATCCTCTCAAACACAGCTGTTTCGTTTTTGGGGTTTTTTACTTTTTTTTTTTTTTGCTCCATCATGACTTCCTCTCAAAACAGAAGGAAAGTCATCCCCCCATCCCCTTTGTCTATGTTATATTCGGTTAGTTTCCAAAGCAGCACTTGGGTTATTCCCAAAATTGATAAAGTTCCCTAGAAGTCTGTTAGCTTCTGTTCTCTCTCTAGCAAGCTCTCTCCCATCCTGTGGAGTTAAGGAATAGAAATGATAATTTTTCTCCGTTTCTCTCCATACCAAGAATTGGCATAGATCTTGCCTGCATGCATATATCATCAACAAATGTGGGTAGGTATGGCGGGGAAAGAGGGTTGGCAGCTTGTCAGGCTCAGCTGGAACCCCTAAGCAACTATACTGAGATAAGGAACTGCCTGTTAATTTATGATCATGATGAGTGGTTTCTAACTGGCAGAAATAAAATGCCTTCCCAAGAGGTCCCCCTTATTAATTTTACTTTAACGTTATTTAACTGAAATCACTTTACCCATGATTACCAAAATTAAGCAAAATACGTTAAGTATGAAAGATTAAAACTAGTGAATGCTTTCTTTTTAAGCTGAGGTGTAACTGACACATGTTATGTCGAACATGATGATTCCATATTTGTATAGGCTGTGAAATCATACAGCTCCACTTTTGCTACAAATAATGAGGGCATTACACTTTCGCAGTGATAAGTAGGAATGACTGGAATTAAATAGCTTGTGTGTTACTGAGAAATCTTGTGCTAAAGAACATCACTTTCACATCTGTTAAAGATCTAGCATATGATCATTACTATATCATTCTGTATCTGGATAGCAGCTGAAAGTGAACCACACTTGATGTCAGAAGATTTTTAAGCCTAGGCCCTGACAACCACTTAATTGCTGTATATCAAAAGCAAAACACACTAAACCTCTATGCCCCTCAGTTTCGTCATTTAAAAAAATGAGAACGACACAATCCACCTCTGAGGGACGTTTATGCTTTACAAAAGTAAAGTACCAAACAAAATGTTATTTATTGCTAATAACAAAACTCAAAATTTTGGCGGGGGGGGGGGGAATAAAGAAGCAACAGATGGCTCCTAATTCAGAAAGGCTTGGTTAAGGATCTCATCATCAACCCTTCCTCAGCAAACTTCAAAATCACAAGCCTACTAAAAACTGATCACAATTACCTCATCAACAAAATTTGCCAAGTTTCAATTACTTTAAAAAATTCTTTTATGCATAAATGCTTCTCACTCTGGTAATGCAAGTGAAGATGGGGAGTGAAACAAGATATTTTTAACACTCCATTCATATACAACAAGGACACTGATTTTCAGAAGTCTCTTTTGGAAAAGTCTCAGGACTTTCTAGCCACGTTTTTATAGCCATTTTCAATACTTCTCTATTTATGGAAAATTTTAGGACTCGTTACAAGCATCACCTTCTTCATGAGCATTTTTAGCAATGGTTTCAAGATCTGACATTCAAAACCCTGTCTCTTTTGGATGTCCTTTACCGCAGACACTTCACGATCATGTGGACCTCGTGGATACAGAAGTGACAACATACGAGTACTCTCCATTTGGAAAAGAGGGAAACTGAGGCCCAGGTTTTGGCACTACAAGTCCAAGGTCACACGGCGAGACCGGGGCAAATAGTTGCTATTTTTCTAAGGCTGTCGCATAAGACGCGGCAAGCCAGCACTCATTTCCCAAGGGAAACAGCAGGCAAAGAGCCGCATGCTCACACATCCATGCTTTCTCCCCACCCTCGGGTGCAAAAATGAAAGAGGGCTGACTCTTTAGGAGGACCGCTCCGCTGTCAACTCTGAGGTAAGTGTCATCTCTTCCCCCCTTCCCAACCTGCAAAGACGCCCCTATTGGCGAAGAAACTGGTTCTCAAATACACATACACACACTATCCACAGCTTGCGCACCGTGCCCGCTCCCTAAAGCACGTTTCGGCCCTCAAAGCCATCCGGGACGCAAGCTACCCCGTTCCCCTTACCAAGGAGCCGGAGGAAGATCTGGAGCCCGATGCAGAACCGGCTTTGGCTGGAATCGTAGTAGGAGTTGAAGATGGCGTCGATGATGTAGAGGCAGGGCACCCGGAGCGCCACCTCGAGCGCCGCCCAGACCTGCTGATGGGCCATCCGCACCTGCTGCTGCGGGGGCCCCACCGCCGCCATGAGCCGCTGCCACACCGGGGCTGGGCGAGCCGGGCAGGGCCGCGCGGGGCAGGGCCCGGGACCGCGGCCAGGGGCGGGGGCTAAGGCGGGCGACTCCGCCCCCGCCCTCCCCCCTCTGCTCTCTTACGGCCCGCCCCGCCGCCCGCTCGCCTCTCTTGAGCTGGAGCAGGCGGCGGAGGCAGCGGCGGCGGCTCCCGGGAGGCCTCTGGGTGTCGGTGTTTCCGGTCGGCTAAGGTCTGGCTCCTCCTCCCTCCAACACCTCCCCCGCCCGCGGAGCCACCATCTTGACCTCGCCCGCCTGCCTCTGCCGTTGCTGCTGTTTGGAGGCCAGGCGGCTGCGCCCGCGGTCACGCGAGACCGCGGAGCCCGCGCCGCTGATTGCATCATAATCCGGCGCTGGGGGCGCTCCCCAAACGTCATCGCGCACGGCGTAGCAATCGTCTCGCAGTGTTTCTATGGTTTCCGCCCACCTTCGCGGCTTTGGCGCGACCCCATGGCGCAGGCGCCTTCCGGCAGCCGCGCCCTCTTGACTGACTGGCTTCTTCACAGGAGGCGAAGTCAGCGTCGGTTGAGCTGGGGACTCCCTGCTTCCGTGAGCGGGAATTATTAGCTGTTTTATTGTAGTCCATTAAACATCCTATAAACGTGGTTCAGAGCTCCTTGGGAGGAAGAAAGCAAAGGACGCCGCCCGCCAGACCTACCCCAACTCCACCCGGAGGCAGGATCTGGGAGAGGGCCAACATTCCAGGGAAAATACCTGCGAGGCCGCCTGGGGTCCTGCGGGAGCGTCGCTAAGCGCGCTTTCTGCAGCGGCCGCACTACGTGGCACTGGGCTAGGTGTGGTAGTCGCTGCCAAGAAAAGCATCCCTTCATCTCTTTGCACATCACCTTTCCTACCTTCTACCCGATTGGACAGAACTGAGGACGCTCATCGGCCGCATTTTGCTAATGTTAAGGGCCACTGTGATTTAAGGGCAAGAACCCAGGCCTCACTGTTTCTAGTCTTTGAGGTAAGCGCACCCAGGAAATCCCTTCTTTCCTCCTCTGGGAAGAAGCCATAATTAAGTTTTTGTAGGGGATCAGAATATGCCACCCCAAAATATGCCACTTTGACATAAGGATTATTTTGAGCGGAAGGTAGTTGAGAAACAGCAGAAGCTTAAATTTTTTAAGATCCCTGCCTGCCCTCCTCGCTGCCACCATTTGTCTAAAAAGCGGGGCATAAATTTCCATTTGTAAAGGTGTCGCCCTCTCCCTTACCAAGAAGAGGGCGACACTTAGACTCTCAACCACCCACAAACCTTACTAAAGGAAGCCTTACCTTCCTTTAGTTTCCCCCATACGTCTACCTCACCACAAGTTAGCCATCCCTGAAAGCCTAAACCCCTTTTTCTTTTGTCACTTCTCTACAAAATTATTTTTTTTGTTTTGGTTTTTGTTTGTTTTTTGCTTTACTAACCCAGCCATCTTAAGGGAGATAAAACAGGAAGAACCTGACTCATCTGGGCTTCTAGCCCAAACCCCTCTGCTATCCATTCGTATCAGGGATCTACATGGGTGATTATTCTCTATTAGTTAAAACTATTAGTTAAAAACCCTCCAGAGGGGAGAATTTTAAAACTCCCAACACCCCTTTCTCTGGGTGGGAGTTATGTGTGGTCGGATGACTGTGTCACATCAAAACTCCTCACTCCAGTCTCCTGTTTTTAACCTTTTGTTGTTATTCCCCACTAATAATGACTGGCACCATCTAGTGCTTACTTTGTACGAGGCACCACACATTTTATTTCAGTCTTTGCTATCAGCCTTCTTTGGAAGGTGTTGTTATCTCTGTTTTAGAGAGGAGGAAATTGGGGCTTAGATAGGTTATCCAAATCACAAAATATGTGTGTAAGTAGTAAGCGGGTGTGGCCGTAGCTAGTAAGAGTCAAACCTGGGATTAGAACCCAGGACTATCTGAAGCTTAGAACTTCAGGCATCTTTGATTCCTTCCTCTTCTCACCCACAGCCAGTCGGCTACCACATCGTATCCCTTCTTTCCTCACAGTCTCTTGTACCTGTCTCCTTTCTATTCTATTGTCATTGCCACTATCCTAACCCAAGATCCTACTGTAGCTTGCCTGATTAACTACAATATCCTCATTATGATTATTATGATCACTTTTCCTAATCTAGTCTGTTTACCTCTGCCAGGTTAATTTTCCCAAATTGCACATCTGGAGAATAAACTCGTGGTTCTGACAAAATTCCCAAAGGAAAGCACACTTGATGAGAGGACTATTAAGGTTTATATAGAAAACCTCAGAGATGTAAATTAGCTTCTCAACTCACCTGTTATTCTGCCTTGATTGCAATTTAAAGCAAAAAGAGAGAAGCTGTTACAGAGAAAAGAGTCTACAAGGATTAATCTTAAGGAGTGTGGTAGAGAAGGCAGGCGAGTACCATTATATTATGATCATGCAAAATGGAGAATAAAATAGTTCATGGGTTTCCCTCCAATTTTTATTCAAAAAGTTAAATGTAGTAAATGGTAAATAAAAATCTTGGAAAAATGCTTCAGCCCTTATTGTTTTAATAGTTTCTCATCTTGATGCACAAATTTTATTAGTATAGAATTTTTTAAAGATTTGACAGAGAGCAGGAGCGATAGAGTACTAGCGAGGGTGGGGTGCAGGGGGTGGTGTGGGGCAGAGGGTGAGGGAGAAGACTCCCTGCTGAGCAGGGAGCCTGAGGTGGGGCTTGATCTCAGGACCCTGGGACCACAACCGGAGCTGAATGCAAATGCTTAACCAACCATCAGTATAAGAATTTCTAATTCAAACTAAATCCCATTTGGGCCAAGAACTCTCAGGAGTGGTGGTATGGTCATTCTTATCTTACATGACTTCAAATACATCCCTTTAAACTCTGGATCTGACTTTCCCTATCTATAAAACGACGGTTTAATAAGATCCTGGCAAAGTACTTTAAAATACTATCTTAAAACTAAATGTATATTACTGCCGTGGTTTTTAGAAAGCTTAGGAATTTTAAAAATAAAACATAAGCTTTCAGAAGATTTTACCTACGCCAGGGATGCACTCTTCTGCTTTACATTTGGCATCCCTTAAGTCTATATTCTAAGTTCAGTTTCATCATGTCTGAGCTTCTCCAGTTGCCTGCTTACGTGTTCTTTTATTTTTTTGTTTTGTTTTGTTTCTTAGGGAGAGAAAGAAAGAGGGAGAGAGAGAATCTTAAACAGGCTACATGCCCAGCATGGAGGCCTGATGCGGGGCTCGATCCCATGACCCTGATGTCATGACCTGAGCCAAAATCAAGGGTTGGACGCCTAACTGACTAAGCCACCCAGGCGTCCCTGCCTCTGTACATTTTATAGGTCAAGTTAGGAGAAATAATCACCTGCCAGTAAAGATGAAGGGATGCCCTTCCTATACTACCAAAAAATATCCTGTACTACCAAAAAGTTGAGAACTACAATACCACTTAATAGATGCTATGATTGGAACAGAGGAACAATGGGGGAAAATCTCAGAGGAATAGTTTACTTTTTTTAAATTTATTTTAAAGATTTTATTTATTTGACAGAGAGAGACACAGCGAGAGGAAACACAAGCAGGGGGCGGGGGAGAGGGAGAAGCAGGCTTCCCGTGGAGTAGGGAGCCCGATGCGGGGCTTGATCCCAGGACCCTGGGATCATGACCTGAGCCGAAGGCAGACGCTTAACAACTGAGCCACCCAAGCGCCCCTCAGAAGAATAGTTTTTTACAAAAGGAACTTACTAGCTATGTTTGCTTAGCTTTGCAAGAGGTTTTCTCAGTTTTGTATCAGGAAATGTCTGTGTTAGTCATCTTCTCAACAGAAGCTAAGTTCCTAAAAAGCATAATCCCTCCATAGAACCCACCACAATGAAAAAAAAGAAAAAAGAAAAAAAGAAATATGCTTTCATAGAAATAGCTGCAATTTAATAGTGAATTTAATCTTTGCTTGGTTTCTACATTGACTTGAAGGTTGCACAACTCAGGTATGTATTTATATTGAATCTACTCAGAGCAGTGTGGAGGGTGTGTGTGTATTCACGCAGACACACTCCATATACATAAATTGCCTGTGTTTAAAAATAACAATCTGTTCATTTGGCTTTAATGGCTGAGTGCCTTTTAGTTATTCTAAAAAGCCTTTGGAAGTAGGATGTGTAAAAACTCGTTTGCATTTTCTGTTGATCTCTGCATTTGCCAAGTCTTTGTTCCAAACAGCAGCAACTGATTCTGGGCTATCTTAAGCAAAAAAGGAATTTATTAGAGGGTTATTTTCATTATTTTCCAAATTTCAAGAGTGATATGCAATTGGTCCAGCGTATTGGACCATGTATCTTCCCCTAGCTGTACCAGAGAGCAGGTACACGCAGCTTCCATAGAGGGAGAAAGCAGTAGGAAACAGGTACTTAGAACCACCCACTCCACCTCTCCCCACCAATGTATTATGTATTTACTTCAAAAGGAAGATGGGGATGCTGGTAGGAAGGGTAGGCATTGATAGCCCAAAAAGGGATAAATATGTTCCATAACTTTTCCTCAGACCTTGAGAATTACTTAAAAAAAAAATTTCTGGCCTGAAATTACTTTATAGTTTTTCTCATTTAAGTAAATTTCAGATCGGTTGTCTGGGTGGCTCAGTCATTAAGCGTCTGCCTTCGGCTCAGGTCATGATCCCAGGGTCCTGGGATCGAGCCCCACATCGGGCTCCCTGCTCGGCGGGAAGCCAGCTTCTCCCTCTCCCACTCCCCCTGCTTGTGTTCCCTCTCTCGCTGTGTCTCTCTCTGACAAATAAATAAATAAAATCTTAAAAATAAATAAATTTCAGATATGTCCATCAAAATTCAGCTACTAGTTGAGTCTTCTGGCTTTGTAAATGCCGAATGAATAGGAAAAGTCTGTTGTTTAGTTAAGGAAACGAGAGAATATAGTGGCATTTGGAATCAATGTTGAGTATATATTGACTACTTTGGTTCATTCATTCATGTAACAGACATAGAGCACTATGTGCTTGGCAGTACGCTTGCCCACTTCTGCCTCTTGTCTCTAGACAGAGTACTTAAACTCTCTAATCATCAGTATCCTCACCTGGGAAAAAGAAAAAAGATGGTTAATACAGCCAGATAAAGTATGAAATACATAGCATGCATCATCCAGTTTAATCTCAACAAACCTGCTGAAAGACATAGACAATAACAGTGGCAGAGCCAGGATTCTAACTGGTATTTTTCTGATTCCAGAGCCTATCTGATCCTCTGCAAGTAATTTTTCATGCTGGTTACACAAATTAAAACATATTTTAAGTACTTAGTATGATATATAGTATGTAATAGTAATTAGTGTGGGGAACAAACTTTAGGAGAATACTCACAGGAAACCTTACAACAGTACACACAACACTTTGCAATGGTTCCGTGTATGGCTCAGGAATACTGTTAAGATATTGTTTGTTAGTTTGGATTGTTATATGTGATCATCATATTCATAGTACTTAATTTATGTTAGAATGTAAATAGGTGATAGGTTCAAATATGTTAGTTATGTTAAGTGATGGTCAAGAATAATCTGAGGGCCAAGATACTACTGAGAGGCAGAGTACAAGTAACACTAAGTTAAAAGCACCTGCCGAGGCAGGGAGCCCAAAGAAGATGGACATAGTACCCCTCTGAGGGATGGGAAGGATAGGAGCCTTTCTCCGAGACAGGATCCTATAGTCCACGCTTCTATTAATCACTTCTCATTTCGGAGCTGCACCCAACTGAGTAGAATAAAAGCTTCAAGATGGAAGATTCAGTACTGTAAAGATTTCAATTTTATTCTCTATGTTCAATGTAAGCCTAACAAAAAATCTCAACAGGTTCTTTTTCTCAAAAATTGACAAGCTGATTTTAAAATTCGTAAGAAAATGCAAAAGGTCAAGAATAAGGCAATCTTAAAGAACAAAGTTGAAGGATATACAGTATCAGATATCAGGACCTATTGTAAAGATAGAGTAATTTAAACAAGATGGTATTGGTGCTTGGATAGAAAAACGGACTATGGAAGAAGAAAGTCTAGAAACAGCCCCACACATACGGTCACCTGATTTATGATAAAAGTGTCACTACAGTGCAGGATAAAAAACCCCAGCAATATAATGGGTCTAACAAAGGCTGCACATCACTTAAGGGTGAATGATCCTGGAAGCATTCTCCCTACAGTTAAGAACAATTTAACTTTTATTAGAGATGGGGGGCAGGAATAGGGCATGTTAGAATGCCAGAAGCTTCCCTTTTAAATCAAGATTTAGCAGTTTTTAAAATAAATGCTCTTCAGATTGTGGCGTTTAGTTTCTAGAGTTCTAAAAAAAAAAAAAATGTTGATTTTGACAATTTTTGCCAGTGTTCTTATTGCTTTTATGGAGAGGCCAGTTTTCAGAAGTCCTTACTCCATCGTTTTGGAAGTTGCTCATTTTACTCTTGACACTGGGTAGGGAAGTATCAAGAGACGCCCTGGTGGATGGAGTAAGCGTGGAATATATGCCTTCCTGCCCTCACTGTGTGACAATAACCCTACTTCCTCCTCATGATCACATTCACTTATCCCCACCCAGAATGGGGACTCCTCCTTGCCTGCTGGTCTCTAAGCACAAGGAGCCTGATGTGACTGGGAAACCTCAGTAGGTTAAAGTTTAAAGGGTCTATTATTTTATCTCCTGATGAAACAGTTCCCCAATTAGGAACCAGCCCTCTAGTCTCACAAAGTTGTGGGGATGGGAGGCACAAACTCCCCAGGTGGGCCCGTGGGGAAGGTATGTTACCTTCCTATTGCTGCTATAACAAATAACCACAAACTTAGTGACTTGAAACCACATAAATTTATTCTCACAGTTATGGAGGTCAAAAGTCTACAATCAAGGTGTCAACAACTCTGTTCCTACTGAAGCATTCTGGGGGAGAATCCATTTCCCTGCCTTTCTCAGTTTCCAGAGGCTGCCTGCATTCCTTGGCTCATGGCCCCTTCCTTACATTACTGCATCCTGCTTCAGTCATCACACCTCCTCCTACTTGTATTACCTCCCTCTTATAAGGACCTCTGAGATTATATTGGGCCAACCTGGATAATCCAGGATACCCTCCCCATTTTGAGATTCTTAATCACATCTGCAAAGTCCCTTTTACCCTGTAGATAACATATTTACAGAACATGGACATATTTGGGGGGCATTATGTAGCCCACCATAGTAGGAATTCTATTTCTACCCTTTCAGTCCTAGCTGTGCATTTTCTATCTATGTGGGACATGGACTATGTAATAGGTGTTTAGAGTGTATACTGCATCCTGATGGATGGCATCTCATTCATTGGGCATTATCTCCAAGCTTTGGTCTGATGTCAAAAGGTTCTTCCACCACTCCACCAGGCCAGCATTTTCTAGGATGTGATAGGACTGGTGAATCACATGGTCATGTGTCCACTAAAAAACACCTTCGCTGTAAATCAGATCCCTAGGTCAGAGGCAATATTACGTAGGATACATATTGATGGATCAAACACTTGTCAACCCTTGGATAGTGATGCTGGCCAACATCTTGTGGGCAGGAAAGGCAAACTCATACATGCAGATGGGAAGATTCTGGTCAAAGTGAATCACTGCCTTTCCGTGACGAAAGTCCAATGTAATCCACTTGCTACCAGTTAGCTGTTTGTTTTCCTTGAGGGATGGTGTTGTTTCAAGGGCTCAGTGCCAAATACTAGGGAGTGGCTCCTTGGTGAGTAGAGGCCATGCTGTTGGCATCTTGATAACCTACATCCCTAAACATGACTTTATTCATGAGCCCATTATGCTATTGGGGTAGCTCATGACTACAACTGCTAAAATTAACTGGCCAAGTCTTTTTGTTTACTTGTTTAGTTCCTCTTGCGTGGTGTAGGTCTCTGGTAGGCACTGTTCTGCAATACAAAGATTTTTACTCATGTTCCAATCCCAGAGATTTTTCCACGGCCTCCTCTCCCGGCTTCCTTGTCCCTGATCTAATTTTTCCCACTCCAGGCCCCTGATCAACTCGTCAACCTATCTGACATTTGCCATAAAGGTATATTCTTACTTCAGGCCACTTCTCTTTCCATACAAAGTGGACAACCAGAAGTATTGCCAATTTTGCCTTTTGGGAGGACTCCCCTCACTTCTGAGGAGGGCTGTAGGGTAGCAGCAGTCTATTTTTTTGTTTGAACCCATATTCCAAGAAAACCTATCAATTAACTTAGCTGTGCATTTCTCTCCTTCATCAGCAAGACAGAAGAGCCTCTCAAGTGGCCATAATTGTGAGCTGACGGAAGGGCACTGATGCAAGAGTTATAAATATGACACAGAAGTCTGGGCCACCTGTCTGTGCTACCTGTTCATTTCCTCTGGCCTTTCTTGTCATCCAGGAGTTGTTGATGAGTGGGAGAGATGCAAAAACTTATTCTTTACTGTGAAGGAGATATCTTAGCATTCAAGCAGATCAGCAGCCCTAAAAATTTCACTATTGTAACAGGTTGCTGGATTGTATTAGTGATTATTTTCCATCTTTGGGGTGCAATACACTAGCTTATTGTTTATCTGACCTAATTAATATGATTCTATAAATATAGTAGGTTAGCGTGATATTCTGTGGGATGTTCAGATGGTCTAGATCTCCTCAGACCATATTATGATGGGAGAGTGGAGTCCTACATGAATGCAAACTGCATCTTAGCCAGCTCTCAGGACCCAGGTTCCATACATACCCTCATGGCTCCTGGTAGTACATGTTGGTTAGATCCTTTGACACATGGGCCCAGCTGAAATTGTTCAAAGTAGACCCAAAAATGAGGAGAGGGGGATACAGTTGCTTCATTGTGGTGTTGTGGAAGTGCAGTCTTGTTCATAAAGTTGTTACCTTTACTTGAGTTATGAAACTATGCATACATATAGCTTTGATTTAAAAAAATAAAATTCAATTACTAACAGAAACTAGGACAATCTATCCATCTATATCTATCTACCTAATGGTGTACGTGCATCTTTATTGCATGGGCCATTCAATCCAGGAGACAATATGATACGTGCGGGGTGTGTGTGGGTATGCATGTGTGGTATGTATGTGTGGTGTGTCTGTGGTATGTACCAAAATACAGTTTTAACCTCATATTCATTATTTTCTATTTGCATTTGCTTCAACCTTGACCTTTAAAAAGCCAAAGAGACAAGAAGTTATTCTGACAGTTTTTGGCCTCTCTGAAATTATGTGGTTGTTGATAGAGTAACCTGGCAGGTAGTATCATATCGAATCAGAAAGATGCCATTGTATTTATTAATATTTTTATATTCAGTTTATAATATAGGTAGGGATTCTAAGCACAACAGTGGTAAGAAATTTTTATGTGCTTTATATGTTGAAATCTTGTGTCAGCTTAAGTACTTGTATATATTTATTATTGCTAGAGTGAATTTCTTCAATGATTTTGAAGTCTAGTAAACTTATACACTTATTATAAACTTCTAAATAGTTAAAAAAAAAAAACTACAGAAAACACATGAACAACCCCCCTCAAGGCACTGAATATAGGCAATGGACAATGATCCATGGGAGATGCAAACCCTCAAGGCGAGCCACTGAACCACTCCATGTTACTGCCTGGAGAAAGTTTCTGGCTTGAGGGGGAAGCCAGGTGGAGCCCAGCAGACTCCCTGAGGTGGAGATGGAACAGGGAGTCCTAGGAGCCCAGGAATGAGTCCAGAGAGTAGAATGCCAGAGTGGAGAGAGCCACAGAGAACTCCAGACATCTGCTGACCATTCCCCTAAAGTAGCAGCTGAGTAATGATCAATACACACAGTACACACAAAAGGAAACTACCAAAGGCCAAGAAAATGACCGGTTTTATGGCTTGCCCAATTTGAAGTGGTTGCACCCTGAGGCTGTTCAGAATAACACATACTGGGTGTGCCCAGGGTGGGAGATGTTGTAAATTCTATTGGGGTAGCACACCTGTAAGGTGTGCCCAGGTGGGAGAAAGTGAATCAAAAATGCTATGTAGGGCGCCTGGGTGGCTCAGTCGTTAAGCGTCTGCCTTCGGCTCAGGTCATGATCCCAGGGTCCCGGGATCGAGTCCCACATCGGGCTCCCTGCTCAGCAGGAAGCCTGCTTCTCCCTCTCCCACTCCCCCTGCTTGTGTTCCTGCTCTCGCTGTCTCTCTCTGTCCAATAAATAAATAAAATCTTTAAAAAAAAAAAAATGCTATGTATTTGTCATCATTTTAAATTTCTATGTTTTTATATTTAAAGTGTCTATGTTATACTTCTATATCAATATATGCACATAATTTATTAAAGTTGTGAAGTTAATGAACCAAGCAACTCACGGTTGAGGGAGTTTAATAAAATTATCATTACTGCTTTTTAATCACAACCTCTCCATCAGGTGGGTGCCTTACCCGGCAACTAACACTGGCGTGCACAAGGGAAGCCTTCAGCACACATTCCTGGACGGAGGTGACAAATGCTCCATGAGCCTCCCGATCCTCTCAGTCGTTCTTCCTTGGTTCCAACAGATGCCTCTTCCTGACCAGGCCAATCCAGCAAGTGCTCGGAGAAAACTGTAACGTAAATGGATATACTCAAGGTGGAGACAAGGCTTAAGGGACCCTTCTTTTCTTCCATTGACACGTAACTCTGGCTCATTCTTTAACTCTCAGTTGAAGCATCCCTGCTCCCATCTTCCCAGGCACACTCTCCACTCCACCCAACCCATATCCCCAAACATCAATGGCTGCCTCCTCTGTGTGCCTGTAAAAACCCGTTTGTCTCAGCACTTAGTACACGGTATTGTTTCTTCTGTGTCCACGTTGCTGGAAGTGATCCCACCGTGGGCAGGACTCAGTTTTTTTGTTTTTTTTTTAAGATTTTTATTTTTAAGTCATTGCCACACCCAGCGTGGGACTCTTAACTTAAAACTCTGAGATCAAGAGTTGCGTGCCCTACCTACTGAGCCAGCCGGGTGCCCCTCAGGACTTGACTTTACTCACCTCTGTGTCTCTGGCCCTCATCACAGTGCCTAACGGAGAAAGGACACAGTACATCCCAATTAATCAATGAGTGGCTGTTCAAAATAAGGACATTCTACTTTAACTACTAAAGCAAATGTACAACAATTCCTCACACTGAAACTGGTAGTTCACCTTCTATAAAGACTGAATGAATGAAGTATTCACTATATGCCAGCCATTGTGATGATAGTTCATGTACATTAACTCATTTAAAGCTAAAGAGTATCCTTCAGGATATGCACAATTGTTAACTCATATGTTCAGATGGGGAAACTAAATCTTGAAAGGCTGCCTCAGGTCACGGACAAGGGAGAGAAGCCAGGAGGCATATGAGTGGAAACTCAATTCTAGGAAGACAGAATCCATGCCAATCTTCTGGCACCCCTGAACCCTCAAGGCCTGATGTGTATATCGCAGGGTGAATGAATTCACCCAGGTGTATCTGACTTCAGCAGCCTATCCATAGCTTACTGCAGAAAGGTAACTCCTCAGCCCCAGGACATGGGGCTCCCTGACTCACCTTCCTCACTGTTTCTCTCCGGCTTTCCTTCCGCCCCATATTGGCTCAAGTCCCAGCAGTTTCAGTTTAAGGCTCACAAGCTACAGGCACACATGTGAGAAGAAACCCAATATATAAAAGAGATGATTAAGGCAAACAGGCAGGCTGCTCTGTGGGATGGGAATGGAACAATTAGGCCCCCTTCTGGGGTGGGATCACCTGAGAGCTAACATTTCCTGGGGGCTTACTATGTACTAGACACTATTCTTTTTAATCCTTATTACAACCCCCATCTTCAACACATCTCTCCCTGCTTCTGCTATTCCAAATTGATCTAATGATGATGCTCCAAACATTTTCTGAGCAAACTTTTTGCACCTGTTTTTTTTCTTCCACTAGCATCTGTTTCCACCCTGACTTCACCCACCAAAATCTTAGCCAGTTTTTAAGAGCAATATCAAACACTACCTCTCTGAAGACTTCCCCATTCTCAGAACTTTTCTTCTCCACCTTTGCACTTCTATATCATGCTATCACTCATACGGTACTTATTGTATTCCAATTCGTTCAGTTTTTGTGATATTTCTGCTGCTAGGTTGTGAGCTCCTCAGAGACTGGGGCTGTATCTAATGCACCTGCGGTTCATACACACAGCAGGCTTACCGATACTGTCCTTATTGACACTGTTACAAGAAAAGGGCAAGCAGCTCCAGCCCAACCCCAGCCAGCCAAATGCCAGATACAATCATAATCGCGATAAAGCCACACTTTCCTGTTTCCTTCATCCAGAAAACAAGGCCAGATGGCTTCAAAGTGCACCAAACCAAAGCTCTGAAGTGCTTCTCAAACTTAGTCATCCCAAAGGTAAACAGTGATTCTCTGCAATTAGTCATTCCAATGGTAAACAATGGGGCTGGCCGACAAGCCATAAAATATGGTGAGGCTTGAAAAACTCTGCAAAGTATCTCACATTCCCAATAGCTCCTTATGTTGGCCCTGATGTCCACCAGAGAAAGAATATGGAAAGGGAGTCTGAGGCCTGTTAAAATCTAAGATTTTAGGGGCGCCTGGGTGGCTCAGTCGGTTAAGCGACTGCCTTCGGCTCAGGTCATGATCCGGGAGTCCCGGGATCGAGTCCCGCATCGGGCTCCCTGCTCAGCGGGGAGTCTGCTTCTCCCTCTGACCCTCTTCCCTCTCGTGCTCTCTGTCTCTCATTCTCTCTCTCTCTCAAATAAATAAAATCTTTAAAAAAAAAATCTAAGATTTTAATTTGAACTTTTAAAATAGCTAGCTTAGGGGCACCTGGGTGGCTCAGTCAGTTAAGCATCTGACTTTGGCTCAGGTCATGATCTCAGGGCTCCCTGCTCAGTTAGAGAATCTGCTTCTCCCTCTGCCCTGCCCCCACCCCTCCTGCTCGTGCGCTCTCTCAAATAAAATCTCTTAAAAAAAATAGCTAGCTTATTGCACAAACTTAAGGCTGGAAATCTAGATTCCCCATAATTTAAAGCAGTCATTCTTAATCTCTTTTCTACAACAAACATAGTATGTAAGACACCTCCCCAACACTCATTTAGGAATGCTAAAGGGAATGAAGTTAATACAATAGAGTAATTCTTAAGCTCTTCTTTCCCTAATTTAGTCAGTCTTCGTAACAAAGGTGCACCATTTGAGTGCTTTGATTTGGGCTGTGTTGCTTAGTCCCGTGGATTTCATATCTCAAATCCATCCACTTCCCACTGCCACCACCCTAGTCCAAGCTACTGCCATATCCTCCCTGGCCAACCACAGAAGCCTCCTCCCAGGTCTCCCTGCTTCTACCCTGGCCCCACTCTGGTCCATTTTCCACATTATAGCTGGAGTGATTTTGGAAACAGCACTTTCACTCTAAAATATCCAATGCCCTGTGTACAACTGCTTATTAGACAACAGCCAACGAGACCATTCACAGAAACCCTCATCTTGCAAGTAAGGAAATACAAGGCCAAAAGAATATTGGAACCACATACCCAAGTAAGACAGGACTGAGGTCAGAATTCATTGTACAGGCCTCATCTCAATAAGCCATACTGCTTCTCCCAGATACGTAGTTTGTTCTCAATGTGTTAACGGAAGACAAACAAGATGACTTGGACTGATCTAGAGCCTGCTTTCAGGGACACAAAATATTAAAATAGGTTGCCAGGAGAAAAGAGGGGTGAGAACCTTGCCTAAACTTATGTATTAAGGGTCACTCACATGTAGATCCTTGTGTCTCAGGATCCACCTTCTCTAGCCAACTAGAGGACAGGGGCGGCATTCCAAATCCAACACTATATGATCCACGTGGGGAGCATAGGATTTCACTGGTTGGATATGCAGGATTTGTGTCTTCCACGGTGTCCCGTGCACCTGCTGAAGAAGGGTGGCAATACGGGTTTCTGCAGATTCCGCCCACCTTTGCCACTCTGGTTTGGTGGCTGCTGATAGCATTCTTCTCCTAGAATCCCCGGTTGCTCCATTTGTACATTGGTTGGTGATAATTTGCTGAGGATAAGGCCGATGCTCCTTCTCCATTTCACTGCTTCCAGGAGGCTGAAGATTCTTGCCTGGATAAGATTCCACATTTTGGTGGATATGCAAAATGCCCCCTGCATCCCGTCTTAGCACTTGGCAGGCAATGGGCCAGCCTTCTTCAGAACTGGGAATCAGTCCCAGGTTCACCCTGTCTGCAATGTTTGAGAGCTTCAGTTGTCTGTTATCCCCAAAGTGTATTCGGCACCGATCTGCCACTCCATTGATATCAAGGTTCTTTCTCAGAGCAACTACAGCATGGGGGTTCCACTCACAGGCATGGACGAAGGTAACACCAGCATGGACTAGGAAGGGCAATGTAAAATAACCAATCCCTGCATAGAGATCCACCAGCACTTCTCCAGCACAGGGCAGCGATGCCACTCGAAGCTTCTCAGTGATGTTTCCGAAGGAGAACATGCACTGGGTCACGTCAAACTTATATCGGATCCCGTTATCCACATGCTCTACCCAGCCATGGTCGCCCAGCAGCAGACTCACTGCTGGTGTTCGAGTGCCATCTGGTGACACTCGCCCTCGTCTGGCCACACGACGGACGCCAAGTGCAGACGCAACAGTCTCCCAGAGTTCCGGTTCCAGATTTTTCCATCGCTTGGCTTGGAAACAGTCCTCGCTCAGCAACAAGAGGTCACCATGTCGTTGCCAAGACCTGGGCAAATCAGCCTCCAACTCAGGTGACCACGTCACTCCCCGGGCCTCTGCCCAGCGACTCACTTCAAGACACAGCCTTTGGGCAGGTGAACAACCCTGGGCCTTCTTTGAGGGAACAGGATCCAGGAGCTGCGTTACTATACAGGTGCCGCCTGGAGCCAGACGATCCCTCAGCTCTTGAAGGTGCTGCTCAGGGAGAGTCTCTCCCAGCACCGGCAGCGCCACCGTGCCATCAGGCATCTTTACTACACGGTGCCGTCTATCCAGGAGTTTCTGCTTCTCGAGATATTCCCTGTATCGCTGGGTAAACCGAGGCTCAGTCACAACGGCGACAACAGCCGCAGGCCTCCCACCTTCCCTTTCCATGTTGCTGGCCTCACATTCTCTCGGATTCCCTCCGTGAGACTCTCTCAGACTCCACTCACCCGGCTCGGTATTATTGACCGCGGCTGCAGGAGGAGCGGCGCACAAGCCCGGGAGCCGGTGTCGGAAGTGACGTCAAACGGACAGGCCGGAAGTAAATATTGAGGCGCCCGTTGGCAAGTAGCGTCGCCGTTGTCGTGATGAAGCCGCTGCTGCCATCTTTGTTGTGGTTTACGGTTAACTTGCTGCCGCCTAGCAGAAGATTAATAACAAGGAGTGCTGTGGGCTTAAAGACGTCCAATTAGTCGGTATCCTCCAGAACCCTCGTGCACTGTCTTCAGTTCTGCTCACGAATCCAAAGAGAGAAGTGCACTTAGAATGATGGGCCGAATTTGGAGAAAGGCTTCCCATCGTCTCATGCTGCTCTCAGGTCAATGTCAGTGGCCACAGCATTTGCCGAGAGTCAAGAGTCAACAATAGCTTCCTCATTCCCTTTCCCTGTTAAGATTGTCGTAACCCTCTCACTGTCCTGAAGTATAAAAACAAACAAACAAACAAACAAACACAAAAAGCCCACAAATGTTTGGAAGTCAGAAGAATCTGAGTAAATTATATCACCTCTCAGAACCAAAATCGTCACCTGTAAAGTAAGACTTAGGTTAACTTTCTCAGACGATTGTTATGGCTGAGATATTATATATAAAACGCTTTGAACAGTGACTGGCAAAGAGTAGATACTCTAAAGAGATATGATGTGATAAGTTGAAGTGGTTAGATAGTAGATATTAAATACCTGTTGGAATGCTTTGGTAAACTTAATGAGGACAACGAGGAATTCCTCTACACCTAAATTCAAATAATGGAAAATAAGAGTTGGAAAGAAGCCCTGTTCTTTCTACTTACCTCCCACCATTCTACACATTAGGATATTGAGACCCAGAGAGGTTAACATTCATAAGTTCCCCAATTCAGGTCTCTGTGTATGGGAGGCACAAGGCTATGGTTAAAACAGTTTCTTGTTTCTTGACACCTATTCAGTATCAATCAGAGTTGTTGTTGTTGTCAGTTTTGTCTCTATGTTTAAAATTCAGATTCCATGGAGAAAATATCAAGTGGGACAGAGTAGAAGACCCTTTTGGTGCCCCACATAAATTTGGGACTCACCATTCCCGTATATGCCAATCCAATGGCTTCTAACTAAAGCACTTAGGAGTCTGACTGATGGCTTTCTCTGCGCACCAGAATTGGCTTAACATATGTTTGAGGCCAGAAATGCTGGGGAATTACTGCCCACCCAACCCCCACCTCTTGAGAGCGTTCCTCGACCAGCAACCGATGGAAGTTGGTGAATAAATTTCCCAGCTTCCACACACCTTAGTTGGAATAATTCTAAGGTATGTTCTAAACTGTCTCCCAGCATTCTCTTAGGACTTCAGTTTTTCAGTAATTCTCTCTATGTCACGCACATTCAATTTCTCTTTCTCTTTCTCCTGGATTATTCCCAAAATACACTGCCACTTGCCATCTTTAATGACCTCCCTTGATTCTTCACTTCCACTGATATTTTCAAGTTCATATTTCCCACTACTCCATATCTCCCACTCCCAATTCCAATACCATTTGTGTCTTTAATATCTCAACTTGGTGTCTAATAGGCAACTCATACTTAATATGTGTAAAACAGGTTTCTTTCTGCCACTGTTCCCATGTATATAATAGTACCACATTATCTAGCATCCAGCCATTTACTCCCACACACAGTTGAGAAACTATCTCTAATCACCTCCTGCCTCCCACCTTTTCCTCAACTTCCTATAGGTATTTGGTGATTCACTATCAGGTGTTTACATACTCTATATACTCCATATACTTTTATAACCCAAAGTATATACTAAATTGGTCCACCTCTTTTGATCTCCCGGGCCACCTTCTGGGACATAGATTACTGCAGCTGCCTTCTCACTGGTTTCTCCTTTAGAACTCTTACCTTCCTTTTTTCCTCTACATATACCAACCAGGGTGAGAACTTTCAAAACATTCTGATCCTATCTCTCCCTACTTAAACAGTTCCTGCCTACCCATTGTTCAAAGACTATGCATGACTACCCACCAGACTATGCGTGATCTGGCTCCTAAATCTCAGTCTGAGACTGAAAATAGGCCATGCCTTTTCTCATGCTTTTACCTTTGTACTCACCATTCCCTTTGTCTGAAATGCCCTTCCCTCAGATGATGGAATGGCTGGGGATTTGTCTGAAGGTCATCTTCTGGTGGGGCCTTCATTCAATTCAACACTCTCTTCTCCCTCCACTGGTTAGGTCTACTTAATACTGTTTGTTAATTTTAGGATGCTTGTGTGGCTCAATCCATTAAGCCTCTGACTTGGGCTCTGCTCATGATCTCAGGATCATGATCTCAGGGTCATGGGATCAAGCCCCGCCTTAGGCTCCCCACTCAGTGGGGAGTCTGCTGAAGATTCTCTTCCCTGCCCCTCTTCCTCTGCCCCTCCCCTGCTCATGCTTCCTCTCTCTCTCTCAAAACAAATAAATCTTAAAAAAAATACTCTTAATTTCTCCTTGATTGCTATTTGTTTAGTCTTAAATGTCTGTCTTCCCTAGTAGCAAATAATTTTCTCATAGGCAAGGAATGTTCTTTTTCTGTTTGCTGCTATATCCCCAGCATCTTGTATAGTTCCCAGTCACAAGTCATTGCTTGGCAATACTATAGTAATTAAGAGAATGACTGCTTGATCATCAGGAGACTTGAACATGTTTGTACCCATTCAAGCAGGAATCCATCCCATGAATATAGAATGATCAGAAATTCAAAGATTGATAAGCTAAAATACTCCTTACTGTTTTACTTAAACCTACAGATGGAAGGTTAAATGAATTATGGTACATCCTTTAGATGGAAATAATAAACAGTTGTTATGATTATAAGAAATATTAATGACACAGGAAGTTACTCCTTATACAGTGTTAAGTTGCAAAATATACAACTATGCCTTAGATGATATTTATTTAAACAAGTTTATGAGGGTAAATGTGAACAGTGATGCATAGTGATTCCCTACATGTGTTGTGATTATAAGTGATTCCATTTTCTTTTGTATATTTTTCTCTACTTACAAGTTGCATGTGATGAACGAATATTATCTTTATATCTTAGAAAAATCTTTAGAAAATCCTTGAGGCAGCAAAAAAGTTGTTTTCTGGGTCCCATACAAATGGAAGCTCCCTTTCATTTTATTTGTAGTGGGAGGTGAGAAAAGTCGTATCTTACAAAGTGTTTTTCTCTAGGTTTCCTTCTGTTCCAAAGTCAGTTTGACACTTTACAACAATAATTAAAATGATGTAGCAAGGACTTTGACCCAGATATACCCTACCAGTAACCTGAGCTAAACATAATATTGGGGGATATGATTTGAAAGCTAAATTAATATTCGAGAGTTGGAAACGGTCCTTTAAAAATTGCAGATTTACGAATGATCTCCATTTGTACATGGCCGTCTTGATCCACCATCCCTCAAGTGCGTGACCTTTCCCCACCATTTCCATCACGAGAACTCATTAAAATGACAGCAAAGCAAGAGCAACCAACAACAACAATAATAAACAAGCTTGTAGACAACCCATGAGTTCCAATGCAGAAGAGGATGATTACTTAGTAAAGGAGAAGTAGGTCAGGGAAATTAACTGCAGAGGGAGAGGGGAGGGTGGGAAAACTTTATCACAAATCGCCTCCCCTGAAGTGGCCAGAATTATTTAATTCCATATGAATTTTAGTCAGGGAGCCCACACCTGGAGATGAGTTTGTTACCACCTCTTCTTGATGAGATGCCAAACCAAGGGACCGTCCACCTGCCTTTCTTGTGAGAGGCGACATTCAATTCTTTAAGGGCCGGCAGCTTTCGTGTAGGAAGGAGGTTCTACACGGTGTTGGGCTGGCTGTATACACGAGAGCTTGCCTCCATCGCTTGAGAGATCCTGGAGCCTAGAGATAAAGAGGAATAATTGCTTTCACTTTCTTAGTTTTCTTTTCCTTCTGTTCTTCACTCCACTTGCTGCACCTGGAATGTTGTTCCCTTCCCCTAGGTGCTTCTTCATTTGTTCATTTTAGCATCACTGCTGTGTTTTTTGAACAACTGTTTTCTAACTTCCCTTCACGGAACTCTATTCTGAGTTGTAGATATGCTCATGAATACTTCTGATGCCATGAGTGAAGTGTGACTGGAGTTGCAATTTCAAGTGCTTTGTGAGCATGGAGGAGAGATTAAGCCATCCCTCTCTTGCATTTTGAAGAACACATTCTGTTGCTTTTCCTCCTACCTCACTGACCGCTTCTTCTTATGGGTGTACCTGTCTACCTCCCCCACCACATTTGATTTTCCCAGACATTTCACACTCAACACTTCCAAAATGGAACTCAGCTTGTGTTCTCCCCACTCCTCCTTAGCTCATGAAATGCCCCTGCCAGTCTCCTAGTTGCTCATGTCACAAACCTGGGACTTTTCTTTTACTTAGGCCCCTCCCTTGCCCTCAGTGCTCACAACAAAACCACCTCCATTTTGAATGGACTTTACCTGCTGCAGAGTTCCCCAGAGAGAATGCCCTTCTCTCTGCACAGTGTCCTAGACCGTGTCTCACAGTTTCCTTAGTGGATTGTTCACCTCTGTTTACTTCACCAATAACATACTCTTATTTAACTCCCTTTACTTTGTGTCAGAGTACTTGAAGTAAAAACCAAGATGGTGAAGAATTTTTTTCATAAGCTTCATTTTATTATATAAAGAGCTACATTGTCACATTACGAAGTACATAATGCCATAATTGAATGTTCCATTATTGTACGTGGGCTTTGAATAATTCATATTATGATACTCGGAGCTTGAGACTTTGTAATATTTAAGTTTATAGAAACTCAAAAATAACAAGATTTAATAAAATTTTTATTTAAAAAGTTCTCACTTTAATCCATTAGTAATTTCATTCCATCATGGCCAGAGAACATACTCTGTATACTTTCAATCCTTTTAGGGTTATCGAGGCTTTATTTTATGACCTAGCATATGGTCTATCTTGGAGGATGTTCCGTGTGCACTTCAGAAGAATGTGTGTTCTGCTGTTGGTGTGGAGTGTTCGGCAGTTGTCTGAGAGTCTGTATCCTTTTAGCTTATTATCAGGTAAAATAATTTTCTGGTCATTATAATTAACAACCATAGTCTCAATTCAAAAACTAGAATGCCTAGTATTAAGTGCTAATCTAAACACATCGTCCTCTCTTCTTCCCATGTACTCAACACACTCCCTCCCTTTGCCGCAGCTCACTTTCATGACTGGTCTCACTGCCCAGGTAATTCCCTTCCCAAGACCAGTGAGAACATCCTCAGGAAAGCCTTCTCTAACCTCCTATCCATCTTCCCAGTAAGGAAAATCCTTACCAGTGATTCTCATAGCACCGTGTTCTTCTCTTAGAACCCTTTCCAGTCATAGTTTTTTCATTTTTTAATTAGATTGATGGCTATCTTCCCACAAGTGTGTAAGTTTCAAGGCGGTAAGGAGCTGGATTTCCCCCATTACTGTATTTCCTTATTGTATTTATGAAGACCTGCCACATATAGTACATTCTCATAAAATATCCGTAGAATGAACACATGAGCGAGTGAGTGAGTGAATGAATGAATGAACGAATGAATGATGGAAGAAGAAAGATCTACAGGAAAGACAGTTTATGGCCCAAGTGAGCGTTTTAGTTCCAAGTTGTTGCCACTAGATGGCAGCAACAATCAGCACCAAAGTAGTTGCAGCCTCTGAGTAAAGTTCTTGGGTTTCTTTCTTTTCTTTCTTTTCTTTTCTTTTCTTTCTTTCTCTCTCTTTCTTTCTTTCTTTCTTTCTTTCTTTCTTTCTTTCTTTCTTTCTTTCTTTCTTTCTTTCTTTCTTTCTTTCTTTCTTTCTTTCTTTCTTTCTTTCCTTCCTTCCTTCCTTCCTTCCTTCCTTCCTTCCTTCCTTCCTTCCTTCCTCTCTTTCTTTCTTTCTTCTTTCTTCTTTCTTCTTTCCTTCCTTCCTTCCTTCCTTCCTTCCTTCCTTCCTTTTCTTTTTCTTTCTTTCTTTCTTTCTTTCTTTCTTTCTTTCTTTCTTTCTTTCTTTTCTTTCTCTTCTTTCTTTTCTTTCTTTCTTTCAAGATTTATTCATTTTAAAGAGAGCGAGAGAGTGAGTGGGAGTGGGGAGAGGGGCGGGGGAGAGAATTTTCAGACTCCCCGCTGAGCGCGGAGCCAGAGCCCGTTGCCACTGGGCTTGATCCTAAGGCCTTTGAGATCATGACCTGAGTGGAAACCAAGAGCCAGACACCCAACTGACTGAACCACCCAGGAACCCCAAGTTCTTGGGTTTCTAATGGTTTGGATGTCCAGACCTCCTCAGGGGGCCTACCATTCTCCATTCAGTTCTATTAGACCTCCCTTACTGACATGGCCAATCCAGATGCATGAATGTGTTTGGCAGCAAATAATAAAACTCCCAACAAACAGCAGCTCAACAGTGGGTAGGGAGGTAGATATTTTTTAAATATGAAAAGCAGTTCAGGGAACTCCCCAGTAAACCAGGCTCCTTCTCAGTCTTAGTGTGACCCTTTTATCCTTGAGGCTTCAATATGGGTACAATACTTCTAGGCTCTGTGAGCAAGATGAGGCAGAAAGAATAGGGCAGAGCAAGAGAAAGAAGTGCCTACCCCTTGGACGTCTGCCAACCCCTCTGGGACAGAAAGGGGTCCCAAAGCCACCCTGACTGCAGGGTGGACTGGCTTTACTTTTTGATTATGGGGCTAAATTGAGGAGACATAAGGGAGAGTGAACAAACATCAGCCATTAAGTGACATTCCTCTAGGCAGTAAGCGAAAAATCCCCCTGGAAACAACAAAGAGGCTCTGGAGAGGAGTTTGGATGAAAGACAGGAAGGAGACGTAAGAGCAAAGACTAACTTGTATGAAGAATTTTTAATAACATAGTTTAGCTAAGAAAGGACTGAGCTGACTCTTACTGCCTTCACTTTCACTCAGCAAGCTCTGAAAATTCGAATTCAACTGGGAATCATCTTTTTCAGGAAGTCCTTCCAGACTTCTCTTTCGTTTTCCCCCATCTGGGTTTTTTTAAATTTTTTTAAGGACAATGTTAAAAAAAAAAAGATATAAAAGAATTTTTTTTTAAAGTAGGCTCCAAGCCCAATGTGGGGCTCGACCTCATGACTCTGAGATCAAGAGTCTCACGCTCCATATTCTGAGCCAGCCAGGTGCCCCAGATTTAAAAGTATTTTTAATAGTGGCACTGAGGAAAATAATAGGTAACATTTATAAAGTGCTTACCATGTGCCAGGCACTAATTTCAATGTTTTCTATTAAGGAACTTCTCCAAGAACTCTGTGAGGTGTTTACAATTATCATTCATATTTTTTAAAAAAGGATATGAGCATTGTCACCGAGCTAGGAAGTGGTGCAGCCAAGGTTCACATCCAGACCAACTGATTCCTGAGTCTACATTTTTACCCCTTGCCCCATGCTGCTGTCAAGCACAACTGACCTACCAGTTTTTGGAGGTCTCCAAAATGATGCCACGTGCCCCATGAATATGCATGATGGTCCCAGTGGGGGGAGGAGAGGAAATACTAAATTTTTCTTCTTTCAATTCATTTTTTGTGTCCCGTGTCTTTAATTTCTCTATCTGCATATATGTAATGAAGTACATAGTATATTAGCACTGTAACTCTTTTCTAAGGTTTATACGTAAGATACACAGATGCATAGTTTAGAGCTCTCTGGGTTAGAGAGGTGCAGTGAAAAGGGGGGGCTTTTTAGAGAGGCTGGCTGAGTGTATTTGTGTTACTAGGTGTCGCCACCAGGGGGTGCTTTCCTGGGCAAAGAGACTGGTGACATTTCCAAAGGGAGGGCTTAGGGATTTCATCACTTTCTTTGTATGGCTGCAGTGAGTACTCTCTGAACACACTCTCCATCTTCCTTCTGCCCACTGGATGCTTTTCACACACCTGGCTGGTCCATCCACTTTTAGGCCTTAGGAAATCACTGCAGAAGACAACCTATCCGATCCCAGAGAGAAGGCAGAAGAGCATTCCTATCCCTCCTCTCCACCTAAACACTCCTTACCCCTAAACTCAGCTCAGGCATCACCCGCTCCTCTGTCCCCCGCCATTCTGCCTCCCCCCGCCGACTCCCTCCATCTGAAGGAATCCATGCCCCTGCTAATGTGCCATTAAAATCTCTTCATTTCTCACAGGTAGCACGTGCCACAGAGTACAGAGATCCACTTCGCCAACAGTGACCCCCTCAAGAGCAGGGGACCGTGTTTCCTTCTCTCTGGCCTGACGCTCAGCACAGTGCCTGGGCAAGGACTCTTCATCTGGAAATGAGTTTCCAGAGTCAGGCTGTTCTGCTCTCAGGGGACTAAATGTGAACCATCTCACCCAGCTGAATTAAGGCACTGTGGCTCCATCCACACAAAATTTCACCTTCGGGCAGCATTAGCTTGTGAGTCACTTTCCTGTTCTGAGAAGCAGATCTCCTGTGACAGAGACAAAGCTTAAGCTTCAGGTCCCGTCAGGTGCATGGGCTCCTTCTGAAGATCCTGGACCCTGGGTGACGCCTTTCAGAGTGGTTTCACTGTGGGTCATGGGCTTTTGTAAGATTTGCAAAAGTAAGATGACTTATCCAAAAATGGTTAAGATCACCATGTCACTCCATGCCACCTTCCTCTCTGGTAGGGTGTGGATGTGGGCATCTTGGGGAGTTGGTAGGTGAAGTTAAGATGGGATACATTTAGGGGCACCTGGGTGCTTCAGTTGGTTAAGCGTCTGCCTTCGGCTCAGGTCATGATCTCAGGGTCCTGGATCGAGCCCCACGTCAGGCTCCCTGCTCCGTGGGAAGCCTGCTTCTCCCGCTCCCACTCCCCCTGCTTCTGTTCCCTCTCTCCCTGTGTCTCTCTCTATCAAATAAATAAATAAAATCTTAAAAAAAAAAAGATGGGATACATTTAGTCTGGTTTGGTGGGATACATTTATGTGATCGCATTCTCTTCTGTGTGTAGTTAAGTGCTTGCTAGCCATTCAGGTTTAGGAATTTCAGAGATACTTATATGGCTAGCCACTGGATTCACCCGGCCCCTTGACACAGAAATACAGGACCAGGTGTTCCATGGTGATGTGAGCATGTTTTCTGATGCTGGGCACTTGAAGGATGCGAGTCATGGAGGAGAAACCAAGTTTCAAAAGTAAGGCATTAGTAGCTAGTATGCAGAAAGCTTCTTTTAACCTTCAGGCAGGTATACTTTTAAATGGAATCTTCAGTCCTCAACAATGTCTGATTAACATTCGGTTCAGAATATACTAGATAACACAGCACATTCATTATAAACATGCCATACGTTAGAGAAGAACTTAGGAATAGCATATATATATATATATATATATTTTTTTTTTTTTTTTTTTTTTAAGAAATCTCTACACCCAACATGGGGCTTGAACTCATGACCCGGAAATCAAGGGTCACATGTTCTGCTGACTGAGCCCACCAGGCATCCTGAGAGTAGGATATTTAGTGAAACATCACATTCAACACAACTTCAACTCACTGAGACACATGCTTCCCATTCAAAAACACACAGCACTCATTAAGCTGTTTTGGCGGAATTTCGAAGCAAGAATTTTGCTTCAGGTCTGTGTTCTAGCCTCCCTGTCGTAATCATTATACCATTCATCATCCAACCTCAGGAGTACTCAACTCTGCTGGGTTAGATCCCCTTTTGGCAGAATAGAGCAAAAGTGTGAAATTCCCGCAAGAGGGAACTTCCTGTAGGACAAGAACACAGAACCGCGAGCAAGAGGGGAAAGAGTAAAAGGACAGCCTGGCTCTCCCCATGTCAGCAGCACAGAGAGTAGGCGAGGTCTTACCTGATGCTTAGGACTCACTTTGGCCTTTCTCGGAGTTTCCAGAAGAATCTCCTGTCACTCAACTCATTAGTCTTAAAAAGGACAAATAGGTGATTTCTCTGACAACATGTGTCTGTTTTTTGATCAAGAAATTTTAAAACCAAGTGGCTGCTGGCTGAGGATCTTCCAAAACATTACAGTTCGTGTGTAAACCTAAAGAACAAAAGAAAAGTCCAGAGTCACACTCCCCTATGTCGACTACCTTGATGCAGTTCAGGCCCGGAAATCATAGAGCAGGGGCCAAACATCCTTTTCACATAAAAACATTTAAAAGAGGGGCGCCTGGGTGGCTCAATCGTTAAGTGTCTGCCTTCGGCTCAGGTCATGGTCCCGGGGTCCTGGGATTGAGCCCCGCATGGGCTCCCTGCTCCTTGGGAAGCCTGCTTCTCCCTCTCCCTCTCCCCCTGCTTGTGTTCCCTCTCTCGCTGCGTCTCTCTCTGTCAAATAAATAAATAAAATCTTTAAAAAAAAAAACAAAAACATTTAAAAGAGATCAATGCAATTTCATTTCGTCTGCATAAAACCAAGGGAAACAGTCATTTGCTCTTTGCTCTTAATGCCTCACAGGTGAAAAATTTTAAATCCTGTTTTGTCACTATTGTATACATCAATAAAATGTATGTTTTTTAAATTAAAAATTAGATGGCAGGGCCTCTGGGTGGCTCAGTCGGTTAGGCGTCTGCTTTCAGCTCAGGTCATGATCTCAGGGTCCTGGGATCCAGCCATACATCAGGCTCCCCGCTCAGTGGGGAGCCTGCTTCTCCCTCTACCCCTCCCCCCCCACTCATGCTCTCTCTCTAAGAAATAAATAAAATCTTTAAAAAAATTAGATGGCAACACACACATTTGAGTTTATCAGAATTTTTATGCTTGTAGGCCATAAACTAGTAGCAATAATAAGACCAGCAAGAGTTCTGTGAAGTTGCATGTTTTATACATGCCAACCCCTGATCACAAAAACAAATGTCAGTCAACCACGTTAGAGGAGAGACATGAGTCATATTCCTACTCTCTATGTAGAAAAGGATACTATAAAATTGTTGTCCCATGTAGAGGGAATCAAAGGATATGCAGTTAAATATGAAGAAAAGGTCTTATTTAGGTGCCTTAAACACTTAAGAACAATACTGTTATTTTTCTATTTCGTAATGTTTGTGATATTTGTGAGGTGTTTTTTTTTTTTTAAAGGTAGCAATATGTTGGGATTTCTTTTCTTGTTCTAGATACATATTTGCTTTTGTTCCTATTTTTATATTTGTAATTTTGTATTCTTCCCCTCCCCCCCATTTTTGGAGGTATAATTGACATATAACACTATATTAGTTTCAGGCGCACAAAGTAATGATTCCATGCTTGCATGTAGTGTGTGAAATGACTGCCACAAGAGTTTAGGTCACAACCGTCACCACGCACACTTACAAATTGTGTTTTCTTGCCATGAGGACTTTTTCAGATCTACTCTCTTAGGAGCTTTCAGATATGCAACACAGTCTTATTAGCTGCAGTCACCCTGCTGTACATTATATCCCTCTGACTTATTTATCTTATAACTGGTAATTTATACTTTTTGACCCCATAAAGACAGCCACAAATGTCTAAATCCAGGCCCCCACAGAACATGAATCTGCTGCTGGCTGTTCTGGGAATGCCTTGGGGTTGCCTGGAGAAAGGACTGAGCTTGCACTACTCTCCTTCTCAGTCCCGGGCCCCACTAGTATATGCTGGGGGGTGTGCGGGGTGCAGGATGCTGGCAGAGCTCCTTCCCCTTTACCATGAGTGGTCCCGGACACTTATCCACTACATTTGGGACAAGTAGTGGTTGCTTTATTCTCTAGAATTCAACTTCAATTTTAACCTAAAGTTTCTCTTCCTCCCAGACGATAGATAGGAAATTAAACTTATTCCTGGGGTTCTCCCCACTGAGGGTTGTGCCATGGTTTGGGGGACCCTCTGAACACCGTGAATTTTGACATGATTTCAAGATGATGATGGTGCCAAAGTACAGGGAAATGGGGGTTCTGATTGGCTGTGACCACACTTGTGTGCGCTTGTGTGGCTTTTTGGCATCCCCACCATACTTGGGTGGGACGGGCACTTTTTCAGGAGGCTTCCTGCATTTCCCATGTGCCTACAGAAAATCGAGGGGCCATTCCAGGACATGGGGCCTGCTTCGCCCTTCACTCAGGACCCACAGAACCATTCTCTCTCATCCCTGCCACCCCCACCCCGCTCCCACATTTTTTTAAAAAGATTTTATTTATTTATGTGAGAGAGAGTGAGCACGAGCAGCAGGGAGGGGCAGAGGGAGAGGGAGAAACAGACTCCCCGCTAAGCAGGGAGCCTGACATGGGGCTCGATCCCAGGACCCCGGGATCATGACCCTGGGATCATGACAGGAGCCAAAGGCTGACATTTAACCGACTGAGCCGCCCAGGTGTCCCCTCCCCCCAACTCCCACTCCCACGTTTTTGCTGAATTTCCCTTTTCAGTTTTGCCCCCAGGCTTCTTGCCCAGACTATGAGCATGTACCTGGGATTCGTCTCTGATTCTGGGGATTGGGCTTTGGGGAAGAATTTCAGGAAGCCAGGCAGGCTAGTCCTGCTCTCTCCTGTTACATCCCTCCTGAGGTCACAAGCAATAAGCCTTGTAAATGTGAATGGGAACAGAGGGAAAAGGGGGAACCCAAGAAAAGCCAAAGCTTAGAAATAAATACTTCAAAATATGGTCTAACACATCTATTTATTCTGAATTATTTATTCTGAGTATGTCTGTCAGGCCTTGTCCTACGAAAGCCTTACTTACCATTTTGCATAACCTGCACGACGGACCTGTGAGTCATGTCTTCTACCTGCTCTACTGGTGATGAAGCTGCGTCCCAGAGAGACTCACTAACCTGTGCAGGATGACGCAAGCCCTGTGTGATGTGAGCCCAGGTGCAGCAATCCTCACGTGTGCTGCATCCTGAGGGCAGGCGCGTGGGGCATCGCTGCGGAGTCCAGGGCACATCTATCAGGGAGAGACAGAGTGTGGGAGGCGTCAGGGCGAGACAGAGCTGGGCCTGTGGATGCAGCAGCTCAGCCAGTTAATAATTGTGCAACCTGGCGTGTGTTTCACTTAAATGATCTGGCCCTCAATTCCTATACCAGTAAATTAACAGTGTGGAGCTAAATTCTCTGCACCCCGGTTTCCTCACAAGAAAATGAATGATGCCCAGCTGGATGGCTTCAAATGCTCTATCTAGTCCAGACGTTCTGGGGCTCCAAACTGTCTTCTAAATTCCAGCCACCAGAGTGGCTTCTCTCAAAGTGACCCCACAGGCCCCCCCAGCCCACACGCACGCCATCCGGATGGTCCGGCAGAACAGGTTTAAAAAGCACATTCAGGTGCTCAACACTGAGCACCTACACTATACCAGGCGCCGTGCGAGATGAGAAGGGGACAGAAGTTAGAAGGACAGACACGGATTTAGGTTTTTCAGGAGTTCTTTCAGGGAGATTTCCACCCTGGCTTCATCATTTCTACCACGTTACCCAACGCAAGTCACTTAAGCTCTCTGAGCTTCAGTTTATCTTTACTTGGGTGACAATAATTATACCTCTCACAGAACTGCTGGAGAGTTCTAGAATTTTATGTATGTGAAGTCCTCAACAAACTGCCTGGCACACAGTAAGAATTTAAAACTTTCTGGCTGTTGCTTCATCATCATTGTCATCATCATCACTCCAGAACAATGCCTCGTCACGGAAGATGCTCAGAGATGTGTTTTAATTCATTGCATAAATAAACAAATTATCTTCCATGGCAAGAAGGAGGAGGAAGAGAAGAGGAAGAAGAAGAAGAAGACGAACAACAACAACAACAACAACATCCATGCTGGGACCTTGTTGGTGTTGCTTACTTTCTTGCCTGTTTTCTGTCTCAGGGTATTATAGAACCCACCTCACGGAGTCATTAGGAAAATTTCAGAAGATGAGGCCAAGTTGGCCACTGGTATTTCCTATCACCGAAGGGAGGGGAGCACATTTGTAGGCCAGCATTCCTGTCTGCACCCCATCAGCTCACAGGGTGCCATGGAGAGACCACGGGGGCAGCCTCCTTCAGTTTGCTCCATCCAGAAAATGGCATCGCCGCCTGCCCAGCCTTCAAGACCAAGTTGCAGGAGTCACCCTGATATTCTTCCTTTCTCATTCCTCTACAACCAGACCTTCAGCAAGTGCTGTCCACTCTAGTTCCAAAAGATACCTTGGGTATGCCCCCAGCTCTCCACCCTCATGGTCTTCACCATTATCTCCTGCCCAGATGACTCTAGCTTGAAACTGGAAGCCCCAGTTGTACCTGGAATTCATTCTCTATGCAGAGCCAGAGTTCTCTTTTTAAAACATAAATCTGATCATGTCTCTCCCCCAGTTCAAAACCGCTCAATGTCTTCCCATGGCTCTTAGGATAAAATTTAACTTACACGTGCCAGGAAGCCCGGTATGGTCTGGCCTGCTCAGTCCCACAAATTGGTCTAAGCTCTTTGCCATCTGTCAGCATTTTCATCGGCTTCCTCTCTAGGGGATGTTCTTCCTCAGGTCTTCATATGGCTCCCTCCTCTTCATCTTTACGTCTCAGCTCAAATGTTACTTCTTCATTCAGAGCATTCCTGGTCCCCCTTGTCTGAAGTGCCCTTTTCCAGGTTGCTTTTCTTCAATATCTTGCTAATTTCCTCAGTGTGTTCCCACAACTTGTGACCTTCTTCATTTGTTCATTGCTTATATAATGTGTATCTCCAGCTCTTTCACGCAGGTCAGAGACTTTGCTGTTGTGTTCATCACTGTATCTCTCAGTGCTTAGCAAAGTGACTGGTACGCAGTAAATATTCAATAAATGCTTCTTGAATGAGTGACTGTATGATTAAGGAACATGTAAGTAAATGAATGATGAAATAAATGGTGTTCACTCATGCTAACCTCCCATTGTCCTAGACTTCAGTCCTGGACAGAAATCTGCTCTGCTCAGTTAAATGGTATATGTTGGGGTAGGGTGGTCCAGTGGGAGACTCAACCCATGAGATGGGGCCCTCAGAAAGAATCCACAGACACAACCTGAAAGTGCCAGAGGTTTATCTTATAATACTTCCTAAAGAGCCCATCAGGGTCAGACAGGAGGAGTGCACTCTAGACAACACGGGGTGTTGGCAATGCTGGAGTAGCAAATCGGTTTCACTCTACAGCCCTGCTCAGGGGAATGGGTCTTGAGGGAGAGGAAGAGAGTCTGGTACAGGTCTGGTACCTGCACCTGGAGGAGAGCATGTAGGTGTTTTGAGCCAGCCTGGGTACACAGTGGGAAAAGTGTCAAGGAGTGGCCCCAGACAGCATGGTTGCCCAGAGAAGTGCCCTCTCTGGTAGCTCAAAACTTCAAATGGAAATTCTCTCTTATCTCTACTACTTATGTTAAAGGCAGGAGAGATCAAAGGACCTAGCCCAGTACCTGCTGAGCAGGAAACAGCTCTACTGGCTCCATTTTCCTATTAAATGAGTGTGAAACATGATTCTTCTTATTACCTAACCAACACTTTCCTCTTTCTTTAACAGAAAATGCATTGACAAAACTTTAAATCTACACACATATGGTCAACTAATTTTCAAGGAAAGTACCAGAAATACACAATGGGGAAAGGATAGTCTCTTCAATAAATGGTGTTGAAAAACCGAATATCCACATGAAAAGGAATGAAATTGGATGCTTATCCACACAAAAAAATCAACTCAAAATCGATTAAAGACTTAAGTGTAAGACCTGAAACTTCAAAACCTCTAGAAGAAAACACAGGAAAAAAGCTCCTTGATATTGGTCTTGGTAATGATTTTTTGGAAAGCAAAAATAAACAAGGGGGACCGTAACAAACTAAAGCGCTTCTGGACAGCAAAGGAAACAAAATGAAAAGGCAACCTATGGAATGGGAGAAAATATTTGCCAACTGTGTATCCAATAGGGGTTAATATCCCAAATATATAAGGGACACTTAACAACTCAATAGCAAAAACAAAACAAAACAAAAACCAAATAATCTGATTAAAAAATGGGCAAAGGATCTGAAGAAACATTTTCCCAAGGAAGACATACATACAAGTGGCCAACAGCTCTATGAAAAGATGCTCAACATCACTCATCATCAGAGAAATGCAAATCAACTATTACCTCACACCTGTTAAGATGTCTATTATCATAAAGACACGAGATAACAAGTGTTGGAGAGGGTGTGGAGAAAGGGGAACCCTTGTGCACTGTTGGTGGGAATGTAAATTGGTGCAGCTACTATGGAAAACAGTATGGAGGGTCCTCAAAAATTAAAAATAGAACTACCATATGATCCAGCCATTCACTTCTGATTATTTATCCTAAGGAAATGAACTTGCTATTTGGAGGAGATTAGCATTATTCACAATAGCCAAGATATGGAAATAATCTAAGTGTCCATCAACAACTAAATGGTAAAGCAAAAATATATTTATGTAATGTATTATATGATAAATAATATACTTACATATATTTATGTATTATTTAAATATATATTGGAATATTATTCAGCCATAAAAAAAAGAAGAAAATCCTGCCATTTGCAACAACATGAATGAAACTGGAGGGCATTATGCTCAGTGAAGTAAGCCAGATAATGTCAAATACTTTGTGATTTCACATGTGGAATCTAAGCAAACAAACAAAAAGGCTGAACTCATAGAAACAGAGAATGGAATGGTGGCTGATGGGGGCTGGAGGTTCAGAGGGGGAAGTGGGAGATGTAGGTCAGAGGGTACAAACTATCAAAGATGATCAGGTTCTGAGGATCTAATGTACAGCATGGTGACTGGAGTTAATAATACTGTTTTATACACTTGAAAATAGCTAAAGGAGTAGATTTTAAGAATTTTCACCAAAAGAAAGGTAACTGTGTGACGTGATGGATGTGTTAATTAACTTGACTGTGGTGAACATTGCCCAGGATGCCTGGGTGGCTCAGTTGGTTAAGTGTCTGGCTCTTGATTTTGGCTCAGGTCTTGATCTTGGGGTCGTGAGATTGAGCCCCGTGTCAGGCTCCGTGCTGGGCATGGAGTCTGTTTTAAGATTCTCTCGCCTTCTCCCTCTGCCTTTCTCCCTCCTGTTTGTGCTCTCTCTCTCAAAAAAATATTTTCCCTATATATGTATATCAAACCATCACATTGTACACTTTAAATATATTACAATTTTGTCAATTTTTAATACCCCAATAAAGCGGGGGGGGGCTTAAACCCTCACGCTTCTGTGATAGTTTAAACAGTTAATGAAACAATGAACGTTCAGCAAGAAACCACTAAATGTCAGCAGTTTATTTTGATTAAAACCCTCAAGAAGCCTCTCTCAGATCTTTATCTCCTTGACATTGGCAAAGTAATACAGTGTTCCTAACCCTTAATAAACAACTTACGCAAACTGCTGAGCCCAAGGGCATTCTAACCACCTAGTCTTTCCCTGGGAACAGGAGGCTGTACAGGAAATTCTAACCGACCAGGGCCCAGCCATTTGCATACACGCAGAGTTGGCAGGAAACTTGGCACTTCTTGGATTTCTCCTTATTTTCCTTATGAAAACTTAGGCATTTTCCTATTCCTGTTTTTCTGGCTGCCCTTCATATTCCAGGATACTTCAACCATAATTGATATTGGTTAAGTGACCACACCCAAATTTCTTATAGTTCTTCAGGTTATACTTTGGCAAATACAATTAAGTTACAAATCATATGAACTGTTAAAGACGTATCGGCAAAAAATACTCTTGAGGCATTCTGAAGAATGCCTTACAAACAAAATGTAGTGATTTGAATAGTGTCCTCCCTCAAATTTACATCCACCTGGAAGCTCAGAAGGTAACCTCATTTGGAACTAGAGTCTTAGCAGGTGTAATTAGTTAAGGTGAAGTCCTAGCGGATCAGGTTGAGTGCTCAATCCAATGACTGGTGTCCTTCTAAGAAGAGAAGGACACAAGAGGCACACAGAGGGGAGAAGGTCATGTGATGATGGAGTGAAAGACTGGAGTGAAGGGGTTATAAGCCAAGGAACCCCAAGGATTGCTGGAGCCATCAGAAACTAGAAGAAGAGGAAGGATTCTTCCCTAGAGCTTTCAAAGGGAGGATGGCCCTGCAAACAGCTCGATTTTGGACTGCTAGCTTCCAGAACTATGACAGAATAAATCTCTGTTGTTTTAAGCCACCAAGTTTGTGACTTTGTTCTGACAGTCCTAGGAAACAAATACATACAATCTTCTGTAAAATAAAAACTATCTTCAACATTGCTGACTCATTCATTTGTGCATTTATTCAACTGTTATTTGTGTGTGCTTTTGTGGGGGTGGGGCATCGACCTAGTGCTGGGGAACATGTGGATTACAGAGGAGTTTCTATCCTCAATGTTCTAAGCAGACACACACTAGGGTCAAGGGCTGGCTTCATGGCTGTGTGACCATGGAAGTCCCTTGTGGCCCTCAGCTTAGAAGTGTCCTGTGCTTGGTTTAATGCTCTGCTGTCTTGAAATTCTTAATAATTTTTGAACAAGGGATGCCACATTTTCACTGTGCAGTGAGCCCCACAAATTGTGTAGTCTGTCCTCGCCACACACACAGCATAATTACAGAATCATTAACATTATAAAGGGGGTAGAGAGGAGAACCCATAATCCGAGGGGATGTTTCTTTCACTAAGGCAGGTGAGGTAGGATGAATTCCTTAAAGAAGGAGTTTGTCTGGAGACAAGGTTCATTTGCCAGATGGTGAACAGAGTGAACAAGGTGTGCTTAAGCAGTGAGCCTTGTGGGATTGACTGGACAACCAAGTGGACTTGGGTAATACTAGCAGCTTACAGTACCACGAGGGGGTGCTCAGGGAGAGGTTGACCGATAGATTTGAGTAGGCTCTGGAAAGGGCTGGGCAATATAGAAGGCCTTGAATTTAAGCCAGAAGGTGATGGGGAACCACGAGAGACACTGACCAACAAGTGACAAGATCAGCTCTCCCAAGAGGCTCCCGGATTTCAGTTGTGCTGTCCTGTGCTCAGGAATCCAGCCACACAGATTTGACCATCAATTCTCGCATGATAACACCAAGAAAGGAGTCCGGGAAACTGATTCTCCCTTCTGGTGTCTACTGCACAAACAAGTTATATGGGCAACAATATGTGTTCCGAGTCTGTCAGGATTTGATAGCCTGAAATAGGGTGGTCCAGGAGGACTTCTTGGTGGAGCTTCCTGGGCTTGGAGCTTCCTGGGCTTGGCTCTTCGGGGGGGTTGGGTGTCCAGATCCGTCATCTCTAAAATAAGGGTCATGCAACACAGGAGATTTTCAGCAACATTAGACCTTGTGGTTGGCTGAATAATGGGTCCCCAAAGACGTCTATGTAGTAATTCCCACAACCTGAGAATATTTACACAGTAACAGGTACTTTGCAGATATGATTAAATTCAGGATTTTGAGATTGGGGGATTAACCTGGATTATCTGGGTGGGCCCTGTGTAATCACAAGGGTCCTTATAAGAGGGAGGCAAGTGGATCAGAGGGAGTAGTGAGAGGTGTGACAACAGAAGCAGGAAGTTGGAGTGATTCGAGGAAGGAGCCATAAACCAAGGCACGTAGATGGCTTCTAGAAGTTGGAAAAGGCAAAGAAATGGATTCTTTTTTGGAGCTTCTAGAAGAAACCCAGCTCTACCATCATCTTTTTTTTTAAATTTTTAAATTTTTATTTTTTTGAGTATGGTTGACACACAATGTTACATGAATTTCAGGTGTACAAAGTTTATATGTTAAGCGATGTTCAACTCACGTGAGGCTGCGTGTAGCTGCAAACCTGTCCCATTACATCACCGCTGCAGTATCATTGTCTGTATTCCTTATGCTCTGCCTTTTGTTCCATAACTGGAGGGCTGTATCTTGATTTTCTTTTCTTTTTTTAAAGATTTACTTATCCATCTTAGAGAGAGAGACAGAGAGAGAGAGGGAGAGTTCCCGGGGTGGGGGGGTGGGCAGAGAGAGAAGCCCAAGCCGACTCCCTGCTAAGCGCGGAGCTGGATCTCACGACCCTGAGATCTTGACCTGAACCGAAATCAAGAGCTGGACGCTCAGCTGACTGAGACACCCAGGTGCCCGCGGTATCTTGATTTTAGACTAATGATCTCCAGAACTGCAAGAGAAAAAAA
The DNA here is from genome assembly GCF_037043125.1 of Eumetopias jubatus. Taxonomy (NCBI): domain Eukaryota; kingdom Metazoa; phylum Chordata; class Mammalia; order Carnivora; family Otariidae; genus Eumetopias; species Eumetopias jubatus. The sequence continues at coordinate 123,964,654 of NW_028274810.1, forward strand.
TCTGTGTTGCTTTAAGCTGCTAAGTTTTTGGTAATGTGTTACAGGGGACCAATACAGATCTTTAATAAATATTTGAACTCACTCTTTTTAAAGTTCCGTCTTTGTGTATGCTTATTATGTACATAAATATAGTAATTCAAAGTTCAATACTGTGTGTAAATGTATACAGTTTAAAAATAAGTGAACATACAAAATTGAGGTCTTTTCAATCTTAATGATAAATGTATGCATATTCAAAAATGTGTGCAAATTAAAAAATAAAGGGAGCAGAGGTCTAGATATAATATAAATTAATATAATTATTAATGTTCTTAATATAATTATATAAATCAATTATAATTAATATAATTTTATATGTATGTGACTATACATATACTCAATAATCACCAAAAAAGAAAAAGAATACTGTAGTTAGGCAGGTGGCAATATTTCCCACCTATTTGGTGGTTGCCTTAAAATAGCATAGAAAAATAAAAGTTCAAAAAAAGAAACTTGTCTATTCTTGGGTGTTCACTTGGCCATAGACTGTAGGGCATGTGCCGGACCTATAATCCTATGACACTGTCATTGCCCACCGGTGTAGGTCCCCAAGAAACTATTTCCATTAAAAATCTGCTTTAGGGGCACCTGGGTGGCTCAGTTGTTAAGCGTCTGCCTTTGGCTCAGGTCATGATCCCAGGGTCCCGTGGAGCAGGGAGCCCGATGCGGGGCTTGATCCCATCTCTCTCTGTCAAATAAGTAAGTAAAATCTTTTTAAAAAATCTGCTTTAATTTACATCCAAGGATGTGGTAGTTATTTTGAAATATTGTTGATTCCAAACTCATTTCATCAGAGATCACTGAATAGGGCCAACTACTAGTTTTTTCTGGGATGTATCCTGGCAAAATCTATTATATTTACAACTGAGTGCCTTGCCTTGTTTGATTTTTAAGGAAAATAATTATGCAAATAGATGTGTAGAAAATGTTTCTATAATTTAAAAATAGTTTTTAGGCTTTTGAAAAAAGTAGGCAGTGCTGGTTGTTCAGATCAGAAATGAAAGATAGTACTAACAACAAGAAAAAATACATTTATACTGTTTATTATAAGAATGGCACTGTTCTAAGTACTCTGCACCTATGGGACTAATTTAACCCTCACAACGACCCTGTGATTGGTAATAGTAAATTGTATTACCATTATCCCCTTTTCATAGAAAAGGAAACGAAGGCTCGAGAAAGTTAAAGGACATACCTCAGACTTCACAGCTGGAGTGAGGCAATGCTGGAATCTGCACCCTGTAGCTTTTGCTCTTGACCGCTGCACTACACTGCATAGCCAATTAACAGAAAAGTAAATGATGGTGCAAGTTCCTATTTGAATTTTGGATTGTATTCCAAAGTCTGTCCAGTGTAGGGATGACCTATTTGTGGTTTCATGCTCAGCAAACACACACACATATTTATATGATAAACAAATATGGATAAACAGGGCTATTGCTCTGTATGGTCTCTGCACAGATGGAATAATTATTCATGACTCCTGTCCTTCAAACTGGTTCCTTTACAACTGGCTTTGATTCTAAATTTCCTCTGCATGGACTAATAAAATCACTGTTATATAATAGAACTATTGCTCCAATTGACTAGGGATTTGGGCTTATTTTTCATTGTTTTCATCATTAGTTATCTCTTGCATTTAGAATGCACGTTGGGGATCCATGGTAGCATCTTCTCTAGAGATTCACTTAAAAGCTGACTGTGGGAAATGAATGAATGAAAAGAAGTGGATAGTTTCTATTAAATTATCTTTACATTGATTTCTCAGATTCAAAGAGAAGGTTCCAATTGTCGTAATGGCTCAAGGAAAGAAAGTCAGAAAAATACATAGAGTTGCATGGGAAGTCATCTTTATTTTGGGGTGCCAATTTCAGGGGGAATATAAATAACTTAGAGTATTCATAGTAGGGGTGAAGTTCATGATCAAGTTTCTAATATTGAGAGCTTTGCAGAAATGATCATAAACACCAAATCTGATCAATCAGAGTAAACTTTCCAACATGCATGTCTAGGTAGCTCATCTTCCTGCTTACTATCCTTTTATGACTGTCCACCTATTATTTTTAGAATAGTGAGAATTCCTTGGCATTATGTCCGAGCCTTTTTTTTTTTGCCATGGCCCCTGTGTGTTTCTCCGGGATACGTGGGCCCTCCTGTGAAGCACACTGTGCTCCGGCCGTGGGAAACAATATCACCCTCTTCCCAGCTTCCGAGGGCAGCACATGGCCATGTTCATGCCACCCTCTAAAATGTGGCTGCAGTGACAGCCCTTCCCCTCGGATGTCTACCCTGGCTTGTCTTCCATTTTCCATCTCCATCCCATCTCAAGAGAAGTTCAGAATTTGCTCCCATATGGGCCCATGATCCAGATTGACCAGAACTCCCCTACAACGCTTACCTCCCTATAAGGATTTATTTGCTGGTCTGTCTTCCCCACCAGACTGAATCCTGGAGGACCACAGTCTCATTCTTTCCCTCTGAGTCCCTTGCCCCAGGCAGATATGGGCCACCTCAACCTGCTCTTGTCAGTTCTCCTCAACTCCTCCCTTTTAGCTCTGAAAGTGTGAAAGAATGGATTGTGCATTTAAACATTCATGTCTTTGAAGACCAGGGGTAACTGCTTTGGTGCACGCCTGATTTAGGACATTTCCAAAGTTAATTTACGTTGACACCTGATTGTTATGATCACACTTACATGCCTGGTTCCTGCATAAAACTCCACTGGAATTATTTTATGTTTGTTATATATGCTTCACAAAAATTTCAGTGTAAGAATTCTAAAACTATGTCTTAATAATTTTTATTAATTTTAATAATTTTTAAATGCATTAGGGGAGCTTGATATTTTATAAAGAAAAGAAACAATAACACAAGTCTATCTTTTGTACAAGAACAGACTATTTTGTGTTGGATTTGTTTTAGCAAGGGATCTGTCGTAGTTAAAAATCAGAACTCAGGCTAATGTCTGTAAATAAGACACTCTCAGAAAGGACATATTAGAATTTTTTTGCATTGATATTGACAATTAAAACCATGTATTTATTTAAACAGGAGTACCATCCATTTTTTACATTTAGTGTTGCCTCTTGGAAAGGGAACTGCTTGAACTGCACTTAAGAGAATTGAATAGATCTTATATTTCTGCAGAGCAGAAGGAGAGGGACAAGCAGACTGTGGGCTGAGTATGGAACTGGAGACAGGGCTCAATCTCATGACCTTGAGATCATGACCTGAGCCAAAATCAAGAGTCAGGTGCTTAACCGATTGAACCACCCAGGTGCCCCGTTATTTGTAAGCTTCTATATGCTACTGGTAATTTGTTACTTGAATTGCTACCCCTCCACACCCGTTATCATGAAATTTCCTATTTACACATGCCAAAGAAGAGTTTCTTCAGGATGATCCTTGGATTACGAGCATGAGAATCACTTGAAGCTCGTCTTAAAGATGCAGGCTCTTGGGCCCTACCCCAAGCTGTGGAATCAGAAACTATAGTAAGGAGGGCACTTCCCCCCCCATACTAGTTCAACTAGATAGCTTTTATTTTTCTCATAGCAAGAAATCTTGAGGTAGGTAGAGTAGGGTGGTATGGCACCAATGCCTTCAGAGACCAGAGATCCTTCTAGCCTTCTTGTTTTTCTTCATTCTCACCCTCTTAAAATGTCAGCTCCATCTGTGAGCACTGAGTTCCATTGTACGAAGAAGAAAGGGAGAAAGTCAAAAGGCCACAGCACTGAGTCTGCCACCTTTAATATGCGTCCTTAGATGCTCCACCCACTGGATTTCTCACTTATTTCTCATAAACTGTTTTTTTCTTCCTGAGTTTCTTCAATCGCATTTGATGGCTTAAACAAAATCTTTATGCCATCTGATACACAGTGCTCAGTGAATGTAGAGGAAATGCTTAAGACAGCTATATTAAAAAGAGGGGAAGGCATAGGGAGCTAAATGGAATATGAATTAAAAATAATTTCTAATTGCATCAGAAACAAAATACTTAGGGATCAATCTAATGGAAAATGTGTAAGAACTATACACTGAAAACTACAAGACATTGCTGAGAGAAATTAAAGACCTAAATGCATTGGGAGATGTTCATGAATTAGAAGGTGCTTCCTTCTCCTAATATTGGAGGGGGGAGACGAACCATGAGAGACTATGGACTCTGAGAAACAAAGTGAGGGTTTTAAAGGGGAGGGGGTTTGGGGAATGGGTTAGCCCGGTCATGGGTATTAAGGAGGAGCACTGGGTGTTATATGAAAACAATGAATCATGGATCACGACATCAAAAACGAATGATGTAATGTATGGTGACTAACATAACATAATAATAATAAAAAAAAAGAAGGTGCAATATTGCTAAGATGCCAGTTCTTCCCAATTTTTTCTTTAGGTTCTGTGCAATCCCAGCCAAAATCCAAGTGGGCTCTTTGGTAGAAATTGACGGTTTGGTCCTAAAATTTATATGTAAATGCAGAGTACTTAGAATAGCCAAAGCAATATTGGACATGGCTGGATACTTATTATAATGCTACAGAATAAAGACAGTTTGAAATTGGTATAAGGATGGAAAAAAGGACTATGAGACTGAATTAAGAGTCCAGAAATATACAGGCACATATAAAGCTAAGTGATTTTCTGATAAAGGCACCAAGGCTGTTCAGTGGGCAGAGAAAAAACTTTTCAATAAGTAACGCTTCAATAACTGGACATTCATATGGGAAAAAAGTGAACCTTGAGCTCTACCTCATGTAATACAGAAAAAGTTACTTAAAATGGATCACCAACCTAAACATCAAAGCTAAAGCTATGAAGTTTCTAGAAGAAAGCATAGCAGATTATCTTTGTAACTTGGCATAGACAAAGATTTCTTGGAACACAAAAAGCACTAATCATGGAAGAAGAAAACCTGTTGGCTAACTGAACATAATAATAATAAAATAATAATTTTTAAAAGAAAAAAGAAACCTGGTAAATTAGACATTATGAAAATAAAAATTTTCTGCTTATCAAAAAATAGACGGGGAGAAAGTATTCACAGTGCCACATAAAGTTCTCTAGCAAGTCAAAAACAAAAAGACAAAATACTCTAGCACCCAAAAAATTAGCACACACATAAATAGACATATCACACACAAATAAAGATGTATAATGGTCAATAAACACATATAAAAGTGCTCAATATAACTTTAATCATGCAAGTGCAAATTGAAATCATAATGAGATGCCAATACACACCTACTAGAATGGCTAAAATGAAAAATACTGACAACACCAAACGTTGGCAAGGATATGGAACAATTAAAATCCTCATATGTTGCTGGTGCAAATGTAAAATGGTATAATATCTCTGGAAAACTATCAGTTTCTTATAGATAAATAATAGTTCTTTTATAAATAAATACTCTTCTTATAAATAATCAGTTTCTTATAAACAATCAGTTTCTTATAGATAAACAGGTATCTATCCTATGCCCAACTTAGTCACTTTTATGTGTTTATTCAAGAGAAATGAAATCATATGTCCACAAAAACCTAGTACAAGATTGTTCATAGCTGCTTTATTTATAATTTCCAAAATCTGGAAACCATCCAAATGTCCATCAACAGGAGAATGGAAAAACAAACTGTGGTATATTTATACAATGACATACTGCTCAAAAACAAAAAGGACAAATTACTGACACACATACAGAAACATGGACAAATACTGAAGAACAGTATGCTGAGTGAAAAAGCCAGGCAAGGTAATAGTATGCATTCCTGATTCTGCTTATATGAGGTTCTAGAACAGGCAGACCTGATTTATGCCATTAGAAGTCGGAACACCAATTGCCTGGCGTGGGGCAGAATTTGATTAGGAGCAGGTGTGAGGAAACTACCTGGGGTGATTAAAATGTTCTGTAGTTTACAGGAGCATGGGTAAGTTGGGTGGCATGCCTTCACGAAATCTCACTGAACTTATACTGAGGTACAGTGCATTTTACCGTATGTAAATCATTCCTGAAAAACACCTTGAATCCTGACTACTCTGCCTTTAAAACAAAAATATAGGTATGTCCTAATGATCTGCTTTTTCTGTCAATGGAGATGTGTTACGGAAGTCTGATTCAGTCACTGTTACCATTGTCAAGGAAAAGCTTGCAGCCATTCTAAACAATGTCGAGGAATGGTTAAAAATGGTTAAGGTGATGGATTTGCCATCACATGAATCTTGGATGTGGGAAGCATCTTGTCTACGACTGTGGAAGGCTGTATTGTGAAGCTAGTATCTCAGGCACAAGGCATCTTACAGAGTGTGGGGAAGAAATCAAGAGTCACATAGTTAAAGATAATGATTAATAAGACTTTCTTTAATGGGTCATTTCTCCACTCATTCACCAAGCATGTGAAATTGCTCCGTGCATCCATGGACATCCAGTCCGTCCATGCTTTCTGTGCTGTGTGGGACGTGCCTTTGATACTCAGGAATATTTGGCTGACGCCCATCATCCTTTAGGCTCAGGCGGCTGCTGTCCAAGGTCTGGGCCACCCCGCTGTGTGCCCCGGTTATCTTTAGTGTTTATGTTAAATCCCCAGATGCCAAATTTCTCATTCTGATGCTGGGTACTTGCCAAACCATCAGATGTTTACTGACTGTAGAATGGAACTACTTCTTTCTTCATTGTGTAAACCCAAGATTAGTTTTCCTCCACTGGCCAGTGTCTCCTCTGTGATGCTCCTCTATTCACACCTTGGATTTTCAATACCCAAACCTCTATTCCCAGGTATAATGCCCTGCTAATCAGGCCCCACCTTATCTACACTAGCCCTATTTCTCACTACTTTCCAACATGGCAGCATGGAGTAGTGGAGAAATTATAAGTCCAGGAGTCAAGAGAGCTGAGTACAGCCCTGAACTTCCTACGTAATGGGCATATCACCTCCCCTGTCACATGAGGAATTTGGATTCAAAGGGCTCCCTTCCTGCCTTCTCTCCCTGAGTTTTAATCAGACAAATATCATTATATTCCCCCATATTTGTCTAAACATTCCCTTGACTGCATCTTTGTTTCATAAAAATATCATCCATATTTTTATGGGTATGTATACCCATAATATTTCGTAAAAATATTACCCAAAGTGATCTTGGCTCTATGGCTTTCCCACTGTTATTCCATACTTTATCTAAACATGTATGGCGGGTGCCTGGGTGGCTCAGTCGTTAAGCGTCTGCCTTCGGCTCAGGTCATGATCCCAGGGTCCTGGGATCGAGTCCCACATCGGGCTCCCTGCTCGGCAGGAAGCCTGCTTCTCCCTCTCCCACTCCCCCTGCTTGTGTTCCTGCTCTCGCTCTCGCTCTCTCTGTCAAATAAATAAATAAAATCTTTAAAAAAATAAAATAAGTTAAATAACTAAATAAATAAACATGTATGGCAGTGAACAGTACCACACATTGATCACTAACTCTATTTTTACTCTCATGGTGTCTACCGTCAACATGATAAACAAACAAAATGTTTACTGAGCCCCTACTATATACACTGACATCATTACTGTGGGATCCATAAAATAGTCCTTACTTTTAGTTAACTTATAGTTCTTTGTATTTACCCCAACTTCTCCATGCTCCATCAGGGGTATGAGCTCCTTGAGGGAGTGACTGTGCCTTTTACAGGTATTTTTTGTGTCCCTTGGATAAAAATATAGCCTTACTATTTTTCAGGCTTCTCTCATTCCTTCAAGTCCCATTCCATCTCCCCTTTTTTCTTTCCACTTTCTCACAAGATTACCCTGTGGGAATTCGTATTCCTTCCTCACCAGCCACCTGTCCTGCTCACACTCCTGTGCACTTTGACCCCTGCTCACTTGGGCCGCTGGCTGGTGAACTTTGTGGAGCCATTACCTGTTACCGATGGCTTCTGACTGGGGAAGGACCCCAAGATAATAATGCCTACATTATTTCCCCCACCAAGTGGTTATGGGGGCAAGTGGGACCATGTCTCTTGGGCTATTAACTTGTTTGAGTCACAGAGCCCTTTGAGAATAATCCTGTCTTTAAAAAGTGTACAGATAGTCTAGACTTGGCCTATCATTCAGAAGAGTCACTCCTGAACTTCAGGACTCCTTCCACAGACCCACTAGACATCCCACAGACCCCAGGTTATAAATGCCTATTGCACATGAAAATGCATTATAAATCAGAAAGACTAACTTTGGCAGAGGCTGTTATTAGTGTTATTTCCTGGGAGCTAGATCAGTACAAACTAAAGTCTCTTAGTCCCCTTTTCTTGCCATCAGAGTACTACTCATAAGAATGCCCTATGCCTTCTGTCTCTCTCCTAAGCCCCAATCCAGCCTCAGCATCTTGCTTGGGGAATTAGACAGTGGCTGTGAATCAGAGTTTTGCTTTGGAGGGAAACCTGGCCTAGTGACAATCCTTAAGAGTCTTATCATATATTAAAATATATCTAATGATATTTAAAATAAAGTAGTAGTCTAGTTAGTTTATTTATTATGGGGTCAGTTGGAGTTTATGGGCCAGCTTGGAAACTTCACATACATGTAACATGATAGCTACTTATAAGTATACATTGTAATATGTTATGACTATTAATATATTTCTAGTACGTTATTATTTACATAGTTATTTCTAAATAAACACATACATATTTCTATAGAAAACTATGTTAAGAGAAACCTTTGTAATATAACCTGTTTGTAATCTGGGGGTTTCTTATCCTGCTTTTAAAGTTTTGATGACATGTCACTGAACTTAATATGTTCCAGATAATTTGCCATCCACGAATGGGAGGAATGAAAAATACATGATCCCTGCCCTCAAGGATTTGATAGTAAAGTAGGAATTTGATAAGTACTTATTGATTTATAATGCACTGAACTTTGACACCTGGATAACCTAGCTACTTACTATGTCACACTTCCCTGATATCAAATAGACACCCAAAGGGTAATGATTTCAAAGGTGTCTAATTAACAACAAAGGACCATTTAAGACACTGGCAGAATATGAGGTTCAGTAAGCACAATTTAATCATTAAGATGAAGACATTTATTGTGCATCCTTTCTGGAAAAATACCTCATCACTTTATTTTTGTCTTAATCACCATCTCAATTATAAATCATATTTGAACTTATGTACCTGAATGAAGGTTACTCAAAAGGAAGGGAACAATGTTGCAAATAGAAACAATAAATTATTTAGCCAAAGCTATTCAGAAAATACTAGTCAAAACTAGAACTAAGCTTCCAAACACACTGTCAGTACTTAAATATTTCAAGGTCAAAGTCAGATTAAGCAACTGGTGTTAGATATTTTTAGCAGTAGCTACAATTAAGACTTAACAACACTGGTCAGGCAGGTCTGGAAAATGTCATGATTATTATCTTGAAATTCATTAGGAAATCCATAATCATAAGGGTTTGCGGAGACAGGCAATGGAAAGAACATTTTGTTGGTTCCTACTATGAGCCTGGTGCTTTGTGATCCTTACATAAATTATCTTATTGAATTCTCACAACAACCCTGGGGTGTGGATTCTTTAGTCTCATTTTGTAGAAGAAGAAGCAGAGGGGAAATAACTTGCTGTAGGTCACAACAGCTAGTAAGTGGCAGAACAGAAAAAAATTTTAAATGCATAAAATAGACTGCAGAGAAAATTACCAAGGAAACCAGTTATGATAACTGATAGTAAAATGTTGCATGGTTTCCTATTGCTGTTGTAACAGATTACTACAAACAACAGCTTAAAACAACACAGATTTATTATCTTACAGGCCTGGAGGTCAGAAATCCAAAATGGGTCTTATGGCACTAAAATCAAGGTGTTGACAGGGCTGTTGAAGGCATTCCTTCTGGAGGCTCTAGAGGAGAATCTGTTTCCTTGTCTTTTTCAGCTTCTAGATGCTGTCCACAGTTTTGGGCTTGTGACACCAACCATCACGGATTCTATAGTCCCATCCATCTCCTTTGCTCTGCCTCCCTTGACTCCCTTTGTCCCCTTGAGGGATCTTTGTGATTAGATTGGGCCTACCTGGATAATCCAGGTTAATCTAACCATGCATAGATCCTTAACTTAATTACACTGGCTAAATTCATTTTGCCATGTGAGGTAATATATTCACATCCTGGGGATTCACATGTGGACATCTTTGGGGAACTATTATTATGTCTACCACAATTACTTCTTAGTAAGCTCGCACACCTGCTATTCTAAATGCCTAACATATAATCTTGGACTTTTATTTATTTTTTTGAGAGAGAGAGAGAGAGCACGCACGTAAGTGCCCGCAAGTGGGGGGGGGGGTGCAGAAGGAGAGGGAAAGAGAGAATCTTAAGCAGGCTCCATGCCCAGCGTAGAGCCCCACCTGGGGCTCCATTTCACGACCCTGAGATCATGACCTGAGCTGAAATCAAGAGTTGGACACTTAACCGCCTGAGCCACCCAAGTGCCTGGAATTGGAATTTTATAATGAAAGGGACCTTTTGTTTCACTTAGCCTAATCTTTTTAACAACAAGGTAATTGATTTACTTGCATTTGTTCCTCCCTATGACTCCCATAGTGGTGTTTTCTTTTTTATGAAAGACCATCTATCTACTTAAATATTGTTAATATTGCAAACTTGCATTGGAGATGCTCAGGATATTTGTTGGTGGTAGTAGGAGTGCTTTGTTTGAGCTGTTATTAAACCTGGCTGATTTGTTCATTAGGAAAATGAGCATGCAGTATGTGCCTACAGCCTAAGCCTAAGGGATAAAGGTGAAGGAGACAGAGAACGTCCCTGCCATCGAGGAGCCTGTGCTCTTTTCCACTGAGTTTATCAGTTAAAGAAAACTATAGGATAAAGATAAGGGGAACATAAGTATTTGCATAACCATTTGGATTAGCATCAAATAGCCAGGAACCCAAACATGCCAAAGATGTAACCCACCATGATGGTTGCTATAAGCTCAAAATAGATTCCTTATGTACTATGTGGCTGCAATTAGACAGTAAAATTTGCTATTTTTGTAGTCCACTTATGGTTTATAATATACATTTAGACTTACTCTTATTTTTCATTTACTCAGCACCTTATCTTGATAGCAATGGGAAGCCAATGATGAGTTTTAAGGAAGTAAATGAGATACTTATGTTTGCGTTCTATGAAGGGCTGTGGCTGCAGAACGGGTCTGGTGTTAGGAGACTGGTTAGGAGACTGTTGCATGCCGGGTAGGAGATGACTGCCTAGACCAGAGCCATGCCAGTGAAATGGACAGAAGTGGGCCTGAAGGAGAGTTGCTTGGCTTTGGTGTGGCAGAAAGCAGATCTGGAGAAATTGTAAACAAGATCCTTCAGGTTGCTGGCTTGAGCAGCTGGGTCAATGGTAATAAGACTATTCAATGAGTCAGAAAACACTGAAAGAGGAAGAAGAGAAAAAGGTGTCAAAAAGATGCCCTTTCTTTTTTCTAATATTTTAAAATTTTTTTGAAGTTTTATTTTAAATTCCAGTTGACAATAGTGTAATATTAGTTTCAAGCATACAATATAGTGATTCAATGCTTCTGGACAGGAAAAAAAGATGCCTTTTCTTTATTTATCATCTCAGCTACCCTGTAAGGTAAATATTGCTTTGGAGGTTTTAAAAGGGAGGAAAGCAAATCTCAGAAACATTAACTTGCTCAAGGTCACACAAACAGTAAATGGTAGGTCTATGATTGACACCAATCCCGTGCTTTTTCTGCTGTCCTGTATCTTGGTTAATCCTGATGGCAATTGTCTGAGTTCCTCTGTGGTGGAGAAGGGAGATTTCAGAGAAGACGGGGGGAGGGGGACACCTGGGAGACCAGAGCTGGGGGAGGGAATTTCTTACTCTGGGATTCAGAAGACCCTGAGGATTGTGCAGAGCATTGGGCCAAGTCAGAGGAATGTTTCAACACACTACAAAGGCCAAGACTGTTGGGCAATAGGCATGCACTAAACTTGCAGTCCTTGCAGTGAGACTGGAATCTGGAAGCCAAAAGCCAAAAAGAACAAGAACAAGGAAGATGTAATGTGAAGAGATGGGAATTGGTCCACGGAGGCTGCCCAAAGAAGCCACAGATCTCTAAACCTGTTTCTGCACCCTAGAAGAGGTCATCAAAGGTCATCACTCTGTATCACTCATGGGCCTCACTATGCCTTCAGTCACTCCAGCTGCTTAACCAGTATGGGCTTGGGGAAGATGTGTTCCCCACAAGTCTCTCACTGAGGAATGGTCATTAGATTTGGTTTGGGTGAAGACTATTCTATTTTTGAATATTAGAGCCAATGAGAGGGTATGATAAACAGCAAATCCAGTGTTTTCCAAGATTTCAAAAAAGACAGCATTTCTAGAATGAGGGAGTAGTTCACTATTTTGAATATTTCTGACATCTCTTTTGTCAGGCACTGTGACAGGAGGGGGGATATAGCAGTGAGCAAGATTAATAAGGTCCCTATTCCCACAGAGCTTATCTTTACTAGGGTGAAATACATGATAAATAAATACACAACTAAATGAACAAGACTATTTCCGAAAACAAAAATTGCTAAACAATAAAGTGACATGATTGAGAGTAAATGAGAGAAAGGCAACTCTATATAGCGTGGTCAGAAAAGGTTTTGACAGGAAGAAGTCATGGGAAGTTGTACTTGCAGAAGGAACACAGGGGAAAGAGCCTTGAGACAGGGACAAGATTGGTCTGTCCCAGGATCATAAGGGATGTTTGTGTGACTGAAGTGTAGAGCAAAGGGCAGCATGTAAGGAGATAAGGTTTCAGATGTAAACGCAGGCCAGGTAGGTCATATAAGGACCAGCAGGACTTGGTGAGGAGTTTGGATTCTATTCTAAGTGGAAAGGAAAGCCACAGGAGCAGGCAGGGAAGAGGTTAAGCAAGAGAGTGACACGGTGTGATTTGTGTTCTAAGATAACCATTTTGTTTGCCTTGAGGAGTATGGATTTGGATGAGTCTCAAGTAGAAGTAGGGAAACTATGCTATTGTGGTTGTGCAGACCAGAGACGATGGGCACGCACTAAGATGGTGGCCGTGGAGATGATGAGATGTGGTCAGATTTGAGACACATTGTGGGAGAAAGCCCAAAGATCTGCTGGTGGATTTAGATGTGAGAATAAAAGAAGAGAAGATTAAAAGATAACTCCAAGGGGTTTTATTTTTAATCTTATTGAGATATAAGCCATATGCCAATAGAAGTCCATCCATTTAAAGCCTTCAATTCAGTGGCTTTTAGGGTATTTACAGAGCTGTGCAACCACCACCACAAAATAATTTTAGAACATTTTCATCACTCCAAAGAGAAACCTCACATGCATTAGTAGTCACTCCTAGCTTCCCTTCCTCCCCAGCCCCGCTGAATTAGCTTCCTAGGCTCATGGAACAAATGATGAAGTGCTTGGTAGTTTAAAACCACAGAAATTTATTCCTTCTCAGTTTTGGAGGCCAGAAATACAAAATCAAGTTGTCAGCAGGACTGCGTGAGCTCCGAAGGCTCCGGAAGAAAATACTTGTTTGCCTCTTTTGGCTTCTGGCAGCTCTAGGTGTTACTTGGCTTGTGGCTGCCTTGCTCCAGTCTCGGCCTCTGTCCTCACATGCCGTCTCCTCTCTTCTGTGTCCTCTCTTCCTGTCTGCTATAAGGACACTTGTCATGGGGTTTAGGGTCCACCTGGGAAGCCGGCGATGATCTCATCTCAAGATGCTTAACTTAATTACAACTGCAAAGGCGCTCTTCCCAAATAACATTATATTCATAGACTCCTGGGGTTATGGCCATATCTTTTTAGAGGCCATCATTCAACCCAGTACACCTGGATAATAACTCTTAGTCAATTTTCTGCCTCTACAGATTTACCTGTGATACACATTTCACTTCTAGGATTTTGACCCAAGAATTTGGGTGGATGGTGGTGCTGCTTACCTAGGGCCACATCAGGAATAAATAGTGTAGAACCATATGTCCTTTGCCTATGTCACATTTGAGATGTGTATTGTATATCCAAGTGGAAATGTCAGGTGAGCAGCTGGATGAATGAGTTTGGATGTGTTAGTCTGGATATGGAGATCTGGGGGTCAGAGTCATACCCATGGCATTTATAGCCATGGGACTGACTGAGATCACGTGGAGTGAAAGGTGAAAGAGGAAGGCTGAGGAACAGTGCCTGGAACACAGTGAGGTAATGCAGAGGAACCTTTAGGGAAGACTCAAAGAAGGGAGCCAATAAGAGGGTAGGAAAACAGCAAATTCAGTGTTTTCCAAGATTTAAAAAAAGACAGCATTCTAGAATGAGGGAGTAGTTTGCTACCTCACATACGTTTGAAATTTAGAGGAAAATTGGAACAGATAAATAAATACTGGGTTTAGCAACATAGATCCTATTATTTGTCAGATAAAAGCAATTTCAGTGGAGTGGGGCCAGGGATGAAGGACTAACTGAGTGCATTAAAGAGTAAATGGGAAATGAGGATGTAGAGATGATGAGCATGAATACCTCTTCCAGGAGTTCTGTCCTGAAGTGAGACAGAAAAATGGGCTGTAGCTGTAGATGAGTGTGTTCAAGAGAGGGTTTGTTTTGTTTTAAAGGTGAAACATAATAGAAGATGATTTTATGCTTGGGGAAAGTATCCAGAGAAAGAACGTAAGGATGCAAGAAAAATTTAGTTAATTAAAGGTGTTAATTCTAGGAATGGTCTTCCTGAGCAGGCGATACACACAAAATATGCCTGATGAGAGCAGGAAACTACTGGAGCATTATTTACAATAATCAAGATATGGAAGCAGCCCAAGTATCCATTGGTAGATGAAGGGATAAAGATGTGGCATATATGTATGTGTGTATTTATATGCATATAAATATATATGTATTTATATATTTATATATTCACACATACAATGAAATATCATGCATCCATAAAAAAGGATGAGATTTTTGTCATTTGCAACAACATGGATGGAACTAGAGTGTATAATGCCAAGTGAAATACATCAGAGAAAGACAAATACCATATTATTTCACTTAAATGTGGAATCTAAGACATTCCCTGAGAGGCCAAGTGTTACCATGACACCATGACTGAGTTTGGCAAGGCCATCCTCTACTCCTATTTCCAGAGCTCCTGTTCATGGAGAGTTCGAATCACTCTGGCCTTGAAAAGCATCGACTATGAGACCATACCTATCAACCTCATAAAGGATGGGAGACAGCAGTTCTCTGAAGAATTCCAGGCACTGAATCTGATGCAGGGGGTGCCGGCCCTGAAGATCGACGGAATCACCATTGGCCAGTCACTGGCCATCACTGATTACCTGGAGGAAACTCAGCCCACTCCACGCCTCCTGCCACAGGACACGAAGAGGAGGGCCCAGGTGCACGTGATTGCTGATGTCATTGCCAGTGGCGTCCATCCCCTGCAGGTGTGGCTCTGGACTTGCACCCCTGCACACCTCTCTCATGCCTCCCCCCATGCTCTCTTACCTTTAGACACACGTGGAGTGTGAGGTGCCACAGTGAGGAACCCAGCTTGGGAGTGGGGGTGGCAGGAGCGCAGGAGGGTGTTAGACCTAGACCATGTGGCAGAGGGGGCAAGGGATCCCAGAAATTATCTGCCCTGCTGGGTCCGCAGCCGCATTCTGAGAAGCCCCAGGTTTTCCAAGGACTCGTCCAGAAGTGCTCGGGGAGGGGTGGGGCCAGGTGGCAGGGGGGAGGCGGAGCAGCATAGGCCCAAGCCCACCCCCGCCTTTAACCAGAACCTCATCTGTTCTGTGTTCTAGACTGGGAGCCTCAAAAGATTTTATTTTTTAAAGTTTTCACTGGTAAAAAAAAAAAAAGTGGAATCTAAAAAACAAATAAATAAACAAATAGAAAGCAGAATCAGACCTATGAATTCAAAGAACTGATGGTTGCCAGATGACAGATGGGCAAAATATGTGAAGGGCAGTGGATGATAAAAGCTTCCAGCTATGGAATGAATAAGTCACAGGAGTAAGAAGGTCCAGCATAGGGCATATAGCAATGGTAGTGTAATATTGTTGCGTGGTGACAGAGGGTGGCTACACTTGTCCTGAGCACAGCATAACGTATAGAGTTGTTAAATCACTATGTTGTACACCTGAAACTAATGTAACACTGTGTCAACTATACTTAAATAAACAAAAAAAAAGAAAAAGAAAAAGAAAGAGCAGGAATCCTCCCTCTGTTGTAAAGAGACAGAACCCCAGTGGCAGGGGCAGGTGAAAAAGGCTGTGATGTTTTCCAACCACATGCTGCTGCCCAGGAGCTGGGTGGGTATCTGGCCAATACTTGAGTTTAGCCAGAGTTATGTTGCCAAAGAAGAAGGATGGAGAGACAGGGGGCAGGCACGTTAATAGTGTTTCAAAAGGGGCGATTATAATGCCAAGGAATTTAAACTGGGTTCAAAGGGAAGGGAGGACATGAGAGGATTGATGGATAATGAAAAACTGGTGGAGTCAGTGGTTAGAGGTTGTGATAGGATCAAACCGCTGTAGTGATCTAAAGGGTAGAGAGTGATGATCAGAGGGGGGAAATGCTACAGTTGGATTTTAGGGTGACGACATTATTTGTGGTGACCAGGCCAGGTATAACCATGGGCATAAGTGGCTGAAAAGAGGGCAAGCAAAGGATCACTGGAGAGAGAGGAGGTCATGAAACCAAGAGCTCAGGTTGCCCAGTCCAGTGCTGCATAGAGAGAAGGTTGCCAATAAACAGTTGCAAGAGAAGACCAAAATACATGAATCTTCCAACATTTATAGTGTTTTGGTTTGTATTAATGGACCCTGTGTTTAGTGTATTATCTTTTTTTTAGTGTATTATCTTATATAATTTTTACTCAAATGATGTATTTTCCAGTGCCTCAGGGACAACATTACATGAAAAAATCATTTGGGATGGTTAAAATGGTAATGATAAAGGGAAATTCAACCTGGAGATTAATGAAGTCATTAGATATGAAGCTAGTCAGGCAACAGATAATTTACTAAGAGAAGTTGCCACTGGAGGAAGCTATCAAGAGGAAGAACAGGCTTGATTTTGAAACACCTTGAAACTCATGCAAAGAGAAGACTGTGGTGACTCAGTATCTCTTGGCTCTAAGGTCAACATGTTTGCATCCAAACCTGGTTGGTTCTTTGAAGGGTAAGAAGCTTGAACTCTGGATTCACAGACACCATAGGTTTTAATCCCATCCATTACTTATTAGCTGTGTGACCTTGAACAAGTTACTTAACCTGTCTTTACCTCTAGTTTCACATCTAAAAAGTGAGGACTAAAAATAGTTCCTTGGGCGCCTGGGTGGCTCAGTTGGTTAAGTGACTGCCTTCGGCTCAGATCATGATCCTGGAGTCCTGGGATCGAGTCCCGCATCGGGCTCCCTGCTTGGCAGGGAGTCTGCTTCTCCCTCTGACCCTCCCCCATCTCATGCTCTATCTCATTCTCTCTCTCAAATAAATAAATAAAAAATCTTTAAAAAAATAAAAATAGTTCCTATTTGATGGGTTTATTAACGAAGATAAAGAGAGGTAATCTATACTAAAGGTTCAGAACAGCACCTGGAACACAATAAGCACTCAATGGTGAGCTATAATCTTCATTGTTATTATGATCTTTAAGCTGGAGATTTAAAAAAAGCTACTTTGCAAAGCCAAGAGGATTAAATGAGATGAAGTATGCAAAGCACTTAGCACAGGGCCTTCCATGTGGTGATACTACGAAGTGATTAGCTATTACAATGAAATTGATCAGCAGACCTAATCTAATTCTATAGTACCTGGAAAGTGATGGAGGCAGAAAGCAGAGTTATCCCTCTCCTGAACCCATTAGGGGTTAATATTAGTCCTTTGAAGGTCTTTTCAAATGGTGGAGTAGAGACTGTCCTGGAAATAGTTTCAGGAAACAGAAGTCCTGATTGGATCTGAAGAGATGATAAAGATTGTAGCAAGCACAACTTCATTTAGCCACATTCTGTTCAAGGACTGCTTTCCACTTGCAGGTCAAAGAGTCACAAGACTTTCACCAAATAAGCCTTTCACCATTTTCCCCCTAAGCTTTATTGAAGTGTGATTTACAAAGAAAAATTGTATATATTTAGGTTGTACAGCATGATTTTTTAAAGGTGTATAATGTGATGATTTAATATAAGTATATATGTGAAATGATTACCACAATCAATTATTTAAATATCTATCACCTCACATAGCTACTTTTTGTGTGTGTGTGGTGATAACACTTAAGATCCTACTCTCTTAGCAAATTTCAAGCATACACTACAGTATTGTTAACCATAACCACCACACTGTGCATCCCCAGAACTTACTCATCTTACAACTGAAAGTTTATACCCTTTGACCAATATCTTCTCATTCCCTCCTCACCTCCCAGCCCCCAGCAACCACTGTTCTATTCTCTGGTTAAGTTGTACTTTTTTAGATTCCACATATAAGTGGGATCACACAGCATTTGTCTTTCTTCATCTGGCTTGTTCACTTAGCATAATATCCTCTAGGTTCATCCACGTTGTTGCAAATGGCAGGATTTCCTTCATCTTTATGGATGAATAATATTCCATTGCACATATTGCCAAAAGAAAATTCTGAGAACTTTACTTGATGTGAATATTTTACCGAGCGAGAAACAAACTGCAAACAGGATACTTCAAACCCAAAGTCATATGAAGTTCACAGGCATGACATTACAGTATGACTTATAAAGTGAAAATGAAGAAATTGTTTAACCTTTACAATAAGTGTTACTACAGTGGGAGTTTCAATACAGCAGGATATTAGTTAAAAGTGATTATCTTTACCATTTTAGGAAGACGATTTAAGTTTCATTTATGATTATCGGAGGCAGGCACAAAAACAGACACATAGATCAATGTAACAGAATAGAGAGCCCAGAAAGATCACTGTAACAGAATTGAGAGCCCAGAAATAAATCCATGGTTATATGGTCAATTAATCTTCAACGAAGGAGGCAAGAATATGCAATGGGAAAAAGGCGGTCTCTTCAACAAATGGTGCTGGGAAAACTAGACAGCTGTGTGCAAAAGGATGAAATTGGATCACTTTCTTACACCATACAAAAAAATAAACTCAAAATGGATTAAGGACCTAAATGTGAGACCTGAAATCATGAAAACCCTTGAAGACAGCTCAGATAGTAATTTCTCTGACATTGGCCATAGCAACATTTTTCTAGATATGTCTTCTATGGCAAGGGAAACAGAAGCAAAAATAAACTATTGGGACTACATAAAAATAAAACTTGCACAGCAAAGGAAACAATCAACAAAATTAAAAGAAGCTAGTGAACGGGAGAAGATACTTGCAAATGACATCTGATAAAGGGTAAGTATCCAAAATATATAAAGGACATGACCATACTGTTTTGATTACTACAGCTTCATAGTGTATCTTGAAATCCGGGATTGTGATACCTCCAGATTTGTTCTCTCTCAAGATTGTTTTGTCTATTTGGAGTCTTTTGTGGCTCCATACAAATTTTAGAATTGTTTGTTCTAGATCTGTGAAAAATGCTGTTGGTATTTTGATAGAGACTGCATTAAATGTGTAGATTGCTTTGGGTAGTATGGACATTTTAACAATATTTCTTCTTCCAGTCCATGAGTATGGAATGGCTTTCCATTTGTTTGTGTCATCTTCAATCTCTTTCTTCATGTCTTATAGTTTTCAGAGTACAGGTCTTTCACCTCTTTGGTTATGTTTATTCCTAGATATTTTATTATTTTTGGTGTAATTGTAGATGGGATTATTTTTCTTAATTTCTCTTTCTGCTACATTATTAATGTATAGAAATGCAATGGATTTCTGTATATTGATTTTGTAACCTGTGACCTCACTGAATTCATGTATCAGTTCTAATAGATTTTTGGGGAGTATTTACAGTATTCTATATATAGTTTCATGTCATCTACAAATAGTGAAAGTTTTACTTCTTCCTTACCAACTTGGATACCTTTATTTCTTTTTCTTGTTTGACTGCTATGGCTAGAAACTCCAGTACTATGTTGAAGAGAAGTGGTGAGAGTGGACATACTTGTCTTGTTCCTGACCTTAGTGAAAAAAATGTTTTTCACCATTGAGTGTGACGTTAGCTGTGGTTGTTTTACACAAGGCCTTTCTTACATTGAGGTATGTTCCCTTTAAACCTACTTTGTTGAGGTTTTTTAATCATGAATGGATGTTGTACTTTGTCAAATACTTTTTCTGCACCTATTGAAATAATCATATGATTTTCTCCTTTCTCTTGATGCAATGCATCACAGTGATTGATTTGCAAACATTGAACCACCTTATATCCCAGGAATAAATCCCACTTGATCACGGTGAATAATTGTTTGTAATGTATTGTTGGATTCAGTTTGCTAACATTTTGTTGAGGATTTTTGCATCTATGTTCATCAGAGATACTGAGATGTTGGCTTGCTGTTCTCTTTTTATGTAGTACCTTTAATTGGCTTTGTTATCACGGTAATGCTGGCCTCATAGAATAAATTTAGAGGCTTTCCTTCCTCTTCTACTTTGTGGAAAAGTTTGAGAAGAATAAGTATCAACTCTTCTTTATATGTTTGGTGGAATTCACCTGTGAAACTGTCTGGTCCTGGACTTCTGTTTGTTGGGAGTTTTTTGATTACTGACTCAATTTCATTGCTGATAATAGGTCTGCTCAAATTTTCTATTTCTTCTGGATTCAGTTTTGGGAAGTTATGTTTCTACAAATTTATCCATTTCTCCTAGGTTGTCCACTTTGTTGGCATATAATTTTTCATAATATTCTCTCATAATCCTCCATTTCTGTGGTGTTGGTTATTTCTTCTCTTTCATTCCTGATGTTGTTTATTTGAGTCCTCTCCCCACAACCCTTCTTTTGATGAGTCTGGCTTAAAGGTTTATCAATTTTGTTGATCTTTTCAAAGAACCAGCTCCTGGTTTTATTGAGCTCTTTTATTGTTTTTTAGTTTCTATTTTGTTTATTTCTACTCTAAACTTTATTATTTATTTCCTTTTTTTTAAAAAAGATTTTATTTATTTGTCAGAGAGAGAGAGAGAGAGAGCACAAGCAGGGGGAGTAGCAGGCAGAGGCAGAGGGAGAAGCAGGCTCCCCGCTGAGCAGAGAGCCTGACACGGGGCTTGGGGCTCGATCCCAGGACCCTGGGATCATGACCTGAGCCAAAGGCAGATACTTAACGACTGAGCCACCCAGGCGCCCCTATTTATTTCCTTCGACTAGTTTTAGGTTTTGTTTGTTCTTCTTTTTCCTGCTCTTTTAGGTGTGAGGTTAGGTTGTTTATTTGAGATTTTCTCTTGCTTCTTGAGGTAGACCTGTATTGTTATAAACTTCCCATTTAGAACAGCTTTTGCTGCATCCCCCAAATTTTGGACCACTGTGTTTTCATTTTCATTTGTCTCCATGTATTTTTGGATTTCCTTTTTGGGATTTCTTGGTTGATCCATTCATTGTTTAGTAGCATATTATTTAACCTCCAAGTTTCGGGCTCTTTCTAGACTTTTTCTTGTGGTTGATTTCTAGTTGCATAGTGTTGTGGTCAGAAAAAATTATTGTATGACTTCAATCTTTTTGAATTTGTTGAGACTTGTTTTGTGGCCTAATATGTGATCTGTTCTGGAGAATGTTCCATGTGCACTTGAAAAGAATGTGTACTCTGCTGTTTTAGGATGGAATGTTCTGTTTTAGGATGGAATGTTCTAATATTAGATCTATCAGGTCCAATGTGTCATTCAAAGCCACTGTCTCTGTTGATTTTCTGTTTGAATGATCTATCCATTGATGTAAGTGGGGTGTTAAAATCTACTATTATTGTATTACTATTGATTACTTCTTTTATATTTGTTATTAGTTGCTTTATGTATTTGGGTACTCCCATGTTTGGAACATAAATATTTACAACTATTATATCTTCTTGTTGGATTATTCCCTTTATGATTATATAGTATCCTTCTTTGTCTTTAGTTACAGTCTTTTTTTTTGTTTTTTTGTTTTGTTTTGTTTTTTAAAGATTTATTTATTTGAGAGAGTGAGAGCGAGAGAAATATTGAGAGAACGAGTTGGGGGGGGAGGCAGAGGGAGAAGCAGACTCACCATTGAGCAAGGAGCCCGACGTGGGACTGGATCCCAGGATCCTGGGATCATGACCTGAGCTGAAGGTATACCTTTAACTGAGCCACCCAGGCACCCCCTGCCTTTGTTTCAAAGTCTATTTAGTCCAACATAAACATTGTTACCCCAGCTTTCTTTTCACTTCCATTTGCATGATAAATGCTTTTCCATCCCTTCACTTTCAATCTGCATGCTGTGTTTTTAGGTTTGAGTCTTTTGTAGGCAGCATATAGATGGGTCTTTTTTTTTTAAGATTTATTTATTTATTTTAGAGAGAGAGAAAGCATTGGGGGGGGCACAGAGGGAGAGGGAGGGAAAATCTCAAGCACACTCTGCACTGAGCCCCACGTGGGGCTTGATCCCAGGACCCTGAAATCATGACCAGAATAAAACCAAGAGTTGGATGCTTAACTGTCTGTGCCACCCAGGAGCCCTGAGAGGTCTTTCTTTTTTATCCATTCTATCACCGGGTGTCTTTTGATTGAAGTGCTGAGTCAATTTACATTCAAAATAACTGTTGTTAGGTATGTACTTATTGCCATTTTGTTACTTGTTTTATGGTTGCTTTGTGGTTCTCTTCCTCTCTTCTCTCATGGTTTGCTGGGTTTTTTTAGTGATATACTTGGATTCCTTTATTTTTTGCATATCTGTACTGGTTTTTGATTTGTGGCTACCATTACGTTTGTATATAACATCTTAAGCATTTAGCAGTCTACATTAAGTTGATGGTCACTTAAGTTTGTTCCCCAGAACTCTCTCAAGTTATTTTTGTTTGTTTTTGTGATTGAGTTATGGAGTTCCTTATATACTTTGGATATTAACCCCTTATCAGATATACAGTTTGCAAATATTTTCTACCACTCTGTAGATTGCCCTTTCATTTTGTTGATTGTTTCCTTTGCTGTGCAGAAGCTTTTAAGTTTGATGTAGTCCCACTTGTTTATTTTTGCTTTTGTTGCCTGTGTCATGTCAAAAAAAAAAAATCATTGCCAAGACCAATGTCAAGAAGCTTATCCTTATCTTTTCTTCTAGGAGTTTTATGGTTTCAGGTCTTACATTTAAGTCTTTGATCTGCTTTGAATTTATTTTTGTGTATGTTATAAGTGTATCCACTTTCTTTTGCATGTGGATATCTAGTTTCCCAACATCATTTATTGAAGAGACTATACTTTTCTTCCATTGTGTATACTTGGCACCTTTGTCAAAGATTAGTTTACGCTACATGTGTGGGCTTATTTCTGGGCTCCCTATTTTGTTCCATTGATCTACATGTCTGTTTTTATGCTGGTACCATACTATTTTGATTACTAAATCTTTGTAATATAGTTTTAAACCAGGAAGTGTGATGCCTCCAGCTTTGTTCTTTTTGCTCAAGATTGCTTTGGCTGTTCAGAATCTCTTGTGGTTCCATATGAATTTTAGGATTTTTTTTTCTAATTTTGTGAAAAATGCCACTGGAATTTTGATAGCCATTACATTGAATCTATAAATGGCTTTGGGTAGTATGGACATTTTAACAATATTAATTCTTTGACCCATGAACATGATATATCTTTCATTTATTTGTGTCTTCTTCAATTTCTTCAACATCTTGTAGTTTTTATTATATAGATCCTTCCCCTCCTTGTTTAAATTTATCCCTAAATATTTTGTTTTTTTTTCAATACTATTGTAATTGGGATTGTTTTCTTAATTTCTTTTTCAAATAGTTCATTCTTAGTGTATAGAAACACAACTAATTTTTGTATATTGATTTTGTTTTCTGTAACTTTATTGAATTTGTTTATTAGCTCTGACAGGTTTTTGGTGAAGTCTTTAGGATTTTCTATATATAAGAGCATATCATCTGCAAACAGACAACTTAACTTCTTCCTTTCCAGTTTGCATGTCCTTAT
Organism: Eumetopias jubatus; assembly: GCF_037043125.1. Lineage (NCBI taxonomy): Eukaryota > Metazoa > Chordata > Mammalia > Carnivora > Otariidae > Eumetopias > Eumetopias jubatus. The sequence continues at coordinate 123,988,757 of NW_028274810.1, forward strand.
TTCTTTTCCTTGCCTAATTGCTCTAAGACTACAGTATTATGTTGAATAGGAGTGGTGAGGGTGGGCATTCTTGTCTTTTCCTCATCTTAAACCAAAAGCTTTCAGCTTTTCACTGTTGAGTTTGTTATCTGTGGGCCTGTCATATATCGCCTTTATTATGTTGAGGTACATTCCTTCTATACCCAATTTGTTGAGTTCGTATCATTAAAGGATATTTACTTTTGTCAAGTGCCTTTTCTGTATCTATTCATATTATTATATGGTTTTTAATCCTCCATTTTGTTAATGTGGTGTATCATGTTTATTGATTTGCGTATATTGAACTATCCTTGCATTCCAAGAATAAACCTCACTTGACTATGGGGTCTGATCCTTTTATTTATTTTTTATTTATTTTTTAATTGCCTCCCATGCTCTCCCCAAACTATTTTATTTATTTTTTTATTTTTTAAGATTTTATTTATTTATTTGACAGAGAGAGACACAGCAAGAGAGGGAACACAAGCAGGGGGAGTGGGAGAGGGAGAAGCAGGCCTCCCGCCGAGCAGGGATCCCGATGCGGGGCTCGATCCCAGGACCCTGGGATCATGACCCGAGCCAGGCAGACGCTCAATGACTGAGCCACCCAGGTGCCCCTGGGATCTGATCCTTTTAAAGTGCTGTTGAATATGGCTTGCTAGCGTCTGTTGAGAATTTTTGCATCTACATTCATCAAGGATATTGGCCTGTAATTTTCTTTTCTTGTATTGACCCTACCTTGCTTTGGAATGAGCTTAATGTTGGCCTAATAAAATGAGTTTGGAAGTGTTTCCTCATCATTTTTTAATAAGAAGAACCTCCAGCTCTCTCTGGTTCCAAATCTAGTGCTCTTGGCAACTGATTAACACAGCTCTCACCACTGATAATAAAAGAGAAGTTATCATTTATGGAGTGTATATGATGTATTCCAGGCATTCTGCAAAACTCTTCATGTAGATTATCTTGTTTAATTACACAAACAGCTTTGGGAGGTAAGTACCATTATTGTCTAAATTTTGCAAGAAGAACACTGAGGGGCAAAGAGGTTAATTCGTCCAAGGATTTGCAGCTGGTAAGGGGCTGAGGCAAGATATTAGTTCAGGTTAATCTGACTCCAATACCTCTGTTCTATTTATATAATGGATACAATATTGGGTTACAGCTTCTCAACTTTAATAGAACTTTTCATTCCACACACCCTCTATCTTTTCCTTAACAATCATATAGTATTTTCCTATCTTGCTGGGACTTGGGGCAAAGTAACTTAGTCTTATTATAATGATAGTTCCCTAAGGTTACTGCTCTTTTTTTGCCATTCAAATGGCAATATATCATAAAATCAAATACTGATTGGTAGAATGGTGGTTACCAGGGGGTGGGGAGGGAGAGGAATAGAGGAGTTGTTGAGTGTATATAGTTACGGTTATACAAGATGAGTAAATTCCAGATATCTGATGTATAACACAGTCATGACAGTTAACAATAAGGAATTATGTGCTTAAAATTTAAGAAGGTATATGTCATGTTGTATTCTTACCAAAAAAACCCAAACCAAACTAAACCCAAAACAAAGGGATACAAGGAAACTTTTGAAAGTGATGGATATGTTTATTACCTTGACTTTGGTGATGGTATAAGAAGTATATATACATACATCCAAACTTACCAAATGATATACATGAATTATATGCAGTTTTTTGTATGCCAATTGTATCTCAATAAAGCAGGAAATAATATTGGTTGGCTATTTAGTTTTAAAATTCAAAAAATGTATTGAATGTACACGATACTATCCTAGCTGCTAAGGGAAAACAAGAATGAGTTAAACAGGGAAGCTTCCTTCAAGTTGTTTATAAGTGAGGCCTACCCCACAACTAGCCCCCCACTCCCGCCACGCACTAGAACACAAGAAGGTTCAGAGACAGTGATGAGGGTGTTCAGAAAAATAGGTCATATCTTCTATGAAAACATCTTCAGGGGCTACCCCAGGAATGAGAAGGCATTTGAGCTGGACCCTGAAGAATGGGAAAGTTTGTGGACATGTAGAGATACTGAGTGTGAAGGTGCTGTAAACAGGTGACAATGTAAACACCAGCATGAAGACTAGAAATCTTAGAGAATACTAAGGGAGTCATGTTTGGCTCAAGAAAGGGAAAGTAGTAACAGATGTAGCTAGAAAAGCAGTTTCTAATAAGACCATAAAGACGATAAGCCAGTAAGGGGAGCTATTGGAGATATACTTTAGAGGCATAAAGAGAGTACATAAAGACAGTCAACAAATACTGATAGCTTAAACTCTGTCAGAGCCAGCGGGATGGAAAAATGGGAATAAAAATTAAAAACATTTAATGGATAGGGGTACCTGGCCTGTTTAGTTGGTAGAGCATGTGACTCTTGATCTCAAGGTCATGAGTTTGAGCCCCACATTGGGCACAGAGATTACTTAAAAAAAATATATGAAGGGCGCCTGGGTGGCTCAGTCGGTTAAGCGGCTGCCTTCAGCTCAGGTCATGATCCCAGGGTCCTGGGAGCAAGCCCCACATCGGGCTCCCCGCTCAGTGGAGAGCCTGCTTCTCCCTCTACCTCTGTCTGCTGCTCTGCCTACTTGTGCTCTCTATCTCTGTTAAATAAATAAAAAAATCTTTTAAAAAATATGAAAAAATGTCACATTTAATAAAATGTGTGGCATTTAGCAAAGACATTTTTGAAGTGAAAGAGGTCAAAGATGGTTCAAACTTTGAGTTTGAGTTTCGAAGGTGTACAAAGGAAATACAGCAGGAAGAATTGGTGTTGAAGGCAAGAAATTATGGGGACAGGTTATGAAATAATAGCCAGAAACCATTTTAATAATTAAAAGCACAGAAAGAATGTTTTGACTCCTAAAACTATGCCTAAACAAACAGGACATATGGTTTATACACGTGGGTCTGAAGTACTGGATGCAGAGCTCATTAAAACACAAATCATGCAGCACACCTTCCATCTATTTAAACTAACTGACTAGCTAACTAACACTGGAAGTGTAATTCTTTCAATATTTCAAAAACATCAGAAAAATCCATAAATCCCATCTGTTAGAGGTACACCTCCCAAAGCCTTCCATCGCCTTGCTCCCCTGTCGACTGGTTGTTCTCTAGACCTGCTGTCCTGCAACTTCCCATCTCCTGGATCTCCTGCTTTATTCCTTCTATTTGATGGAGCACATATTCCAGTTTTTGTTTTGTTTTTTTGAGTAAAGCGATAGAAGTTTATTAAGTGTAGATACAGAAAACGCTCTCAAGAGTGAGAGGGGAACACATCTTCCAGTTTTTCCTGATATGATGTATGGGACATACATATTTTGAGACTTCAATGTTTAAAAAGGTTATAATCCACCTTCACATTGGATTGCTCAATATAGAATTCTAGATTGGAAATAATTTTCTTTGGAATTTCAAAGCTATTATGTTCCATTTGTCTTCTGGCTTCCAGCATTAGTGTTGAGATGCCTGAAACAGTTCTGAAATGGGATCCTTTTTAAAAACAAAACAAAACAAAACAAAACTTAGTAGAGCTAGTCATTGTGAGTATAGACACACAATGTTACATTAGTTTTAGGTGTAAAACATAGTGATTCTATACGTTATGCTGTGTGCACCACAAGTGTAGCCGCCATCTGTCACCACACAACGCTATTACGGTATAAACTATATTTGAAATGGAATCCTTTTTACTGAACTTCCCTTGACATTTCTTGACTCTGCTGCTGGAAACTTTTAAGATCTTTTTTTGGTCCCTAGTGATCCGATGACAACAAAGTGTGATGACATACTTTAAAGTGTGTCTTTTTTCATCTAGTGTTCTGGTCCCTCAGTGAACTCTCTCGATCTGGGAACAAATGACCTTCACTTTCGGGAGTTTTCCTTCAGACATTTGACAATTTTCTCTCTTACATTTTTAAACTGTGTTGTCTTCCACTTTTTTGCACCTCCTGACCTGATTCTTTAATTTTGTCATTTATCTTCTATTTTATATATTACCTATTATCTGCTTTTAAAGAAATGTTTCTCAATTTTATCTCCCAATCTTTTTGCTACATTTTTCATTTTGACTATCATATTTCAAATTTCAAGAAATACTATTTTCTGGCTATTCCTACTTTTACAGAATCCCATTTTTTTTCCATACATGCGGTATCTCCCCTCATTCTGTAAATATATTAGTATTATCAATTTTCAAAAGTTTTATTTTGCTCCCTACATCCTCTGAGATCCATTTTTTTGTTTTGTTTTGTCCTTTTTTTTTAAGTAATCTCTACGCTCCATGTGGGGCTTGAACTCACGAGATCAAGAGTTGCATGTTCTACTGACTGAGCCAGCCAGATGCCTTTTTTTAAAAGAAGATTTTATTTATTGAGAGAGAGAGAGAGACAAGCAGGTTCCCGCTGAGCAGGGAGCCCGATGCGGGGCTTGATCCCAGAACCCCGGGATCATGACCTGAACTGAAGGCAGACGCTTAACTGACTGAGCCACCCAGGTGCCCCAGATGCCTGCCTATCTATCATCTATCTATCTATCATCTATTTTTATGCTACCTATTTATTTATATATTTTTATGCTAGCTATTTTTGTTGTCTTGAAGGCTTTCTTCAACCAACCTGTGATTTGAAATTCTTGGCTCATATATTGTATTTAAGAGAGAAACAACAAAAAGCTGTTTAGAAACTGTAATTAGCAGATTGGCAGAGCTGCTTAATTGGTGATTTCACTGTCGGGTGATCTGCCCGAGCTGTTTTATTGAGCACTCAAAGAGGAATCCTTCAATAGTATGGCTACTAAACTCTCTTCCTGGAAGCAGAGCAGAAGAGTGACAAGTGGGACCCATGAGTGAGACTGTGGTATTTACTTAATCTCTTGAGTTGTACCTCCCTTGCCCTCAGCTGTTTCTAGTGCCCTTAAGCCCAGTGTCTCTCCAGTAGTAAACTTCTGGATTCCTGCTGGAGTCAGAAGTGGCATGCTCCCAGCTATACAGGATGTAGAAGGGGATCTAGCTTTATAAACACACCTTTAAAAATTTTCACCTAGATCTTCTGTTTTTAGTTCAGTTATATCTCAACCTTCAGAGGTACCTGGTGACTCCAATTCCAGTACTTTTTTGAGACTGTTGCTCAAATTAACCCTCTTGTGGGTTGCTCCATTTCAGCTTAGTTTTCACCTTTCTCTGATCCATCAGGTTAATTAACACTCCTCCATCTGCTCTCCATCTTGTATTTCTGTAATGCTGTCTGCTCTTCCTCTTCTCCTATTAACTCCATACTTACAAGGGTATGCCTTTTTTTTTTTTAACTCATTTACATTCAGTTTAGAGCACTTTTGTTATAAAGGGGTCATAATTATACGTGTTCAACTCACCATTTCTAATAAGTACTTCCTTGTTTTTGATTTGCTTTACTTTGCTGCTGCATTTGAAACTCTAGACCACTCATTCTAGAAACTTTATCATCCTTTGTTTTCTGTGGCCAGATTTTTTCCTTTTGTCACATCATCTCACCTTCTTTCCTTGGTTATTTCTTCTTCCACTGCTTATCCCTTAACTGTTGTTGTTCCCCGAGTCTCTGTCCTCTTATGTTTTCAGTCACACATTTGCTATACACAACTTATCCGCTTACATGGCTTTAAACCACTTCCTTAATGCTGTTGACTCCCAAATCTGTATGTGGTGCCAGACTCACATAAAACTCCAAAACAAGAGGAAAAAGGGGCCCTGTCTCCCTATATCCTACTCAGGAAAAACAAACACACTGGAGCCAAAACAGGTCCTCCCTCTAGAAAAATAGCAGGAGTGAAGGAAGGCATTCAACTTTATAAAGGCAAGAGAAAGAGCCAAAGAAGAGCTGTATTAGTCATGATACTGGAGCTTTTGCTGCAATAAAAAGGAATCCCTCGATCACATGGACTTAACACAAAAAAAGTTTCTATCTCTGTCATGCAAAATCTGCTATGGATTGGGGCAACTCTCCAGGGCAGCTGTTCTCCTATACTGGCTCACTACTCCCGGCATCATCAGTTTCACAGAACTTCCATTTCAGCACATGTTGTGAATCTCACCACATTAGGAGAGGAGAGAACTGCTTAGTCAAACACAGGCAATTTGGAGGTGAAATATGTCAGGTTTCCATTCATTGGCCAAAGCAAGTCACATAGTTACCCCTAGCTTCAATGGCATAGGAAAGAATAATCCTCTCTGGCCCTGAGAATTGGATACTGTTGAACGGTAGTAATTTACAGCATTGCAAATATTAATTGTAAATAAAAAATCTGGCCTTAAACAAAGTACATTTTTATTTTCATACTTCCAGTACCTAATTTGGTGGTGTCAATATATGTTGAATTCAGATAGAGTTTGGGGATGATTTGATAAGTCTCTTTGAAAAGATGTTCAAGAAAAGTCTGAATCAATGCCTTATTTTCTTCCCAAAACAAACAGGAACATTCCCAATCCTTCCACTGACCTCCCTGCTGGGTTCACAGATAGAGCCATTTTTCAAAAATAGTACTTTCAGCATCTAAATATTTGAAGCCTCATTAAGAACTCGAGTTTAAAGTTTGCAAAGAAGGCATTTCAAGTCATACTGCTTTTATTTGCTTTGATCAATAATCCTCCCCAACCGCAAACACGATGGAAGACCCAGAAAGGAAAAAATGTTATAAAATTTTGCCCTGAGACAAATAGGTGTGTGTATGTGTGTGTGCATGTATGTGTGTGTATTTGGTGTGCAGGTGCACTTTTTATGGTGGGTGTGGGACCGTCAGTCTTGTTGCCCATAGGTATGCTTAAGGACAGATAAATATGAGCTTCATGGAGCATGAAATTAAGCACAGGAGTTTTGTGTGCCAACTGATAGCCCCTCTCATATTTTCTACCTTTCTTCCATAAGATATTATATCTTGACCTGTGACGGGCACTTTCCAATATGTAGATGAGATCATTAGATGATGAGAGGTAGTATTAAATGACTGATGTAGAGAAATGCAAAGGATCTGAAAGAGAGATTGTCCCTTCAGGGTTTATTTTGCATTTCTCAGGTGTTCTGTAGTTCCTTTCTTTAATAAAAGCTTTGTTTTTTAAAAACAAATTATATACATTTACCATAAACAATTCAAGTAACAGATACAAGTGCAAAGGAGTAAAAAAAAAAAATCCAATATCCCAAGAATAATAATGACCAGTATTAACACCAGGTGAACATTGTTCTAGGCATCTAATGATCTGAATACAACCATCCTCTGGTTTTTCTCCTACCCTGCTGGCTCTTCTGCCTCTTCCAGTCTCTCATGGGTGAAGAGTCCCAGGTAAGCCCCAGACCCTCTCCTCATCTCCGTCTTTACCCCAATGGGAACTTGGCCAGTTCTATAGCTTTAAATATCTGGATGCTGATGGTTCCCACATTTATATCTCCAGCTTTGTCCTTTGGAACAAGGACAAAACAGCTAGATTGCAAGGAGTTGGAATGCTGAGAAACAGATACAGGCATGCTGAGAAAATAGAGATCCAATTGGATTCTCTTTCTTTTAGCTCTAAAGTTACATGGGCCTCTGACATACTGTTTTACTGTTAACACTATTTTTTAAATCTTACTGCCTTTTAATACTGCCTATCATTTGTTGAGCACCTACTACATGTTAGGTAATATGCCACGTGCTTTACATATATTATCTTATTTCATCCTCATGATTCTTAGGGTAGATTTTAAGAAATAACAAGAAACTCAAAACTAAGACTTAGAATGATAAACAACTTGTCCAACTGATACAGTTAGTAGATGAGTTAGAGTTAGGATTTGAACTCAGGGGGACCCATGCCATTTCTGTATGCTGTATGGCCTCCATTTGCATTTCAATGTAAATTTTACTATCAGTTTAACAATTTCGTACACACACAGAGACACAAACCCAGCTGGGATTTTGATTGACATTGTGCTGAATTTATAGATTAATTCAGAGAGAACAGACATCATATACTTTGTGTTTTCCAAACTTTAATTGGTATTTCTCTCCGTTTATTTAAGTCTTCTTTAATTTTTCTTTTTTTTTTTTAAAGATTTTATTTATTTATTTGAGAGAGAGAATGAGAGATAGAGAGCACAAGAGGGAAGAGGGTCAAAGGGAGAAGCAGACTCCCTGCTGAGCAGGGAGCCTGATGTGGGACTCGATCCCGGGACTCCAGGATCATGACCTGAGCCGAAGGCAGTCGCTTAACCAACTGAGCCACCCAGGCACCCTTCTTTAATTTTTCTAATTGCCTTTCATGCTTTTCATTGTGAAGCAGCAATCCATGTACCGTAATTCTGATGGTGCTAGGGAGTTCCAGGGGTCAGAATCCTAAGGTGGGAAACTGAGGGATGAGAAGTGCCAAAAGGGAACTACATAAATGTGGGCAGAATAAATGATTAAAGGTCCCACTAAATAAAGCAACAATTCAGGAATTTAAAAATGGACAGTAATAGCTGGGTGTATAACGTATCAGAACGTGTACACAGCAAACAGCCTTGTGCCCTGCCAGCAAGAGAGATGCCAGGAACTCTGGAAGGTATTTGCATGATGTAATCTACTGTGGACTGTTGATTCAGCAGCAACTTTTCATGAGGAGGAGACTGTGATTATTAACTGAGGCATGATGTCTGTCATCTTTAAAAGTGAAGGGCAGGCTAGGCTGAATCCAGGCCCTCCTGCTCTCCCTCTTCCATAACCTTCTCTAACCTGCTGGCCCTCTCTTCAGCAGCCTCACAATTTCCTCAGGACCTTCCTCTTGCCACCCACATGCACCTGCCTTATTCTGTATTTCTCCATAGCTCTAGACATAGACCCCAAGCCCTCCTCTCTCCCCATCTCCTCCATTTACTCAGATTTAGGATATTCAAATGTTCAGAGAAAGGGAATGGATAAGGGATCCAATTAGTACACATTAAATGTGTATTAAACAACAGATAGCTAGGTAGATATTTCTCAAATTAGGGTCCAAAGACATAATCCTAGAGGTGTGAGAGGTTCATAGGAATTTGGATAATGAGAGCTAATATTTATCAAGCACTCACCATGTTCCAGGTATTATTTGAAATGCTTTACATGTATTAATTCATTTAGTTTCACTATAGCCCTATAAAGCAGATGCCTTATTTCCATTCAACAGATGAGCAAATTTAACAACATGCCTTTATTCCATCAGATGAGCGTCCGTGAAAGATTAAGTTATCAGCTCAAAGTTAGAGAGCTAGTAAATGGAGGAGTGAGGACCCAAACCCAGGAAGTCTGGCTCCAGAGCTAATGATTTCACCTCTTTGCAATGCTGTCATCTGGGTCTTGATTGAGACTGGATGGGCCAAGATGGCCCCATAAATGTGCCTGGTAGTTAGCTGGGGTTACTGGCTGTTGCCTCCTCCTCCGTGTGGTCTTTCTAGCAGGATACTCCGGAGTTCTATGTATGGCAGCTGAATTCCAAAGGGCAAATGTCACGTGGAGAATTACCTTGATGCAATGGCAGGTTCCAAGTACACCACCACACAGACTCTACCATAGGTCATAGGACAGATGGGCTTATAAACCAAATGAAGACACCTGAATCACACTGTTTATGTGGCAGCTTTAGAACATGTTCCCAAATTCTTTGGCATTGTTCCCATTGAATTCTCTTGAATCTTGGCTGGCTTTAGTAGCTTGCTGGTAGCTAGCAGAGTACAGTAGAAATGATGCTGCATGACTTTTTTTTTTTTAATTTATTTATTTGAGAGAGAGAGCGTGCACGTGCATGCAGTGGGAAGGGGCAGAGGGAGAGAGAAACTCAAGCAGACTCCCCACCGTGTGTGGAGCCTGACACAGGGCTTGATCTCACCACCCTGAGATCAGACCTGAGCTGAAACCAAGTGATGGACGCTTAACCGACTACAACACACAGGTGCCCCTCTGCATGACTTCTTAGGCTATGTCAGAAAAGGCCATGGGCCTGGTTCTTTTCAGACACCCACTTTGAGGGAAGCCAGCCAGGAAGGGAGAAGTTCTGCCTTGCTGGAGGGGCTGAATGAAGGTACACTGGTTCACAGTCCCAGCTAAGCATGCAGCTAGCCAATAAGCCAGCATCAATCCTCAGCCACATGAATGTACCATCTTGGGCATCCAGCCAGTCGCTGCAGTTAGCTGACATCTGATTGACATCTTATAAGAGACTCTAACAATGAGCTGCCTAGCAAGGGGAAAGATAAACCAGCTTAGGATAGCAAGGTGGAAGACCACAGTATCTGAATTTTGTTTTACGCAACGTTCATATGTCCTAACCTCCCTGCTGTGCCAGTCTTCTCTGCAGGTGGTATGGTTTTAAGGACCACAGAGGAAAGTAAGAGAGGAGGTCCTGGAACCAACATATATCTGTTCTGTCAGAGATGAAGTAGCAAGTGTGTCTGGTCATAACTGTAGCTGGCCATTAGCTGGCTGAGTAGCTAGGGGTTTATCTGCTTTTCTTGTAGACTACACGAGGCCACGGTGAGACTATAATGCGTGTCACTAGTAGGTGGCCAATGTAGGGATGACATAGTTGTGTCTAGAGGTAGTATAATCTCTACCTTATTAATATTTAAAGGTCACTTGGTCTATCTCTTTCTATCTAAAGTAGCACTTTCATTTGTTCCATCCTTTTTATCTAAGATCAACATGTATCCATTTACCCCAGGTTTAATGTCTCATAAGCAAATTATGTCTACATTTTAGATTGTTATTTTCTATAGCAGACTTGAATAATCATAAATCATCCAGCAAACACATTACAAGTCCCAACGAGCAAGCCCTTAGATCAGGGTTGTGATGTCCCACTTACCGGCTAAAGCAGGTCACACAGCCAAGCCCACAGTCAATGTGGGACAGGTCTACACAAAGGAATGGATACCATAAGCCACGATTCATTGGAACCACTATTCTAGTAACATACCACTAACACACTTAGAAAATGGTTGAGCCAGTTGTCAAACTTTCAGTCTTCTGTTTCTGGAGTTCACCCACAAAACTGGTGTCCTAAAGACTGTTAGGAATGGGTTCTTAGTGAATAGCTTTTCCAAACCTCACTTCCCAGGCCCTGCCCCAAGCTCAATGAGTCAGAATCCCTTGTGGGTAAGAGATATAGGAGAGAAGAATTTGAGACTGAAATAACTCTGCAGAGGATTCCAACCCGCACTGGGGATGTAGAGGGTTTCAAAAACAAGAAAGACACAAGTCTTCACACCTAACTTCATTTTCCACAGAGCACATTTTTTTTTAAATAGTCTCTACACCCAAGGTGGGGCTTCAGCTCACCACCCCAAGATCAGGAGTCACATGCTCTTCTAACTGAGCCAGCCAGGCACCCCTCACAGAGCATATTCTTTTTTTTTTTTTTTTTAAGATTTTATTTATTTGACAGAGAGGGACACAGCGAGAGAGGGAACACAAGCAGGGGGAGCGGGAGAGGGAGAAGCAGGCTCCCCGCTGAGCAGGGAGCCCGATGCGGGGCTCGATCCCAGGACCCTGGGATCAGACGCTTAATGACTGAGCCACCCAGGCGCCCCCACAGAGCACATTCTTAACTGCCACAAAGAGGCTGCCTTGAAATTTTTTAAAAAAATGCTTTTCATGGTTAAGTTAGAGCAGTGGTTCTCAAACTTTTGTGTGCATCAGTATTAACTGGAGGGCTTGTTAAAACACAGATGAGTGGGCCCAAACCCCAGCTTCTGATTCAAGGGGTCTAGAGCAGAGTAGGCCAATTTTCAGGCTTAACAAGCTCTGCTGTCCGGGAACCACACTTTGAGAACCGCTAAGTTAGAGCAATAGAATGATTTAGCGGTAACATTCCTCCCCCGACTCACATTTATATATTGCACTTACATGATTATAGCACATTTACTACATACCAGGTGTTGGCCTGGTGCAGCCGCGGATAAGACAAGGGTAAGATTTCGATCTTGATTGCGCTTGAGCAGATTTACTCTCTAAGTGGATCTAGGCTCGAAGGCAGGAAGCCTAAGTGTCATTAGGTTCAGATAAAGGGGAGATCTTCCTTAGGAGGAGATAAAGAAAGGAAAGGTTGGAGTAGACCGTTGAGCTTGGCCCTGAAAGAGGTCTAGGACCTGGACACGTGCAAACAGTGCAGAATCGCAAAAATTCTTCTCGCCTTGGCAAAGAGAAAAACAAAAACCAAAAACAAACCTTGGCAAACAGCTGGAAAAGATCTGTGACATTCTTGCTCCAGCATTAACGGCCTGCAAGCTGCTGGCATCACAACGAGGAAGCGGATTTTCGCTGTCAAGGCCTCATTCTCAAACCCCTGGCCTCGCCCTCCCTTTGGAGCTCCCAGGGCGGGTGCCTCAAAGACCGGAGTGCCTGGCCGAAGCCACGGTGGGGGCTTCAATCCCCAAAAGCCTGAGCAGGACGCTGCCCGCCCCCCCCCCCGAGGTTCCGAGCGGTTGGAGGCCCGTGCCGGGCGAGGGGGGGCCGTACGCTGGAGCACCGCTCCGAACAAGCTCCAGGTTTAGGCCTGGCGCTTGGGCGCAGCGGTGGCAGCGGCACTACCGCCGAGCAAGAAATCCAGAGCTGTTTTTCCCCGTTCCCTGCGTTGGACTTAAAGGTGGCGCCAGCACCTGGACGCGCGCCGTCAGTTCCTCCACCATCACGCATCGGAGGAGGTGTGGACTCCTGCGCACGCCCCCAAGTCCGGTGGGAGCACGGCCGGGGAGCTCGCGGACCGCGCTTGCGCGGCCCCGCCCCGTCCCTTCGCCCCGCCCCGTTAGCCTCTATACCGCCGCTAGGGGTAGCGGCGGCTGCTGTGGCCTGGAGCGCGGCCGCTTTGAGGGCGCGGGAGCCCTACGGAGCGCCGACGAGGGCAGGCAAGAGGGTGGGAAAGCCGTCAGGAGCGAAGGGCGGCGCCGAAGGAGGGCGGTGCGTGGCTGACTCATCTCTCTGGAAGATCAAACTGACAGAGACAAACCCTAGCCGCCCGCCCGCGCCGCCCCTCCTCAGCCGAGGGGCGCCCGCCCGCACCGCCCACCCGCCCTCTCCCCGCCCGGCAGCCTCCGGAAAGTTTTTCTCGTCGGAGGGACCGGAGCCGCCGCGGGCCTTTCGGAAGGGAAGGGGGACAGAAAAGGAGGCGATCGACGCGCGGGCCCGGGGAGTGCATGGTGCCCGGTGCCTCTGCTGCCAGTCAGGAGGACATTGGGGCGGGGTCCGGCTGAGCCTACCTCCTTCTTCCCCCTGCCTCGCCAGAAATCGCCCTCCCGGACTGCCGCGGGGGTCCCCGCTCCTCAGCCCGCCATGTCCCGGCTGCTGCCGCTGCTGAGGAGCCGGACCGCGCGCAGCCTGAGGCCCGGCCCGGCCGCCGCCGCCGCCGCCGCCGCCGCCGCCGCCGCCGCCGCGCCCCGCCCGCCGTCCTGGTGCTGCTGCGGGCGGGGGCTGCTGGCGCTCGCGGCCCCTGGCGGCTTCCGAGGGCTGGGCACCCACCCCAAGAAGGAGCCCATAGAGGCGCTGAACACGGCGCAGGGCGCGCGCGACTTCATTTACAGCCTGCACTCCACCGAGAGGAGCTGCCTGCTCAAGGAGCTGCACCGCTTCGAGTCCATTGCCATCGCCCAAGGTAAGAGGTCGTGAGGGGCGAGCCTGGGGGCCCGGAGTCCCCACCCCCCGCCGGCGCCCCGGGAGCCCTCCCGCCCCTCGGGCCGGGACCCCTGCTGCCGGTTCCCCTCGGCCGCCTGGCCTCGCGCCTGGGACGTCCGGCCCGGGGCCGGGGGTTGGTGTGTGTATATTGTGGGGGGGATCTTCCGCGCCTCCTGAGTGTCCCCAGGGCGGGTAGGACAGGCGCGGATCGTGCCAGGCAGCCCGGACCGACGCTTGGCTGGTTTCTCCTCAGCCTCAGAAGCCGAGCTTCAGCCCAGATTGTCGACCGATACTGTTTCGTTTGTGCTTTGATTTGTTGTGTGCCTCCCCTCCCCAGCCCTCCTGTCCCCCTAAGCCCTTGCTGCTTTCTTGTGAACGTGCAGCTACGCAGGTGGCATGCCTTGCCTGCTTGGAAAGTACCGCAAACCCGAGAGGCAGGAAGAAACTTTCTTGAAAGGTTATCAAACCAAGATGTATGGGTGTCCAAAAGAAGGGTAGTGCTTCTTACTTAGCTGTGTGTTTGCACGCACATCGAGGTGTACTAAGCAGCCAAAGGAAACATTTTCCTGGGAAATGGAAAGAATGGATCAAACCGGCAACAGCAGATACATAACTTGCAAGCCCCTATAGGTTCGGCGCTGCACAAGTTAAACTCCACAGTTTTTGTTGTTTCCCCAGAGGTTGAAAGAATGAAGTAATTAAGAAGATATTTTTCTGGGAATCTGGCTCTACAATGAAAAGCAGACTTCTGCTTTAAAGTAATGTGGAGCGGTGAAAGCAAGGCTGTTTTTAAGCTAGCATGTTAAAATAGGATATTGTTAAAAATCAGTGCAGAATGCTGTAGGTCTGAATTTGAGTGCAGGTGAAAAAGCTTAAGAATTCCGAAAATCAAAAGGATGAAAGAAGTAAGTGATTCATTCCACCTTAAAATATTTTTGCAGTTTAAATACAGTAGTACAGACGAAATACATAAAACAGACAAGATACATTGCTATTTTATATTACATTCTGATGTGTTTGACATTTTTTAAAAAGTTTACCCCCCTTCCCAAAGTTGATAGGTACATAAACATCCCATAGATTCCTCAGTTTAGAGTACATGGATTGGAACGTGGCATTTGATTTGCCAGAGGCACTTGAAAGTGTTTCTTTGGCCTACGTACAGGAATGAAGGAAGGTCATATAAGCATGACTTATCTATACTGCTTCTTCGGAAACTTTTTCTTACTTTGCCTTTGCACTGCTTTTTTTTCCTACGTTCAGGGAATCGTGGACCGATTTATAGTACTGGATATTCCAGATATTGTCTGTGCACAATGCTTTTAAGGAAAAATGTAGCATCATAATCAGTTATTAAGTGTGTAATCATGCTGTTATATGAAGCAATAATCATATTTGTAAGGTATGTTTGTACTCACTTTGTGGTTTTAAAATACTCAGTTCTGAAAATGTGCTCCTGGGAAAACAACATAGCCCGTCATCTATGCTGTAACATTAATTTTAGAAACGTTTTCTCCATGGACAACACTATTTGAACATACATTAGGCCTTGTCTAAGTAATTTCTTGGAAATCCCTCTGCATTAACATTGTTACAAGTTTGCAGGGCCCTATTAATATAATTTTGACAGTTCTTGAAAAGCACATCCTGTGATACAACTGGATAAATTTTACCTCCTATCTTACTGTTTTAGCACATGGCAGTAGTATTGCAGTAGAGAGGCTGCATTTTCCACTGAAGATAATTTTAAATTGGACATTTTTTTTTTTTTTTTTTTTTAGATTTTATTTATTTATTTGACAGAGAGAGACACAGGGAGAGAGGGAACAGAAGCAGGGGGAGTGGGAGAGGGAGAAGCAGGCTTCCCGCCAAGCAGGGAGCCCGATGTGGGGCTTGATCCCAGGATCCTGGGATCAGGAGCTGAGCCAAAGGCAGACGCTTAACAACTGAGCCACCTAGGCGCCCCTTGACATGGTCTTAAATATTTTGGAAAGGACCTATAAACTTCAGTCAGTGGAGATCAGTTAGCATCAAATAAACTTAGTAAGTATGTAAGTTATATGAGAGGGAAGTTAGTAATTTGTCTTCTTTATTCAAGATAAACTGGTGAAAATATAGGAAACAATGTGGTAGTCAAATGCCTATCTCCTATTCATAAGCCAAAGAACTTGAGAGTTTAAATCAACTATTTTAGCCAGTATTGATGACTAAATTATTGCCCGTTGACTCAAATGATACTTACTGATGCTGCTGCTTTAATTTTTAGTACAGTCTTCATGTTCCTTGTTGTGTTCATTATCAATATATACAGTTCCTATGGAGATCACTGAAATCATTTTTCCCCCAATCAGATAAATGAAAAGCTCCCATGTTTTTCTTTTATTGTTGCATTTTGTATGTTTTTAAATACCCAACTCATGTACTAAATGTATGGGGGTACTAAATGCATTTTCTAATTAAATAAATTATGTTAAAAGGACTGTTTCATATTATAGGAAATCTTATGTGTTCTTAGAAAGTGGGCTTGTATGAGCGAAAGAAGTGTTCTGGATTTGGTGTGGAAACATCACAGGAAAAAAATCATCTATGCTTTGATATGCCTGTGAAATCTATTGTTGAAATTTGGTACTTTGCCCTTATCTTTCTTATGTGTTTTATCAGTAGGCATGTGATATGGTCTGTGACAAGATAAAGCTGTGACAAGATTCTAAATAGATAAGGCAAGCTTTGTGGGATGTCTTATCATAGTTAAATAGGATATTGTGATTTTTAAATTACAAAATGATTTCCTTCCCAATTTTAAAAAAGTTGATATTGTGTTCCCAGTGTACCTATTCAACCTGATCTCTGTTCTTCCAGAAACAGTCCGTATTTTACTGATAGTACTTTGTTGGCTCATTGTTTTTAGAAGTAGAACTGGCAAACTGACATTACAGTTGCCTTTCAATTTTAGCCAAGATTTTAAAAACAAATTTTTCTCCCAATTTTTGCAATTACTATTTCTATTTATAATTTTCTTTTACTTTTAAAACATGAGTTTGGTGTTTGAAGAATAGGCAACGCTTATTGTATTAGTTATACATTGCTGTATAACAAATTGCCCTAAAACATAGTGGCTTAAAAGAAACATGTTTTATTTCAGTTTCTGGGGATTAGGAATCTTGTATAGGCTTAATAGGATGTTTCTGACTCAGGGTATTTCACAAAGTTGTTTGAATCAAGCTTTTAGCTGGGGCTGCATCAGCTGAAGTCTTGCCTGGGGCTGGAGGGTCCATTTTCAAAAAGGCTCACTCACATGGTTGTTGGCTGGAAGTCTCATTTCTTGCCATGTGGGCCTCTCTACATGGCTGCCTAAGTGTTCTCAACATGGTAGCTGGCTTCCCCCAGAATGAGTGATAGGAGAGAGTGAGAGCCTAAGCTGGAAGCCACAATATTTTAATAACCCAATCTTAGAAGAGATAGTCCATTTCTTTTGTCCTGGTACATGGCAGGAGGGTACCTTACAGGGTGCAAATACCAGGAGGTAGAAATCACTGGGGGCCATGTTGGAGGCTACCTTCCACATTTACTTAAAAGTGTTAAAATTAATGTTTATTGGAGAATTACACAGAGGGATAATAGTTGGCTTTGGGGGAGACACAATGAAGGATATGATTTGAAAAAGGGAGGTTCTGAGGGAATATTTTTGTTAAATGTGTACTCCAGGTATTTTTAAAATGAGATTTCTTTTACATATAGTAGACAAGAAATGTATGGCGGTGAACAGAGTAGTTTTTCTATTAATGTTAGATCTTAATGAGCTTGCATTTTTTTCTGTTTCTCTGTGAAAGTGGTAATTGTGTACATTTTAAATTGCCTTTTTTTTGCCATTTATCTACATCTGAATAGATATGCCATATAATTCTAAACTTAATCTTGTAATTTTCACCTTTTGTGATTATTTATTTAAGGTAGGATGTTTCATTTTGAGAACTTGCCATATACAACAAGAGGCCTTTGGCGAAATGAAAGGCTGGAAGATTAAAATCTGATATTCATGTGGATACTGAGAATACTTAAAGACAAGACTTTTCATGGAGTTCTGATTCACTAGGAATCTTCGACTCTTTAACAAGAGTATCCTCATTTTTCTCAGCCCATGGTAATGTGAGAAAGTAACAACTCAGTTAAGCTATTGGTTTCTGGGATGAATTGGAGAAAATTGTGTGTTTGCTCAAAGAGAATAAAAAGAGAGCAAGAAAAACATTTCATATTCCAAATTAAGATATGTGAATACAGATATTTCAGGGCCTTGGTTGAAATAGTAAAAGAGGAATAAGGTGTAGCTCACACTAGAACCAGCAAGAGAGAGAGGAAGAACCAGGATGGGGGTATGAAGGATGAACTGAGTCAGGAAGAATAAGAGATCTCTAATAAGCTGAGCGCTTTTTTTTTTTTTAAGCTGAGAGCTTCTGTATCATTGGGCCCACATAAGTTAAATGAAGCTTTGCTATAGTCAGTTATTTTACCAATATGGAAAGAACCTAATTATAGCAGTATATTCCAACAAACTTAATTCTGAATATTTTAGAGTTACTTGCATAGTGGAGTAGTCTTATTACTAAGGATTACTGCCAGCAGAAAATAGCTAACACAAATAGGATTTTTTCCTTCCATTATAAAATGGTTATGTACTGTTTAAAAATCTCTGATCGTCACTCACGTATACCTTGATATTCACAGTCATGTGTGACTTAAAAAAACAACTGTTCTATTACATTTCATGATTTTGTGGATCAGGAATATAGGCAGGGCTTGGCTGGATGATTTGTACTGTTTCATGTGGTATCTATGGAGGTCACTTCATAAATTTCAGCTAGCAGATGTGCTGGTCACAGGGTCCAAGATGGTTTTACTCACATGTCTGGTACTTTGGTGGAGGTGGCCAGAAGCTGGGTTCATCTGGAATGGTTGACCAGAGTAAATGCCCCTGACCTCACTAGCACAACATTCTTAAGATGACTCTAGTACTTAGATGGGTCAGGACCCACAGAGAAAAAGTTCCAAGAGGGCTCCGTAGAAGCTGTAAGATTTTGTATTAGTTTTCTGTTGCTGCTATAAAAAGTTACCACAAAGTTGGTGGCTTAAAACAACATGGATTTATTGTCTTAGAGTTCTAGAGGTCTGAAGTCCAGAAGGAGACTTAAGGGGCCAAAATAAAAGCGTCAGCAAGACCCAGCCCTTCTGGAGGCTCCGGGGGAGAATCTGTTCCTTGTCTCTTCCAGCTTGCAGCTGTCCTTGGTTCCTGGCCACATCATTCTGATTTCCGCCTTGGTTGTCACATCATCCTCTCCTTCATTTACCTTTTCGCATCCACCTCACATGATTACATTTAGGGTCCACCTGGATAACCCAGGATAATCTCTTTCAAAATCCTTAATTTAGTGACACCTGCAAAATCTCTTCTGCCATGTAAAATAAGGTATTCACAAGTCAGAGGATTAGGATATGGGCATATTTGGGGGCCATTCTCTAGCCTCCCGCAGACTTGTTATGACCTAATCTTGGAATTCCCAGAATGTCATTTCTGCTGCACGTTGGTTATGGAAATCACTAAGACCAGGGCTGATTCAAGGAAGGGAAATTAGGAGCATTCCATGTAGATAACCATACCTAATAATTGTAGTTTATTCCTTTATATCAGTATGTTAAAAAATTAATCATTTCTGTTAGAATCTCTTTCTCTATTAATGCATACCGTTAACATACTAGGTGTTTAAGACTTTTGGACATTCGTTCTTGTACGAGCGCTAGTACAGTGACTCCTTTTATATTTGAGATGTTTAGGACTCCTTTTTCTGTATCAAGATTTCTCAACCTTAGCAGTATTGACATTTCGGGCTGGATAATTCTTTGTTACGGGGGCAGTGCTCCACACAGGATATTTAGCAACATCCCTGTCCTCTATCCACTAAATGCCACTAGTGCCCTCCCACCTTCCTCACCCTCAGTGTGTAACCAGTCATGTCTCCAGACATTGCCAGATGTTCCTTGGAGGAGACTCTGGGTTGGGGGTAAGGGGAGGAGTGTAGCAAAATTGCCCTGGTGGAGAGCCGTTGCTTTATATGAAATGCTATAAGGCTATGTCTTCTTCAGTCCTCTGCCTTATCTCCTTGTCTTCTCTCATCCAGTGATACTTGCTATTACCAGTATATTCTCTGTACCTCAGGCTTATTGCTTTATTTTCATTTATTTGTCTCTGGATAAAGACGGAGACCTCTCCTCCCTATCAGACTCCTCACTTCTCTATCAAATAAATGAGTGCTCTGATAACTGGTTTCCTTGACTGTGTTGCTTCTTCACTTCTAAGTTCTTGACTAAATTCTAAATATTACACACTTAGAAAATACGGCTTCAGGAAAGTTCAACACTGCTTCAGTTTCATTCACCAGCAATTAATTTGGTGTTGTCCACCTCAGTAGTCACTTAGTGCTTACTTTTTATAGCAATTATGAGAAGCAGATTTTTATAAACAAATCTGTGTATAGGAAAATTAAAATAATAGGTCTGCAATTTATAGGCTCATCCAGAAAGTTAGGTAGAACTAAAGATAATGGATGATCTTTTTTTTTTTAAAGATTTTATTTATTTATTTGAGAGAGAGAGAATGAGAGAGAGAGAGCACGAGAGGGAAGAGGGTCAGAGGGAGAAGCAGACTCCCTGCTGAGCAGGGAGCCCGATGTGGGACTCGATCCCGGGACTCCAGGATCATGACCTGAGCCGAAGGCAGTGGCTTAACCAACTGAGCCACCCAGGTGCCCCAAGATAATGGATGATCTCGCGTGTTGGGATGACTAATATTGAACCGTTATTAGTGAAGATTGTTTCAGGTTTTCTTTTTTTTTTAAGATTTTATTTATTTATTTATTTATTTATTTATTTATTTATCAGAAAGAGAAAGAAAGAGTGAGCGAGTACACGCACAAGTAGGGGAGCGGCAGGCAAAGGGAGAAGCAGGCTCTCCACCAAGCAAGGAGCCCGATGTGGGACTCGGTCCCAGGACCCCAAGATTGTGACCTGAGCCGAAGGCAGACACTTAAATGACTGAGCCACCCAGGCGTCTCTGTTTCAGATTTTCTAAAAATAGGGATAAGTTTGCATAACCACATTCTGGTCTAGTTTTCTTTGGCATATGATAGTGTAAAGCTAACTGGAACAAATAGGGACGAAATCCCTGAGTGCAGATTTTATTAGCATCTTGCTCAATTCAGCTGAATTAATTAGTATGTAGATTTATAGGACTCTAGCCTTATCTTTGACTCATAGGTTTATATCTGTTTTAAGTTAATGAAAACAACTACATAAGAACAAAGTAGTTGTATGTTAAAATATAATAACTCAGTTATCCTAAGTTACCTGGTAAATGAGAGACTCTTAGAGGCAAAGGACATTACAGGTAACAAGACGTCATTTCCCTTAAGCTCTACTTTGATGGCTGTTTGTGGTGGCATATTTGAATGTATTGCATTTTTCTCTACCTTAGTAAAAATATAATGAGCACAATTTAGTTTCTACCAGATGTCAGTATCTTTATATACTATATTTTAATACTTTTCTTTGGGGCTACTTCTATTTGTAGACATACTAGTCATCACACCAAATGCCTCCAGAACACTGTGCCATTTCAGTTGGCATGTTTTTTAGACGCTGTCATAGTGGTAGTGAATGTGTGGGGCTTATAAGCCCCTCCTCCCACTCCCTGGTGCCCTCAGACAATTCTGTTCTCATTCATCCCTGGTGCTTGTGTTAAACTCTTTTCTACTATGAAAGGAGGTCTGCTTCTTGATATCTCTGTTATTGTTTCTAATGTCTACTCTTTGTCACTCTTCCATAGTGTTTTTTAATTTTTTTTCTTTCTCTTTCATTCTCTCTCTGTTTTTTTCATCCCCCTATGTTTCCCAATGGGGTTTACTCCTGATAGACCCTTAAAGGTCATTAGACCACTGTTCTCTTGCTAACCAATTGTATTTATTACATTGTTATTGATCTTTTAACTCCTCAGATCTTACACTGAAGATCTTGTGAGTATTTTTTGCTAACATCTGGATATGACTGTTCAAAGGATTATTGTTTTAAGCACATAAAAGGTAGTTAACTGAGACATTTACTGTTTTTAAAGTTTCAGGGAATTATTTATTTATTTATTTATTTATTTATTTGACAGAGAGACAGCGAGAGAGGGAACACAAGCAGGGGCAGTGGGAGAGGGAGAAGCAGGCTTCCCGCAGAGCAGGGAGCCCAATGCGGGGCTCCATCCCAGGACCCCGAAACTATGACCTGAGCCGAAGGCAGACGCTTAACCACTGAGCCACCCAGGCACCCCAGTTTCAGGGAAATTTAAATTAGAATGTGCTCTTACTTGGTTTACATTTTCTGTTTTCTTTCTGAGTTTTAGGGTAGATTATTTAGTACACTGTGTTATTAGAAACACTTATAATTTTGAAAACAGTCTAGTATTTTGTAACACAACTTCTGAATTTCTATTGTATAAGGGTTCTTATATTTTATAGAAGACATCCTATTACTACCACTATTGCTGTTGCTAACGTCACCTTTACTACCATTAATTAGCAATTATGGAGTATTTGCTATGTGCCAGACATACTGAGATAAGTGAATTTTCAGGTAAGTATTTTATTTCTCTCAGAGAGAGAAGGAATTATTATTTTTTTTCTAGAGACTAAGAAACTGAGGCTCAGATTTCTTGCCCAAGATCCTACAATCTGTGTGGCAGAGCAGTTTTTAATTTAGTTTTTTATTGCACCTTCCTGGGTACTCGGACTTGGAATTTTTAACACACATTGGGGGAAAAAAGTAGCACCTCAAATGCTCAAAAAAGTCTCTTGTGCTGGTTAAAATACCTTAGTCTATCTTCTGTATATTTGTACTATATATAACATTCAACAGAAAAGCAGATGTGGCATTGTTACTTTGAAAATAAGGGAAGCCAAAGTAAAATCAATATGCAAAAAAATGTTTATAAACCTCTTAAAATGTTTATATGTGAGAATTTTTGAAGAGTCAGAAAACTAGTGTTTGGGACTTCTGACATAAATTTCTATTTTTTAAAAAAAGATTTTATTTATTTGACATAACGAGAGAGAGAGAGAACGAGCACAAGCAGGGGGAGCAGCAGAGGGAGAGGGAAAAGCGGGCTCCCCGCTGAGCAGAGAGCCCGATGTGGAGCTCAGTCCCAGGACCCTGGGATCATGACCTGAGCTGAAGGCAGATGCTCAACCAATTGAGCCACCCAGGCACCCCCCCATAAGTTTCTAATTTGAATTTTAATTTTCCTTAAATTTTTTGAGTGAGTTGTTGGATTTTTATTTTAAAATATGTAACACACTATTCATAGGAAAGCTTTCCAGCTTTGAAAATTTATTTATTTAGCAAATATTTGTTACTGTACCTACCATATAGACGTTGTGCTAGGTGTTGGGGGTATATCAGAGAATTAATTTGGCAAAATACTCTCATAAAGTTTACCATTTTGAGGAAGGAAGGATATGAACGATAAAGTAAATAAGCAAGATAATTGTTGATAGTGTGTGCTATTAGATGAATAAACAGAATGACACTTTCTTTAGATAAGGTGATCTGGGAAGGCCTTTTTGTAGGTGATATTTAAGCTGAAAATAAAGGATTGAAGAAGCCAGTCATTCAGAGAGTTGGAGGAAGAGCATTCTGAGGAGAAGGAAAAGCCAATACCAAGATCCTGAGTTAGGAAAAGACTTGACACAGGGTCAGAGTTGACAGAAGGCAAACATGAGTGCAACTTAAAGAACAAAGGGGAGCTTGGAATGAGATGAGATAGGCAGGTAGGCAGAAAGCAAGATTAGTCAGGGCCTTTCTAGGTAAACTGTATGAAGGCCATTCCTGGGTTGAAATATGAGAGTGAAGTAATGGAATTTGAATAGCACTTGGCTGCTTTTAGAGAACAAACTGGAGGGTGCAAATGCATAAGCTAGGAGACCACTTAGGAAACTTTTGCAGTAGGTTAGGCTAGCGATCCTGAGGGCTTAGACTAGGCAGCCATGGAGAGGAAGAGAAGGAGATGGATTCAAGATGTATATTTGAGAGTGAACTGATAGGATTGCTGATGAGTTAGAAAGGGACAAGTAATTAAGGGAAAGGAAATAGTAAGTGATGACTCGGGTTTCTGACTATAGTAATTGAGTGAAAGGTGGTGCTATTGACTGCCAGGGAGAAGACGGGGGGAAAAATAGATTAGGGATGTGTGTGTGTGTGTGTGTGTGTTCACATAAATCTGGAATTCATAGGGGAAATTGAGACTGCATATGTAAGTGTGGGGGTCAGCAGTTGTACGTAGATGCTACTTAGTCATGGGGGAGAGTAGGGCACCAAGGTGAGAGTCTAGGTCAGGGGTGGGAAAACTACGGGCCACAGGCAAATCTAGATGACACTTCTGCTTATAAATAAAGTTTATTGCAGTAGAGCCACACTCATTCATTTACACATTGTCTATGGCTGCTTTTGTGCTAGAATGGCAGAGCTGAGTAGTTGTGATAGAGACCATAATGGCCCTCGAAGCCTAAAATATTTAGACTGTCTCTTTACAGAAACTGTTTGCTGACCTTTAGATAGAGAAGAGGAAGAAGCCCATGATTGAGACCGTGAAGCTCCAGAGTTTCAAAGTCAAAAGAGTAGGAGCCAGCAAAGAAGACTATGAGGAGGGGCATCCAGTGAAATAGGAAAAGCAAAGAGTTTTGAAGCCAAGAATGAGGAAGTGATCTGCTATGATGTATGTTGCTGAGAGGGCTAGTAAGATAGAATTTGTTTACAAGGAGGTAACTGGTGACCCTGGAAACATCTTTCAATGACATATTTGAATAGATTGAATAGAGAATTACTAAAAGCACTACTTAGTCTTAATTTCAGTATTAGTCTTTTAGAAATTAAAAAAACACTTTAGCTTCTTTACAGAACAGATGTTGGCAAACTTTTTTTAAAGGGCCAGATTGTAAATGTTTTAGGTACTGTAGACCAAAAGGCAAAATTGAGGATATTATATAGTATTTGTGTAAGAGAAAAAACAGATTTCCACAGATTTTTTTAACTGGCAAAATTAAAAATGTAATAAAATACTTCAGTACAATTTTTTTTTTAAATACAGGTCTTCTAATGAGGAAGATGGAATTCTTTTTGGAGGATAACATTTAACTTAATTGGGGTTCAATATTAGTGTTCCTTATTGTCAAAATTAATTGTAGATATTATGTGTTAATGCCAATCTATAATGGGATTTTATATATTTCATCTTTGAAAATGTCTTTTTCACATGGTTAGGTACCTCCAAATATTGGCATCAGTCTGTAAGCTTATGATTTTAAATTGAACGTATTGATTGCTTAGACGACATTTTTTGGAATTCTATTAGATTTTTCTCCTGATATTTGTCTTTTCACATATAACATTGCAGATTAATCCCTTCCAATTTGTGGTAGGTAGAAGCTCCTCCCTTGCACAGTTAAATGGATTTTGAAATACAGATTTTGTATTGAGGTTTGAAGAATGCTGCTGGAATTGTGGTTTGAGCTAGGAAGATGAAACTGCTACATATTTGTGTGGATATGAAGATCCGGCCTCTTGTTTTAACTTTTAACAGTAAGGGAAGGATATAAAGCAACTTAACATTACTTGTGATTCAAACAACATTAGTTGTCTTCCAGTGACTACTGTTTAATATTTCACATTTAAATGCTATTTTGGGTTGAATTCCTTAAGAAATATTATCATGGCCACAGCTAATTTCCATAGCCATCCCATGTTTGATAATAGTAGTTGAGGGCTGTTCTTCAAACTATTTAAAAATGTAAAATAATTTTTAGCTTAATGGCTATATAAAAAACTGGCTGGATTTGACCTGCAGGCCATAGTTTGCTGACCCCTACACTTATTTGTAACTCATTTATTGAAAATTTTGTACATTAATTATAGTATGTAGTATAAAAGAAACGAATTGTTTTAATAACATGAAGTATGTGTGTATTTGTGTGTGTGGGGGGGTGTGTGTGTGTGTGTTAGTGTTATAGGGGCCAAGGGCAGGCTGCCCCATGATGGGCCACTTTGGCGTGAAGATTATTTTTGAGTTAAAAACAATTAAAACCCAACAGATTTAGGGAAGGCTCTTTACCTCCCCCACAGCTGCCTAAAAAAATTTAGATAGAGGACCTGCTCCAGGAAGAGAGCTATCACCATAGAGAACTACATTATGATATAAGCTAGGTATTATAGACAGGGAGGAACCTGGCAAGGCTTGTTTGCCCTAAGTCTCCTGTGTCCCATTGTTTCTGAGTGGCCCAGCAAACATTTGTTTACCAAACATTTACTCTTTTTTACCTTTTTGCAAATTGCATTCCTTCCCTTTGAAGTCCCAGACCCCTACCCTTTTTTTTCTTAGTTCTGAATGACATGTATACGTCGTTTTGCCTGTCTTTGGAATTTCTTTTTTTTTTTTCATTTTTAAAGATTTTATTTACTTCTTTGACAGAGAGGGAGAGAGAGAGAGCACAAACAGGGGGAGTGACAGGCAGAGGGAGAGGGAGAAGCAGGCTCCCTGCTCAGCAGGGAGCCTGTCATGGGGCTCCATCCCAGGACACTGGGATCATGACCTGAGCCGAAGGCAGTTGTTTAATCAACTGAACCACCACATCTCTGTGGATTCCCCATACATAATAAAGTTAAATTTTATTTTCTTCTGTTAATATGCCTTATGTCAATTTGATTCTTTAGTCTAGCTAAAAGGACCTAGAAGGGAGTAGGAAATTTTTGCTTCATTACACTGTATTTTATATATATCTCAATTCTACTAGTCCATTATCCGTAATGGAAGGAACACCTTGGGCTTATAAGTCACTTATTTTTTTTAGACTTGTTCTCTCATAACTATAACATAGGTTTAATTATATGATCTCTAAGATCTCTACCAGCTCTGTAGTGCATTTAAAAATAATATATACTAAGTTTCCTCTTTTAAAAAATCCTATGAAATCAGTATAATTCCCTTAAATGCCAGAGAGATGTCTTCCACTTGCTTCATAACTGTGGAACCTAATTATACAACTTTGCAATCATTTATGTTATTTTTGATTGAGTAACTAGTGCTAGTTACAAAACCTCCAGGTAAAATTTTAGAGAAATTCATGCCAATTTTCACCATTTTAGTGCTTGACATTTTATTAAAATTTTTTTATTTAACAATTTGAGGTCCTACTGTGTACTTGCCAGACACTATTGAGCCACTTGATAGGATTCTTAAAATTATGAAGTTTATGTTTTAGAGAAGATAGAGATAGTTTAGCTTGAAATTATAATGCATTGTGTTAAGTGCTGTGATAGGGTTTATAATGCATTGAAGTGCATTGGAGGGATAACTGGGGAGCTGGGAAATGCAGAGGGGATGACATTACCTTACAGAAAGTAACATTCAAGTTGAAATCTAGAACTCAGTAAGAGGTAGGTGGAGGTAAACTATCATGAATAATGCCATCGTATTTGCAGTTTAGAAAGATCACTCTGCATATAGCACAAAGAAGGGATAGTAGGGGGATTAGACTAGAGGTAGAAGCGAGGCAATTAGGAGAACTTTGCAGAAATCAAAGAAAGATAATAGAGACCTGAACTAGGCTAGTGGAAATAAGGTTGGAAAGAGGCAGACATATTCAAGAGAGTTTATTTAGGAGTTAAATAATAAAACATTTAACTGAACGGTAGAATAGGTATTTGATGACAGGGTTATGAAATAAAAAGGTGAACCAAAGATGATCCTCAAATTTCTGGTTTGAGCCATTGACAAGATAGTGATATTCTTTACAATGGAAGGGACCATGCAGGGTCCCAAGCAGGTTTTGGAATGGAGAAGTTGTGTTCATTTTTAGCTTCTTTGGTGTTGGGTATTTGTGAGATAACAATATATAAAGGTACCCAATAGTTAACTGGCTGTATGAACCCTGGAGCTCCAGGGTAAGATGCAAATCTGGGAATCCCACCCATCTATCTATCTATCTATCTATCTATCTATCTATCTATCTATCTATCTATCTATTTATTTATTTATTTTCCTACCCATATATTTAGCAACTAAGGCCAGGGAGATTAAGTAGAGTGGAAAGAGAAGAAGATCAAGGAGAGAACTATGAAAAACACCAAAGTTTATTGGAGGGGAAGAGGAAGAAGAACCAGAACTAGGAGTAGATCAAGAAGGAATGTTCGCAAAGATAGGAAAAATATCAAGAATAGTGTATCCCAGAAGAAAAGTGAAGAAGAGAGTATTTCAAGAAAGAGGGAATAACTTGATACTTTAGATAGGTCAAGTGCGAGGAGGACTGGGGGGGAAAAAGAGGAGGTCTGTCAGATTGAAAAACATAAAAGAGACCGAGGTCTTTGTTAGAAGCAGTCTTACAAGAACTCTGTGGGGAGAAGCCAGATTTTAGTTGGTTGAAGGAGTATCAATGAGGAAGGATTCAACTCCTTTTTTTTTTTTTTTTAAAGATTTGTTTATTTGAGAGAAGGAGGGTGGCGGGGAGGCAGAGGGAGAGGGAGAGAGATAATGCAAGCAGACTCCGTGCTTGGTGCAGAGTCCCATGCAGGCTGGTCCCACGACCCTGAGATCAGACCTGAGCTGAAACCAAGGGTCAGACACTTTGACTGCGTCACCCAGGTGCCCCAGGAAGGATTGAACTCTTAAAGGGAACGTTGGATATGGAGGGCAGGGCATGTTGGGTAGTAGCTTCAGTTTGTCTGAGAATATCTCTTATAGGTCAGAAGTCTGAACTTAATTTAAATATTTGTTACTCGTGTACTCATTTCTTACAGACAGTCCTGTAGAATTCTGGTCCATCAGGGACATTATTCTCACACTATATAAATTCAGATTTCCAAAAGCCAATTTCAGATGGTACCAAAAAAAAATGACTCACATATATCAAGATAAGATTAAATGAATAGGCAGTTGTGGGCACCTGGGGGGCTCAGTCAGTTAAACATCTGCCTTTGGCTCGGGTTGTGATCCCAGGATCCTGGGATCGAGTCCCACGTTGGGCTTTCTGCTCAGCTGGGAGTTGGCTTCTCCTTCTCACTCTCCCTCTGTGTTTTCCCTCTCTGTCTCTCTCTCTCTCAAATAAATAAAATCTTTTTAAAAAAATAAACAGTTGTTTGAAAACTGCGTTGTATATTATGCCTTTAAACTTTACTAATGGAAACTTTTTTTGTAGATTTGTTTAATTTTTATATTATCTGTATTTTCTTAGAGCCAGTACCTACAAGATACCAGCTTTTACCATTATAACACATTTCAATTGTAATATATATTTTAAAAAAAGATTTTATTTATTTACTTGACAGAGAGAGAGCCACCCATGCACCCCAGTTGTAATATATCTTAATTGAAATTCTGTGTTTTATTATATTTACATAAAGCTTTAACTATTTCATTTTTTTCAGAAATTCACATTCTTACAAGTTACAGATTTTTACAAGTTATCAACAATCTTTTGTTTCTTTTCTGCAGTTCCATTAAAATTTTTATAGAAATAAAAAAGATGACTGAAAACTATTTTTCAAATTAAAATGCCTAAGAGATCGAGGAAACACTTTTTCCTGGGATGTGGAAGTTCAGTGCTAAGACTGAGACAGTCTTGGGTGAACCGGACAGTTGGTCACCCTGCCTGCCCCAAGGGTAATAGTATTTTTGCTCTTTTTACAATTTGAGGTTTTTGACTCATAAGACAGATTGAAAAAGGATCTAGGTAGAGTTTCATGTTCTTCCTGCACAACTGTTTTTCCCTTCCCCCAGGTCTACACCACAATGAACACTGTTAGGGCTCTCTCTCATATTTTTTGCATCTGGTGGGATTTCTGGTCAAAGAACCTGCAAGAAGGTGCAGGTTCTTCCAGTTTATGCATACCCTTGTTACCTTCACACTGTACCCCCAGCCCTTACTCTGTCGTCACTTGTTCCCTTACTGTTCTAGCTTATTCTTATGGTATCTGGTTGCATCTTTCGCAACTAAGCAAGTCCCCTCTGTCCTTGCAGGTGCCTGCCTCTTGTTGTTTGCTCTATGACTTGAGTTCTCTGATAGGTTCAGAATAAGTTATGCATTTGAATTTAGTGTGACTTTGTTTCATCCTAATGGTGAGAGCAAAGCTCTCTGCGGCTTTCTACATCCCACACTGGAAACTAGACCCCTGCTTTACAAAGCTTAATGTACATATAAAATCATCTGAACTCCTATTGAAATGCAGATTCTGTTTCAGTAGTTTTGAAGTGGGACCTAAAATTCTGCATTTCTAACAAGTTTGCAGTGATTTCAGTGCTACAGGTCCATTGAGTGCAAGGTTATAGAGGTGTTTTTGTTTTTGTTCTTGTTTTTAAGGTTGGAAAGAGTTGAGGTCATGTGGATGTTTGAATTATGAAAGAATACAGGTAAACATGTAAGAGTGATAATGTAAGATGTGGCACATTTTGTGAGCTTTTTCCTTCCATCTGGAACAGTTCCTCTGACCTGACCTTCATGACCTTAGCACTTTTGAGATTATAGACCAGTTACTTTGTAGCATGTCCTTCAATTTAGTTTTGTCTCTTTCCTCATGAATAGATTCCAGTTTTGCAGCTTTGGCAGGAATATCATAGAAGTGGTGTTATGTTCTTTTTCATCCTATCAGTTGCCCATGATTTTAATTTGTCCCTGGACATGTTAACCATTTCCAGGGTAACCATTTTCTTTGAACATTTGACAAAAGTGGTATCTGTCTGATAAATATTTTGTGGAGAGGTACTTTGAGTCTATGAAATATTCCATTCCTCATCAACTCAATTATTAATTTATGTCAATATATACTCATGGATTCTTTTTCTATTTAATGGTTTATAATTTATTACTATCATTTTTGATCCTCTAATTGTTCCATACTTCACCAGTGGGAACGCCTTCAAGCTGACTTCTTTGTCTTTTTGACAAATCCCCATTACTCTTTTTTGAACATTTCCTTTTTCCTTATTTTCTGGCACCATAAGATGTTCCAGGTTCCTCTTGGACTTTTTCTACCCTAGCCCTGGAATCAGCCATTGTTACGGAGCCCTTGTTTCTTTAGTGTAGAATGGTATTTAGAAACCAAGATCTGGGTATTAGATGTGCTTGTAGTTATTGGGGTGTTGCTATTTCCACCCCTATCATGGACAGGGCTAGTGAATATATGAATATATGTATTTATATATGTAATAAATATCATTTATATTTCTATTTCTCTGTCTATATTATAAAATGAGAGTTCATAGCAATTTCTTCAATTCTGATCCAGCACCACAGCGTACATTCTAGTTTTCTCTCTTCCTGTATTTCTACCTCTATTCTATGATGAAAAAATACCTGACTCCCATTACTTTTATTTATTTATTTTTATTTTATTATGTTATGTTACTCACCATACATTACATCATTAGTTTTTGATGTAGTGTTCCATGATTCATTGTTTGCGTATAACACCCAGTGCTCGATTCAGTACGTGCCCTCTTTAATACCCATCACCAGGCTAACCCATCCCCCTACCCCCCTCCCCTCTAGAACCCTCAGTTTGTTTCTCAGAGTCCATAGTCTCTCATGGTTTGTCTCCCATTACCTTTAATATATTTATTATTTAGATCACTCTTTCTGTATGTCACCAATATTCCATCACCGCCACTGCCAACATATTCCTATATAGATGCCCTTATGACCCTAGCTCTAGCACTGACACCCTGAGCCACATCCCCTCTCTATTACCATGGGGAAGCCTTTCTCACCCTATTTGGGTTCTGATAGATTGTGCCAGACTGACCCCCCGTGTGAACACTTCCTCCCTCCCCCTTGAGCTCTGAGACCCTGGTCTGCCTCCCACACAGATGCCTACCTCACTGATTCCCACCTTATGGCTTTTAGACTGAATTGTATGGGAAGGAAAAGGGAAACCTCCCTCCCCTCACTTACTTAAATCCTTGCCGTGCTTTAAGGCCAGACTCAAAACCTCTTCCTGGAGGCTGTCTCCCACTTCTTAAGGCTATAATTTTTCCCTTTTGGAAACTTATATGTATTTTTTTCTTCCTCTAATCATCTCATATATGTTTTTATATCCTTGAGATTAGGGACTATTTTCTGCAAGGTTTGTTTTTTGTTGTTGTTTTTGTTTTTTAGTAACCTTTAAGAACTTTTTTTTTACAGCAATGAATGCACATTTTAAAAAGTTTTACCAGCTGATTTATGATACAAGTATTTTACTTTTAAACATGATTTGATCACCGAACCTTGCTTCATTATACATTAGGTATTCTTTCACTGATAGTTAAATGATAGTAAATTAAGTCATTTAAGTGGAAAACATTTAACTTCTAAGGAAGAGAATCTTGTTCTCTTTTATTTACCATTAATATATATATGTAGAAAAAATAATATATATGAAATTCTAATACCCTATTTTTTCCCTGGATTTATGCTCCATTTTTTTTTATTATTATAGGCATTCCTTGCTTTGTATAGTTCCCAAATGCACCAATTTCAGTGACTATATTTTAGTTACATGACAGCAATTCCTAACAACACAGTTCAAATTTTATTTACTACAGTATATTAACTGTGAGTAATTGTACAAAGTACAAACTTTGCCTTCTGCAAAGCACTGTGTAACAACAGATGTACATCATGATCATGACCAATCATATCACTCTTTCAGTCTTTCAGTGATTGGTCACTACTTAATCTGTTGTTCAGTTCACACTGAGATAGCAAAATGTGTAGTTTGCATTGCCTTCTTGTCTCATAGTGATAAACCCATGAGATATTTTAAAAACATGGGTAATCAAAAGCGAATTGACCAAAAAAGATGAAAGTACAGCAAAGAAATGAAAAGTGATCATACATTAGTTTTACTATTTTAAATTTCCCTTTATGTTCATAACTGTTGGCAAGAGAATTTTTATTGTTTTGAAAAAAATTTTAAAAGTCACAGAACAATTGTAATTTTCCCCTTTGGTATTAAGGCTTTATGGTTTCATCTTGCATTGTCATTTTTATGACCCCACACTACTGTGTCAAGTAAGGACTGCCTATGTTCTAACATGCTTCACTTCAAAATTTCATATACATTTTTTATTTATACATATTTTATTTACTTTATCACTTGAATACATTTTTTGATTTGACAATATTTTTAGCATGCAGATATCCCAAACCCGAGATTGCCATTGTGAAGCAAGCGAAGAAGGTATCAGCAGAGACCCCTGATAGTTTTGGTATAGTACAATCTTAACAGTATTGATTGATTGTCAGATGTTATTGCAAATAGCAAAGCATCTATTTGACAGAACATCTTGCCTGTTTGAAATAGAATGTTTTGGTTATAATGATAACCTTTGTTTTTTGCACCAGTGTTTTAGACTGTCTGCAGAGTATTTATTTTTATTATCTAATCCTAGACTTTGTGGATGGAATAATAATTGCATGTTTAATTAACTGAAGGATTAAATTTATAACCTTAACAAGACATAAAACCACTTATATTTAATTATATTTAAATAACATGTTTTAAAAATTATTGAAATGGGGCACCTGGGTGGTTCAGTCAGTTAAGCATCAGACTCTTGATTTCGGCTCAGGTCATGATCTCAGGGTCATGAGATCGAGCCCTGTGCCAGACTCCGTGAT
The DNA here is from genome assembly GCF_037043125.1 of Eumetopias jubatus. Classification (NCBI taxonomy): domain Eukaryota; kingdom Metazoa; phylum Chordata; class Mammalia; order Carnivora; family Otariidae; genus Eumetopias; species Eumetopias jubatus. Next base: position 124,022,151 of record NW_028274810.1, read on the forward strand.
GGTTGTGGAGCCTTTTTAAGATTCTTTCTCTCTCTCTCACCCTCTGCTCCTCCCCCCTTGCCCCCATGTGCTCAGTCTCTCTCTCTGTCTCTCTCAAAAAAAAAAAAAATTTGTTGATATAACTGAGGAAGTGAGACATAAGAAGCAACAAAAATTATGAAATTCTTTAGGATGCATGAGTAGGAAAAAAGGACCACACACAGGAAAAATCTTCAGAATATTGTAAGGAGAAACTGTATTTAAGTAACTGAACTTCAGGGAAATACATTTTTAAAGTAAATTCTTCAATATTTTGAAAGCCTTATTTTAAAGTCATTCATGAGTTTTCTTTTTAGATTCAGTTTCCATACAGCTTGATATCTAACTTGTGTTGCATGTGCTGGTTGGAGGAATTATGTTGTGTGCATGTGTGTGTGTATGAGAGAGAGAGAAAGATAAGGGGAAGGAAGGAGAAATAAAAATAACTATATCTCTGTCCCTATTTTATTTTGATTGCTATTTAATATAGATATATTGCCTAAGAAGTATAACACATGTATGAAAAAGTATCAAAAATATTTTATGGAATAATTGAAATTTTGTAAGAATAAAGGTTAAATGCAACTCAGTTTTCTTAGGATGTAGACATACTGTCAAGAGCAAAGACCAGTCTGTAAGAAGTTAAGAGAAATGTAGAGGCATAGTGTGTGTACATACATACACACATTAACAGATTAGTACATTTTCTGTAAAAAATTCCGCAGTATATTCTATTTGACCAGTTCTGATGTAATTTTAAAATTAAAAAGTTTTCATTTCTGTGTATATGTAGAAGTTAAATGTTTAAATGCTAATGTCTTTTTATTGTTGTTTTTTGTTAGAGAGAGAGCTTGAGAGAGTGTGGGGGTGGGAGGGGCAGAGGGAAAAAGAGAGAGAGAATCTTAAGCAGGCTCCACACCTAGCATGGAGTCAGATGAAGTGCTTAATCTCATGACCCTGAGATCATGACCTGAGCTGAAATCAAGAGTCAGATGCTTAACTGACTGAGCCTCCTAGGCCCCCCAATGCAAATGTCTTTTTAAGAATAAAGTTTTAATTTTGAAGTATTCTTTTTTTTTTAAGATTTATTTATTTATTTGAGAGAGAGAATGAGATAGAGAGCATGAGGGGGGGAGGGTCCGAGGGAGAAGCAGACTCACTGCTGAGCAGGGAGCCCGATGCGGGACTTGATCCCGGGACTCCAGGATCATGACCTGAGCCGAAGGCAGTCGCTTAACCAACTGAGCCACCCAGGTGCCCAATTTTGAAGTATTCTGAAGATTGTTTACTTAGCCTTTATTTTTAGGACAATGTAGGGAAAAAGGAATGATAATGATTCTATAGATGATGACAGATATCAGTAGGAGGTAAGGTGTTGCTGAACAATAACTAAATTAATAGTAGAACTTAACCTATCAGTGATCACCTTTTGAGACTCAGTCTTTAGTTGTATCCCTGCTCACTGTAGGGTGCTTTTTTGTGAATATTTAGTTGACAGCTCTGTATTTTTTTTAAACCGTACTTGTTATGCAATAAGGAAGAAATACAGAATAAGAATTGTAGATCTAGAAAGGATCACAGGACCTAAACTCATTTTATGTAACATGGAATAGATCTAGAGGTTTGTGACATGTTCAAGATTTGGCAACTAGTTACATATACCTCAGAGTGGCGATTAGTGTCGAGTCCTTCGGATTTTTAGTTCAGTGTTCTTTTTGCTGTGATAAATTTCTTCAGGGTTAGAAGAGAAGATTAGTGCTAGACTATAGGGTATTAAGTTGTTCTGAAACCATCAGAAACCATGTAATTTCCCATTCAAAACATGTTTTATTTGATAACCATAAGTCAGTTGATATACTCCTCTTTCTTTTAACTGTGATGGATTTTTGAAAAATGATTTATCTGAAAGGAAACTACTTCTTAGGATGGAGAAAAAATTTGAAAAGGACATTAATATTTTAGTTAATTGCAGTTTTACTTCAATTTCAAATATTAATGTATGACCACTGTTTTGATAATGTTTATGTATTAACATATAATTGATTCTTGGTTTTCTGTGGTTTTCTATTTACATTTTATTCATTGAAAGAGGATTAAAACAAGAGAATGAGAACCTGGGTTCTAGATCCAGCTGTGTAGCCTCGAGTAAGTAAGTCACTTAACATCTCTGGGCCTAAGTGGCTGCATCTTCAAAGTGGAGAAATTAAGTCAGTATTTCTCAGTGGGTATACTACTGGCATTTGGGCTGGATAAATCTTTATTATGAAGGACTCTCTTGTGCATTACAGGGTGTTCAGCACCCCTAATGCCAGTAGCATTTCCCAGTCACTATCACATCCAAAAGCAACCCTGCATTTCTGAGCAAGGGTTGAGGTATACTCCATGTTGAAAACTACTGGCAGATGGTTTCTAGGGATCCTTTCAGCTCTAACATTCTGTGAAAGAATTCTTATTTGAGGAAAGACTGGAAAGGAAAAAGGTAATGCATTGACTGAAAAATCTCTGCTTCTTCCTAGTATTAAGCAATTTTATTTAAAAATGAATGTCATCTGGAGATCTGTGTAACTATACCCACAGATATATGTACCATTTATTGTGTTCCAAGATGAATTATATTTTTCTAGCTCTCTTTAAGCTTTCCATCTATAATATACTATATATGTATAATATACCTAGTTATATGATTTTTCTAGAGTTTCTTAAAGTTATATAGTATTGTCTCTATGTAATAAGTAAGAGGATCTGATTATTTTTAAAAAAGTTGTACTGTTGGGGCACCTGGGTGGCTCAGTCGATTAAGTGTCTGCCTTTGGTTCAGGTCATGATCTCGGGGTCCTGGGATGAAGCCCCATCTCAAGCTCCTTGCTTAGCAGGGAGCCTCTTTCTCCCTCTCCCTTTGCCGCTCCCCCTACTTGTGCTCGTGCCCCCTCTATCTCTGTCAAATAAATAAAATCTTTAAAAAAAAAATCTGTGCTGTTGGGTGCCTGGGTGGCTCAGTCGTTAAGCATCTGCCTTCCGCTCAGTTCTTGATCCCAGAGTTCAGGGATCAGCCCCGCATCGGGCTCCCTGCTCAGCGGGAAGGCTGCTTCTCCCTCTCCCACTCCCCCTGCTTGTGTTCCCTGTCTTGCTGTGTCTCTCTCTGTCAAATAAATAAATAAAATTTTAAAAAAAATGTATACTGTTGTTTTTATCTTAGCCTTTTAAAAAAAGGAATGTCATTATATATAGTAATTATTTCTTTTTTCTGTCTTCCTTTGGCATGAAGGAAAGGAAGGAATATAGTTTCTGTGTTAATAGTATATATAATTTTCAAGTACACATTTAGACATCTAAAAGCAACCACAGATTGATAGTATGTTTGATTATCTTTAAAAAACTATGAAGTGGAAGAGTCAAGATGGTGGAAGAGTAGAAGACCTTGTTTCATCTGGTCCCTTGAATTTATCTAGATAACTATTAAATCATTCTGAACACCCATGAATTCAACCTGAGATGTAAGAAAAGAATTTCTGGAACTCTACAAGTAGAAAAGTGAGTACTTTTTGCAAGGTAGGAGGTGCGGAGAAGTGAATCTGAGGGGAGATATCAGACGATTAACAGCAGGGGAGGCAACCTCCCCGGGGAGCGGCCAAGCGTATGTGTGAGTGCAGGAAAGGGCAACAGCTCTCAGTGCAGGGGGCGGGGGGGGGATGACTCTGTAAAGAACACTAACCAGCGACCCTCTGCCTTCCCCCAGGAGGGGTTGACCAGGTTACATGCATGATCGTGTGACCCTTCTCTGTGCCAGGGCCCTGCAAAGTGCAGAAATGCAGCAACTGACGTCCCCTAGGAGGATTGTTGTAGGTGTACACCATGAAGACCACTTATCCCTGAGGGTTTACTGAAGAGAGGGGACCATTATCTTTTGACTCTGGGGCTGGAGATGGGGCGCAGCCATTTTTATTTTGATCTTCTAAAGAGGCACGGAAAGCCTTCAGGGAACAAAAGGCACACAGAGCAACCAAAAACAGCTTACACTGAGCTGGGCCCCCAGGGGGTATGCAACTCTGCCCAGGCAAAAACACCTGAGAGTCAGTGCAGCAGGCCCCTCCCCCAGAAGACCAACTGGAAGAACAGGTGAATAGCAAGTTTGCGGACCACACAGAACTGTAATACAAACTCCAGTGCCAGGGGAAAATAATATATAGAATTTGAGGTTTTTTTCTCATGATTTGTTTATCTTTCACTTTAAAATTTTCCATTTCTTTTTTTCTTTTTTCCCTTTTCAACTAGTTTCTTTTGTATATATATATGTTTTGCTTTCTTTACAATTTTGGGATTTAGTCTCTTCTAACACACAGACCAAAATATACTCAGGACCAAGTGGCTCACCCTACTTTGTACACCCTGTGAGATTATATTCTCTCTTCCCCCCACCATGTTCCCCCCCACCTTTTGTTTTTGTTTTTGTTTTTGTTTTTTTCTTTTTCTTTTCTGGTTTCTGACCTCTTCGGATTTTTCTAGTATGTATTTCACTTGGATCCTGTTTTTTTTTTTTTTTTTTAAAGATTTTATTTATTTATTTGACAGAGACACAGCAAGAGAGGGAACACAGCAGGGGGAGTGGGAGAGGGAGAAGCAGGCTTCCTGCCGAGCAGGGAGCCTGATGTGGGGCTCGAACCCAGGACCCTGGGACCATGACCTGAGCCGAAGGCAGATGCTTAATGACTGAGCCACCCAGGCGCCCCCGTGGTTGATATTTCTGATTATACTCACTTGTTCATCCATTCTTCTCTGGGTAAAATGACTAGAAGGATGAATTCACAACAAAAGAAAGAACCAGAGGTAATACTCTCTGCCACAGATCTAATTGATATGGATATAAGTAAAATGTCAGAGATGGAATTCAGGATAACAATTATAAAGTTACTAGCTGGGCTTGAAAAAAGCATAAAAGACACTAGAGTATCTTTTAGTGCAGAAATGAGATCTAATCAGGCCAAATTAAAAATGCTGTGAGATGCAGTTTAAATTGGATGCTCTAACAGGTGGGGTAAATGAGGCAGAAGAGAGAGTAAGTGACATAGAAAACCAGTTAATGGAAAGGAAGGAGGCTGGGGAAAAGAGAAAAACAACTAATGGACTATGAGGGGAGGCTTCGAGAAATCAGCAATGCCATAACATATAAAATATCAGAATTTTGGGGGTGCCTGAGGGAGAAGAAAGAAAGGGCCAGAAGGTATATTTGAATAAATCATAGCTGAAAACGTCCCTAATCTGGAGAAGGAAACAGGCATTCATATCCAAAAGGTAGAGAGGACCCCTCCCAAAATCAATAAAAATAGATCAACACCCTGACACATAATAGTGAAGCTTGCAAATTTCAGAGATAAAGAGAAAATCCTGAAAGCAGTTCAAGACAAGAGGTTCCTAACCTACAGGGGTAGAAACATTAGACTGGCATCAGACCTATCCACAGAGATCTGGCAGGCCAGGAAGGTCTGGCATGATATATTCAGGATACTAAAAGAAAAACATGCAACCAAGAAAACTTTATCCGGCAAGGCTGTCATTCAGAATGAAAGGAGCAGTAAAGAGCTTCCCAGAACATATAGAAATTGAAGAATATGTGACCACCAAGCCAGCCCTGCAAGAACTATTAAGGGGGATCCTGTAAGTGAAGACAGAGCCCAAGATTAACATAGACCAGAAAGAAACAGAGACAGTCTACAGAAACAGGGACTTTACAGGTAATACAATGAGACTAAATTCATATCTTTTAATAGCTACTCTGAATGTAAGTGGGCTAAATGCTCCAGTCAAAAGACACAGAGTATCAGATTGGATAAAAAAGGAAGACCCATCCATATGCTGTCTACAGGAGACTCATTTTAGACCTAAGGACACTTCCAGATTGAAAGTGAGGAGGTGGAGAACCATTTATTATGCTAATGGACCTCAAAAGAAAGTTGGGGTAGCAATCCTCATATCAGACAAATTAGATTTTAAACCAAAGACTGTAGTAAGAGATGAAGAGGAGCACTATATCATACTTAAAGGGTCTACTCAATAAGAAGATCTAACAATTATAAATACTTATGCTCCTAATTTGGGAGCAGCCAATTATATCAACCAATTAATAACCAAATTAAAGAAACACATTCATAATAATACAATAATAGTAGGGGACTTCAACACCCCACTCACAGCAATGGACAGATCATCTAAGCAGATCAACAAGGAAACAAGAGCTTTGAATGACACACTAGACCAGAAGGACTTCACAGGTATGTACAGAGCATTCCATCCTAAAGCAACAGAATATACATTCTTCTCGAGTGCACATGGAACTTTCTCCAGAATAGATCACGTACTGGGTCACAAATCAGGTCTCAACCAGGACCAAAAGATTGGGATTATTCCCTGCATATTTTCAGACCACAGTGCTTTGAAACTTGAACTCGGTCACAGGAGGAAATTTGGAAGGAACTCAAACTCTTGGAGGTTAAAGAGCATCCTACTAAAGAATGAATAGGTCAACCAGGAAATAAATAATTTTTTAAAAATCATGGAAACTGGTGAAAATGAAAACACAACTCTTCAAAACCTTTGGGATACAGCAAAGATGGTCCTAAGAAGGAAATACATTGCCATACAAGCCTAGCTCAAAAAATTAGAAAAATATCAAATACACAAGGTAACCTTACACCTAGGACCTGGAGCTGGAGAAAGGACAGCAAATTAAACCTAAACCAAGCAGGAGAAGTGAAATAATGAAGATCAGAGCAGAAATCAATGAAATAGAAACCAGAAGAACAGTAGAACAGATGAACGAAACTAAAAGCTGGTTTTTTGAAAGAATTATAAGATTAATAAACCACTACTAGCTAGACTTATCAAAGAGAAAAAAGAAAGGACCCAAATTAATAAAATCATGAATGAAAGAGGAGAGATCATGACCGACACCAAGGAAATACAAACATTTTAAGAACATATTATGAGCAACTATATGCCAACAAACTAGGCAGTCTGGAAGAAATGGATGCATTCCTGGAAATTAATAAACTACCAAAACTGAAACAGAAAGAAATAGAAAATCTGAACAGACCCATAACCAGCAAGGAAATTGAAGCAGTAATAAAAAACCTCCCCCAAAACAAGAGTTCAGGGCCAGATGGCTTCCCAGGGGAATTCTACCAAACATTTAAAGAAGAAATAATACCTATTCTACTGAAGCTGTTTCAAAAAAATAGAAATGGAAGGAAAACTTCCAAACTTGTTCAATGAGGCCAGCATTACCTTGATCCCAAAACCAGATGAAGACCCCACTAAAAAAGAACTACAAACCAATATCTTTGACGAACATGGATGCCAAAATACTCACCAAGATACTAGCCAGTAGGACCCAACAATACATTAAAAGGATTATTCACCACGACCAAGTGGGATTTATTCCTGGGCTGCAAGGTTGGTTCAACATCTGCAAATGAATCAACGTGATACATCACATTAAGAAAAGAAAGGACAAGAACCATACGATCCTCTCAGTAGATGCAGAAAAAAACATTTGACAAACTACAGCATCCTTTCTTGATTAAAACTCTTTCTTGATTAAAACTCTTGATTAAAACAGAATGTATATTCTGTTGCTTTAGGATGGAATGCTCTGTACATACCTGTGAAGTCCATCTGGTCTAGTGTGTCATTCAAAACACTAAAACTAGTGTAGGGATAGAGGGAACATACCTCAATATCATAAAAGCCATCTACGAAAAGCCCACAGTGAGTATCTTTCTCAATGGGGAAAAACTGAGAGCTTTTCCCCTAAGGTTAAGAACATGACAGGGATGCCCATTCTTAGCACTCTTGTTCAACATACTACTAGAAGTCCTAGCCTCAGCAATCAGACAACAAAAAGAAATAAAAGGCATTCAAATTGGCTAAGAAGAAGTCAAATTCTCACTTCACAGATGACATGATACTTTATGTGGAAAACCAAAAGACTCCACCCCAAAACTGCTAGAACTCATACAGCAATTCAGCAACGTGAGAAGATATTTGCAAATGACATATCAGATAAAGGGCTAGTGTCCACGATCTATAAAGAACTTATCAAACTCAACACCCAAAAGACAAAGAATCCAGTCAAGAAATGGGCAGAAGACATGAACAGACATTTCTCCAAATAAGACATACAAATAGCCAACAGACAAATGAAAAAATGCTCCACATCCCTTGGCATCAGGGAAATACAAAGCAAAACCACAATGAGATACCTCCTTATACCAGTTAAAATGGCAAAAATTAACAAGACAGGAAACACCAAATGTTGGCGAGGATGCAGAGAAAGGGGAACCCTCCTACACTGTTGGTGGGAATGCAAGCTGGTACAGCCACTCCGGAAAACAGTATGGAGGTTCCTCAAGAAGCTAAAAATAGAGCTACCCTACCACCCAGCAATTGCACTACTCAGTATTTAACCCAAAGATACAAATGTAGTATCCCAAAGGAGCACATGCACCCCAATGTTCATAGCAGCAATGTCCACAATAGCCAAACTGGAGAGCCGAGATGTCCATCAACAGTTGAATGGATCAAGAAGATGTGGTTTATGTATACAATGGAATATTAGCCATCAGAAAGGATAAATACTTACTATTTACATTGATGTGGATGGAACTGGAGGGTATTATGCTGAGTGAAATAAGTCAAACAGAGAAAGACAATTATATGGTTTCACTTATATGTGGAATATAAGAAACAGTGCAGAGGATCATAGTGTAAGGGAGGGAAAACTGAATGGGAAGTCATCAGAGAGGGATATAAACCACGAGAGACTTTTAACTATAGGCAACAACAAACTTAGTGTTGCTGAAAGGGAGGTGGGGGGAATGGAGTAATTGGGTGATGAGCATTAAGGAGGGCATGTGATGTGATGAGCCCTGGGTGTTATACACAAATGATAAATAATTGAACACTACATCTGAAACTAATGATGTACTATATGTTGGCTAATTCAATTTTTATTTTATTTTTTTAAGATTTTATTTATTTGAGAGAGAGAGAATGAGAGGGAGAGCACGAGATGGGGGAGGGTCAGAGGGAGAAGCAGACTGCCTGCTGAGCAGGGATCCCGATGCGGTACTCGATCCTGGAGTTCCAGGATCATGACCTGAGCCGAAGACAGTCACTTAACCAACTGAGCCACCCAGGTGTCCTGGCTAATTCAATTTAAATAAAAAATGAAAAATTAAAGAAAAACCTCTGTGAAATGACAGATAAAAGAGAAATAAATAATTATACAGCCAGAGTTAAACAATTAACAAGTTACTACATTAATTAGGTAATAAATGTGATGAGTAATTGTGTACTGTTACCTTCCTCATCATTACTGCTGGCCAACTCCTGTCCTCAGCTGTTATGTGACTGGCCTGCCCAATCCAGGAATGGCTTAGTTGCCCTGAAGTTAACTAGATACCAGTCTAGGTTGCAGTGAAGCCCCAGGTCCCATGTTATGTTCCCCAGAGATTAATGAGGTAATAGTATTATATGATCCACGTAGAAATCCAGGTAGAAGTTTCTTTTCTACTAAATGTGCATGTTGCAGTACACTTAAATGCTAAATAAAATTACAAAATCACATTCAAATGCTTTTTCTTTCTTTCTTTTTTTTTTCTTTTTCTTTTTCTTTGAGGCGGGGGGGTGTTAGCTAAGGCATGCATTTTTTTAAAAAAAATTATTAAAAAGGACTTTTACAATCATAGTTTTTATTCTAGAAGACTTGTTAACTGAAATTTAGTAAGTTAAATATTTAAGTTCCTTGCTATTTCTAAAGAGTGCTTTCACTTTTCAAATTTGAGTTTTTATAAGTGTATTACTTAGTCATATTAATTTGTTTCTTTTTAAAATATTGCTTTGTAGCTTTTATTTTTTTTGCTTCGTAGCTTAAAAAAAACCTTTTTTAAGCTTTTTCCTGTTTGGTGCATGTTTGATTATTTAATATGATTTGTTTAAATTATTTTATATATGGCATTGTTTGCATTTAAGTTTGTATTCTTTAATGTGTTATATATTTATTGTAAATTTCACCTTACCCTTCAGAACTTTTGATTTTATTAAAAGTCTAAACAGTTATTCATAATGTTCATAAATTGGGTAACTAAGATCTATAGTCTCCAAATTGTTGCTTACACACAGTAGTTTCATCTCTTTTCTTATCATAAATCTCTTATTAGGCCAAAGTGTGATTTGTGTGCCAAGTCTACTTTCTGTACTTCCTTAGAGAAAATGCTGGGTAGGGCCTGGAGCAAATAGCAGGTGGTCAAAAGATCAGAAACTGGATAATTGGACACTGATAGTATTATTTGTAATTAAAGGAATAATGTGTGCATTAAACTGTTCCTTTTCTGTCATCTCAGAGTACAATTGCTTTGGTACTTTTCTTATTAGGTACATTATAAATGATTTTAAATTGTTCCCTTGATTTTTGATCTTACATTGATATTTATGTCCATGGTAACAGACTAAAATAAGTTACCATATTTAGAATTATCATTGCCTTGAAAGTGTGATAGAAAAGAAGATTCCTCTTTTTGTTTTTCAAAGATTTTCTTTTTTTTTTTCAAGTTTGGATTTATACTTTGTAAAATATGGTTAAGTTTAATGATGGAATGTTTATGAACCTGAGAAATTATGGTTTCTATTAAATATAATGGAACTCATTCTGTATGTCAAGGAGCCTAGTTTTGTTTTCCAGCATCACCATTACAAACATCTATTATAATTTTATAATAGAGACTAAAATGTAGAAACTATAGGTGTTCTACTTACATTTCTTCAACCAAAATGTCTTGATTTTCAATTTAAGATGTATCTTTAAGTAGAGCAATGTATTTAAGAAAGAAATACGAGGCTCCTGGGTGGCTCTGTCAGTTAGGCGGACAACTCTTGGTTTCCACTCAGTGCATGATGTCAGGGTCCTGGGATTGAGCCCCATCCATGTTGGCCTCCACGTTCAGCAGGGAGTCCACTTGAGGATTCTCTCTCTCTCCCTCTCCTTCTTGCTTTTTCTCTCTCTCTCTAAAATAAATTAAAAGATCTTTTAAAATAAATAAATAAAAAAGAAATACACCAGGCATACCTTATCCTAAAAAGTATTCTAGAAATGCTTATTCATATTAGACTGAAGGGGTTTTTTTGGTAAAAGAGTTATTTTTAAAAGGAAATATAATTAAGGGGAGATGTACTTGTAAAATCATATAATAAACTTCTCACACCTTTCCCACCTAATTGTTTTATTAGCATATTTTACCAATTAAAATAACTTGACAGTTGATTAGGGCTTAGAAATTTCTTTCAAGGATTTGTTTTGATGACACTTAACCTACATTCTAAAAACATGAAAATATTTTTAGTAGAGTGTTAACATTGAAAAAATAAAAATGCAGCAAGATGGGAATAGTTTGGCATATTCTTTCTGAGAGAAATTTTGCAAAATTTTAAAAATCCTTAAATCCCTTCCTCCCTCTTTATTCCCTCCCTTTCTTTCTTCCTTCCTTCCTTCCTTTCTTCCTTTCGACCTAGTATTGCCACTTAGGAATCTACCCTAAGGAACTTTCAGAGGAACATAAAAGATTTAGGTACAAGTTTATATTAGCGTTCTTTGTAAAAGTGAAAAAGAATAAAGAGTATCTATCTAGTAATTGAGGATTAGTTAAACTGTTATACATCATACGATGAAAAAAATGTCACCAATAAAATCATTACCTTAAAAAATTTGATAAGGGAAAATATTCACCAGATAATGCCTTATGAAAATGGCAGAATACCATTTTATGTATACATCCCTGTAGAAAAAAGATTGAAGGATTATACATCAAAATGTTTCTTTTTTTTTAAAGATCTTATTTATTTATTTGAGAGAGAGAGAGAGCATGAGAGGGAGGAGGGTCGGAGGGAGAAGCAGACTCTCCGCCAAGCAGGGAGCCAGATTTGGGACTCGATCCTGGGGCTCCAGGATCATGACCTGAGCTGAAGGCAGTTGCTTAACCAACTGAGCCACCCAGGTGCCCTAAAATGTTTATTTCTGATAAATTATAGGTAGTTTAATTTTTTTTTTCTGTTCTTCTGAATCTAACTTTCCACAATAGGTATGTATGGTCTTCATAGTTGAAAAGTATAACTTTCTCCTTTAGATAAGCCAAAAGAATTTAGTATTTTTAATGTCATTTTCTAATTTTGCTTAAAAATTCTTTATTTTATTTTATTTTATTATGTTAGTCACCATACATTACATCATTAGTTTTTTATGTAGTGTTCCATGATTCATTGTTTGCATATAACACCCAGTGCTCCATGCAATACATGCCCTCCTTAATACCCATCACCAGGCTAACCCATCCTCCCCCCACCCTCCCCTCTAAAACCCTCAGTTTGTTTCTCAGAGTCCATAGTCTCTCACGGTTCGTCTCCCCCTCCAATTTACCCCCTTCATTTTTCCCTTCCTACTATCTTTTTTTTTTTTTTTAACATAATGTATTACTTGTTTCAGAGGTACAGGTCTGTGATTCATCAGTCTTTTTATTTTTTTTAAGATTTTATTTATTTATTTATTTGACAGAGAGACCCAGCAAGAGAGGGAACACAAGCAGGGGGAGTGGGAGAGGGAAAAGCAGGCTTCCCGTGGAGCAGGGAGCCCAGTGCGGCGCTTGATCCCAGGACTCTGGGATCATGACCTGAGCCGAAGGCAGACGCTTAATGACTGAGCCACCCAGGTGCCCCTGTGATTCATCAGTCTTACACAATTCACAGCGCTCGCCATAGCGCGTACCCTCCCCAATGTCCATCACCCAGCCACCCCATCCCTCCTTGCTTAAAAATTCTTAAGTTAAAAAAACCAAACTCGGGGCGCCTGGGTGGCTCAGTCGTTAAGTGTCTGCCTTCGGATCAGATCATGATCCCAGGGTCCTGGGATCAAGCCCCGCATTGGGCTCTCTGCTCAGTAGGAAGCCTGCTTCTCTCTCTCCCTCTGCTTGTACTCTCTCTCTCTGTCAAATAAATAAATAAAATCTTAAACCCTCAATATCCTCATCTTTTTAATATATGTAAATATGAATAAATATGTGTAAATTATGTGTATATATACATAAGGCATCTATATATATATAAATATGGCTTGTTTAAGATGTGTACAGTAAATTCCTATTAAACTAATCAATTTTGACTGAAAAGCACAACCAAAGGCACAAGGCATTGTATGGCTAGGTTGCAGACAGTTGTTCTATTTCCAGAGGTTCTATTCTAAAACTTTCATGTTGATATTCCTAAAAAGCACAATTTAAAAGAATTTTCTACTTTATTCTAAGCATTAATATAAAGGGTAAATTTTAGTATACTTGTGGCACTGATAAAAATATTTGAATACATAAGTTACATTTTAGTTATGAAGTATTCTAAGATATTTTGGTAAAACCTAGTAAGAATTTTCTAGGATTAAAGCAAATGTGAGCTTTACAACAGTAATAGTTCTTCTATGGTTAGAGGTCATATGTCATTGCAGTAATATAGGCTTGATTGTAGGATTACTGTCCCAAATACATGTTCTAGGAAAAGCTTTCTCCTGAATCTTACCAATAAGAAATTATTGGTTACCTTCCGATACAGGAAAAAGAAAAAATAAACTTAACTGGAAATTAGTTTATTAGAGCCTATAATTAGCCAATTTTATCTACTAGATGCCATTTTCGGTTTAAAAAAAGAGGCAATGATAAATGATTGGTCAAGAATTTATTTTGAAACAAATTTTGAGAACATGGCCTAGGCAGGATACAGAAACCTTTAGACCTATGTCCTACAGCAAAACCTGAGAACCTCTGGCACAACTGAGATGCTTTCTATTCATCTGTTCTTCTCATAGTGCTTAACATTGTGCTATGTATTATGAGTGTCTTTGTGCACAATGGAGTCTGATCTAAAGATATCAAGTTTAGACCATTAGATGGCTGATCAAAGAATCACAGTAGAGGGACTGAAAAAAACCCATGTCCTAGCAACTCATTTGCCCAGATCTAGGGAGTCTCTTTCATGTGTGTTCTTCTGTCAGGCTCCCTTTAAAATAATCTCCCTTCCTCCCTCTCTTTTTAAAAATATGTCTGCATTTGAAATCTCTCATTTCTCCCTTTGCTGTTCTCTTCCTAACCCAACATTCCTCTTTCTTTAAGTGAATAGTGAATACAACTTAAATATTTATATTTATGTAACAAAAAATAAAAAGCAGCTAGATTAAATACTTGTTTATTCCTGAAATGGGAGAAAAAAATCCTTAATTGTGTTTTCTTTTGACTCCCTTCTGATTTCTTTATGTGACAGTGCCCTCATTTTTATATTTACTAAAAAGATAATAATTGAACATTAAAATGATGATTGTGATGTATTTTAATATTCTAATTCATCAAAGAAATATTCCTTTTTAAAAATTTTAATATTACTTAGGTAGTAACAGTATTTTATAAGCTACAACAGGTCTCTGGTTGCTTCAGGTAGTTAGAAAACTAACTGAATACTTCATGCTTTGTACAGTCTAAAAAGTTAGAGTTTCATTTAATTAGAAAAAGTAAAATTGCTTTATATGTTTTAAATTGTTTTCTGGAATCTTTCTGGGTTACTGAAGCAAAACAAAATGTTGAAAGTGTTGAAAAATCTTATGTTTAAACATACAAGGTGTTTTTCTTATGTTTTCAAGATTTGTAATGAATATCTAGGATATTTTTGTATTAGAAAAAGATTTGTTTATGTATTGTAATAATTGAATGTATTTAAATTCTCAAGGATGGATTGGAGGAAGAGATAGTTCCATTTCAAATAATTTTCATTTTGATTTGATACAGTATAAATTAGCAGTATGCAACAACTGTCTTCTCTTATTTACCCTCCCTCAGGCACACTTTTAAATGTGAAATCAAAAGGAAAAAAATCCTATAAGTAAATATTATCTCATAAATGCTTGCTGGTAATTTTCCTAACTTGTGTTTCTTTCTCTTTTTTTTTTTTTAAGGGAGGGGAGGAGCAGAGGGAGAGGGAGAGAGACAATCTCAAGCCCCAAATGCAGGGCTTGATCTCAAAACCCTGAGATCATGACTTGAGCTGAAATAAAGAGATGTTTAACTGACTGAGCCACCCAGGCGCTCCCTAACCTGTGTATTTCTAAACATGGGACTCTACTAAGAGCAGCTTCTCCTTCAAACAATGAGAAATATTTAAGAAAGGAAAAAATGTAAGGAAGTCTGGAGATGTTATTTTTTGCCACTATTATGGATAAACACTTATACCTTGGGAAAGCAGAACAGTTATCATTCAGTTAAGGATTTTTGTGTCTGTGCTCATGAGGGATATTGGTGTGCAGTTTTTTCTTTTTTGTCATTTCTTGGTTAGGTTTTATTTTTAGAATTATTCTGGCCTCATAAAACAAGTTGGGAAGTATTTCTTTATCTTCTGTTTTTTGAAAGGGTTTGTGAGTTTGTGTAAGATTGGTTTTTTTTTTCTTTAAGATTTTGATAAAATTCAGCAATGAAACCATCTGGGCCTGGAGGATTTTTATGTGTTTATGTTATGCAAAAGTGTTTGATGACAAATTCAATTTTATTAATGGATAGAGCTATTCAGATTTTTTGTTTTATTTTACATCAGTTTTGGTAAATTGTATTTTTTAAACAATTTGCCCATTTCATCAAAGTTGTTGAATTTGTTGGCATAAAGTTATTCATAATACTTTTTTTAATTCCTGTAGGATCTGTAGTGATGTCCCCTCTTTCATTCCTGATATTAGTAATTTGTGTTTTCTCTTTCTTGATCAGTGTACCTAGAGGTTTATTAATTTTGTTGATCTTTTCAAAGAACCAACTTTTGCCTTTGCCTATGCCCTTTATTGTTTTCTATTAATTTCAGCTCTTTTATTTCCTTCTTTTTATTTACTTATTCTTGATTTAACTTGCTCTTTTTTCATAGCTTCTTAAGTTAGAACCATAGGCCATTTATCTTAGACCTTTCTTCTTTTTAATGGAAGTACTTCAAACTTCCCTTCAAGCATTCATTTAGCTGCATACCATAAATTTTGGCATGTTGTATTTTCACTCATATTCAGTTTGAAGTATTTTCTAATTTCCCTTTTGATTTCTTCTTTGGCCCATGTATTTAGATGTTATTTACTTTTCAATTTTTTTTTCTAGATATCTTACTGTTATTGATTACATTTTGGTCAGAGAACATATTCTTTATTATTTTAATCATAAATTTATTAACATGTTTTGTGTATCAGCTTATGGTCTATCTTGATGAATGTACCATCTCCACTTGAAAAGAATATGTATTCTATAGTTGTTGGGTATCACTTAAATATTAAGTATGGACGAGGATAATTGGTAGTGTTGTTCAAATAATCTATATCTTACTGATATTTTTGCCTAGTTTTCTGTCAATTGCTGAGAAAGAGGCTTTTATATCTCTAAGTATGATTGTAGACTTGTTTATTTTGCCCTTTAATTCTGTCAGATTTTGCATCACACATTTTGAAGCTGTGTTATTAGGCATAATCAAATTGTTATTATGCCTTTTGATGAATTAACTGTTTTATCATTCTGAAATGTTCCTGGTTCTGGCCATATTCTTTAAGTCTACTTTATATGATAATATAGCCACTCCAGCTTTTATAAGTCTAGTGTTTAGTATATCTTTTACCATTCATTTACTTTCAATCTATTAAAGTGTAATTCCTGTGAATATCTTATAGTTGGGTCTTGCTTTTTTATGTTTTGACAATCTCTGCCATTTATTTGGAATGTTTAGTCCATTAACATTGAATGTAATTATTGATGTGGTAGGATATAGGTTTGCTATTTTACTATTTGCTGTTTGTCCCTCTGTTCTCATTTCCTGCATTGTTTTGCCTTAATTTAATATTTTTAAAAAATTCCCTTCAAATCATTTACTAGCTTTTTCGCTGTATCCTCATTGCATTTTGTCTGTATGTGTGATTGCTTCAGGCATTACAAATATGCATTCTTACTTCTTCATAGACTACTTAGAGCTAATATTGTATCACATAATAGACATTGTAGAAATATTACAACCAAATTGGTCCATTTGTAACCTCCTTCATCCTTTATGCTTTGACGTTATATGAATTACATCTACATATGTTATAAACTCCATAAGACAGAGTTAAATTTTTTTTCTTTTAGACAGGTCTACGTAAATTAAATTACTAGGGAAAAAGTAGTTTTTTATATTTACCCAATATTTACCATTTCTGATACTCTTCATTCTTTCCTGAAGATCCCTCTGCCCAACTGGTATTTCCCCTCAGTCTAAAGAACTTGCTTTCACATTTCCTATATTGCCAGTTGGCTGGCAACATATTTTCATAGTTTTAGTTTATCTAAGATGCAGTTTGCTTTCATTCTTGGAGGATATAATCTTTCTGGATATAGAATACTGTGTTGACAGCTTTTTTTTCCTTCTTGAAATATATATAAATCATTGTTTTCCTTTAACGTGTCATTTTTTTGTGACTGCTTTCAAGATTCCTTTTCCTTTATCATTGATTTTCTTCATCCTTATTCTACCAGGGGTTCCCTAAACTTTCTTGAATCTTTTGAAATTTTGTCTTCCACCAAATTTGGGAAATTATTAGGCATTATGTTCTTAAATATTTTTTGGTCCTTTTCTTTCTTCTCCCTTTTTGGAACTCCAGTTATACGTGTATTGACTTTTTGATATTTAGGCACAAGTCTGTGAGGCTGATTCATTATTTCTCAATCCTTTTATTTTCTGTTCTTCAGATTGGGTTATTTTTATTGATCTATCATCATGTTCACTCTTTGTTTTATAACCTCCATTTTGCTTTTAAGCCTATCCAATTAATTTAAAAATTTCAGATAATATATTTTTCAGTTCTAGGACTAGAGTTTGGTTCTTTTTTATAGTTTCTATTTGACTATGTTTTCATTTATATTTTGAATATAATTTTAATTGCTACTTTAAAGTCCTTGTGTGCTACTTATAACATTTGAATCACTTCAAAATTGATCTCTGTCTATTGTTTTTTCTCCTGAAAATGGGTCGTGTTTTCCTGTTTCTTTGTGAAATAATTTTGGATTACATCTTAGTCACTGCTGCAATTACCATATTGTAGAGACTCTGGGTTGTGTTTTGTTCTTCTAAAAAATTCCAGTTTTTCTTTTCTTGTTTTAGCAGGCAGTTGATGGTTAGGCTCATACTGCAAACTCTGTCTCTTGGTGTGTAGCTCAAATCTTCAGTTATTTTACCCTTAGCTAGCATTTTTTTTTTTTAACTGCAAATGTGTAGTTCACAGGTCAGCCATATATTTGAACTGACTGTATATACTGGATTTAGGGCTCCTTCTTTCTGAGTCTATCCCTTCCAGGACTCCCTTTTCACTTTCCAGTGGCTTTGGTTACCTTACACCCTATCCACTGCTTCTTCAGGCCAGAAAGATTGAAGATTTTTCGTTTGAGTTTTAGTTGCCACACATATTGTGGGTTGAGGCTGCCCTCAGGCCAAAAGCTGCAATAAACAGGTAACTCACTTAGTTCCATTCCTTTTTCTAAGTGTTGATTCCTTACCAGAATCAACCTGTTTTTGGTCATTTTCTAGTGCATTTAGGTAGTTATTGTTTGTGTATAGTGTATGGTTATTCTATGCAGGAGAATTGGTGTTGTAGGAGGTTACTAATAAGCCAATAGTAGAAGTAGAACCAGATTTTTTAAAGCTAAAATCATTGGAAAATATGGTATGGTGAAGTACAAACTTAATAGTTTTCTTATTTTCTTAAGATATTCAGAAAAAGAAGAAAGCATGTTGTATATCAGACACACACATACACACACAGAAACTGAAAGAACTAGTTTTTCTAACTCCAAAGTCTTCTTAGTGAAATATTAGATTAGAATACATTTCCAGTGTAAGTACAGATAGTTTACCATATGTCAAAAGAAAATTTTGTATAGATTTTTAAAACCTGCATAGATTGCGTGGGCTTATTTCCAAGATGGAGTTCTGTTGTATATTGTACATCCAATGTTTTTCACTTCTGATATATATAGTTTTGATTCAGTTAACATAGTAAAGAAGGTAATTTACAGTGTCAAAGTCCTCAAAATGATCACTTTATGATTTAAAAAAAATTTGATGGATAATTTCCAGTATAATTTCCACTTTCTAGGAAATGTTCCTTTCATGTTTCCTCTTGCTACTCAATAGGCTCTTTGTGAAGCAGGAGGCAGAATCTCTGCTTTGATTTTACTTTATTCTCTGTGCCAATGGTTTTCCTCCCTACTCTATCTCCTTTATATTTCTTTCTCTTCCTCAGTCTTTAAAAATTTTATTTTTTCATTACTTTTAATTTTTTAATCTTTATGAGTAATAGGAAAGGAAGATTAGGAATATTGATTATATTATTTGGTGGTTTTCTCTTTGCTGCACCTTATACATTTGCCTACCTCCTCTCCTTTCTTCTTAGGAGTCGTAAAATATTTTAACTATTTGCTCAGTGTGAATATGTAGGGAATTTGATGAAGTAAAAGCAAGGACTCTGTATATTCTCATTCTATTGGGAAGGTCCTGCTTGTTGAATTTTTAGGTATTTCAAGATGTTCCAGTCAACTGACAAGGACTTCTCCTCACAGTGTCAGAACTGTAGTGATGATGAGAGTAATGCAACTAGCAAATAGTTCTGGTATGTAACCACTTTTGCATGTTTACTTCACCAGAAAGCTCTGTGGAGTACAGTGGTATCCTATATTCCTTGTTAACATTTGGAAAACCATTTGCATGCTTTCAAAATAGATTTTGAGGTAATGGTGTTAGTCAATAAATAGAGAATATGTTTTAATCAGATGTGAAATTCTGCAGAGATTAG
Organism: Eumetopias jubatus; assembly: GCF_037043125.1. Lineage (NCBI taxonomy): Eukaryota > Metazoa > Chordata > Mammalia > Carnivora > Otariidae > Eumetopias > Eumetopias jubatus. The sequence continues at coordinate 124,042,081 of NW_028274810.1, forward strand.
TATATCTTCATTTCATAACTCCTCTAAAAAAGGGGAAAACAAAATTTAAGCTTGCATTCTTAGAACCTTCTGAATAACATGATAATTGATTAAACTCAAAGTTTTAGTGTACTTGTTGCAGAACCATTTTGGTACCATATGTGTTTTTAGTAAAATACCATTCACAAATATGGACAATACTTCTTTTTTATATAGCTTATCAGTGGGGATTTATTTGCTTTTTACTTTTCTAAAACCAAATTTTAGTTAGTTTAGTTTTAGTTTAGTTTACCTTTAGTTCTTATGTTGTTGTAGATTATAAATAAATATTTTCGAAAATATATATCCAGTTTATTTCCCTGGGCAGTCTGGTAATACTAAATCTTTAGAACAGTGTGATTCGTGGTGTGGATTCTTCTCCATAGACTGTCAGTTAATTCTCTTGGACTGGATGAGGATAAAGAAAGTATGTTCTCTGCCATTTTACCATAGCTTACTCTTGTACTTATACAAATGGTGAGATGGTTATTGTTACGAAATTAGATACATTGCTTCTTTATAATAGTTGTTAATTTTTAGATTTAATGATGGCACTTAAAGATACTTACTTTGATTTATACTTGGGAAAACTTTGTGTGTTTATTATGCTATATATTATAAGTAGTTTATTGTTACTTAGGATTTTGAATAGCACATTACTTTTTTGGGTCATTTCATTGTGTAGAATATTCTATATTATCCAATAGTATATAAGTTTCAAAACTCAAAATATTCAGTATATTATCAAGGGAGATTAAGGAACAGAACACAATCCAGTGAAGTCATTGTTGTGATACTTTGCTTTAAAAATGTTATTTTCTGTTTTTTAAAGGATATCTAGGTCTATTTGAATATTCTTTTTTCTGCTATCAATGTTTGTTTGTATATGTAACTCTTAAGTCGTTTATCACTGCATCTTAAAGAAGGGTAGCTATATTTCAAAGGGGTTTTTTTTTCTGTAATTAATGTAAACAGGTTCACTATATAGATGCAAGGACTTAAAAAACACAAAAATGAAAAACTAATGATTACCCAGGGTCATAAGTTCCATGGTAGACTTGTAACTAAAGTTCAGTTTTGTTTTCTAGCCTTGTAATTTAATCCATACCAAGTATTATTTTCTGTATGGATAACTTTGGTCCATTAACCTACAAAAATTTATGAATAAACTTTGATATTCTCACACTTTGTAAATCTGCTGGTATTTTTTTATTGTAATAAAAAAGAAATCATGCTATAGTAACTAATTCTTGACCTAAACCCTTTTTTTCCCCTTTAGAAAAGTTGGAAGCTCCACCACCCACCCCAGGACAGCTGAGATATGGTAATGGTTCTATAATTGTTAAATATCTGTGCATCTATCTTTTAGATATAAAATAACTGTATCATTTACTGTTAATATAGATGAGTGAGTAAATTTAATTTTTCCAGATAGAGTGGGTTATCTAATTTATCATGCCGAAACAAAAAGGTTATAAACTTGGTTTACAACATATTACAATATTATGGAATTTCTAATATTGTTAACAGTATCTAACATTGTTAAACTGTTGTTACCATCTAGAAATAAAATTATACTTATGGTAAGGTTTTCTTAATTCCCAGAAAAAAGGATATGTTTACTTTAGTTTGGATTTAAGTTGGGTAATTTCAGAACTAGAAAGTCTGGGCTAGGTAGAACTGTTCTCTGGTAGAGAAAATACTTAGAGCTTGCTGTTTATGATGATGAAGAAAGCGAAGTTCATTTAAGACCACCAGGAAGAAGAAGCTTATAATGGTGCTGGTGTGCTTTCTTTACTCTGTTAAGATGAGAATAAATAGTCAAGGCTAACACTGGCATAATGTAAAAACAGTTTGGGATCTTATTATAAAGACAATAAAAGAAGAGAATGTTTTAACAGTACAGTGAATTCGAGTAGGTTGTAAGCGAAAGCTAAATACTAGATGTGTTTTGCTGTTTTAGAGTAGTATTTCCCAAAGGAGATTGAAGAAATCACAAATTAATAGGAGATCATTACATACTGGAGAGCAAACTTACTTGATTTTTTAAAACTTACTAACTAGCCAGTTCTTTTTTCTCTCAAAGGTAGAATATAATTTATATTAGAAAAAAGTAACTTTTCCCAAATACCAAAACATTTAAGAATTCTTTAAGACTTTAATTCCCCTGGTAATTTTTCCTGATTCTCCTACCCTAGATTCATGCAACTTCATGTCCATAACACTGTATAATACTATTATCAGTTTTTTGGTTATAAGGAAATTAACTGTTGATATGGTATGTTATCATACCCAAACTTCTTGAGGGTTGGTAACCAAGTCTTACTTATCTTTGTATCTCATGCATGGTGGAGCGTCCAGTACATGTTTATTTAACAATTTGAAAATTGTATTTTTTCCTTTGTGTTGACAATAAATTTTTACTTATATGATGTATTTATTTAGGTCTAAACATAAAAACATGATATATTTTATACTTCAAAGTTGCTTACTATAAAATTTTGAATGTCTAGTAGTTAAGCAACTAGACTTAGATAAAATCAAAGAACTAAGGCTAGACTCTTTAATTGAGAAATCCCATTTCATTAATGTGCTATTTGATTTTTACCATCTTTAATAGCTTTTAAAATAATACCTTTTTAAAAATAATATTCTTTATAATTAAAAAGATGCTACTTTTTATCTTGAACATTCTTACTTGATAGCAAGAAGAAATCTGAAATGATCTAGGATATATACACACTTTTCCTGTGATCTTAGTCTTCAGTAGTGGTTTTGGGTAGAGTGTTTGTTTTGTTTTGTTTTGTTTACTGTTTATTAACCTTTCCTGGGTTGGTGCAGAACTCACTAGAGTAATGTCAATTTTTTTTTAACTTCTGGATTATATTTTAATTATGCTTTCTATGGACTTAACTGCATTAAAAGCAAAAACACATACAACCAGTTCGCTTAAGGAACTATTTTTTGGATATGTTATAAAATTCACAAGTTTGATGTTTATCTAAAAAAGTCATCCGTTGAATTGTTGTTGGCTATATCTTGGCAATTTTATAGATGAATCAGAATAAAGTCTTTTAACTAGCCCAGTTTTTAATCTGTTTCACAGTCTGCCTTCAATTGTCTTAATATGGAATTCTCTTCCTTTCCAGGTTAGTGGTCCTCAACTTAATTAACTGATATTCATTGAGTATCTGGTATGCACTATGCATTCTGCAACGTGCTGAAGATGCAAATATGAAAAAAATGAGACTGAATGTATAAAATATATATAGGTATTAGTTCTTCCTAGTTACACTTCTATTATGTCAGGTCATTGAGATTCTCTTTTAGATAGATAAGGTAAGGTGTGCCTTTGTGAGGAAAAGGCCAAATTATGTTTTGATTTAAATCAAAATAGTTTGTGAAAGCTTTCAGGGATTCCAATATTGTGAGGGGGGAAGAGACTGCATATAGATGGCTAATATAGATGAGATAATTACATTTTTCTCACATTTGTCCAAAAATTGTTTAGTGAGTAAAAGTGACCATAGAGCTTCCCTGAAATTTGATTCAGGGTACTTTTTATTATTTCTAATATGGATATTAATTTTATGATATCAGTCTTTAGGTATAAGAAACAGATGGATATCAATAGTAATTAAATCGGTAAAGCATAGTACTCATAATATGTATTTACTTATTTGTTCTGCCGTTAACTGTATGTACGTTTTATGTGTAGCTAGTAAGAAAATGACCCAGAAATCTAACACAGTTATTTTTACATGTTACATGTTTTTAAATTTTGTTTTGTTTCCCCAGTGTAGCTTCTAGGAAGTAGTTAAACTTATAGCAGGAGCAGAATCTTTTGGCTATAGGGAATGAAAAGCAAATTTCAAAGGTTGTCAGATCTGTTTAGGAGACTTTAATCATATGGTCTGTTTTCTCATTTAAAGTTAAAGAAAACCTAAAATGTATTTTCTGTTTTTGATGTTTTTCAGTATTCATCCACAATGCGATACCTTTCATAGGGTTTGGCTTTTTGGATAATGCAATTATGATTGTTGCAGTAAGTTCTTTCTTTCACCCCTTCTATTTTGAGTTAATAAGGAAATTAATGTGGTCTAAATTTACCTAATAATTTATATATCCTAGCTATAAAATTTTAGTTAACATCATAATGAACAAGGCTACTTTTTACCATATTTCATGTTAATTAAGCTGTCATTCAGTTTTAGGGCATTATATGTATTAATCATTAAGACTTTTGGTAAAGCACTGACAATAATAAACACATATTTATTAGATCTATATTATTCTGTTCTAGTTTCAACATTCTTATTAAAGGAAAAAGTATATAAAATTTTCTGATGTTCTTTAATTTTACTGACAGTTCTCATCACATATATGTTATTTGCTTAGTTCCTTGTTTAGTTTTTCCATGCAGAAATGTTTTAAAGGGTGTTTTGATGTAGTCTATCCATTTGACCCAAAGGTATTTTAAGTTTTAGTTGAGAATACTGAGTGTATCTCCTTTTTGTCTTTGTTCCATTGTAGTGTTTAAAAAAAGTTCCCCTTTGCTGTGGTCATTTTAATGTAAGTGTGTCCTTTAAAAGTGTTTAGTCTTGGAGAAGGCTTCTTTACCTTTCCTACCATTGAATGGCACCTTTTGTTAATGAATACCAATATTGGTCATTGGTCCAATTTCTAAAGTCAGAGATGAGTCCATGATTAAAATGCAAGTCTTCTAAAACTGCCCCAGTGCTCTATCCACTTCTCTTCACTGACTCTAACTTGAAAAAAATGATTTTAGGATTATTGAATGTGAGAAAAATACATATGAGAGCAAGGGTTTTTTTGTTTTGTTTTGTTTTGTTTTTTGTTTTTTTTTGGTGTCTTGGAGGTCACATGTACTACAGATGGACATAAATAGAATATTTGGTTTCAAAACAGGGACTAAAAGTATAATTTACATTGTGTAGATTATAAAATTTGCTTAAAGAAATTCTTTAAAATTTAAAATTTAAATTTTAAATTAAATTTTTAAATTAAAATTTTAAATTAAAATTTAAATTAAATTTTAAATTAAAATTTTAAATTTAAAATTCTTAAAAGAATATATAAAAAGATTTTTTTGCTATTATATAGTCTCATCTTATGTCAGATTAATGGGGCTCAGCTATCCAGAAAGTCTGGCTCCTCACCTTGTTGACATAGCAGGAAGGTATCCTGATGCTTAAATAGTCACAGCAGGTGCTCTAGCACGTGCACAGCTTGAATGTGGAAGCACCCATTGTGTAGTTCTTTAGCAAAGCAGCCTGACAAGAGCCTCTAAAATATAATTTCAGAATGCTGGTTTTTTGATTGATTGTGACATTTTCCTAATATGTATATAAGAATTAAATTGGCCAATTTATATTATCTGCCAATATGAGAATATATCTGTGAATATTCAGCAACTTAGAACCATACTGCTTTTAGTGAAATTACTAAAATTTGAGTTGGTTAGGTTATTGAAATAGTTACTACATAATAAATCATATCTAATTATAATGAAAACCCCCATTATGATGAATTTATAAGCTGTAGATAAGACTTGATGTGTTCTTAGATTGTCTGAATTAAAGTTTCTGTGTGACAGATATTTCTTTTGGTTTTATACAATTCAGTATTTAAATTCCTCTTAATTGACAGCTGGTATCCATACTACCACCTTCATATTCATTTGTTTTTTCCACCTCAGTAGGGCAGACCTTAGATAGTCAAATACTAAAAGACTATTGAGGAAGTATTGAGATGATATATTTTGCATAAAGAAGGGTGAATAGAGATTTTAAAGAGAGATCGGAATAGGGAAACTGGGTAGCTTCATAGATCGTGAATTTTACAGTGTGTTACTACTTATTTGAAATAAATATCTAAAGTAATAGATAATCTGCATCTAAATACAGCTATCAATAAAGTGAAACACACACACTCTAGAGTTAAATTATTGTAATGTTGTTTACTGTTTTCTGTTACTCAGCCTGTGTCTCATTGTTAGTATAACTGAGAGTGAACGATTTTTCTAAGTCTGAGATGGTTGACTCCAAGTTAGTAATGCTTGTTCTTGAAGTTTACATTGAAATCCAGTTTAAGGGACATAATACGAGTTTCTACTTATATAATATTGAGATAAATGTTTAGACCACTGGCTTCAGTACCTGAGTAAGAGTGGTATGTGTAGCAAAATTGTTATTTAGTGATAATTGCAAACTAGTTCAGGGACAGTGCAATTTCCCAAAGAGGTTGTATAATAAATAGACTGCTGAAACTAAAATACATAAATAATATAACTCTAGAATCTATGAATAGGAAAATAAGTAGTCATCATTATCTTAAGAATGTTTTTCACCTTTTAATTTTTTAAAAACATTGTGGGACAGCTATGACTGTTTTAAGATAGTAAGTTAAGGAAATATTTGATTCTTCTTTTCTGTCATGCCACTGACATTTGATGTTTTCCTCTTTGCTGTTGTCCTCTCTTGGTTGCTAGTCTAGTTGTAGTCATCAAAACAAATTCCTACGTAACTTCCTGTAATAGATTGACCTTTATTGTTGGCTGCTGTTCATACTCAGCCTTTGTTTTCATAGTTTTTTATTATATTTTTGTATTACTAGGCTTGCTTTTTATGACATGTTTTGGTGGTTTTTTGGATTACGTTTCTTACAATTTAATTGGAATAGAATTTGTTAGAATTCTAGAGTAGTTTAATTGTATTCAGATGATGAACCAGATATAAATTTAAGATAACTAGTATTAGAGGTACAAGATAAAACTTGATGTAACTATGGGAAAAAGTAAAGAGTAGTAGTCCATTGTCCTAAAACTGTCTTTGACTTTATTTGAAGCTTTTATGTTATTAGAAGGTCCTTCAGGTTTCTTAAATTCAACTAAATGATTAAGCATTTGAATACTTTTTAAATACATGTATTGCAAACAGAGTTTTCCTGGGGCATTCCTAATGAATCGTTGCTGCTAAGGATGCTATATTTATTTTTTATATACGGTACCTGTCAGGTGCCTTTGTTCTATATTAGTGCTCCAGTTTTTTGTGGGGGTTTTTCTTGTGTTTTTTTTCCCCAACCATATTAAAGATACACATCTTTATTCCTTATGCATGGTCTTTTCCTCTTTTTCTTCAGAAATCTGTTTCTTTTGGGTTCCTTCACAATCTTTCTTGTGATTTTAAATACCTGGGAGACTTTTATGCATCAGGCTTTTCTCTCCATATCCAACAAGAATTGTATTTTATTTTTTAAGATTTTATTCATTTATTTGAGAGAGAGAATGAGAGAGAGAGGACATTAAGGGGGGGGCGAGGGTCAGAGGGAGAAGCAAACTCCCCGCTGAGCAGGGAGCCCCATGCGGGACTCGATCCTGGGACTCCAGGATCACGACCTGAGCTGAAGGCAGTCGCTCAACCAAGCCACCCAGGCGCCCCAAGAATTGTATTTTAAAGAGATAGAACCAAAAGGCCTAGGCGAGAGAAAAATAAGGAAACTAACCCAGCTTCTCTTCAGTTGTTTTTTTTTTTAATTTTTATTTTTAAGATTTTATTTATTTGAGAGAGAGCACAAGCAGGCAGAGGGGCAGAGGGAGGGGAAGAAACAAACTCACTGCTGAGCAGGGAGCCAAATGCGGGGCTCGATCCCAGGACCCTGGGATCATGACCTGAGCCAAAGGCAGACCCTTAACTGATTGAGCCACCCAGGAGCCCCTCTCTAGTCTTATAAATAATTGAGTAATGCAATATTTCTATATACCAGATAGGGCATTCTTTTTTTTTTTCCTCCATAAATATCATTGAGATTTTAAAATTTATTTAGAAATTTTCAAGCATCAGTATTTAGGAGGAAAATGAAGTCTACTTGTGGGAGCATTGCCCAAGCATTAGAACTCAATTAGCACAATAGATCATAATATTTCTTCTTTATTCTGTGTAATAACCCATTAGAATTGTTTAATCTTCTTCATTTCAGTTCCTTCTCTTTAAAGTGGAAGTAAAAATACAAGTCCCTCTTGTCTACAGGGGAATGGGATGGATGTGGAAAGTCAGAAACTCAATAAATTCAGTACCTTGTTTTTTACTGAGGTTCTATCTGTTGGGCAAAATGCTGTTGTTGCTCATAAATGAATCATGTCATCTCACTACTTAATGGTCAAAGAACTCAGTGTTAGAAAGATAATTTTTGAAGTCTGTGATCTCTTGGGTCCCTAGAAATTAGTTTAGTCTGTTTTTTTTTTTTTACTCTTTTGATAAATACCAATAATATAGATATATCACTCAGAATTTAAAATTAGGTGAGTTGGTCTTTGTGTTCCAAGAGGTTTAAAGAATCTTTGTGGTTGGAAAATATAAATTCTAGATTTTTAATGATGGATTATATTGCTATTTGTATTATAATTATATTTGTTGCTATTTTTATTTTTTGTAAAAGCCTAATTTTAATGAATCAAATGATAGTGATGTTTCTGCATGAATGTATATATTTAATAGTTAAGTGCATTACTGCATTATATGAATATTTATGCATATTATATATATATGTAATTTTGCTGCAGTAACCTGTGGGCTTAACCAATTTATCTGTTTTTATTAATACTTTGCTATTTTTATAGTCACTTCATTAATTTTTAAGATTAATTTCTTTGTAATCATTTTTCAGGGAACCCATATTGAGATGTCTATTGGAATTATTTTGGGAATCTCAACCATGGCAGGTATTTAATAAGTCATATTATTATTCCATTGTACTTATATTTATAAAACATTTTAGCAGGTTAGACTTAGAAGAGGATGATTTATTTAAATAAATTTACTCATTGAGATGTCTATTAGTTTGTCTCCTTAATCCTGTTCTTCAAATTCTTAATTTTGTATATGTAGCACTTTTTTCCTGAGAAACTTTAGGTACTTTATGTTAGTTGTTAAGTAATAATGCTGTACAGACTATGTTAAAATACGTTTTTCTCTTAATTCAGTGTTACCCCAAAACCTTTTTACTCTTGTTTTTACTGATTTATTTTCAAGTTGGGTAGAAAAATCAAATAAGGAAATATAAGATTGAAAGTCTAATTTGGTTCTATTACTTTCTTTCCCCTAGTTGCCACTGTGTTTTTCATGATAGTGAAATTTAGGAATGGTTCAGTGTTGTGTTTATTGTGTAGAAAGCATGAAGTAGATGAATTCGTGAAAGAGTCATTTCTTCTCTATGATTTCTTGAATTTCAGAGCTATGCATAAAACTTTACTTGAACTTCCAAATATCCAAATTTCCTTAAATATAATGAAAGAAAGCTACAAGATACTGTATAAGTATTGAAACCAAAATGGAAACTGGCTGCCACAACAGAAAAAACCTACTACTTGTTAGAAGGGGAACACTATAATCCCAAGAGACTTGTGTTCTATTTTGAAATCTTGAGGTTCAGAGCTATCCAATGAGTTACTTTGGATATAGTTGTAGTTTCAGAAACAGTGATTACTCTTCCAGATCAGTGCTTTACTGATGATACAGTGATGTATTATAATGATTTTTCTGACTTCCATGTAACAATTCACTTACCACTTCTCAATTTTTTAGCTGCTGCTTTGGGAAATCTTGTGTCAGATTTAGCTGGACTTGGGTAGGTCCATTCATTTATTCATTTGTGCATGTGTGTTCTCTTTCTCTTCGCCAGTCTTTAATTGAGAAAGATAAAAAATATGGGACATTTATTATGTGTTTTCAAACTAAAGTTTTAAATTTAATATTTCTCAATCGGTAGTACTAAGTCTTCAGTGTGCATCAAATACAAATACCTGGGTTATACCTCAGAACTTGTGTCTCTGGGTATAGGGACCTGGAATTTGTGCTTAAAATCTTCTCAAGAGATTGATACATGCAAAAAGTTTTTCTAAGACAACTGTAATGTAAGCAGAGTTTAATTTTCATTTACTGAAGTATTCATGTGTATTTTATAGACATTTCCAAGGTGAGACAGGATTAAAACCAAGAACCCCATCATTATTTCACCCCACTCTTCTCCCACTAAGCTCAAAGATAAGAGATATGGCTCAAATGTGAGGATACTGACTGGGCATGTTTTCTGGAGAGAGGAACTTTCAAAGAGAATAATGGCCAGAGCATACATGGGTTTGGCCTGTTTTTGCTCTTTATTCCATGTGGCTGGAATGATGAAACAAAGCAAGGATATCTACTTAGAAAAGGCCAGCTTTCTCTCTTTCTCACTTTACATTCTCTCTTCCAAGCAGCACATGGCCTGGGCTGCCTCCTGAGCTTGAGGAAGCCTGGGAAGTATAAATTAGACTAAGTTGGCATTAATTATTGTGATAAACATAGTCTCTTTTGTTCAGTCTTTGGCTCTGTTTTTTTCTTCCATGGTTCATGAGAGTGGTAAGTTTTGAGATTTGGATTTGGGCCTACTAGAAGTTTACTTAGCCTTATAATCTAGGAAAAGGCAGCTTCATAAGGGATCTGACCCTGTGTATTAGACTTCTGTACTGCAGTTTGGGGCCAAAGCTACTGTTAAAACACAAAGTTTCTTTGCTTCTGGACCAGGGCAGAAATTTTATATTTCTCAGATTCCTGACATAAATCTATAATGATACCACCCTTTACACATTCTGTTTCCCCATTTCCAACATTAAGGTTAATAGTGGTAATATTACAGCTACTGTGATAGCTTTTTATATTTAATAGAACTAAGTGATCTAATAGATTTTAAGGCCATTTAATTTTAGATTGCATCATTAATTGGCTATTTTTGATTAGAGATAAAGATTTTGTTGGAGTCTTTAGATTTAAGAACTATTTCTCCTCTGCCTTTAAAAAATATCATTAAATAACAAATGCATTTTATTGATTCTTAGGTACCCAGTTTTTTTTAGAACTTAACATATCTGATATTGGGATCCATCTTATAACTGATGTATGCATAGTTCATTTAACTGGCAAATTTTTTTCTTTCTTACAGTTCACAAAGTGAGTTTATATCCAATAAATGATGGGAAGTTAGACTTGATAAATACTTGAGATTGCCCTGAAAATTCTAGGCTGTTTTACTTAGTATATCAGTCTAATATTATATATGCTTTTTAAAGATTTTATTTGAGAGAGAGAGTGAACAAGAGAGAGAGAGAGCGAGCAGGAGAAGGGGCAGAGGAAAAAGGAGAAGCAGACTCCCTACCGAGCAAGGAGCCCAACGCAGGGCTTGATCCCAGGCAGGACTCTGGGATCATGACCTGAGCCGAAGGCAGACGCTTAACCAACTGAGCCACCCAGGCACCCCAATCTAATATCATATGTTAACGTGCTTTGCTTTGAATTTGGAGTAAGTGCATGACTGTAATTTTATTGCAAAAATTTTTTATATACCTTGAAATGATCTTTTAAAATAAGAGAGAGGTGTGCCTGAGTGGCTCAGTCAGTTAAACATCTGACTCTTTTTTTTTTTTTTTAAGATTTTATTTATTTATTTGACAGAGAGAGAGAGAGCACGTGTGTGCACAAGCAGGGGGAGCAGCAGAGGGAGAGAGAGAAGCAGGCTTTCTGCTGAGCAGGGAGCCCCATGCGGGGCTCAAACCCAGGACCCTGGGGTCATGACCCAAGCCCAAGGCAGATGCTTAACCAACTGAGCCATCCAGGCACCCCAAGCATCTGACTCTTGATTTCGGCTCAGGTCATAATCTCAGGGTTGTGAGATTGAGCCCTGTATTGGGCTCTGCACTGGGTGTGGAGCCTGCTTGAGATTCTTTCTCCCTCTCCCTTGGCCCCTTTCCGACCCCCTCAACCCCCTCCTTGCTCGCTCTCTCTCAAAAAAATAAAAATAAATAAAATAAGAGAGAGTAATTGCTCTAAGTCAATTAGTTTATCTATGTATGAATATATTAATATTAAAAGATTTTGAACTGTATATATTTATGCACAATAAAAATGAAAATTGTAAAAAACATTTACACCATTTCTAGGGTGCCAGTTACAGGTGTAAAATTATTTTATTTCTTTTTGTGGCAATTAGTTTGTTATCTGAGGACATTTGTGTGTCTCTTTAAAAACTTACATTCTGTCCTTGTGTTTTTTTAAAGACTTGCAGGCTATGTTGAAGCTTTGGCTTCCAGATTAGGCCTGTCAATTCCTGACCTTACACCAAAACAAGTGGACATGTGGCAAACACGTGTTAGTACACATTTTGTAAGTACTTTATATGGTTTATGATTATGAATTCAGGTAGCCAGAGCAAGATACTGTATAGTTCAGTCCTTTGAGAAATTTGAGACTAAATTGATTTGAGTGGAGTTTTTAACAAAAATTGTCTAAGGTTTGGCAGTTTTCAGAAGAACAATAATTTTTTTATTGTCTATTTTTTGTAGGTGTACTCGATTTTTAGAATATTCTTTATATGATTCAGTTAATGTGAAGGAATATCTGTCATGTCCTAGAGACTGAAGGACATAAAATGAATATAAATTACAGTTATTTTTAAGAATTGTTTAGGTGAAAAACCAGACATGTAAACAAATTATAATTTAGTGCAGTTATAGAATTATGCACTAGATATAGCAATAGCACAAGTAAGAGAATTAATACTTTGTGTGGAGAAATTTCT